>NC_072438.2:66060000-66685000 GCF_028878055.3 Symphalangus syndactylus | reverse complement strand
TACTGACTCCGACTGATTGACAGAGGCTCTCTGGGGCTCTGTTTTGAGAATGATTCTAGGCCAAAGTCCAGTAGTGATCATGTTTCCTTGGGCTTAAGAGGGGCTAGTGGTCATACTGTATCACTTATTTTCTAATCCTGCCATAGATTATACTTTTAACCATGAATAATTGGTCTTAGAAATGTATAATCTTGGCCATTGTCTAGTGAGTCCATCTAATAAAACTGATCTTGAAGTTGAAACGGCTAAGGCAGGAGGTAGTTAAATAGCCTCCATGACGCCTGGGGAAGAACTTAGCCTTCATGAGATGGTGAAATTCAATATATGGAACAACATGGGCTGAAGGATGGGAACTTGCTTCACGTTGAAGACTTGAATTTATTTATGAGGCCACAGAGATTATTATTGAAGTTGGTTGTTAAATTTGTAAACAATTACAGAAAGTAGGGTTAGGCAGAGCTAGGTTGGCCGCTTGGCTTTAAACACTCATCCTTTTTTGCCTCTGGCATGGATTTCAGAGAACTTTTCACTTTTTGGTGTTGTTCTCTCATTGGAATAATTCACATATAGTGTTACATTCTCCAGTTCAGAATTTGAGAGTGATGTTTGATGACTCGTGGTGGAAACTATTCATTTTGCAGATCCACATGTTCAGATGATAAATATGGAGGGCCATTCAATCTCTGTCTTTGGGAAACTGTTATGATCTTGTAGAAATTGCACTGGTTTCAGAGTGAGATAGTCCTAGTCTCAAGTTTGGGCTCTGCCACACTAGGACATCTTTGACAAGTTATTTAACCTCATAGTTTTAGATTTATTTTAAAGCTATAAAATGAGGATAATAATGCCTTCTCATGCAATTGTGAATGTCATCTGTTGGGGTTCTTATCTGCAGATAACAGAATTTGCTTTAGCTAATTTAAGCAGAAAGAGATACATGCTCACAGATCATTGGAAATGCAGAAAGAATGGTCTCTAGGCTTGGCTTCCAAAATTTACACTGCAGAACTGGCCTGCTAGGCAAGTTGCTGCCACAGCGAGCCCCATAGCAGGTTGTCTCTGCCCTGATGAGAAACTGATAAATCAAAAGTTGTCCTTGCTGTTGCCAGTCCTGGAAGAGCCCAATGCCTCCACCTTCATGCTTATCAAAACATTTGGACTCACCCTGAGTGGCCTCCACTTCTCATTGTGCACTTCCTTTCTTCTCCCACCCTCAGTCCTGATATGCTCCTCTTCAAAAAGTTATGGTCATTTCTATGAAGATGACCTCCAGATGCCTTGCACCTAGTCCTTGTTTCTTTTACTGCTACTTTGCTTTCCTCCTGCTCCTACTCATTACAATTTTTTAACCTTAAAGACACAACTCAAGTTTTACTGTTCCAAGCTTCATAGAATTAAGTTATCTCTCTCTCCTTTACATTTTAAAATAATAAATTGTCTGATTACCTTTATTTCTTCTGGTATTGTCTTTGCCTGTTATCTTTAAATTTTATTCTGTGGTTTTTAAATGCATTTTTGATCCGCTCTCCTCAACTAAACCGTAAGTTTCTTGATAGTAAGGATATATATAAAATTTGGTGGTCTCTATGGTGCTTAGCACATGGTATGTACTCAACAAATATTGGTTGCCAACAAGCCAACTGGAAGGTTAGCTGTTAGCATACTTGGAGCTGGCTCCATTTGGAACTGTAGTGGATGCTTTGATGAGCTATCCAGGTTTCCCTTTGGGATTTATTCCTCCAGCTATTTTACCTCAAGTTGGGACAACTCTGAAAGGACCAACCCAGATTCAGAGGTCCCTCTGGGATTGGCTAAGGTGTTTGCTGAGACTGCGTCAGCTCAACTTCTTCTTCTCAATCCTGCTTCTGTTTCTTTCCTTCATCAGGTGCTAACCTCAACAGCACTTCCTAGTAAACTTTCTTCATGCTAATCTAAGGGTGCTTTCTTGGGAATTCAACCTGCAACAGGAACCTTGAGATAAAATAAAAAGCAATGAATAATTTTCAGGTTATGGGTTTGGTTAGATGTGTTTGGGAAAATTAAAAGAAGTAGTTCAAGTTCTAGCAAGGTTTTTTAATGCCTCGTATTTGAAATCAGAGCCATGTAATTATTATTATCATTTGCAAATGAGGATCCTAAACCAAATTAATGATGAAAGTGTGTCTTTGCATGCAGGTGGGATTTATCACCTTATTCAGAGAGTGACGTGTGAATCCACAAATAGATCTGTGTTAATATGTATATCTTATTTATTATATGCAGAAACCTTATCTAAAAAATTGGTGATTTGTCTTGCATGATGGAAAACTGAATAAATCACAATGTTAATAAAAGACTATTACTTGAGTTTTCCAAATAAGCATAAAAACAAATGAGGTGAACTAAAAATAAAAATAGAACAAAGTTGTTTAAAAGTTGAATTTTTGAAGACTTATTACTAATTTAATATATAAATTGCTTTATTAATTTATTGTTTTACAGTGAGGATTATGCATTTTGGAAGATATTAACTGTTATTTTGTAACAATTCTATTTACAAGTGAGACTATATTTATTATAGAATTTGTAATTATACTACATGTATAACATGGCTGTCTTTCCTCCTCTCCTCCCCTAAATCAGTCATATAGTTAAAAGCAATTCTAGATTTCATCCAGTGAGTCTATGTCTCTTAGTTTACATATAAGGATAAACGAGATGAAAAATCATGTCTAGAGTCAAGATCCATCTACTAGCCAAGGCAGGCACCTAATCCAGGATCTTCTAATTCCTCTCATTGTGTACGGTAGTCTCTTCCCTGCTGGGGATTATCTATGTAAATCATTTCTCACTCAGTGCTGAAGGTGGTTTTTCTTACTCACTTTTTTTTTACACTATGCTAAGCAATTTGGAGCATTTACAGATCAGAGCATCTGAATTCCATAAAAATTACAAAAACCCAAGCAAGTTTAATTCTGTCAAGAAATTGATTTTTTTGTTTTCCCTGGTGCCCAGCAGGTGAGTGGACAGAAATATTTACTTCCCAAATTATGATTCTGCCTACTATGATGGCACATGGCTGCTTGATAGGAACACATATGTAGAAGATGAGGGTGGGGCCATATCCTTCTCTACCTTAAAGATAATTAAGTCCAACTCAAAGGCTCAAGAATGAAAGGAAGTCTACTTCCCATAAATCAGCTTTATACGTCATCCTTGCTTGCCTACAGAAATCCCAGAACCTTAGGCTTATTCTTCTCACTTGAGGTTGGGAAAATGTTGATTGGCTTTGGGCTTGTGGGGCTGTGTTTCTATATTTATTTACAAACTTGGAATCATTCTTAGACTTCCAGCAGGACAGAAGTAAAGTATGTCTATCAAGTTAGCCTGGACCAAAGACTGAGCCAGTGTTAAGCACTGTAAGTGGTGATTTAGCTTTTATTTGGCTAATTTGCTTCTCTTAGATAACCAATGATCATACAAAGCAGAGTAAATGTTTTGGCTATATTTGGTTGCCCTTATGAATCAAATCTACCAGGACAGAAGGAACTTGTTCTGCTACTTCTAGAAAGGTGAGGGCTCGCCAGAGCTGTTTTCCTACAATCTGTGTAACAAAACGAAAAAAAAAAAAAATGAATAAACCTGATCTATAACCACAAAAAGAAAAGGAAAAAATGGAAGTAATGTCTGTGAAATCCATTGTAAGAGTAAACCTGATATTTGACTTCAATGGAGTTTAAGGTATCAGTACCTAAATTTCTTTGTCGGGGATATAACACAATTTGGAAAAGTAGTTTTGGGGCTCCCTGCGACTTCCTCAACCCCAAACAGATCTCTCTTAAAATTGTTATGCATTAGATGATAGAAGTTTGGTTTCCAGATCCTGATCCTCTAGCAATAACTACCTTATTAAGCACAATTATTTCTTTTAGGTGAAATAAAATGTCAGCTTGAAATTGTGCAGTTGCGACCTGTCTTGGGAAGAGCTTATTCCCTAGTTCTCACTCAGTGATGTTTATAGTTCTTCTCATTTCCCAAGTTATCCCAAGTTATTGATTACTGGCAGATAGATTCTTCTTGACATGCCAGCCAGAGTATATGTGTGTCTACGTATTCTTTCTGCCAGATGCAGTCTTCAAAGTTCTAATTTTTACCTGTAATACTCCATTATATTAAGGATTATCAATATACATGGTGGGGTTTTGTGCTTATACTTGTAAACCTCAATGTTGTACAAATTCCTTTTTTCTGAGGCCAGTTCTATATTAGTACCACTACTATTACTACAGTGGCCATTCATTGAATGTTAGCCATTGGCTAGACTCCATGATAGAGGCTTTGCACATACTATATTTAATCCTTTCTGTACCAATGCAAGTTAGGTATATTATACCCATTTTGTATATGAACAAATTGAGGCTAAGAGAAGTGAAATAACTTACCTGGGGTCCTGCAGCTGGTTTCTAACAGACTTGGGATTCAAAGCCAGTTCTGTCTGGGTTCAAAGCTCCTGATTTTTCATTTTTTTTTCATTTGGAAAATATGTTCGTGTGATGCAAATAATTTGGAGATGAATTAACCTGCCCATTTTCCATATAATAGCTTAATACAGAAACATCCTACTTTTTTCCCTTTATTATAAATGCTAAGTCACCCCATTTGTCCGTAGAACCTAACATGGAAGTCGTAATGCTTAAATTGCAAGCCGTCTATGGTAGTGATACAGAGTGCCTGGGTTTGAATCCCCTCTCAGCCACTTAGGAGTCGTGTGGCCCAGGTAAGTCATTCGTCTTGGTCCCACAGGGAGCTCTGCAGCAGAAATTCCACGTTTGATTTGTCCTGCCAGAAGCAAGGGGATTGGGCGTTCATGCTCTCTCCTGACTCAGTCACTGGCTAACAGTCAGGAGATGGGGTGGAGAAGAGAGGATGCAAATGCCTGGCACTTTCAGCTCTCTGCACATGTGGCAGAGTGATGCGCTTGTGTTAGCCACAAAAGCACTAAGACACTGAGGAAGGCGGGTCACACTGAACTGGTAAACCGGGTCTGAGGGTTCCGGCCAGAGTGTAGGCAGAGTTCTTGCAGTGCGGGAACCATTTCACTCTTCATCTACTGCACTGCACACATGTCCTGTGCTGTTGGGATGGCTGCTCTGTGCCCCGTTCCTGCCATGCTTCAGGGCACCTGGGATCCCTTTCTTCCTGCCTCCTTTTTCTCCTCTTGAAGCCCGGTGCTGGGACACTGAGTATTGAAAGAGGGGTATGGTAAAGTCCCTGCCATTTGTAGGGCTCACCATCTTGTGAAGATACAATTGTACACATTTGGCTAAAATAATTCTTAAAGACAATGAAATTGGGGCCATAAAGAAGTAAAAACACTATGCTATGGGAGCACAAGAGAAGTAGAGGGTTCAGCTGAGGGCTGTGAGGAAAGGCTTCCTGGAAGGGGTGGCATGTCTGCTAAGCCTTGAAGGATAAATATCACCGAGATTTTGAGATGAGAAAGAAAAGGGGAGGGCATTGCAGATTGAAGGAACAGCAGGAGCAAATACTGTAAAGCGTGCAGTTTGCTGAGGGACTAATGGATGTTCCATTGGTTAGCTGGGATACCTTGGAGGGACACAGGAGAAGCAGGGCCTTGGCACTATGGTGGCTTTTCCATTGGGACAGTTCTGCCCATAGTGGCCAGGTTCAGCAGCATGCTGCTGTTAATGCTGTAGCTTTGTCTCCTCACCCCAAATGTGTACTTCGGTAAAGTGTCCTCTTGAATGACTGTACGTAACGGGAGATTCAAATGAAAGTTTCTACTGAGGCCCAACGACGACGGAAATAACATTCTAAACTGAAGCATAACACCATGATTTACAAAACAGGTAGTAAAAAACTTAGACCCTTAAGTCCTCCACCTATATTGAGTGTGTAAAAGCGTTGAGGAGAGGAAAACCTAAGAGGATTTGTGCGGAGCATTTTGGGGAGAGTAGATTCCAACCCAAAGGTGCTCCCCCTAGAGGAGTTCTTCCTCATTGACTTCAAGCGAAGAGAGAGGGGCTTCCAGGACACTACTTTGGAGCTGTGTGTCTCTTTGAGCTTAGGGGATGCAGTCAATACTCATGTCTGACTTCACCTGGAAAGTCCAAAAGGTGAGAGATGGACTGGCTGGTTGCTCTGAGCTGAGGCATGAAGGGGAGATGGTCATGGCGGTGGGCTTGTCGGGCACTTTGAGGGCTGTCAGGCGCATGACTGGTGTTGCAGCAAGAGATAAATGGCACTGGGTATCCTTATCTGGCAGGGCCTCATAGAAAGACCCCTGCAGAGGGAGGCTGGAGGTACAGTGGGAGTTCTCAGGGCTGAGGAGGGAACAGGCTGCCTGATGGAAGAGAGATGCATTCTTCTGGTAGCAGATCTGTAGATTGCAGAGCATCTGCAAAGAACCCAGAAGAGTGCCCACGAGACAGGTGTCTTTCTTAGACATCTACTCGGCCCATAGAGTAACAATGCTGAAGTATCACAATAATATCCATCAAGTAAGAATGTACCTGCTCTACCTCCTTTACTTCTGCAGGAGTTCTAATTCAGAGGGCTTGGGATGCACATTTAGCAAGCTAAGAAAGGAAGAAAAAAAGTACTGGGCTATGGAAGAGGGAAGAAGTTGTCTTTAGTCCATGTCCTAACCTTAGGTTTCTTGCCTATAGCAGGTCCTAGCTTGGTAAGGTAGGGGTAAAGGGTGGAGGGAAGAAGTCTTAACTTGGTAGCAAGACAGAGGGATTGGTCATTGAAAATAATGGATTGGACACATGGGATTGGACATTGAAAATAATGGATTGAAGCCAGGCACAGTGGCCCACACCTGTAATCCCAGCACTTTGGGAGGCTGAGACGGGAGGATTGCTTGAGGTCAGGAGTTCGAGACCAGCCTGGCCAATATGGTGAAACCCCATCTCTACTAAAAATACAAAAATTAGCCGGGCATGGTGGTGCATGCCTGTAATTCCAGCTACTTAGGAGGCTGAGGCATGAGAATTGTTTGAACCTGGAAGTGAAGGTTGCAGCGAGCCAAGATCGAGCCACTGCACTCCAGCCTGGGTGACAGAGTGAGACTCTGTTTCACAAAAAAAGAAAAAAAAGAAGATAATGGATTGAGTGCATTCATATTTTCTAAAGGTTATCGTAAGGTCATGAGACTGCCCAAATTTTCATCCAGGAGTATCTACCAATTAAACCCCACTGAGCAAATTGTTTTATGGCTAAATAGCATGAGTTATGCTTGTTTAATGTAATGGTTACATTACTAATCAGTCTTAAAATTGTTTCCGTGGGAAAAACTCATCCAGTTTCCCAAAGATGGAATACAGCAAATGGACACTCCCTCATCTGCCCATGTTAGGTAATACCGTGATGGTTACATGTATGCCAGACAATGAGTTAATGATTTGATTTAAGAACCAAATAAGTGACTTCCAGACTCTTAGGATCTCCCCTAATGTAGAGTGAAATGAGATACTGTTTTCAGTGGTCTGCTTAAAGTGACACCAGCATCAGATCTGTGGAATCTTGCCCCTAAGGTCCAGACCCTCACCTTTTTGTCTTCATGGCAAGCCACAGACCCTCAGTTGGGTTCCTTAACAGAGACATGATTTTTTTTTCCCCAGTGGGGTTTTGCTGGGCCTCTAAGACTTCAATAAAAGGCAACCCAGATGCTAATGCTCAGGGAGTGACTGCATTGGCTGAGTTCTTCAAAGAACTATGTGCTAAGCATTTCTCAAAGAACCTGCATATTCTATTCAATTCTGCATAAGTTTTGTGGAACAAATTTTCTTTTAAACTGGGGTTGACAAACTTCCGTCCATGGGCCAAATCCAACCATCTGTGTTTTTCTGTGTCCTGTGAGCTAGTGATGGTTTATTAAAATTTTAAATGTTTAGGGGAAAAATCAAAAAAAGAATAATACTTTGTGACATGTGAAAACTATACGAAATTCACATTTCAGAGTCTATGAATAAAATTTTATTGGAACACAGCCACACTCATTCGTTTATATCTTGTCTGTGGCTACAATGAGAGTTAAATACTAGCGACAGAGACCAAATGGCCTGCAAAGCATAAACTGTTTACTCTCTGGCTGTTTATGGAAAAAAGTTTGCCAATTCCTGATCTAAACTATTATACTACCTTCTATTTATGACTTTATTTTGATTCAAGAAGGTTCTCTTTTCCATATATTCACCATTTTACTATGAACTCAAACATTATATAGTGATGGGGTTGCTGGTTTAGAAAATGAATCTTCGCCTGCTAATTGATTTCAGTGTTACGTAATGGGCAAAGCATTCGACGGAGTTAGGACACCTGGGGTTTAGGCTTGGTTCTGTCATTAGCTAAGAGACCCTAGTCATTTCACCTTTTGGGGCTTTGAGAAATGAACTATTTCACAGGTTTTCAACCTGTGCTTGGAGGAGTCCTAGTTTACCGTTAAGTCCTTTCAGGATCAAATGGACAGAGGGCTCCCACCACCCCACTATTGATCTTCAACCAGAGTACCCCCAGTTGTGTGGATTTTACATATTGGGCATTTGCATAAGATTTTAATGGATACAAAGAATTGACAGCTAAGAATTTTTTGAAAAGCCACAAAAGCAGATCATACCCATGGTCCCTCATAGTCCCATGAGACGAAAAGGAAGGAAGAGCTTTTGGGATATGATACTACTCAGAGGTTTAAGCCATGGGCAGGAGATGCTGACCTTCAAATTCTAAATTCAGCTTGTTGGCATATTATGTAATAGTCCACCTGTTTTGCTTTTCCCATCTGGATAACAGAAGTAGTACATAACTGGGTTCTTTAAAACATATGGTAGTTATAGCAATATACACTATTTGAAAAAGAAATGGTGGCCTAGCTAGCTTATTTCAGTTTTCGCCTTACTAAAAACTCACAGATGTAGATTCTGCCAAGAAAGCTGAAAGGTAAGGAGCATCTTATTTATTTTATGTTAACCCTGGGGATTGACAGGGCTAAAAACAATTTGAACTCTGTGTTGATTTTATATGCTCAAGTGTAGACCATTATGGTTTTGACTGGTGAAGTTCATTAGAAAGCCTAAAAAGGGTAAATACAATAAGCCATCATTTTCCTTACTCCCTAATGTAGACATGACTGGATATTTTTAGATGCGTTATCTTTGAGTTGATAAACATTTTCAGTTATTATCTTAAGAAGGCAAGCTTAACGGAATTTTCAGCCCACATTCCCTGTGTTTTATGCCCATTTGCAAATGACCTTTCATCCGCCCACTTGAAATGATTAATGATAGAAGACGAGCAAATTGCTTAAGATATAGATTTGATTTATTTTTTAGTAAATATTGCCTAATGGCTGGTACATTGGGGAGATGATGCTGAAAGATTTTCTTCAGTCAAATTTTGGAAGTACAAGTGAGTGAAAAGAGGTAAAGAGATGTTCAAAAGAACAATAGGAAAGTCCATTAAATTTTATTTAGACAGCCACACTCAATTTATTCAATTAAAGTTTATTGACCACCACCATCTCTCATGCACAGTGGAGGGTATGACAATGAATTAGACAGAGACCTGCCTTCAGGGGACCTACTATCTGGAGAGGAGGTCAGAGGCAAAGAGGAGATCCTCTCTACTTAACTCAGACAATCTACCAACTATTAGTGATTTGAAGCCCAGCTGGTGGAACTGGACTTAACTAAATGGAACTTAACTTAATGGAAACACTGCATGAAATGGTAATTCTCTCCCACCTTTTCTAATTTTCTTCCCCAGCTTCTAGTTTTGACAGCTTGATTTATGTTTCAAGTCTTCAGATAGTAGATTTGAAGAGGTTCTATGGGCTTACAATCTCATCCATTCAGCATGAGGTTTGGAACAGTGTCTGCAATGTAACATTTGGGAATAGGATTGTGGAAGCTCTGAATCCAAATCTTCTAACTCTGAGCTTTTACTGTGAGGGTTCCCAGGGAAAGCCTGGAGTCCTACCCTTTGTCTGCAGTTGAGGCTGAACTGCTGGCTCTGCCCCCAATCACTCTGTCACTCTTGGCCAATCACTTAAGTTCCTTCTCACATTTGTGGAGGGGGTTGGGGGTAGTGCTTTTTCTATCCACTCTTCCTTACAGCAATGTTGTGGTAATTCCCTGGCAGGTAGCTCTTAACCACTTGACTTTCACTGGACACTTCCATGAAGCAGGTGATCAAGATCGAAAAGGCATGGTGGAATGAACTATCCCAAGATTTACAGTCACAATGGGGCAGCTGGATGGATGTAGGGTGTATTTCAAAGCCTGTTCAATCTCCTGAGTTGGGAACTTTGAAAGGAGCTTGGACTTCGGAGGGTTCGAATTTGTTAGTTCTTGGCCAAGCACAACTTTCCATTCCTAAGAAAGACGTCTATAAAAAGGCCATTTGAACTTCAAAGAGATGATATTTTGATGCATTAAGTGTATATACGAATCAGAAACATGTGGATTAAATTTCCCACTCAAACACGTGGCCTTGAAAATTTCAGGGGAAAATGTTTGGCAAAGTGTGCCTGGGATTTGGCTAAAGATGGAGCTTTTTTATGTTTGGGAAGTTTTATCTTCTTCCACATGCCCCCCTGTGATGTGACTGACATAGTCCTAATGTAAACCCAGAGGGTGGCAGGGAAAAAATTGCCTCTGACAAATACATATTGAGTTTACTAAAGGGGTGGAGGATATAGACCTTCATTAAAAGGGTCACTGAAGTTTATAAAAACCCCAAACCCAATCAAATAATGTTTTCCTGGAATAAGGGCATGGGAAAGCAAGACACCAATTACACTGGCGGCAAGTGCTGTGGGACAGTTGACTCTGTTTTAATGACTAGTGTTCTGCCCTTTCAGTCTAAGGCCACCATCAATATTAGTGGGACCTTTGCTAGACACCCCTTAAAGAGCTCAAGAGGAAAACCAGCCCTTCTGAGATTGGCTACCTTCTCAGCTTGGCACTGGTCTCTGCACAGACTTTGGTTGTAGTGTTTATCTACAGTTCACTATAGGATTCACTATCTAAGGTTCACTATCTATAGGATGCCTCCCTGGGTTCCTCTAGAAGAGACTGTCTGCATGCAAGAGAGGCTAGAACACTGCACCAATCAGTTTCAGGGGAGCTCTCCAAAGTGAATGAATGATCACCTTCCATTCAAATACAAAAGGGTCCCCCATCTGTCCTTGAGATGACTATGGAGCCCAAATCATTGTTTGGTTGAAGATTAGGCAGAGCATTTTTTCTTTTTTTTTGTTCTACAATAATGTATTTTTTCCTCTGAATATAAATAATTCTTGCTAATTGTGGAAAACTTGAAAAAACACAGGACTATGTAAAAATCATGATACTCCAATAACTCAGGCACTATTAATATGGACATTTTTTCATACCATTAAGTATTTTTCAAAACATGACTTTTAACAGCCCTTTCCAGTTCCACGATGCAGCTGTCTCAGAATTTATTCAACCAATCTCCTATTGTCAATGTTTAGTTTGTTTCCTTTATTTTTTTGTTATGATAATGTGGTGATAAACATTCCTGAATATAAATCTGTGTTCCCATCTCTGATTATTTCCTTAAGGTAGATTCCTAGCAGGAAGATTTCTGATTTAGCATGTGTGAACATTTTTACACATTATGCCAAGTAGGGTTCCAGGAAGTTTGCATTAATTTATACTCCCACCTGCAGAGTACTTCAGGGTCTCATCCATTCTTTGAAGCCATTAGAGTGTTAGAGGGCACCCTCTTTATGCATGAACAGCCTCACAGATGGGGATATTTGTAAATCTTTGCCCTGCCGAGCTCTCCAGTAAGCACAGCAGTGACCATGGATGCTACCCACTGAGTCATGGAGGAGGTGAGAGCTTTGAAGAGCACTTAGAAGGACCATGGTGGCTTTAGGACATACTGGCTAAATTTTTCTTCTCCCCTAGCCCATCAGAGCTCAAATTATCCCCTCTCTGAGTTGTCTAAGAACCTGCATGGCTGCTTCCCTGGGGGCTTCCTCGGTTGCGGGCATGATGGAGGCTCTCTTCTAAGTCTATTACAGGGTTTATCTCCCAAAGACAAGAGAATCACACCCGTAACTTCCCAATCCAAAGGGGCCAAATGGGAGCTAAGATCTGGGACAATTAGGCAGGATATAACCCAAAGCCAAGATGTTGTTCTCTGCATTGGCCAGGGAGGATTACCCACTCACTGATTACCAGTTTAGACCTGACCAAACTGTGTTATCTCACCAATTTGTCCTGGCTGCAAAAACCAGTGGGTCTTAGCGTCTGGGGATTGGCACTCCATAGGTATTATCCTGTCTCCCCAATTAAGTGGGGGCTGCCTTCAGGGATCTGTGATCCCAGCCCAGCGGCTCTCTCCCTATACCATTTAGGTTCCTGTGTCATCTTCTCTCTTCTCTTATTGCTACTGTATGTTAGGAATGCCAATTAGCAATAATATTAGGTTAAGTAACACGTACTTTGGGAAAGTAAATTTTCTGTTAAGCAAACCAGCAACAAGTTTCACAGTCAAACACACAGATTTCACAGTCATTTTGTTGAATTATCCATGACCAAAATAATAATAATAATAAATCCACTCTTTTTGTTAATTTAGTACTTATAGTGTAATAGTAGAGTCTGTGGAAACATAAAAACAATATTTTTAGAACATTTTAAAAACTAAAAACAAAACAAAAGGAAAAAGAAACCCTAAGTAAGACACTTTCATTTACTTTAGGCCACATAGCATCCTGACAGGCGTAATTAATGATATAATTTCCTGAGTGTCCATAGGACCTGTTTAAAAAAAAAAAAACGTATAACACATATAACAAAAAACCAAACAGGTAATTAAAGTGCTTCCCATTTTTAATGAATAGACCCTTCAGAAACCTGGCAGGCAGCATCCGGGCCCCACCTCCCACTCTTTATTAACTGACATGTCAAAGAAAAAAGCCATATCATTTTTATGTTCCCATGGCGCATAAACTAATTTTGGGTATTTAAGGCCAGGGAGATTTATAGATCAGCATCAGAAACTTCTCTTGGGTTCCTGAGAGAGTAGTAACATTCCAGAGTTGGATGGATTTAGTAGCCGCCCTGTTTAAAATACGGGGTCCTGTCAAGCCTATGGGTATCCCTGAGTAACCTTCTATTACGGCCCAGCTGTTCCTTAAAAGAAGTCATGGAAAATGTCAGGGCACTGTGGCGGGTCTCCCCTCCTTTGCGGGGTCACCTTGGGGAGTGAAGGTTGAGCAGCAATTCTGCAGGAGGGTTTCTGAGGCTCACAGGAACATTGCCTGCCAAATGCTATTGATGATGGCCCTTGAGGTTGAACATTTAGTAGAAAGGAGGAGAAAGAGGACCTGGAAATCAGCCTTTTCAGGGAGACTTGGGAAGGAGGAAGTTGATGTTTCAGAGCACAAGTGAAAAAATGATATAAGGTTAAATCAAGAATTTATTTGTTTAAATTTTTGGTGTTAAGAACAAATATTTGTTGTTCATTTATTGGCCAAGGAGAAATAAAGGTATAATTGTCATTTGGCTGGGTTAAGTACTTTTTGATAGCAACAAAAGGAAGCTCTTTTATTTTATTTGTCCATTAGTTATTGGGGTACAGGTGGTATTTGGTTACATGAGTTCTTTAGTGGTGATTTATGAGATCCTGGTGCACCCATCACCTGAGCAGTATATACTGCACCATATCTGTAGCCTTTTATCCGTCATCCCATTGTATCATTCTTATGCCTTTGTATCCTCATAGCTTAGCTCCCACATATCAGTGAGAACATATGGTGTTTAGTTTTCCATTCCTGAGTTACTTCACTTAGAATAATAGTCTCTAATCTCACCCAGGTCACTGGAAGTGCTGTTAATTCATTCCTTTTTATGGCTGAGTAGTATTCCATTATATATATATATATATATATATCACAGTCTTTTTATCCTGTTATTGATTGATGAGTATTTGGGTTGGTTCCATGATTTTGCAATTGTGAATCATGCTGTTATAAACAGCATGTGCAAGTGTCTTTTTCGAATAATGACTTCTTTTCCTCTGGGTAGACACCTAGTAGTGGGACTGCTGGATCAAATGGTAGTTCTATTTTTAGTTATTTAAGGAACCCCCACACTGTTTTCCATAGTGGCTGTACTAGTTTACATTCCCACCAGCAGTGTAGAAGTGTTCCCTGATCACTGCATCCACGGCAACATGCATGGTCTTTTGATGCTTTGATTGTGGCCATTCTTGCAGGAGTAAGGTGGTATCGCCTTGTGGTTAAAAGGAAGCTTTTAAAACCTTATATCCACCTGCACCATTTCCTCTTTATTCTGAGGAAGGTGATAACAACATATTTGTTCCACAAGGGCCTTAAGCTGTACAACTAGATCTTTAAGGAGTACCTCATAGAGTAGGTTGCTTTAGAGGCTGAGAGGCTCTGAGAGGCTTGCATCTGAATTCTTCTAAGCTGTGTGACTTGGGTCAAATTTAAACCTCTCTGGGCCTGAACCCTAAGCTGAAAGTAAGGATAAGCACATTGACTATATAACATTGGTTCAGACCAGGCGTGGTGGCTCATGCCTGTAATCCCAGCACTTTGGGAGACCAAGGTGGGCAGATCATGAGGTCAAGAGATCGAGACCATCCTGGCCAACATGGTGAAACCCCGTCTGTACTAAAAATAAAAAAATTAACTGGGCATGGTGGCGCGTGCCTGTAGTCCCATCTACTCAGGAGGCTGAGGCAGGAGAATTGCTTGAACCTGGGAGGCAGAGGTTGCAGTGAGAAGAGATTGGGCCACTGCACTCCAACCCAGTGACAGAGTGAGACTCCATCTCAAAAAAACAAAAAACAAACAACAGCAACAACAACAAAAATTGGTTCAAAGATTCAATGCAAGAATGCATGTAAAGTTTCTAGCAATGTCTGACACATGATAAGCCATCAATAAATGGGAGCCTTTAGGAAGATTCTTGGAGAAGCACCAAGAACAATGGAAATAGATGACTAACTGGATGGACTACAAGAAGGGTGAAAGCAAGGATGTGGAAACTGCCACCATTGGGTCTACAAAGAGATGTGATGGAAGTCTGGTCATCTCTTAGAAAGCACCATGAGAACAGGTACTGCACCTTGTTTTGCTCACCACATTTCCAGTGCCAGGAACATTGTGGTGCATAGGGTGTGACTATTTGATGAACAGTGAATGAATGAATGAACACTAAGTCCAAGTTCACATCCTCATTTGTGTTAGTTCGTTCTCATGCTGCTAATAAGGACATACCCAAGACTGAGTAGTTTATAAAAGAAAGAGGTTTAACTGACTCACAGTTCAGCATGGCTAGGGAGGCTTCAGGAAACTTACAATCATGGTGAAAGGGGGAAGCAAACATGTCCTTCTTCTCATGGTGGCAGCAAGAAGTGCAGAGTGAAGTTGGGGAAAAGCCCTTTATAAAACTGGCAGATCTTGTGAGAACTCACTCACGATCACAAGAAAAGCATGGAGGTAACCACCCCCATGATTCAATTACCTCCCACTAGGTCTCTCCCATGACACATGGGGATTATGGGAACTACAATTCAAGATGAGATTTGGGTGGGGACACAGCCAAACCATATCACCGTTCTCCATGGAGATTTGTCTAATCCATTGTGATTCCTCTCTTTGTGTGTGTATGTTGGGTGTGTGTATGTTGGGTGTGTGTGTGTGTTCGGGGTGTGTGGGTGTAGGTGTGCACCGTTTACTATCTACAGATAGTAGAGGCAGGAGTTATGGCTTACACTTCTCTGTAAGCCATTTCACTTCTCTGTAAGCTATTTCAAACAAACACCATCCTTAGACACACATTAGTGACTAAACACATACACATTGAATTGGAATTGAAAACAGTGCAGTGCCTTCGTGGAGCAGAGTAAGCGAATGGAGTTATAGATTCATGGAAATTCACCCTGTCCACAGTTGGGCTGAATTTTCTGTGCTCCCCTAATCATTTCAGGAGTCTCAGGGCTTGGCAGAGGCTGGCTTGTCCTTTTCTGTAGAATGTCTGCACCAATCTAAGCAGGGTTGTCATGTGGTTAAAGTTCCCTTATTGCCTTCCATGAGACATATATTCTCAGAAAGTCCCCAGTTTAACTTTGGTTGAACCAGTTTCCAAATCTCTGCCAACAGAGAAAATCCTTGGGCTTTCTCCACTTTTTGAATGGGCAACCTGAGGATAAATTCAGTTGTTTCTCCAGACTTTGTTTTCAAAGTTGAACAGGTATCAGAAATATGACTCCAGCCTGATCGTATTTCATGGCCACCACAAGTGGCTGCTAAGAGATTTTGCTTAAGGCTGCAGCTGGGGCTAGTTGGGTGCTTGCCAAGAGCAAGGGCATGATATATTTGTGTGGTGTATATGAAAGTCTGTTTTCATAAGTATAATGTTCATATATATTGCTTTGGGATTAAGGGAAGGGTGTAAATACCTTGTGGGTTTATTCTCCTTTCTGTCTGCTTGGCCTTCAGCTGGGTCCTAGAGATGACATATCCCCAGAAAAAGCCAGAACTTGATAGTGATGCCTTCAAAGAGGGAAATTCTGATGCCATTCATAAGGCTAGGTTAGGTATTAGGTAGAGTGATATTAAGATTTGTCAATGCATAGTTAAGTCACAAATAACCAGCAATGTTCCTACATTTTTGTTGGGAGCTTCAGGTACTATTTTCACTCCTGTCTTCACTCATCATATGGCCTAATGCCTTAGTCTGGGTATCTCCACTAAGGAAATGGCTCATGGAAGATTTCCAACAGCACCCCCTCCCCTTCTTATTTAACAAATTTTCTATAAAGAAGATAGAATTTCCGGAACTGTTTGAAAAAGAGAGGCCTTTGTGACTTAAGTTTTCTATCTACCTCCATTTCCCAATTCTTTAACACAAATTTGCATCCACCTTTAAAGCACCTGACATGGTGTCTAGCTCAGTACGTTGCATATAGAGAGCACTCATTAAATATTTTTGAGCCTGCCTAGGTTTAGGAATAAAAAATATCTTATATTGCAAGAATTTGTACTTTGTGTGTGTGTGTGTGTGTGTCTGTGTGTGCGATGGAGTCTCATTCTGTCGCCCAGGCTGGAGTGCAGTGGCATGAACTTAGCTCACTGCAACCTCAGCCTCCTGGGTTCAAGCAATTCTTCTGCCTCAGCATTTGGAGTAGCTGGGACTATAGGCACCCACCACCATGCCTGGCTAATTTTTGTATTTTTGTAGAGACTGGTTTTTCCCTATTGGCCAGGCTGGTCTCAAACTCTTGACCTTAGGTGATCCACCTGCTTCGGCCTCCTAAGGTGCTGGGACTACATATGTGAGCCAGCATGCTTGGCCAGAATTTGTACTTTTCAGAGAACTAGAGGTTAGAGGACAGTGGGGGGACACTGAGTGTATGTATGTGTGTATGTTTCTGTGTGTGACTTAGGTGCTGAGAAAACTGTGTGGCTACAGGGGACAATAATAGCCACGGTGCCCTGAGCTCTTCCTGTGTGACAGGCACTGTCCCATGCATGGGCTTTGCCAGCATTATCTAATCTACTGCTCAAAAGTTTACAATGGCCACAAGGTAGGCACTATTTTGCAGATGAGGAATTGATGTTTTAAAAGGTGAGGCAACTTGTTCAAGGTCAAACAGCTAGTAAGTGGCAAAGTTGGGATTAGAACTCAGGTTTTTCCTGCCTCTGGAGCTGGAGTTCTTTGTAACATTACTCTTCTTGGAGTCCCTGAGAGATTAAACACACAAACAACAACAGCTCTGAGGACTTGGGACCTTTCTCAGCTGTGGAAATGTTCAATGAACACCAGCTCCTTGAGAGCCTGAGTGAAACATGACTGTGGGCTGGACTCAGAGGTTCAGGCTTTGTCACTGGAGTGAACTTGTGAACTCCATCAGAGCTGGCCAGCGTGCTGCTCCTCAGGAGGTTGGGAATGACTTAACGAAGAGGTCTGTGAGCCCAAAAGATGTGTTTTTTCTGGCGCTGCTCTCCTGACCCATCTGCAGGGACCAGTCCCATATCAGATTCTTGGATCTGGCCTAGGGGGCTCCCCGCTGTAAGCCTGGGCTTTCTGGATATACCCTTGTCTGTGGATCTGCCTCCTAGGCTGAATATCCAGATTCTGGGTTCATTTCTAAGCTGCTCTAATTCCTTGTTGATGGAGTAGCTGTTTACTATTGAACACCCTGTTGGCAAGATGCCTCCTGAGTGTTTTGGAAAGAGGTATCTCATCTGTTGTGGATGAAGGGCTATTTCCCCAACAATGTCTGTTCTCTTTCTCATCCTCTTTCACTTTTCCCTCACAATGTCTACAGAGCATCTTGATCTGTTTTTGAGGATTGGGTCTGTAGCCCTTGGACTACTAATTTAAATACCCCTGGCCCTAATCATCTTAGAAATGAACCTGGAATCTGGATATTCAGCCTAGGGGCAGGAAGCCAGTTTAAATACCTCAAAGAATAACCAATCAAGTGATTAAAGAAACACTTTGCAAACTGAGATCGATATCCTAAGCTCAACCCTCACTTAAAGTCGTAACACCAATATAATCAATTTCAGGAGGCATTAGCTTGCTCCATCAAAGAGAATCAAGCCATGTTATCTTCATGTGGGCTGCATACATGATGCATAATAGGAATTTAAGTGAGTGAAATCTCAAAGAGAAGAGGAATTCCATGAATAGCTCATCAGTCAAAGATGACAATAAAATGTCTACCGGCTTAATGGAATGGGTCACCTGCTGCTTCCAGGAAGCTGGTTAATTCAATTTGTCAGGCCAGGCAGACGCTAGGGACTCAGGCTCCTCTCTAGAACTCATAAGGAACTATATTGAATTCTGATGCCTTTAGTTTCTCACTTCCTTTCAGCAGCATGTACAACAGGATCCATTGGCCCCAAAAGTGGTATTAGGAGGAGGCTGCTCTGAACTGGCAAAGAATAAACTTAGTGCTGAAGAAATTTGGCTAAACTATGACCTCACATGTAATCACCCTCCTACCATCCTGGAACACCTTGCTTGCTGCTAGGAGACATTTGAGATGTCCCTGTATGATGAAGCCACCAAGGAGTGATATCTGACTCTGACTCTGATGGTTACTTTCTTTTTTTCTTTTTTTTTCTCTTGGAGATGGAGTCTTGCTCTGTTGCCAGGCTGGAGTGCAGTGGCATGATCTTGGCTCACTGCAAGATGGTTACTTTCTTATATAGAATTAAGATTCATTTTGCCCCAAATTGGAACACATTTTCTTTTGTGTGTACCTAACTTCCTTACTAAGTCTTCCTTGATTGTGGAAGAAAAGGTAGTAAATTTCCCATGAATCTACCCATTCTGAACAAAAAAAGTCTCCCCTCGCTCTTCATGAATACATTATCCCACGATAATATTTACTTAGATATTTGCCTCTGCAGGATGTTGAGGTTGGGTGAATATTGCTCAGAGACATTTAGAAGATGCAGAAATAAAAAAATCAGGCAATGACTTGGTTTGGCATGTAGACGTAAGAAATATAGTATAAGCATGGTGCTTTTTAGAGGGCAGACATATGCAGGCATAGCCTGACTTTCTGACCAAAAAAAGTAAAAGTTCAGGACAGCAGGATGACTTTTGGGAATGCTCAGATCATTTGAGAGCATTTGTGTTTTGTGAATGACCTAGTTAGTATTCTCGAGGCTGCACAGCTACAGGCAATGGTCTCCAAAAGGTAGCTTTGAGTGCTTACAACAAGCAGGGTTATTTAAGAACTTTCCTGGGGCCCTGGGGCGCTATTGAATATCAATAGCTGGTTCCAGGTTGGGAGTGAGAGCAGTGTACAGTTACAGGAATGAGTGCCGACATTTTTCATGCCTGGCCTGCCATCCTAGCAAGCTGCTTGGGTAAACAACATCTAAATTTTACAGGCTTTGAACATGGGGCACTCCACTTATATGGCAGAACATTTGAATTGACTGGTAATTTTGAATAAGCAAGATTTCTTGTTGAGTTCACTAGAATTTCTTTGTCATATGTTTTAGATTTTCAAAGCAGTGAACCGGGAGGTTTAGAGCTTCCAGTATTAGGGGAACCAGATCTGAACAATGCCAAAGACCAAGATCTTAGAAAATTAAATAATCTTTGTAACATGGGTAATGCTTATCACTTCAGAAGGCAGAAGTCTTGCTGGAGGACTTTCGCGCAAAGTTAACTGAATCCAGCTGCTGCCCTCCTCAGTCTGAATTGGACATGATCTTGGTAGTGGTTTCATTTCTTACCATTTTGCTGCAAGTTTGTTTGTTAGTTTGTTTTTAGGAAGTACTGTGTTGCTGTTATCTTGTTCCTATCCTCATGCTCTCCATTGCAAGTGGAAGGAAGGAAGGAAGGAAGGAAGGAAGGAAGGAAGGAAGGAAAGAAAGAATCTCCAATCCCTTCTAGATTAGCGATAATGGGACCCCTGTAGGTTTGACTTTATTTAGAGTTGGCATTACTTCAAACTAGAAGGCAAATCCCAAGGTCTGGAGATCAGGTCAATGGAAATGTGGAGGACTTAGAATTTTTCCACAGTAAATGCAATGAGCAATCGGCTTAGACAACTCCCAAAGGCACTGTAGAATATGTGTTGTACAAGTGAATCTATACATCTTTGTACACAAAACACATCCTAGACTGCCCTGTTGAGTGCTCTTCCCAACCTCTCCTTTCCTTACCCAAACTTAATTTACCCAGCGATTCCAGTCCCCTCCTCTGGATTCAAGTCATGCTTCTGTAATCTGTGCAGTTTAGAACTCATGCCATCTCTGCATTGTCTTACCCATGTCTCTCTTCTTCATCAGGATCAGAAGCTCGTCTCTGGGGCCAGTTGTCTGGAATGAGACGGGCACCATATTTTAGCCTACTTTTCTAAACCCCACAGAATCAAACACTGCTGGGCACATAATTATGTACAGTAAATCCTTACTGATTAATTTAATCACTATAGTATACAGTGGAAAGGGACTAGATCCAAAAGAGCCAAGAGTTCTGGTCCTCATGCTTCAGTTTTCTCACCAATAGGCTGAGGGAGATGGATAAGATTCAATGGTTTTCAAACTTTTTTTTTTAACCATGGAATTTTTTTTCAAGTGAAGTCTTATTTTATCTAAAGCACCGGTAGGCAAGAATTTATTTTAAATGTTCTCTTTTGAAAGTTTACATTTATCCTGGTAACCGATTAGTCAATCAGTGTGTGTAAAGAGGCTTTCTTTATAAACAAAACATTGGAAATCAGGGGTTATGGTGGCAGCTGGTGTCTTACATCAGCCTCAGCACCTGATGTGTTTGGTTTAGGTTATACAATCCTAAGAAAACCCTGATTCACACAGAGGCTATTTGCAAATCAAGTTTTTCTTTTTTAAACAGGTCATCCTGTTATTTCAAGAAACCCACCAGTTAAACCTTTCCAGATATTACAAGAAGGATGGGAGGACATTTTCAATTAACGTTTTAATTGCTATTAACTTCTAACACCAGACAATATTTATTATCTCACGAACATCAGATGAAAAAGTATCCATGTTTTATTATGTGAAAACGGTGAGATGTTTTTAACACGTCCCACTGTGTCTGCTTATTTCTTGTTACACAGCTGACAAAAACACTGCGGCGAGACACACACTTAGGACATGCCAATTCATTAGTGTGAGTTTTATTAAAATATAAATATAAGCCTAAGGTGCCTGGAAACTCATAGAATGGTACACTAAAGATTTGCACATTTTATTCAGTGTAAATTTAACCTAAAAAAGGAACAATATTGAACTCTAGTTTAAATATGCATATTGATGTGTTTAGGGGTGAAGTATACTGATGTTTGCAACTTTGAATATATCAAAGAAATTAAACGGACCGAAGCGTGGATAGAGCTGGGTAGTTAGACAGATATATGGTAAAGCAATATAGCAAAATGTTCTTGTTCACTGTACAATTCTTTCAACTTTTCTGTGTTTGACAATTTTTATGATAAAATATTGAGGAAAATGTAACTCAAAAGACAAATCTTTATCTGAAGTGTATTTCAAACATATGTCATCTTACATGATTTAAATTTTGCATCCAACATGGAAGTCTTCCTGGTAAATGGAATTTCTCAAAACCGGGATGATTTCAAGCCATTCTTGAGAGTGACAACCAGCCAGCTGGTTCTAATGATGGCAGTGGGAGAGATTTCATACCACTGATGTGATGATATCAGCCAAGAGAAAAAGCTGTAAGTTTTGTTTTGTGATGCCTGGCACTTCAGGCTGTGTGACTGCCAGCACAAAAATCACAACCTGTGAGCGGGCAGAGAATTCTACACTATTGCAGTTATTTCTGGTCCAGCTTGGGAAATGGCACTCACAGCAGGCAGGATCTCCCCGGACCATGGACCTGATTCCTCCTCTCTTTATTTCTTAGAGAATGACTTACCTCATCCACGTCACCATAAGGGAATTGGTGAGGCTTTGCATTGCTGGAAACTAACACTCCAGTGAAGAGACACCGGGTGGAAGCTCAGGCACCTGGGAGAGTGGAGGTTGAAGCAGCTTTTCTGAGTCCCACTTCCAAGCAGGATTAGGCCCAGTGTCTACTTGATGAAGATTCCTATTCCTCAGCATCACAGAGAATATTTCAGATACTGAGGAAGGACACCAGAATGTATGTGCAGTCTCCAAATTGGTCTCCTTGCACCTTCCTTCTCCTTTCCCCTCAATCTACCCAATTTACACATTCAGTTTAATCATCTAAAATATCATCTAAAATATCACTTTTGCTCTTTTCCCCCTTAAAACTGTTCTCTTCCAAATGCTTTAGTGGCTTGCCATTACTTACAGGATAATGTATTATTAATATCTTTAACCTCTCACTCAAGGTCCTAATGAATATAGCTCTAATCTGTGTTTTTAGATTTAGTTTTCTCAACTCTTTAGAAACTTCTTCTGCTGCCAGTAGATTGGCATCCCACTGCCCCCTCCACTCCTCTCACTTCCTACATGTACTGTACAAATTCTATTCTATATGAGAGGTTTGCATGCTTTGCTCCCTTCCACCTCATCCATCCAAATCCTATCAGCTGAGGTCATTTTTTTCCCTCCGAGTTTCTGTACCAGTTAGGATGCTTTGGACTGCAAGTAACAGAACACAGGAGCCAAGTATCAACCAGTGGTTTTTAAGCTGTAGCATGCATTAAAATACCAGGAGGGCTTGTGAAATCACAAACTGCTGCTTCCAACCCCCCAATTTTCTGATTAGGCAGCGCAGGGGTAAAGCCCAAAAATTTGTATTTTGAACAAGTTCCCAGGTAGGGCTAATGCTGTTGGTCAGGGGGAACAGACATTGTGAAACACTGGCTTACACAATGGGAAATTTATTGTCTCACTCAACAAGACATCTAGAGCGGTGGTTCTCTCAAACTGGGCTGTACAACATAACCATCTGGGAGTATTTTTAAAATCCTGATGATCACACCTCATCACTTACCAATGAAATGAGATCCTCTAGGGGGGACATCCATGCATCCATATTTTAAAAAACACTCCAGGTGTTTATAGTATGCAACCAAGTTTTAAGTGCACTGGTCTAGAGGCAGGGAGGTTGCAGTTCTAGTTACTTCATTGGTCCAGCAGTGTCATCATGGACCCATTTCCTTCCGTCCTTCTCTTCTGCCTTCCTCTGGGTATTAGCCCTTGTTGACTTTTTCTTTCACCATCACACATTGCTTGCACCTGTTCAAACCTTCCTCCTTTAAAAACACTATCCAAAGCTTGGAAAAGGAGAAAGCACATACACCTTCCTTTTGTCTTTCTAAACCTATAGAAAATACTCCTGGAAGCCTCCCGACACCTCCACATATCTTTGACCTGAACTGAATCACATGACCGACCCTAAGCCAATCACTGAGAAGGGAATGAAATGTTGACTTAGACCATTGATTTCCAGAATTGGCAGGACATTGCAATCACCCAGAGAAGTTTGTAAACGATTGGATTTTGGATTTTATGTCTGACCCACTAAATCAGAGTCTAGAGATGGGGCCCAGTTATGGAAGTTTTAAACTACCCCCCAGGTGATTATAATGTGCAGGCAGAATTTAGAACCGGAGGAGGAGCTTGCAGTGAGCCGAGATTGCTCCACTGTACTCCAGCCTGGGCGACAGAGCAAGACTCTGTCTCAAAAAAAAAAAAAAAAAAGAACCATTGGCTTTGAGCAATCAAGATTCATCTCTGGCCGGGTGTGGTGGCTCACGCCTGGTAATCCCAGCACTTTGGGAGGCCCAGGCAGGCAGATGACTTGAGGTCAGAGTTTCAGACCAGCATGGCCAACATGGCAAAACCCCGTCTTTACTAAAAATACAAAAATTAGCTAGACGCGGTGGCACACACCTATAATCCCAGCTACTCAGGAAGCTGAGGCACGATAATTGCTTGAACCTGGGAGGTGAAGATTGCAGTGAGCAGAGATGGCATCATTGCACTCCAGCCTGAGTCACAGAGAGAGACTCTGTCTTAAAAAATAATAATTAAAAATAAATAAATTCATCCCCTAGAGCTGTGAAGCAGCTCAGCCTCTTAGGAAAACGCATAGCCACTTGGTGCTTGAACAAAATCAAAGTTCTCTTAGCCGGGAGAAGGGGTAATGGCTATTGGAGAGACAACTGTCACTCATGGGACACCGATATGCTGTCATGTATGGCTAATCAGCAGTGTCTGGGCTTTCACCCCCATTGAGAGCAGAACTCTGCTCCATTTCTCTATGCTCCTAACAAGTTCTTATCTTAGTGCCTTGCACAGAATAGGTATTCAGTACATATTTGTTTATTATTTATCGCTTTGTGGATCTGCCGGCAGATTCACTGGTGGACTGAAGTTACTTTGCCTGGACATTTCATTCCATTGAAGCCTGCCAGAAGGACTGCTTCATCTCCCCTGTCTTTGAAGCTGGAGAGGAGACATTGAAAGTTCCTGCTCTGCTCCTCGATTAGTGTGTCTGCCTCTTGACCCAGCTGTGGTTTTATGTGACGGGGAAATTCCACACTCTTGGCATGAATGTGTGGCCCGACAGGGGCCATGCCAGGAGCTGTCGTGGCATTTATATGTGCCTGTTTTTGTCTTCAGGGTGGTGAGGGCCAAAGTTTGCCCCTCAAAGCAGTTCGGCAAATCAGCACTGGGGCTCTTTTGTACAAATACATTTAGATGCATAATTGAAGCACTTCTTCCTCCTCTGCAGAGAACTTGACATTTCCCTATCACGGTTAGAGGAAAAGTATTTGAAGCTTGACAGGGTGAAGAAACAAGCCGTTAACTTTAGATTAAAGAGGTTGATGGGGAAAGGGGAAGGCTGGTTGTGACTTTAGAAGCACATACTCTCTTTTATTCGGCAAAATCCCATGCACAGCTCCTTATTTACAACTTCTACAGCAGGGAATGCTGAGGAGGGCCTGGCCTGGTGGAGGCTTAATGGGCATGTTAACCTGCAAACTGTTTCATGTTGGGCTGAACAGAAAGGAGGCTCTAGGTGCAAGACCTGTGAGATAGACATTTGGAAATTTTTATTTCAAGATGGGGGAGATGTCGTTTGATAATTAATCATTCCCTTCCCTGTCATATAGTCTGCAATAAAGACTTTATATTCTCTTACACAAAACCCTACTCGCGAGGAATGTTGCTCCTACACATTTCTTCCCTTTGCAATCTCATAATTAGTCTGGCCGCTAGTTCTAGGTAACCCAAGCCATATGTGAAGAGCTTCCTTGCATATGCTTACTTGTGTGGCTGTCTCTGCCTAACAGGCATTGGTATCAAATTCACCTTCTGACATGCAGAAAATGACTATTTCTTTCCTATCATTTTGCCTTGATTTGAAAATCCTCGTGTCACTACCATCTTATAGGGGAGAGATTTTTATTTATTTACTTATTTATTTTTTTTTTTTTATTATACTTTAGGGTTTTAGGGTACATGTGCACAATGTGCAGGTTTGTTACATATGTATCCATGTGCCATGTTGATTTCCTGCACCCATTAACTCGTCATTTAGCATTAGGTGTATCTCCTAATGCTGTCCCTCCCCCCTCCCCCCACCCCACAACAGTCCCCGGAGTGTGATGTTCCCCTTCCTGTGTCCATGAGTTCTCATTGTTCAATTCTAGGGGAGAGATTTTACAAGCCTTTTATTTCAGGGACAAAACTCTTTTCTTTTGGGAAGCAGGTGAACCCCCATTGATAAACTTTAGAGGCCCCTGGCTAGCAGTGGACTGAATGGTGTTGATTTCAGTTTGTTTTCAGTCTCATTTTTTGGAGAGCTTTACAAAGCCAATAGCATAGCTTTATGGGGCCGGAGCAGGAGCTAACATTTTCTCTGCCAATGCCGTTTCCTATAAATCTTGCAAAGCCCCTTGCCACACTGTTTACAAAGATGCAGCATCAGAGTGCCCGAGCAAGGCTCGGATTTCTTTCCTGAAACTTCATTAAGTTGTAAGAAAAGCTCAGTGCAATTTTCATCCTTCTCCCGTGAAGAGTTATTGTAAAACGTGAAAACTACCACATGTGGCTAAGGAAAGGAGCGGTGGAGAGTGTGTGTGTTCCTGAGCCCGACACAAGTGCCTTTAATTCGCCAAGTGACAGTCATCCAAGCTCCCAAATAAATGGAATATTTCAGCCCCAATTCTCATCATTTCTTCCCTAAATTATTCTATTCAAGTGTAAAATGAATATAACTCTTTCTCAACTATTAAAAAACAACAACAAACAGCTTCAGTTTTTCTTCCCCCAGCAAATGTTCCACTGGCACCTAGGGAGAGTTGGGGACAGTCTCCAGAATGGAGAATTTTCTGGTTCTTGGCCATACCTGCCTGGTGGATGGGGTGGCAAAGAGGGGAGAGTTGTGTTACTACTCCGTTACTTCTTGGGAGGCAAGAGGAAGAGGAAGCGGCCAAGTGACTCTTCCATCCCCGAGCCAAACAGCTTCCCTGCCTGCCTGTCCAATTCCTCAGGCTTTAAGGGATGGAGGAGGTGGTTAAAATAGTACCTTGAAAATTTAAGGAACTCTTAGGGGATTTGCAAGCACTTCAGTCCTTGCGTTCTCTTAGAGATGGGAGTAGAAGAGACCTTCCTGGTGAGTCTCCTAGTGTGGGGCAGGGAGCAGCAGGGACAGACGGTGGAGATGAAGCCGGAGTAGTTTCTGGAATCTTGAGCGAGTGTCTAGGAGCCTTGACAGGGAGAAGGCTGGTGGATGTGGCTGTGGGAGACGAGGCTGAGGCCTGATTCCAGCACTCCCTGACGCTGCAGGTGATGGTTGGATACCTTCCTTAGTCAACTTCTATCCTCACCTCTTGATCTGGAAAATAGGGATGACACCATCAAACTACTCAGCATTTCCACCACTAATGACTACTAGGAACTTGCAATAGGAAATGTTGACTGTTTTGACCATTTGCAAGCCTGACTTCCCAGATCTGGGGGCTCGCCCAAATGTCTCCATTTACTAAGCTTTTTGCAGGCCCTTCCAGGCCTTAGGGTCTAAAGCCTGACAATGTTCTGACAAGACTTTCTGCAGGCTTGGCTAGTTCTTGTGGGACTATGAACACGCAGAGTGAAGGCCAAGTGTACATTTGCAGTTTTGCTCCTTATAGAGAAGCCTGAGTTATTAACTAGGAGAGAAATGGAAGAAATGTCTTAATTTTTTAGAAACTTGGCTTTCTCCCTGGTTGTTGCTTCCCTTTGGGTGTCAGTTGCCTTTTGGCTTTGTCAACCAAAAGAAAAGATTCAATGTGTTAATTTGAAAAAATCTTTAATAAGAAAAAAAGACAATTTTTATACGTCATTATTTGCCTGTGAGTCAGATATTGTCTCTTGGCTGACTGCAATGTTTACTGTTTCTACAGCAGATGTCCTGCTGCCTTGTGTGATTTAGTTAGCAACCGCCTTCAAATCTATTTGAGCATATTCTTTGCTGTTCTTTAACCATTGTCCTAAGAACCAAGCCCTCTATTTGTCATTTGCATTTTTTTTTTTTTTTTTTTGCGATGGAGTTTCACTTTTGTTGCCCAGGCTGGAGTGCAATGGGGCTGTTTCGGCTCACTGCAACCTCCACTTCCTGAGTTCAAGAAATTCTCCTGCCTCAGCCTCCCTAGTAGCTGGAATTACAGGCACCCACCCCTATGTCTGGCTAATTTTTGTATTTTCAGTAGAGACAGGGTTTCAGCACGTTGGGCAGGCTGGTCACGAACTCCTGACCTCAGGTGATCTGCCCGCCTCAACCTCCCAAAGTGCTGGGATTACAGGTGTGAGCCACGGCGCCTGGCCAGTCATTTGCATTTTGGAGCACACTTTCTGTGAATATGGGCTCCTTTCCTCTTTTGCTCTCATAATTTCTGCTGGTCCTGCCTTACTTGACCTGTTGGGCAGAAACCAACCTCATAAAGGAAATCAACAGCAGACATTTGATACAACCTTCTTATGATGCTTGGAGCCTGATTAACATCTCCTGCATAGATGACTGAAGAGTGATTTTGCAAAACTGTGCTTTGTGTAGCTGCTGTTTGAACGCTCATGGCTTCCCATGCGGTGAGGGACACATGCACCAAGATGGGCTCCTGCTGCGTTTCTGGATGTGTCCTCTCTTTCTAATGCTCAGTCTACTCCTAGCAGTGTGACCTTTGCTGCCTCTGCCATTCCACCCCCAGCTCTGTTGCGGGAGCTAGATGAGGGTTCAGAATAAGAAAATGTCTCATTGTGGCACCTTCCTATCTTGTGTCTCTCCAAATAACAGGGTGCTAAAAATGTGGCAGTTCCCAGAAGTCGGAGTGTGGGAACGATGCTAACGGTGGAAATGCTCTGAGACTCCTTGATTTCTCTCATTTTATCCGACCCCTGCCTCTCTACTCCCATCCATCCCCACATCCTGGTATAGCAAGGCTGAATTACAACATGGCAAGACAGGTCCTTCTGGGACTGTTTACAAGGCTGCACTACCGGGAAGATATTCAACATAGATCTAACCCAAGTGAGTACTCATTTTAGTGAGTAATTTTACAGCGGAGGGAATGGGCTCTGAAGGGGTTAAATGGCTTGTCCAGGGTAGACACTGTCAGTTGTAGGCAGGACTGGGCCCATTTGACTCCCAGGCTTGTGTTCTTTTTTTTACAAAAAGTGTTCTTTTATCCTACCTCCTAACAAGTTAGGCTCTGTGCAACAGTTACCGTGAGGCAAATTCAATTCCACTTGAGGGAAGTCCATTTTGTTTGGGTATCAGCAAAACTCGCAATATTAAGAAAAGCCTAGAAATGTAAGTCTGCATTAATTTAAAATGTTAAGCACTTCGGAAGGCTGAGTCGGGCAGATTACTTGAGGTCAGGAGTTGGAGACCAGCCTGGCCAACATAGAGAAACTCTGTCTCTACTAAAAATTCAAAAATTAGCTGGGCGTGGTGGTGCACGCCTGTACTCCCAGGTCTCAGGAGGCTGAGACAGGAGAATCACTTGAGCCTGGGAGGCAGAGGTTGCAGTGAGCCTAGATGGAGCCACTGCACTCCAGCCTGGGTGGCAGAGCGAGACTCTGTCCCAAAAATAAATAAATAAATAATAAATAAAATGTTAAGCAACACTGACACTTCTGAGGAGCTCTGTGGTGCTCTTTGTGTTCATTACCATGTCTGTAAGCCTTGTATTTGAGTGGGATGGTTGTTTCATGCCTGAAGGGTGGTGTAACTTTGTGCATCTATACCTCTAAAAAGAATATACTGAGAATTTAAAGACTTTCTGGGATAAAGTTGAAGCCTTTCTACTCAATACATTATTTTCTTTCAGATACTATGGCCAGTGATGCCCATTCACCCTTTGTTTCTCCCTCTCTCTTTCCTTCCTTCCCTCCCTCCCTCTCTTCCTTTCTTCCTTCCTCCCTCCCTTCCTTCCTTCTTTCCTACCTTTTTTCTTTCCCTTCTTCCTTTCTATTCTCCTTCCCTCTCCTCCTCTATCTCTTCTACTTCTTATCTTTCCTTTCTTTGATAAAGGAATGATTGAGAGTGAATTGTCAAGACAAAGCCATACAGTATGATTCAATCAATGCTAACCACCCTCAAATAAAACCTATTTACTAATCTCCTAGATTAAATGAACAAAGAAACAAACAAAAAAACCCAACCTTGGAAAAAGAAGGTATGTAGCAAAGATATAAATAGGCATCTACCTAAGATTATAACATTCTGAGTCCTTAAAGGCATTCTTATAAAGAAAACATGAGCTTGGATGACATGATGATGAAGTAGACAAGATTTATATCTACTTTATTCCTACATCCCCTCAATTTTGAGTCCAGATCTGAGACTCCCATGGGTATAAAAATGTGCAGGGGAGTGATCTAGCTTCCCAAAATTCAAAAAACACAATAGCTAATCTAGCATGATATCTTTCCTAACTTTCCCTAAGAGTCTAGACATGGTCTCATAGGAGTGACACCAGTTGTTATAGGCCAGAGGGCATAACGCCATTTGGATTTTATTGCTAAGATGCCTCAGAACAGAATTTGTTCTGGTCAGACTGAAATAAGAAAAGGAATTAATATTAAGGAGTTGGAAGTGTGTAACTGAGCTTGCGTCTAAGGAAAACAAATACATTCCAGAGAGACTAAAAGATGCTAATTTTCTTCATGCAGTGAGGCTTGGGACCTAATCCCCTTTTCAGCTATGTTTATCACACAGAGGTTGGTGCGTGGGGGGGGGGTTGGGGGGGTGTATGTGTTGTCTTTTCTAGAAACCTCTTTCTTGTTTTTTTTGAGGTTAATTAAAACCATATTTGATAATATGAAAACAGCTCTAACCATGATGGTTTTCATCAATTCAGGGCCTTTCAAGTATTCTCCTGGCATTCTGAGATTAAAGGTGTCATGATCGCCCGAAGCCATTTGGAAATTGTCGTGGCAAACTGTGCAGTAAGTACTTCCTTGTGAATTTATGAATCTCATCAGATTTTGGAACGTGCTGATCTCAGAGGTGAGGGCAGGGCTCCGGGCCTGACTGCTTCACTGCTCATCCGTGGCTTCCTTTTATCTTGCTTTCCAGTGCAGAGCTCCAAAGAGTTTTTCAAAGCCCATTAGACCGCCCGATGGCATTCTTAAGAGAAGAAGGAAGAGTGTTTGTTTAGTTGAATTAGGGGAAGTCTCCTGTGGCCAGTGAAGTTTTATTGAGCCATTTCTAGAAGTACTAAAAAAATCAAGTGGGCTTCTTTGTTTTGGGCTTTATTGTTTATTTACATTTGCTTGAAAAGGTAATCTGCACAGGTTTGAGGTCAGCTGGGAAGTGGGACACCATTCGTAAGACAGAGAGGAGGACTCTGGGGGAGAAAATATTTGGATAGACAGACCACTTGCTTGAAATGGAAAGAGGGAGTCAGAGAATTTCATTATGTCAGTAATGGGCTTCAGTGGTACTTTCTGAGTGTATAATGTGTTGGGTAGTGAAGGCTTGCTGGGGGATCGAAGAAGGGATTGACAGCAAAAGCAAGATGTGCCATGTGGAAAAGAAAACCACAGGGAGAAGATTAGTTAGCTTTATCGATAAGGAAAAGTTGGGATAGAACAAAAGCATAATAGTACTATATCACATAGCCAAAATTATCATAGAGGTATAGATGTGTGTGTGCCTGTGCAGGGGTGTGTGTGAGTGCATGTATGCATGTGTGCAAATGCGTATTCACTATGTGTGTGTGTGTGTGTGTGTGTGTGTGTGTTGAACCTAACTTCCTGAATACTTGCCATGCACCAGGCACTGTTCTGGAGTGGTTCAAATCTCATGACTCTTTGTCCTCTGAGTGGCACTTTGCTTTAGGTAAGCTCGTTTGAGCTCAGGTGCAGGATTTCCCTTGCTTGCCTACAGGGGAATTTACAGAAATAATAAAGCAGAAAGTCTACAACTCTACCTGGTATGGGATTTAATGAAACTACTCTCATCGATCTCATTTTATAGAAACACAGAGAAGTTAAGTTTGTCCAAAGTCACACGGTTAGTAAGTGGAATTTGTAGGATTTGCCCCAGAAAGTGCGGGGCCAGAACAGTGCTGCTTTGCTGCCGTAGTAGCACTTTCCCTCTAGACAGGCACTCCTTAGTTTTCTCTGTTTGTCACTATGCCAAAAGTGCACATAAAATGATGTTTGTGGGAGTATAATTTATATAGCACATTATTGGAAAATACCTGAATATTCCACTAGAGGGAATTGGTTAAATACATTTTGGTATGTTCGTGTGAGAGGGCACTATACAGCTGTTAAAAATAATATTCTCAAAGAATATATGTGGCTACTAGGCTTAACTATGTTATGTTACATGGAAAAAGTAGGCAGCAAATCTGTATGTATAATTTGATGCTCAGTTTGTTTTTTAAAACTGCTGTGAAGGGAAAAATGGAGACAATCTAACTGTATATGAGAAGAATGAGTAATAAACTGTGGCTTAGTCATTCAATGGAATACTACATCTAGTTCAACTGAATGAAAATAATCTCCATGGATCAACATGGATAAGTCTTAAAACATAATGCTGACTGAAAAAAGCAAGGTACAAAAGGATATTATGGCACTGTATCATTTACACAAAAATCTAAAATGTACAAAAGTAATATACATTTTATGAATCCAATTGAATAGTAAAGGTCAGGTGCGGTGGCTCACACCTGTAATCCCAGCACTTTGGGAGTCCAAGGTGGGCGGATCACTTGAGGCCAGGAGTTTGAGACCAGCCTGGCCAACATGGCAAAACCCCATCTCTACTAAAAATATTTAAAAAATAGCCAGGCAGGGTGGCCCATGCCTGTAAGCCCAGCTACTCAGGTGGCTGAGACAGAAGAATTGCTGGAACCCAGGAGGTGGAGGTTGAAGTGAGCCGAGATTATGCCACCACACTCCAGCCTGGGCAACCGAGTGAGACTCTCTCTCTATATATATATAGATAGATAGATAGATAGATAGATAGATAGATAGAGATAGATAGATAGAAACGTTTTTGTACTTTTACTGTATATATATATATATACAGTACTTTTTGTACATATATGTACAGTATATATATTTGTATATGTATATACAGTACTTTTTGTACTTGTATATATATACAGTAAAAGTACAAAAATGTTTCTATCTATCTCTCTCTATATATATCTATATAGTAAAAGTACAGAAACATTCAACAGATCTATACACACCAGCTTTAGGATAACACTTCTTCATTTCCTTTAGGAATGAGAAAGAATTAGATGAGTTTCAGCTGGATCCATTTTATTTCTAAAGGAGAGAACTGAGCAACTGTGGTAAAATGTTAACATTTGTTAAATCTGAGTGGTACATCCCTAGGTTTCTTTTATACTGCTTTCTGTGTGTTTGGAACATTTTATAATTAAAATTTGTCTGTGTGATATATAATAAGGATACACACGTGGAAGAGTCTAGTGGGCATCAAAATATAAACAGCGACTATGTTGGAAAAGTATAGTGCAAACTTATTTTCTTTAAGTTTTTCTGTATTTTTTAAATTTATATAGTAAGTATGATATAAGAAATAAAAGCAAGACATGTCTTTTTAGGAAGCATCAATGTTGTATGCAAAGAGTGCTGCAGTGGAATATGGAATCTGCTCCTGTGTGACACTGGTTGATTCACGTAGGCACTTTGTAGCACTAGGTACTTTGCAGCAGTTTCCTCACCTGCACGGTGGTTTTATGGGCCACATGCTCACTAAACTGACTTATTCTTCCTGGTAACCTGCATACAGACCTCCCAGGCCCTGGCGTGAAGGTGGCACTGTGACTAACTCTTGCCGATGGAATGGGAGGAGGCAGTTAGAAGTAAGTATGCCTGCTCTGATGTTTCTCTCTGCCTTCTGTCTGCTGCATGGATGAAGTCTGGGGCATCCTGAAACCCTTTGTTGAGATGGTGGAGCCACAGCAGGGGAGGAACCTGGATCCCCACGTGCCACCACAGGTGTGACAGAGGCCAACCAGAAACGTACTCCTTGAATTTTGTGAGAGGAAGAAGTAAACTTTTGGGCTTATTTGTTATAGCAGTTAGACTACTCTGATCAATACAGGCTCCATCTGTCAGATGCCTTCAAGTTCTGATACTCTATGAATGCCAGAGGCCGTTGGTTTAAAGCTGTCTGTCCATTCATTTATCTCTTGATGAAGTTCACTTGTCTCGGGGACAAACTTCTCTAAACCAGAAATTTGGACATGTCCAAAAGAAAGAAACTGGTGTAATAACAAGTGAGTTGAAAAGATAAAGGACAGTAGCCAGAAGACCAGGGGAAAATCCGGAACTGAGTAAGTCTGGGCTGTGCATGGCTTGAGTCTAAGGACAAGAACTTGAACATATTTTGATCTCTTTATAACCCTCCAGTCTTATATATTGTAGTCACTTAATCAATACCTGTTGGATGAATGAATACATGTGTGGGAAGCTGCTATCAGTGATAGCAACATACCTTGAAAAGCCACTGCTGCATAATTTCTAGAATTATTGACCTTTTAGTTTCATGAAGGGGGTAAGAGCACATGATCTGGACTCGGAGGGGTCAGGCAGGCTGGGTGAGAATCCTGGCTCTGCCTCTTCCTTAGCCTTTCCAAGCCTGTTTTCTTAGGCATAAAATAGGGATAAAAATGCTGCAAAACCCATAGTCATTTTGAGGATTAAAGGAGTTAGGTAATGCAGGTGAAGCACAGGCCTGCCCCACAGTTGAGTAACTTGGATTTATGACATGAATTCAAGGTGACCCTAAGTTAAATCAAGATAAGACTCTTGCTGGGCCCGGTGGCTCATGCCTGTAAACCCAGCACTTTGGGAGACTGAGACAGAAGGATTGTCTGAAGCCAGGAGTTTGAGACCATCCTGGGCAACATAGCGAGACCCTGTCTGTACAAAAAAAAATGTAAAAATTAATCAGGCATTATGATGTGTACCTGTAACCCCAGCTACTTGGGAAGTTGAGGTAGGAGAATCACTTGAGCTCAGGAGTTTGAGGCTGCAGTGAGCTATGATTGTGCCACTATGCTCCAGCCAGGGTAACAAAGCAAGACCTCTGTCTCTAAAACAAAACAAACAGAAACAAAAACAAAAAATATGATAATATAATGACTCTCTACCTCTTCTTACCTAGTTCTCCCATAGGCACTATCTAAGTCAGCACAGGTGTTGGCCTTGACAAGATTAGCATTGCATTGGTAGAATGCTCCAAAATAGCCTCATTAAAGCATCATTACATCATACTTGCTGAAGTAATCAACGATTCTCATGGAACAAGAGCACAGGAGGTGAGAGAGCACTGTTTCCTAATGCAGACACCCTTCAGGGTCACTTCCTGGCTGAATGACCTGCAGAAGGGGACTCAAGTAGACCCGTTTCATTTTCTCATCTCTGAAGTCGGGGAAGAACACCTGCCAGCCACGCCGTTTATTGTGGGGGTGAAACCAGTGTTCCTGAAGGTCATGGCCTGGCACAGAAGGGTGCTCGTGGGTGTCATTTCTCCCTCTTCATGTCACTTCTTTGAAACCCAGCCCTAGTTGAAACTCAGATGATATTTCTCTAGTTTTTATACAGAACACTGTGGTTTTGGTAAAATTCACATACATTTTGGGAAGCATTCCCACCACCTCCCCGTCTCCAACCTCCATTTACTTGAAGGGAAATGGAATCTATCTGGTTTTGATTCATTTACACTCCACTTGTTAGCATTAGTTTGTAAGCATCAGCCAACATCCAAGTAACTCTTGGAACCTTGTTCTAAAGGCTACATTTTCAAGTCTAGAAAGTTTATTTTTCTTTCTTCTTTTTTAAAAAAAAATGCTAAAAGGAAACTGGACTTCAGTACTAGTTTGAGTTTGGGTTTATTTTCTGTGTATGACTGGCTTCCAACAAATTTGGTTAAAAAATACACTTTGCCATTCCAGGTTTTACAATTTCAGCTCAATTGAATTTACTCTTGAAAAAAGTTGTCACATTCTAACCCAAGGGAAAACTTTTGTATTCTGTTCCTGTTTTGCTGGATCATGGAATTGTTAACTTTTCAAGATTTTTGGTTTGCCACTCAAATGAAAAAAAAAATGAAGACCTTTACTGCTTATTTGCATGGTATTGGCTTTCTGTTGACCTTATCGTTATTTGATTTGGTAGAGGGTTTTGGTAGAAATTGGTAAGAAGTTTCATTCATGAAGACAGACTTGGGAAATTACATGTAATTATCCGAGCCTATACTCAACAAGAGGAAAAACAGAAAGAAGTTGGATGCTTCCCTTGGAGTGGAGGGTTTCTCAGAGGTTTCTACTGAGCAGGACATTCACTCTCTACCATATCATTTTACCCACCAGGCCTGTATAATAAACACAACCTTAAGATAGTGCAGTCTACTTTCCGTCGTGTAGCAATAGGCTTCATCTGCTATTTCTAGCTAACAATTGTTCATTGTTCATGTTGCCTCAAGGTTTAGAAACCAGAACTTCTCCCTGGTTCCCAGGCAGTTGAAAACAAAGAAGGAGGTAATTTCCACGTGTATAGCAGCCACTCCATTTGCTTTAGCTCAAGTCGGTTATTTGTGTTTTTTAGATGAGTCTGTAACAGATTTGATTTTTGTGTAAATCTCAGACAGGAGATAAAGTCTTCTCTTGAATTTCCATTTAGGTTGTTTGTTTGAGGCTCAAATGAGCTTTCTGGACAGACTTGGTAAGTATTGTTAAGTTTGACTAAAGTACTCATTTGTGATTTCATAAGGGGATTAGTAAATCTTAATCTTCTAGTCCTCTACCTTGCTACTGTCTAGAGCCAGTGCATAAAATGTCACAGTGATAATTTTTATCTCCATCTGAATTATGAACATTTTAAGCTAAGGGAGCTAAGGGAGACAGACTCGTAAGTATCAGATTGGTTTTCTTTGTTCCTATACCCAGATTTTCATATGGTCAAAATACCCATGGAATATATGAGTGGCAGCAGTAAACAATCCTTGAAGTTCTCGCTGGTTTAACTTGACTGTTGGTGATGCCCAATGAGGCCCTGTGTGCTGCAAGCAAATTACATAAAAAAGATGTGAATAAAAACTCATCAAATACTAACAGAGGTGAGATCTGGGAGGAGTGGAATTACATTTATGGTCTATTTGTTTTCTTTTTCTTAGTCTTCTGAATTTTCATACAGTGAGTATATGTGTATATATGTGTATGTATTTTAAGTTTTTGTTTACAAAAAAGATGAGTGTATATGTTTGTTTTTTTAAGAAATCAAGCTATATAGAAGTGTATAGAGTAAAATGCATAAGTTTTTTTATTCATCCTCTAACCACACTCTGCTTTCTAGAGATCATAATTGGTTTGTGTGTAAATTTCCAGACCTTTTCTCTGTTTTATCTGTATAATTGTTAACATTATATTGAAAGAGTGAGATTCCGTACAGTACAGGTAGAAAACAGTTTTCCCTTGCTGTCTCTATAAATATAATATGCAGATTCATTCTCACGCTCTTGGACAATCATGTAGAATAACAACTCCTCCAGTCCTTTCAAGTCCCATTCATCACCCCAGGCACTCTGGCTCTTGGTGCACCTAGTGGGTTCTGGCAGCTTGTGGGCAGCCACTGACAGATGCAGGTGCTGGCTGGGGAAAGTAAAAGCTTGGCCTCCACCTAGTAGGTGTGTGTGTGAATGTGATCAAGAGATAGGAAGGTTATGGGTGGAGTGTTGTCAACCTCTCTACACTTGAAAAGGTGGGGCCCTTTTCAAGACCATCCTGGCTGGATCCCTTGCATATGGCCTAAGGGCAAGACTGATGCACTCTGGCTGCTGCTGCTGGGAGATGTGCAGTCTGCTGCACTGCTGCTCTCTCAGTACCTGGGCCTGTCTGCTGCACTGCAGCTCTCTCAGTGCCTGGGCCTGTCTGCTGCACTGCACCTCTCTCAGTGCCTGGGCCTGTCTGCTGCACTGCAGCTCTCTCAGTGCCTGGGCCTCCGCACGCAATTTGCAGCCTCTTGCTAGTAGACGATCTTTGGTCTTGAATCAAGTGCCATTCTACACTTGGCAGACTCCAGCATTCAGGGAGATGTCCTTGAAACCTCTCTTACTTAGAAAGAGGTAAAGGTGGAAACACCACCACACCCTGAAAAATCATTCCAAAGGAACTCTCTCAGCATTTTCGGTTTCAGTCCTTTTACAGCCTTGAGGCGAGTGATGGGCTAATGGTTGCAGTTGTCTCCTTTGCATATCCTGTCTAGGTGGTCTAGAAACTCATTTTAGAATGTGAGACCAATAATTGCCTCTTGCTTTGTTCTGGGTCTTCTGGGGCCTTAGACAAAGCTGAAAAAGAGTCTCCTTTTCACATTTTGTTATAGACCTAGGTAAGTCATTGCTTTTCCATAAGTTGGAACATATTAATATTCTGTAAGTTGCTATCTTAATTGTCAATATATCAGTCTTTTCATATCAGAAGATGTTGAACTGTCTCATTCTTTTTAATGGCAGTGTAATAGTCCATTGGGTAGATAAACCAGAGTTTATGTAACCATTTCTCTTTTGATAGGCTAATTCTAATTGTTGGCTTTTACAAGTAATGCTGCTATAAATAATTTTTAAATTCACATGTGTATGTCTGTGTGTGTGTGTGTGTGTGTGTGTGTATACATGAAGTGTAGCCAAAGATAGGTACTAGAAAAATTTTGCTAGATACTACCAAAGTGACTCCAGGAGAGTTGTATGAATTTCTGCTTTCTCCAGCAGTGCTTAAGAGTGAACATTTCCCCACACCCTCACTACATATTTTCATTGTTTTTAATCTTTGCCATTTTAGAGGCTAACAGTGATCTTGTTATTTTATTCTATTATTTTCTTGATTACTAATAAGGTGAGACATTTTTTCTCACTTTTGTCCATTTGCATCTGTGCTCCGTGAATTGCCTATCACATATCCTTCATCCAGTTTGGGGTTCTGGGTCTTTCTCAGCACCTTGTAGTTTAAATAAGAAGATGGCAAAATAATGAAGCAAAGACAGATTGTAGTGACTTGCTGAGAACCCTGGTCCCACTCCATGGGGACAAGAAATGGTGGAAGTTCTACAGCTCAGACTATATCATTTGTTCCCCTCAAAACTGTTTGCAAGTCTGAATCTGAAACATAGGCTAAGTCTCCTCTTCCTTCAAACTGACAAATACACTTTTATTAATAAAATTGTAGCCAATTCCTTGTATTTGACTGAGAGCGCGTACAAACTTATTTTGAATCTGAAGCCTAATGGGTTGTATTTATGCATCTTTGTCTCTTCCTAATTCTATGCATATTAAAAATTACTAAAGGCATACTGGATTTCAAGGAAAAAACCAAAGGAGATTTTTCAGAGCACCTAGCAGCCATGGCAACATGTCTTTACAAGGGGCATGTACTCTGTTAAAAAATATTCCACTTACAGACATTTGCCAAACAGCCCCAAGCTAACCCAAGAAAGAATGGGCAGATGGTTTGAGGTGTGTCAGGAATAGGATTTACAAAATAAGATTATGGTTATGCTGGAAAGTAACAGCAATGGTTGTAAACAAATGGAACAGACTTACTTTTTGCCACGGGGCAGAGGAAGAAAGGGGTTTTGCATTGCTGCTTGTGAACTAGTGTTGGATCACTGCGATACACACCTCTCTGGGATTTTATGTATGTTGTTAGGCACTTGTATAAGACACATGGCTGGGCCTCCAATTGAGTTTCTTCTGATCTGAAGCAGGGAAACTTCATTCTAGTTCTAGAAGCCCCTGCTGGTGTTGGCCCTGTCTTGGTTGTATCTGGCAAATGAATCTGCATCCTTCTCCACGTGAATTTAACTATCATACCAGTTACGAACTATCAGTTGAAAAGACACTGGAGAGAACCAGCCTGTTTGTTCCTGAACGTATATTTTTGGCTGCGGGAATTAGAGTTATAACAGAGGAAGGTACAGAACACCTCCCAATATGATTGATTATTTGCTCATCAGCCCAAATCCTGGACCTTGAAGTGATCTGCCCCTGCCCTGAATTTAAAAATCTCAGCTCTCTCTTTTCCAATTAAATTAAGATTTAGAAAGATAATGCTTCCTCTCTTGGGAGAATTTGGGCATTTTCCAAGGGAACAGAGAGAGGGTTGTCAAAGGGGATTTGCTGACAATGACATGAGAAGAAGGCGACGACAAAGAAAGACTGAAGGTCTCAGACTTTGGGATGGGGTCGAAGCTCTCTCACCTGGTTAGGAACTGTCACCATGCAAGTGAAGGGTGGAATTTGGCTTTTAGAATATATTTCCATTAGCTATGGAGTTTGACAGCTAGCTCCCAATGGCAGCAAAGCATGTGAGGCCTCCAAGTTGGCAAGGCTGATCTCTGACTAATGGGGAAAAATTACCCAATAAGAATTAGCAATCTTGCATCACTGATCAGAATCCTTACATTGCCCTTCATGTGGGGAAAAGAACGAGACTTTCAAAAGGAGTTGGACTGGTTTTAACATGGCCTGTTGGTCACTGAGACAGGAAATATTTAACATGGATTAGATGCATTTGGAATTTGTTTGACTTGTCTTGAGCCTAAGGTTTCCAGGTATTAGTGGTATTGAGCACTCATTTAGTGCTTTTATGTATTTTTTAAAAAGTGCCCTCTCATTATTTCTAGGTAGATACAATTGGCCCTCTTTGATCTTGTTTATTCGTACTGGATTTTTCAACTTAACACTTTTGGAGAAGTGGAATCTCTTGAGTGTTAAGCTAGGAAAACCAGTCTTGGATGAGTGTCCCAAAAGAGAACAGTGTTCTTATCATAGGCTGAATTGATCCCAGATGGATTCTGGAATGAAAAGATTAACAATGATGCAAAAATGGCGTAAGCACATGATAGTATACAACAGTGAGTCTTTGAAAGCAGGCTTGGCCACAGGACATGTGTCTTCAGAGCTGGAGGTTAGATACCATTTACTTTGGACTTTGGATGGCATATGGTGGTCAGAATGATTTAAAAATGTTAAGTTGGGCTGGTGTTGAAAGATGGCATAATTTGAGAACAGATGCAGCAAAATGAGACAATGAACTTGCCTTCCTGAAAAATGATGTCAGAAATGAGAAGCTGAGGGCCATGGGCCAGGACAGAGGAGACTTAGCTTCTTTATCTTGTCTTCTTAGATTGTGTTGAGAAATCCTGCTCTTGGGCATGTGCTACTGTGTCTTTTGGAAGACGATAATAGCTGGGCAGAGGAAAATGTTGTGGCTTTTTGACCCCTCTCTGACCAGGACAACAAATATAATGACAATAATAAAAATACCCAGAGCACATCTTTATTTATCTCTTCATGGGAAGTCGTAAGACTGAAAGGGGCTTTTATTTAGTGAGTTCTACCAGTGGGAAGATACTCAGACAACACTGAACCCACACGTTTGACTCTGGACCACAGGCTGTATGTCTGACCCCAGGTAACTGGGGTATCCTGAGCAGACTGCAGGGTTAGATGGAATGATCTCTTCTCTATTGTCTACTGTGATCTGTATACTTACAATGAAGTTTTCAAGACACAGGCTACAAAATGCATTGGCTAAGAAATGACTAGGAACCAAGGGCAGAATGGGGGTAAAGTGAATTCCAGCAAAATGCTGTCCCTTCAGTGAGTCTTACTGGAAGGACCAATTGGCCAACTGGAACACCTCCATGGGATACAGGAAGTATGGGGCTTTGGGAAACACACACACACACACACACACAGAGCCTACTTTAGCACAGACCCAGCCATTTGTGAATCCAGATTTCTTGGGGGAGATTTCTGAGTCTGAGACCACTGGTTCATTATGCTAACGAGGCTGCACACTAGAATAATCTGGGAATATTTTGGCAAAAAAACAACAACAACAACAACAACAAAAAAAGACCATTTTCCCAGACCCTATCCCAGACCAATTCAATCAGAATCTCAGGATTTCAGGGCACTGATTTTTTTTTTTTTTTTTTTTTTCTGAGATAGAATCTCACTCTGTCATCCAGGCTAGAGTGCAGTGGCGTGATCTCTGCTCACTGCAACCCCACCTCCTGGGCTCAAGTGATTCTCTTGCCTCAGCCTCCTGAGTAGCTGGGATTACAGGTGCATGCCACCATGTGTGGCTGATTTTTTTGTATTTTTAGTAGAGATGGGGTTTCACCATGTTAGCCAGGCTGGTCTGGGATTCCAGACCTCAAGTGATCCACCTGCCTAGGCCTCCCAAAGTGATGAGATTACAGGCGTGAGCCACTGATAATTATTTTTAAAGCTCCCAAAGTGATTTTAATGTGTGACCAGGAGTGAGAACCATTTTCTTGGTTAGCAGTTTGCTGAGATGGTTACAGATAGTCTCTCTTCTCTTCCAGATTCACTAGAAATTGCCATTAGACTCTAGGCTTCCTGAGGGGAGGGTTCACCTGACATAGCATTTGGTTTTCCACAGCATCTAATTTTCAAGGGATAGTTGTGAATGTATTTGCATCAGAAAGAGGAACCTATTCATTGCTAGTAGTTTTCCGGGCTGTCAGTCAGGGCACCGGTTTCTATCATCAGCTTTCCCATTCATTAGGTGGAGGACCTAGGAGTAGGTCCAGATAAAATACAGGATGCCCAGCAAAAATTTGAATTTTAGATAAACAATCAACAATTGTTTTGTATGCATATGTCTCATACAATGTTTGAATATGTATTTTTATTTGCTCAATCTGGCAACCCTACCCGGGGATATCTTCTTAGTCTCAGATTATTCACTTGTAAACTAAGGAATGCAGTTGTCCTTTCAAATGAAATTTGAAAGGAAAAAAACTTAAAGAAATTATAATCACTTTTAAATAAGGTAAACTTAAATTGAAGTTTGACAAATTCCTTGTTTGCACTCCATTTAGGATTTCCAAAAGCAGGTTCTTAAATGGAGTGTCTAGGTATTCATAACGGTGACCAGACAGGCATACCCTAGAGTTATTATAAAAGCACTTATTTTTCTCCATTTAATGGTGTTTGTTTAGCTTTCAAGGGAGTCTTTCAGGTTATTTGTTTAACACTGAAATGTGGTCTTTTCAGTTTCTTTAGAGATTGGAGACATTTGATTTTGAAAAGCCCCTCTCTCATCAATTAGTATCTTCATTTCTAAGCATACAAGAGGGTCTCTAGTTAGCTGAAGGTATGTTTTTTGTCACAAGCAAATGGAAATGTTTTTGTCTTTCAGACCCAAACTTAAATATTATTGTGTATGTGTGTCTGCCTTTGTGTGTGTGACATTTGTCCCATTTTATTGAATGCTCCCATATGCAGCAGTTCTAGAGTTCTAAGACCTTATTACAAAGTATATGCATATATACAATTGTCCAGTGCTAAGATGAAGGGAATAGAGTCTCTCTGTAAATTAGAGAATCATTAAAATTGGAATTTCCAAATGAGTTTTTCCATGTCTGAAATTTCAGGGAATGGAATGAGTCAGATGTCCAAGGAAGGTAACTAGCAGTTTACCTATTCTTTTAAAAACAATCACACAACTTTTGTAAGACAAAGACATTCTTAGTTTGACTCCACATTTAATAACCTGGGGTTAGGAAAGCTTTCAAGGACTGTTGGGGGTATGTTTTATATGGCTACCAGAGGGAAATTTTGGGAGTTTTTAGACCAAAGTGAGTTATATAACTTGGTTGCTATGGTTTGAATATGATTTGTTTCTACCAAAAACCATATTGAGGCTTGGTTCCCAATGTGGCAGTGTTGGAAGGTGCTGCCTTAAAGAGGTGATTAGGTCTTTAAGATGCATTAATGTCTTTCTCTGGAGATGGAGTTAGTTGTCTTGGGAATGGATTACTTCCCTCAAGAGCACGTTGTTATAAATTGAGGTTGCCACATGTGTCCTTGCCCTTTTTTCCATTCACCTGGTTCCTCTTCCATTTCTCTGCTATGTTTGAGGCAGCATGAGGCCCTCATCAGAAGCCACCAGATGCAGCTGCCAAATCTTGAACTTCTCCGCTTCTAGAACTGTAGGCTAAATAAACCTCTTTAAAAAAAATAAATTACCCTATCTCAGGTCTTCTTTTAGAACAACACAAAATGAACTAAAACAATGTCAACATTAAAAATGAGAGAAATGTTAAAATATGTTTAAAAAACAACTTCTATAATACCTATGAGAATCTGCCATTTTCTGTTATTTTAAGAGCCAGGCCAAAGGAAAAATAAAGGTCACTGAATCCACTGGATTGGAATGCCTTTACTGTCCTCCAGTCTCTCTTCCCTCACATATGCAGAAACATTTAGGGAGTGTGCACTTCCTGATTACTCTTTTCTTCCCAATTAGGGTGCTCAATGGACAATGTTATATATCCCAACCTCTTCCTTGCCATTTCCCCTCCCTGATGTTTCTTGGGACCAGATACCACAATCTGGCATAGCCTGCTCTTGTGGCTGGTTAACAAACCTCTCAAAATATTCTGCTCCTTGCTGTTTGTTTCTACTTTAATACCTGCACTTCTAGCAAATTCTACTTCAAAAACATTATACAATACTATGTGCTAAGCCTTATGCCAAGCATTTTATATGCATGATCTCATTTAATCTTCACAACAATCCTATGAAGTAGATATAACTGTCTTCAATTAATGGATGGGAATTCTGTAGCCTATAGAAGTTAAATACCTTCCTCAAGGCCACACAGGTCCTAAATGGCACCAGTAGAATTTGAACACAGGGCTCTGGAGCTTTTGATCACTATGTTATACTAAGATAAGTTAGGGGCGGTGGCTTATGCCTGTAATATCAGTAATTTGGGAGGCTGAGGCAGGGGGATTACTTGAGGCCAGGAGTTTGAGACCAGCCTGGACAACATAGTAAGACCTTGGTCTCTACAACAGTAACAACAAACTTAGCCAGATATGGTGGCGTGTGGCTGTAATACCAGCTACTTGGGAGGCTGGGGTGGGAGGATCACTCAAGCTCAGCAGTTCGAGGCTGCAGTGAGCTGTAATTGTGCCACTGCACTCCAGCCTGGGCAACAGGTGAAACCCTGTCTACAAAAAACCCAAAACAAAACAAAACCCGAACTAAGATACTAGTTCTTTAATGAAAGTGACATCATTTATTTATGATTAGTGATTATTATTTTTATTCAACACTTATTGAGTACTTATTATGTGTCAGTCACTGTGATAGGTGCTTTATCAATCATCTCATTTGTACCAGGGTTAAGCAGAATTATAATGTATTCTACAGATAAGGGATGAGACTCAAAATGTAACTTTTTCAAAGTCATACAGTTGAAAAAAAGCAGACCTAGGAGCCCAAACCATAAGTATTTATCTCAGGATCTTATGGTGTTCCCTCTCTAACCCTCTTCTTTGAGAGTCTTCCAGTTATTCCCAGTTACAGTGTAGAAGAATTTGAATCCAAGAGGCTGTTCTTCCACCAATGGCTTTCTGTCTTCCTTTCGTCTCATTCAGGGCTGGAGTAGAATCATTGCAGAGGTTTGTGCGCATGCTGTTAAATGTGGCACTAATGCTGCCTGTCCTGAAATAAACTTGGATTGGCTATCCAAGATGGCATTAGATACCCTTGAAATGAAATGACCTTTCCCTTGGACTCATTGAGTGAGGCCGTTGTTATCAATGAAGACATGCTTGAGGCTGTGCTAAAGGAAGAATGCTCCACCTTCTTGGAGACTGATGTGACCAACATGGTTCTACAAAAATATCAAGTCAAAGATTTGATCTTGAAGAGAAGGAATCTGATCTTAGCAAAACGAAAATGGTTCAGCATGTGGCATCTAAAGATATTGTGAATCTTGTGAACTTGTTTGTTAAATGGGACATTTAAGAGCAGATATGGTGTATGGTGATCATATGTCCTGGTTGATGCCTGTTTTATCTCAATATAATTAACAATCGTTATTCAATTTCATCCTCAAAAGTGTCCTAGTTTGGATAATAAGCTATATGGTTCCCTGTCTAACAGAAGCAAAAAACTAAATGCTATAGTTTGTTCATCCATTCATTTATTCATTCAACAAATATTTATTGAGTTTCTACCTACTCTGTACCAGACACTGCTATGAAAGTTAAACAGATGAGGTGCCTGTCTTCACTGGAGATTAAAATTTAGTAGTGGAGGTTGAAAAATAACAAGTAAACGAAAGAATAAATCGATTATTAGAAGCCGTGATAGGAATTATGATGGGAATAGCTGTGAAGGAGAAAAGAGTGGCAGAGGTGGACCCTCTGGAGAAATCTCGACCCGGGGAACTTGGAGGATGAGGAGGAGCCAGCCATGGGATATGTGGGTGGGGTTAGACTGAAGAGCCTGCATGACAATCTGGAGTGGGATAGAGCTAGGTATGTTCCCCAGATGGAAAGGATTGAGAATCTAGATCCATTTGAGGGAGTAAGGGAAGACTTCAAGGAGAAGGCAGAAGGAAGCTTATCTACAGACTCTTGAAAGATGACTACAGGGCAGGTATTTCACTGAGCAGGGGCAGCATGAGTGAGGTGCAGGGTGGGTGGTTGAGCAGCAGGTGTTCTAGCCAGACTGCTCTGTGTGATCCTGTGGAAAACAGTGGGAGAACACGCTAGAAGCTGAATTGAGCTGGCTTGGGGAGTTGCAATGTATAGTTTCCAGTTAGATGCTTCTAAGAAGATGGCCTGGATTCAAAGTTATACCTAGGCTGAATCTTAAATTCTGCTGCTTGGTTTTTATGTCAGTGTTCCTGTTGGTTAATTAACAAAGTAAACAATCTGCTGGTTTTGTGGTAGATGAATCTTCCAGATGGAAGAAATGTCTTTGTTTCATTTCAGACTTAAGGTTAGACTTGGGCATTATGGAAGGACTTACAAGGCACAGTCTATTTTAATGACCATAATTCTATTTTGGGCATACTTTAAGATACGAGAAAAATATTACTTGAATTGCAGGTGCTCAATTCTGACACTCCTTCTCCCTCCATCTACTCCCTTATCCCCTAGCTCTCATCTTCAAATTTCATGGGGAATCTCTGAACCAATTCAACAGGCTTTGGCAGGGCTTTAGAACTGCATTTCAGATATATCATGACTTCATGCAAAGTTAGGTTAAGGCTCACATTTCTGAATTAAAATACGAATTTATTCCATGGGTTAAGTTGATATGTAGGAAGAATTAAGAGTGATTTGCAATTTATCTGAACCACTATAGAGCTATTGACTATTTCATTCCCTCTCTCACCATTCAAAGTAGCCATTGTTCACTAACCCATATGATGCCTTGGTTCAATCTTCAAAAGGCATCTCTGCTTCCCACCCCACACTACACTGCACACTGGGCAAGAGGAATGTGGGCTGGATCTCAGTCTCCAGTCATCCTCCTGGCTGGGTGTCCTTGTGCAGTGAACAACCAGTACAGCAATATATAGCAGCCCTGACCATTTACTGTTGTAGTTCCAAACATTTGGAAGATCTCAGCTTCTGGCAGAGGGTGGCAGTGGGCCTGAATATATTTCCCCAAGGCAATATTTTCAAAAACACACACTAACTTGAAAAAACATCGAGTAAACTTTGTTCTGCTTACAACAACTTAATTTGTGTTTTATTAGTATGTATAGAGCCACTGGAGAAAGTCCACTTCTAAGAAAGTCTTTAGAAAACCCCAAATTTTCCATTACTATGTTTTGGTGGGTAATTCCTGACCAGTCCTCATTCTACGGAACTCACAAAATCAAAGAGCTCATCAGTATGTTCAGTGACAAAATGTTCAACTTGTTTGTAATTCCAATATAAACTCATTCAGTGATCTGTGTGATTCAATTCACATCTCCCTTGAAAGACACTTCATGCATAGCAAAGTACTCAGGGAATGTGCAACTAAAGAGCCACACATCTTATTTCTCCCTGGGCTGTCAAATGAATGATAGAATCAGCTCCAAAAGGTGAGGAAAACTGTTGCACCAGTGTAGCATTCTGATTGGCTATGCTATTTGGATCTGTAGAGACTTGCAAAACAAAAGTCAGGGTATTTTCCCTCTTAAACTGGGTTTATAAATAGTTTCCTAACGCCCTGGACAGAGTTGTTGCATGGAAGGATTATTGCACTTTTTGTAGAGGCTCTTGGTCACTCTAATTTTGGATACATACCTTACTACATACAGGAGGCATGCAGGAATCAGCTCTCAGAAATGCCCTGGTTGATATGTCTCATAGCTTAATTATAGCAAAGCGCATTTGCAGCACAAATGGCTTAAATATCAGCAATATCTATAATACATGCTGATGAGCCTTAGGTTTCTAGGCAATTCAGCCCAGAGATATGTACTGATATACTGCACAGTAATTACCACTTGGGTTCAGTTGTCCTGCCAGCAGAGTTAGTCAAACTCTTTGGGTTTTCAGTAAAATTATCTAGAAGCCTTACACCTTATCTGTTAACCCAGTGTTTTTCGGACTGTGGGTGGCAACCCACTAGTAGATTACACAATCAATTTAATGGGTCATGGCCAGTGTTTGGGGGAGCTATGACATTAAATAGAATAGAGTCAACAGAATAATATAGAGTACGAAATGTCAAAGTGGATTGTTAATAATAAAGGTTAGTATTGATTGAAATTTTACTCCATATTTTATCCACTCTAAGACATACTTTTTTTTACTATAAATCTCTGAAATCAGGGTATCTTATAATTATAATAGGTAGTTTTTCTTTCTCAGTCAGTGATAAAATAATGGTATATCTTGCAATCGATGGCAACTTAGATTTGGTATATGAGCGCATTGGGTTTTGATGTAAAACATATCTCTTTTTGTGGTGATGGCCAAAAGAGCTTGAAGAAGACAGATTTGATTCAGTTTTTCCAGGTTTCCCTCTCCACTGGAAGTTGGGTGGTTGGTCCCTTGCTGCCTGGAATCTTGGCACAGAGTTTCTGACCCTTGATGTCACCCCATTTCCCGATGAGGAATGGCTGGGCTCCCTCAACAGGGAATTACACATTCAAAAACTGTCATCTCTCTGCAGCCTCTCTTGGATGTTGAAGATGATTCAACCAGGATGACAATAATGTCAGGGAGCTCAGGTAATGGGTTTCCCTTGTGTGACCCTCCAGTTTGCTGTTCATACCAGTGCCTCCTAGAAGGGATTTCTTGGTGATGTAGAGCTTGGGAGGTGGCAGAGAGGGATGCTTTTAGATTTTGGTTTTATGGGCACTATCTCATAAGCCTTCTTGTGGTTTTTTCCCATTAGCCAGGGCTTCCTGTGGCTACTATCACCAGTGAGGTTCACAAGAATAGCGGTCATTTAAGGATCTTGACGTTTTTAATGTCTCAGTTGGCTTCTGCTTCTTTTTTAAGGCTGACCACTCAGTGGGACTCCCAGCACCCTCCACCCCCAGAAGGTAAGTCACGGGTCTCTGCTGAACCCTCACACTCAGAAACTTTATATAAATATATAAGGGAAACAGGTCTGTATTACACCAGGGTGTCATACTCCTACTTTTCTTCTGCTCTGTTCAGAAAAGGAAAGTTATTAACCCAAAGGAATGAGCCACTTATTGGAAATTTTAGATTCTGTGGCAATTGAGAAGAGGAGGTATATTTCCCTGCCATTCGTTGGGCCCTGTTCCTACCTTAAATCTTCTTTAAACGCTCATCTTATTAATTCCCCAAATACAACAAGCTAGCAACTTGAATGCTGCATAAAACCTTCAAAATATCTTGTGTCAGACTCAGAATTTAAATGTATTTTGTGTATAAATCCTGCCTGCTTTCCTGGAGTTAAACTGTTACACTTCCTAAGAGTAAACTCTATCCTGACTTCTAAGAACATAGATTAATTTTGCCTGGTTTTGTACTGTACATAAGTGGAATTATACAAAATGTACTCTTTTGTGTCTGGCTTCTTCTACACACCATCACGTTTATGAGATTCAGCTACATTTTTCATGCTTTTATAAATAATTTATTCTCTTTGCTTAAGAGTATATCACCATTTATTCCTCATCTCAACTATTGAAGGTATTTGGGTAGTTTCTAGTGTTTGGCTATTACAAATAGTATTGTTATGAACATTGTAGTACCTTCTGGGATGTATATCTAGGAGCAGAATTCATAAATCAGAGGGAACGTATATTCAGTTTCAGTACACTATGCAAATGAACTTTTTCATTTCAGCCATTCTGGTAGGTGTGTAGCAGTATTTCACATGGTTTTATCTTGTGTTTCCCTCATGTCTAATAGAGTTGAGAGCCTTTTCATATGCTCTTTGGTTATTTGGATAGCTTATTTTGTGAATTGTCTACACATCTTTTTGTTGGGTTGTCTGTAATTTTCTAATTGATTTATAAGAGTTTTTCTGGATATGAGTCCTTTATTAGATGCATGCATTGCAAGTACCATTACCACTGTATAGGATGCCTTAATGATGTCTGTTGATGAAATGGTGTTTTTAATTTTAGTATTGTTTAATTTATCAACATTGTATAATTAATGTTTTTGTGTACTCTTGATAAAATCTTTGTCTGTTTCGAAATCATGAAAATAATCTCCTATATTTTAGCAAGTTTTCTTTTTTAAAAAGGATCCTATTCTTCTCTTCCTTCTCGTCTTTCTTTACTTTTCTTGCTTTCCGTTGACTCCCCTTTTTCTGTCTCTCCCTTCCTTACTTTGTTTTTCTTTTTGGTTGTGTCCAAATAAGCAGCATAAGAAAACCTTTCATCTTTTCATTATTAAAATCACATTACTCCTCTGTTTGAAATATGTCTATGGACTTCCAAAGGTTTCTGAATAAAACTAAAATTTCTTGACTTGGGAAGCAAGGTCTCTAATGATCCCTCCCTGCCCACCTATCTCTCTAGGCTTCCCAATTTTCAGTTTCCCCTACAAACATACTGTTTATTCCAATCATATGGCAATACTGAACTTACTAAAGGTATCTGCTTTTATATGAATCCATGCCTCCCCATATGCTGTTCTGTCAGCCTGGAATTCCTTTCCTCCTTTTCCATTTAACTAATTGCCATTCATCTTTCAAAACTCAGCTCAGTCAACTTTTCTCTGGCAATCTTTCAGCTCCACATATCTGAGTGAGCTGTGTTTTCATTGCTCCCAAGGCACTTTGGGTACATCTAGATTATGGCACTCCTCACACTCAACTGTAATTATTGATTTACCTGTTTTTCTCCCCAACTAGAGTTGCAAGATGCTTGAGAGCTAAGCATGTGTCTTATTTGACTTTATGTGTCCAATGTCTACCAGGCATATAGAAGGTGTTCAACACATTGAATAAGTACATTAAGGAGCAATGCTTCTCCATTTTATGGATGAGGAAAAAGAGGCTCTGAAGTAATAAGCTCACCAAAATATATGAAGAGATGCCACTTACTTAGATACAATGCACTAGCATTTTCTGTTATTAGGACCCTTAATTGTGAGTTCTGTGTAAAGCTTTCCCATAGCATATTTGATTTGCTAGTAAGCTTTGCACTAGTCCTTTCTTTTGTCTCTTCTTTCTGGAAGTTTATGGCTCTTTTTAAAGACAACTGACAAATGTTTAAATGCCTTGGAAACATCGTCATGTTGGTTCCCTTTCTGTACTCAATGTTGGGAGAGTCTCCTAGCCATTCATCTATATTCAGGAAAGATAAATGAAATAACTTATGCCAGCTTGTGATTTTCATTTTTGTTACATTTTCATATAATATTTTTGTGTATTTGATTATGAATATGCAATATATATATATATACAATTTAAAATCAAAAGATACAGCAGGATATATAGTGAAAAGATTCTTGCTAAAAGTCTTCCTTTGACAATACCAAATGTTAGCAAAGATGTTGGGCAACTAACTGGAGCTCTCATACACAGATGAGGGGAGTGTAAATTGGTACAAACACTTGGAAAAACTGCTTGGAAATATCTACTAAAACTAAACATATCTTTACCTTATAATCTAGCAATTTCTCAGAAGTGACTACTTGTAGTTCCATCAAAAGACTTCTTCTGGGAAACCACTAGAGTACTCCTTGCGATTTTATTCATGACATACCCAAACTGAAAACAACTCAATGTCCTTCAACAGTAGGAATGTACACAGACTGTGGTACATTCATACAATGTAATACCACACGATAATAGAAAAGAACTGCCATTTGCAATAACAGGGATGAATCTCATAGATGTAATATCCAAGGAAAGAAGCCAGACTTGCAAAATTACACACTGTGTGAATCCATTTATATAAAGTACAGAACAGAAAAAAAATCTATTGCAATCTAGGTTAAAAGGAAGGTTATCTTTGGGGTTTGGGTACTTGACTGAGTGAGAGTAGTGTGGAATCTTCTGGGGTTCTAGGAATGTTCTGCATTTTTATCAGAGTGGTGGTTACATAGGTGAATGTGTATGTAAAAATTCATTGAGCTGCTCACTGAAGAGTTGAGTACTTTACCTCAATAGTATACTAAATAATAAGGAAAAAAAAAACCTACACAAAACATTTTTTAAAGTTTCTCTCCTCTTCTCCCCAGCCTCTAAGTTATTCTTCCTAGAGAAAATCAATGTTATCAGGTTTTTTGGTGAATCCTTCAAGGATATTTTATGCTTATACAGGCAAATACATACGTTTATACACGCCTGAATACAAACACGTGTGTGTAGTTTTTTCCATTTATTAATACACGGTAACTTTTCATATACATTATTTTGTACCTTTCCTTCCCATCCCCCCTCCCCCCGCCCTGCCAATCTTGGAGATTTTTGTCTTAGGTACATAAACATTGTGTATTATCACATAAATCACAGCCTGACTTATTATTTACCCTGACTAAAGGAGAATGTGTTAAAAATAAATTGAATGATTATAGAAGTTATAAACCAGTGAAGTCTGCTTTTTGTTCATTTTCTCAGTGTTAACAGCAGTACCAACCTGGAACTAAAATCAGAGAAAGTTTAGACTTAAAATTGATTGACAATTTAAAAAATAACCATTTCAGAAAGTTGTAATTTTTCAGTGCTAGTTAAATGACTTATACTGTCATTCCTCAAATTGAAGTATGGAGTGATGTCTTTCTTAAGTAACAGAAGATTAAAAATGATTTCCACACTTCCTAAGCCCAGAGACCAGAGGTTCAAGTTCATTCTGTAGGTCCAAATGAAAGTCATGAACTCATCAGACAAATTTCTTGAGCACGTGCTATGCTAGGCACTGCCTCATTATGAAGAGCTCGTTTCAAGGTTTGCCTATTGGAACTGCCGGAGTTTTAGTGTGGGGAGGCTGTGTGGCCCTACACGGTGGTCTCCTGACCTCTGAAAAATATGCAAATTTCCAGACCCCTTCCACAGAGATTTTGATTTTGAGAGGGTCTGAGGTGTGGTCTGGGAGTCTGTATTTTTAAGGAGCACTTCCAGGTAATTATGATAGAAGTGATTTGATACAAGGACTGGCTTAGGAAGCAGGAATAACATAAATAACAGAACCAGTATAGGTTCCAGTTGGATCTACCTCTATCTGCCCTACAGTGTGATTTGGAGTTCATTTCTGTCTTCGTCGTCTAGGGCTGCCATAACAAAGTACCATAGACTGGGTGGCTTAAACAACAGACATTTATTTCTCACAGTTCTGGAGAAGTCTCAGATCAAGGTGCCAGCCAGTTTAGTTTCTGGTGAGGCCTCTTTTCTTGGTTTGTAGATGGTCGCCTTCTCACTATATCCTCACATGGCCTTGCTTCTGTGCACATGAGGGGAAAGAGGGAGAGAGAGCACTCACTTCTCTTCTTATAAGGTTACTATTCCTACTGGATTAGGTCCCCACCCTTACAGCCTTTTTTAACCTTAATTAACCTCCTAAAGATCCTATCTCCAAATAAGTCACACCAGGGGTTAGGGAGTCAACATATGCATTGCAGGGGAAGATGGTTCAGTTCATAGCAGTTACTAAACCTCTCTGAAACCTTGTTTCCTCACCTGTAAAATGAGGATAATAACACTTGGGTTAGTGGGAGAAGGATTGAATGATTATACTGGCATGTGAAAGGTATCTGATGTTTGTTTTGTCTTTTAAACTTCTTTTGGAGAGAAATAATGAAAGTGAGGAATGTCATGACCCCGTGGCAATATGTTGGTCCTATTGATAGCAACCTAAAGCCAGAAGGTCTTACAGAATTAAAATGACTTGTCCAAGTTCACCTAGTAAGTGAGAAACTTAGTAGGTTTACCTATTAAGAAACTGGACTGAACACTAGGCCTCAGGGCTGTGAGGCTTGTGTTATTCTACATTGTATGACTTATTTTGCTTGGAGTTGACAAGAGTGGGTGTACTGCTCAGCAGGCTTAGATTTGTCTTGGGTATTTAAAAGCAATGCCGCCCCCAGACACATGCGGGCATTATGGGCTGAGTGGAACACTATGTGCCCTGTGTAAAGCTATCCTTTCTTTGGATTAGTGAGCTGGGGCAGCCTCCTTTGCTATGCACTAGTCTGGCCTCACAGTATCTAGTTTCAGAAGAGCATGATTGGCCAGCACGCAGGTCAGGGAGAAAAGGTTCTGTGGGGGTCACCAATGTCCTTGGGGAGAGGGGATCGTGCCTCTCGCTGGGCAGGAGGCTCTGCACCAACTGCATTGTAAAGTGCACCAGCTCAAGCAGCTGAAATAATTTGCCCTCTCAGGCATTTGAGTTTTGAGGGGCAATATCTTCGATTGAATGACTGTCTCCAGCTGAACTCTGAGAGGCTCCAGTTACCCCAATCATTCCAGCCTGCATAAACATTCTCTATCTAGCCGTGGGTGGCTGAGTTCCTAATGCCAGGCTGGCTGGTGAGAGGGTGGAGAATGTGCTTTTTCCCAATTGATAGGATTTCAGGGGCAATGGCTGGGGCTCATCTTCCTTAAAGATCTCTCCAGTGGAGTAGCTCTATACCTGAACTCCCATTAGCAATGAATTCCTTTGTGTGCTGAAGGCTTTGGAGTCATTATAGTTCCTCTTTTAAGACTTCAGAACCCATACTTGGGATGAAAGAAAGCCTCTCTGTGAGTCTTAGTTATTAGGAAGCTGACAAGGAGGCCCGTGGAGGAGTGACACAGAATAGCTAAGAAATGTTATAGCTGAAAGGCAACCCACCAGGAGCTCATCGGACCCCTTGATTTTTTTTTTTTTTTTTTTTTTTGAGACGGAGTCTTGCTCTGTCGCCCAGGCTGGAGTGCAGTGGCGCAATCTCGGCTCACTGCAAGCTCCGCCTCCCGGGTTCACGCCATTCTCCTGCCTCAGCCTCTCCGAGTAGCTGGGACTACAGGCGCCCGCCACCACGCCCGGCTAATTTTTTGTATTTTTTTAGTGGAGACGGGGTTTCACTGTGGTCTCGATCTCCTGACCTCGTGATCCGCCCGCCTCGGCCTCCCAAAGTGCTGAGATTACAAGCGTGAGCCACTGCGCCCGGCCCGGACCCCTTGATTTACAGTCAAGGATATCAAAGGAACAAAGCTTGTCTGAGGTCACACAGCTGGTTATGGCAGAACCAAGTCAGATGCCAGACTATTGGCTTCTACTTCTTTCCTATTTGTTTAGTATAAGCAATGATGAAGAAAGCAGATCGGCTACAGAAGGGCAAGCCCTGGAGCACAGAGAATGGGAAGGAGACCAAAGACAAACTCAGCCTCCCAGCTGTGCCTAAGACCCGCCCTGGTGTCAGCACTTGTGCAGGAAATCCCCTCTTATAAACAGAGGCATATTCCAAAAGTTCTTTCATATGTTTATTTCTTGAATCATGGAACTTGTTTTCTCATAGAAATAATATTTTAAATATTTTAAATGGTGAGTTAAGTTTCCCAAGACCCATCCACAAAAAAACCTATGTAACTGATGGAAGACACAAAGAGTAGTATTCATAGGTGTATTTCAGTGAATCTTACCCAATGCTCATCACATTTACTATTTCTATGGCGTATAATATACAGTGAGTTTTAAGTCAGGTTGGAAGAAAGGCGTCTCCTGCACAGGGCAGGGCAGCTCTCCTAGTTCAGAGTCCTTAGGATGGGAGAGGGTAGGGATTGGAGGGCTGGGTGGGAGGGCAGGCACCCTCTCTGAACCTCAGCTCTAAAATGAGAACAGGGGGAATAATTCTGCCCTGCCCACTTCATAGAGTTGTGAGGACTGAGTGAGGTACTAGGTGGCAAAATGCTTTGAAAAGAAATAAAAGTAAGAAAAGCCCTTTAAACATTAATCACTCCTAGATGTTTTGATGGGGTGGCTATGACAGACACGTGGATGGTTGCAGTGCTGTGGTACTGTGTCCAGGCCTCAGTTAGTACTAGTAGTGATGATAACAATAGGAGTGACAATAAACTAATATTTATAGAGAGCTTTCTAGGTGTCAGGCACGGTCCTCGATGCTTTATAATACTAATTTATCATACCCATTGTGACGATTATTGTGTCAGGTTGGCCAGGCCACAGTTCTCAGATAATCGGTAAAACACTAGTCTAGATGTTCTGTGAAGGTATTTTTTAGATGAGATTAGCATTAAAATCAGTAGACTTCAAGTAAAGCAGATTACCCTCCATAGTATGCATGGGCCTTATTCAATCAGTTGACAGCCTTAAGAGAAAAAACTGAAGTCCCTCCAGGAAGAAGGAAGTCGGCCTTTAGAGCCAAGCTGCAACATCAACTCTTCCCTGAGTCTCCAGTTTTCTGGTCTGCACTGCAGATTTCAAACTTGCCAACCTCAATAATTAGGTGAACCAGTTCCTTAAGAGCTCTCTCTCTATACACACACACACACACACACACACACACACACACACACACACAGATAATATTGGTTCTGTTTCTTGGGAGAACTCTGAAAAGTATACAGGGGAAGAAGCTAAAATACAGGTTGGGTAAGTAATTTTTTCAAGTAAGCAGCTATGGCAGAAAGAGACTGGTTAGTTTTTCACCAAACTGCTTGCCTTTATCCCTGTGTGCTTTGGGCGTACAGCTAGACTACATTTCCCAGACTCCCTTGCAGATAGGTGTGACTGTGTAACTGAGGGCTGGTCCCTGGGATAGTGGGTAAAACTGATACATGTTCCTCCAAATCATGCTTACTCTCCCCTGTCCTGCTGACTCCAGGTCTTTGGGGGTTGACAGGGCCATGAGATGGGAGGAGATTGAGTTCCTGAATGACCTCGTGGAGCAGAGCTTCTCAGCCTCAAGCACACTGTACAATGACCTGAGTGAGCAGAAAACCTGTGTTATGTTCAGTCTCTGAGATTTGGAGGTTTGTGCTTTTAGTTATACCACTTTCCCTGACAAATACAGTGATGCAGCTAGATTCAAATCCAGGCCACCAGCCTCCAAAGTCTGAATGCTTCATCTCTATACTGCTCAAATGTTCCTTGCATTCACTAATTAAGAGCTCAAACTAGGAAATGTCTCCTTCACCTTTCCCTGCCTGCTCCTGAAAACCAAGGATACAAAGCACCCCATCTTAGAATAGCATCATAAACATCATATTCTAGGATGCCCGCAGCTATGCAGAGGAGCATGAGCCTTGGGTATGCAGGGGAGTGGGAGAGGAGTGGGTGGAAGAGGATGAAGATGGGTCCAAGTAGGTACTCAGTGTTTCCCCATTTCCCTGGATGTGGCCTTTGTCTTCCCCAAGCAGAGGAGTCCTGGCTCTTTACTAAATAGCAAGTGTGGTCTGTTTATGCTGGAGCAGACTGTGGAAATACACAGCCCGTTCTGCCCAGTGCCAACCATTCCTCACTCAGCAGTGCTTTCGCCGAGCTAAGTTCAACAAAGGAGGAAAGTGTGGCTGCAGCTCTAGAGAAGGCTGGCGCAAAGGCAGCTTTCCACCTAAAGGTTGCCATCTATAAACAAAGTCAAGGTTCAGGGGAGTGGGGGCTGCTTCGTTTTTCTTTTTCTGTGCATTTTGGACTGCTCAGCCGCCTTAACCTATGCCAAATACTCTGCCCAGTCCAGGGCAGAGATACGCCCGGGTTTCTCTATGGTCAGAAAAACCTAGTTGGAAGGTGACAGATAGGCTGTTGTGAGCAGATTCAAAGGAGATGACCAAGTCTCTCTACCCTGCAGAACAAAGGAATTCCTGGGAGGAAGCTTTGGATGAGAAAGGGATATGTTGATATGTATATGTGTCTATCACGGCCAGCGCAGAAACTCTGTCCATGTTAGCTTTTGTACTGAAAGGTGACCTTGTATGCAAAGTCAGATACAAAATTCGAAACTTGAGGCATGTGTAGTCTAGCTGAGTGTGCAGGAAGAATTTGTTTGGTTTAGGAAAACATGAAATTAAATACAGTATTACAACTATATGAAGTCAAAAGACTTTTTTGAGTTTTTTTTTTTTTTTGGCTTTTAAACTAGTGTTTGTTTAACTTTAGCTTCTGTCTATTCTATTAGTTTGAAATAAAAAAATTAAAGTGCATTTTTATTTATGTTGACCAGTTAATTTTTATCATATAGAACACTGACTACCTTTGTTTAAATAAAACAATGGTTGATTTCTCATGGTGTAGTTGAACTGAAGTATTTCGAGCCAGCATGTTAGAATTTTTGGGATGGGGATATGTGGCTTGACAAAGCTTCCCAGGTGCTTCTGATCTTTCCTGCTTTACCACAGCACCCCCCTGCCACATGCGCAAGAATCCCTCCCTGTTTTGTGATGAATAGATAGACATTTATTAGAGCTTGAGGCAATCAGGTTTCTTGATTGCAAGCAACAGAATCATGCTCTGGCTAACATTAGGTAAATGGAGTTTTATTTATTTATATCAGGAGTCACCAGGTTTGATGAGAGGCTGGGGGGCCAAGCTTAGGAATGAGAGGAGCCAAGGACATACCATAGGCCCAGGAAGCAGGAAGTGGGAAACACAGCAACTGTCTCTGTCTCCTAGCAGGAACAGAATGGCTAAGGTGTCCCCACCACTCTGCAGTGAAGATGACCTCCCCGTGTTCCCTGCCTGTGACAGACAGAATACTGTAGAAGGCCCAAGATTCGAGTCCCCTGGTTATTCAGTAAAACATTGATCTAGGTACTGATGTGAAAGGATTTTGCAGATGTAATTAAAGACCAAAATCAGTTGACCTTAAGATACAGAGATGATCCGATGGGCGGGATCTAATCGCATGAGCCCTTTAAAAGCAGAAGAGGAAAGCAGAAGGGAAGGAAGAGAGGTGGAGCATCTGAAGAATGCTAGATGCTCCTGCTGGCTTTCAAGATAGAGAGGCTGTGTGCGCAGACCAGGGAATGGTTGTAAGGAGCTGAGAGTAACCCTGGACAACAGCCAACAAAAAGAGGAGGACTTCAGTCCTTAATCTGCAAGAAACTGAATCTGCCAATAACGAGAATGAGCTTGGAAGAGGGGCCTGAGCTCAGATAAGAATGTTGCCGGCCAACATCAGGTGAGACCCTGAGCAAAGAATCCAGCTGCCACATCCCACACAAATGTGTGTGGTTTTAAGATACTAAGTGTGTGGTAAATTGTTATGCAGCAATGAGTAACTAATACACTGTGTCACTTGGGAGATAGAAAGTCTGGGAGACAGTGTCCCATTGAGTGAGTGCAGGCCGCATATTTTCCCCGATCTTACCTGTGGGCAGGTGCTGTGAGGATTGGTCTTTCTCTTCTTTTGTAGCTGGAAAGTACCTCTAAGAATTACCTCCTGCCACAGCTATACATCAGCAGAGCTGATTTCCCAACATTAATTTGGGATTTGATTACAAAAAGGGATGGGTGCAAGGTAGCCCTGATAAGTGTCTGCTGGAAAGATTTCTGCAGTAAAGGTTCTGGTGTGTCACCTGCCCTCCCTGCCTGTGGCTGGCTCCTTGGCAAGGTGCTAACTACATTTAAGTTTCTAGAACATCCCTTCTGATTTGCAGACCTCCTCATGTAAAAATGTGGATAATGTACTGTGTCGTAAGTTCCAGTGCTTCAAGACAGGCTTAGGTATTTTGAAGAGGTAGAGTGGCACAGTGAAAGGTTCTAAGTTTGGGAGTCTGGACATGCGGATTTTAACCCCAGGTTTTCTGCTGTGTGACTTTGGGCAGTCACTGCATCTCTGTGGCTTTAAGTTGCCCTCTCTGAAAACTGAAGGGCCCAAGATTCATGAAATCTAAGGCCTCTTCCAGCTGAAAGAACCCTGCCTATCCATCCAAAAATCAGTCATTCGTTGAATAATTAACAGTCGAGGCCTGTGTGGTTCTGAGGCTGTAGCAGCGAGCAAGGCTGACAAGGCCCCAAACTCAGGCACCTGCCATTGTAGTGAGCATGACGTGACAAGAGAATAAGTTTCGAAAGGTGCCACCAGGAAAATAAAAGTCCAGAGTCGGCATTATGTAGCGGTTAGGGGAAATCTCTCTACAGAGGTAACATGTGAGTGGGACTGACGACTCAAGACTGGGTCTCCTGTGAGATGATGATCGCCAAGATGTTGAGCCATTGTGGTCAGGTGTGGTCTAGGCGTGGCCTGGCCCTCTGCCTGCCTGTTTTTATATGACCCTTGAGCTGAGAATTGGTTTTACATTTGTAAATGTTGTATTCCTCTCCCAGGGCTGCCATACAGCACCACAAATTTAGTGGCTTAAACAACAGATTTATGGCCTCGCAATTCTGGAGGCTAAAAATCCAAAATCTGGGTGTGAGCAGGGTTGGTTCCTCTGAGGGGTAGGAGGGAGAAAGGTTTCCAGGCCTCTCTCCCAGCTTCCGGTGACCTCAGGCATTCATGAGCTTGTTGATGATGTCATCCCTGTCTTCACATTGTCTTCCCTCAATGTGTTTCTGTTTCCAATCACCCCTTTTATAAGGACATCGATCATATTGGATTAGGGCCCACTCTAATCACCTCGTCTGAATTTGATTACCTCTGCAGACTCTATTCCCAAACAAGCCCACATTCTGAGGTACTGGGGATTATTATTAGTACATTAACATTTCTTCGCTGGGGAAGGATGCCACTGAACCCACAACAAATGGCTGCATTTTAAACAGTTACATAAGTACTCATGTGATATCCTCAGTTTTACCTTTGGACCCACGAGGCCTCAAATATTTGCTTTCTGACTCTTTAATAAAACATTGGTCAACCCTGATCTACATCAGTGGCTCTGAAACTTTAGGGCACATCCGTCACTTAGAGAGCCTTACTTCCAGGATTGGAAGAATTTGCATCATGCTAAAGCTGTTGATCTAGATAGTGGTTCCCAAATTCCGGTCTTTGGGTGTAGCACATCCCCAAGGGAGCTTGTTAATGGTACAGATGTCTGGTGCTCTGGACTTGCTCAGAATCTCCAGGGATGAGGCCACTATTTCCGACATGCAGCCAAATGTAGGAAATATTGGTCTAGTTTAATTATTTCGGTCAGGAAGAGCAAATGATTAGATTATTCCTTTGTGATTGCATTGATTTCTTGGGCCTCACCTGCCTGTGGGCGAGATCAAGGTAATTGGGGAATCCTGTTTTTCTTGTCAAGACTTGCACTGAAGGAAAACACCCTCAAAAAATGTATGGTCTGAATTCATCCAAGGCCAGAGGTCTTTGTTTAGGCTGTTCCATGATATTATGATCATTAAGTGGCTTGTCAGCAGTTCATGGGAAAAAAGGACATATTGACTCCAAACTCAATGGGAGCCAACAACGAGAGACATCTGCTGAGAGACCTCAGGCCCTGTGGGCCACCTGGAGAGCCGTTTAATATCCAGACCCCAGAAGGTCACAGTCCCTGGTAGTCTGGACCCCATGTTCTGTGACTGCTGGCCAATTAAGCAGACTTTAAGAGAGACATTGAGAAACTGGAATATTTCCAGGGTAGAGGGATGAGGACCTGGAAATGATGTTCAAGGAAGAAGGATTGAGGGAGAACTTATAAAATGGTGGGCTGCAGGCCCTACCCAGCCACACGTGTTATGTTCAACAATCCTAATGGTCAAAACCATGCTGAATTTGAGTGCCACTGGGCAAAGCCTTTACTCTCTCCAGTTCCACACCTTTCCACTTCCTATCTATTGCTTCTCAATATCCATAAGGGATTGGTTCCAGGACCCCTGAGGACACCAAAATGCAAGGATGCTCAACTCCCTTGTATAAACTGTGTAGCATTTGTATAGAACCTACGCACATCCTCCTTTATGCTTTACAACATCTCTAGGTGACTTATAATACCTAATACAATGTAATTGCTATTAGTTATTATACTGTGTTCTTTTAATTTGCATTTTTTAAACTGTTGCATTGTTACTTTTCATTTTTATTTTTTGAATATTTTCGATCCATTTGCAGAACCTGCGGATACAGAGGGCTGACTGTCTTTGTACCAGCCCAGTTCAAAGAGATTTGTTATCTGCTTGTTCTCTGGGACTTTACAGTCTGAAACTCTCAGAAGGAATAAAGATATAATCAGGTCACACAAGGCTAAGAAGAGAATACTGGTTATTTTTAAATATCTAAAGGCATGCACTCCTGTATTAATTGGTTACATTTTTAACCACTAGTGTTGTTGAGTGTGAAATAATTAGAAATATATCCATTGGTCTCTGCACTCGATTCTGGACACAGCTCCTAGAACCCTTGTAGACAGGCATGCCAGGAGAATCTTTTGTTCTAATATTTGGTCTTTGATGCTGGTTCTTGACACAGAGCTCCTAAGACCTTTGTAGTTTCCCATGTGATGGGAGCACCTGACATAGAGCAGCTATATTCCTTGGGATTTTCTGGGTGATGGAGGCATCCTTTTTTCTAATGAGGTGACTCTTGGTGGGCTCCTGGATGGCTTCAGGATGGGCAGTGGATACCACCAGATAGACAAAACCATGGTTAGAAGCTTGGAACCTTCAACTGCACCCCCCATCCTCTGGGGAGGGGAGAAATGGAATTAATAAATTATACCTGTATCATGAAGCCTCCATAAAAATCCCAATACTATGGAGTTCAGAGAACTTCCATTTGGTGAACACATTCGTGGGCCCAGAGGGTGGCACACTCAAACTGCATGGGATAGAAGCTCCTGCACTCAGGATCCTTCCAGACCTCACTCTATGTGTTCCTTTATCCGGCTATTGATTTATATCCTTTAAAACATCCTTTGGAAGAAATCAGCAATAGTAAGTAAACTGTTTTCGTGGGTTCTATGAGCCGCTTTAGCAGATTATCAAACCTGAAAAAGGGATCATGGGAACTTTTGATTTGTAGCCAAACAGGAAAAAAGTTGTGGATCCCCTAGAGACTTCCTTCTTGTGACTGGTGTCTGAAGTAGGGTGCAGTCTTGTAGGACTGAGCCTTTAACCTATAGGATCTGCAGTAACTCCGGATGGTATAAGAATTGAATTGACTTGAAGCTGGTGTCTGTCGGAGAATTGGTCAGTGTGGGAAAAAATCCCACGCATCTGGTGTCAGAAGTGAAGTATTGAGAGTGGTGGGAATACAGAGGAAAATGTTTGCTTTTGCTACCTCACACTTGTAGAACATGTCTGTGGCTGGATTGGGCCTGCAGTGGCTACTGCGTACCCAGAATGTGCCAGGGGCTGAGGCCACAGGCATAAATAAGACCACTCGGCGTGGTCCCTCTTACAACTAACATTCTTTTATGAAAAAGATGTACATAAAACAATTCCAAATTGTGGTAAGCATTTTGCAGGAAACAGCAATGGCTTCAGTAGAGTACAATGAGGAGTGGCTCTGTTTGGATGGTGGTTGTCAGGGAAGTTGCTGGCAACGTTCAAGGTTGGGGAAGACCTGTCACATGAGGAGGAAACGGTTAATTCTGGCTTTCTTGAAAAGATAGATAAGGAATCTTGAATGGATATTTGAAAAGAAGATTTTAGTTCAGTATAAGAAAGAGCTTTTCAATTTCTATTCACCAGCTATGTGTTAAGGGGCTTGGTGAGATTCAAGACAGTGGAAGTGACAGACCTAAGCACAGATTTTCAGTAGATATAGTCATGAAGGTGGCGTGAGAGGATCCTGTCATCTCCAGAGAGATCACTTGCAATTCTGAGATTCTCTGAAGTGATATGTTGATAACAGTGTAAAACCAGAAAAATCCTATTTGGGGCCCAGATTAAAGGTAATCTCTAACGGGATTATCTTCAAACTTCACAGGCAAACCAAATGCAAACAAAAGGAAAGAAATACGTCTGTTAGACACAGAACAGAGTATGCAGAGGATACAAATAGGACCTTGATGTGGAAAATCCCCGAGGTACTAAACCAGTGTTTAGAAAAGTGGTCAGCAGTTCCATATATCCATTGTTACAGTCATTATGGTTCTTCTGAAGGAATAGAAAAGGAAGGGATTGGGTGGTACAGTTTCTATTACCCTTTAAAAAAGCCACATATTGAACCACATCCAGATTATGGAAAATCCAAGTCGTGATTCCGAGTTGTTGTTTGCTTGTTTGTTTGTGTTGTGGATGTGAAGGGGCATCTTAGAATGAGACCTCTGAAGCCATCCCGTAAAAAAGGATATGGTGGTTTCATTAATAGAAAAAAATCCTGAGGTTAAAACTTCTAGCAAAGGTGACCCTGGAGCTGGTTGTCTGCCTCCTAATCACCTCAGTTCTTGCCCTCTTCCACCGTTTCCCCTCAGGTTGTGGCCTCTCCATTAAGAACAACTACAGAAACTAATTTTTGAGAGTTGCTTATGTGCCAGGCACTAAGTGCTTCCCACATGTTATCTTCTTTGATGTTTTATAACAATCCTTTCTCCATTTTACTGATGAGAAAATTGAGTCCAATAGAATCAGGGATTACAGCCCAAGTCAAGGAGCAACTCGCAGGCACAGATAGGCCTTTTTAAAATTTTTTTTTTTTTTTTTGAATAGAGACAGGGTATCACCACACTGCCCAGGCTGGTCTCAAATTCCTGGGCTCAAGCCATCCTCCTGCCTCGGCCTCCCAAAGTGCTAGGATTACAGATAACTTAGAATGTAAGCTTGCCCGACTCTTTCCATCAGGCTGCCCCTAATTATCTTTGAGGAGGATCACTGAAAACAGTTTTCACTAGGATAAAAATGTTAAGAAATTCCGCTTAGGTTGGTTCTGCCAGTCAACAAACATACTCCATTGCTAGAAAGGGAATCTCTTAGGTCGTGTAAAGATTTATCTCTGGAGGAATCATGTTCTCTGTGTGTGTGTGTCTGTTTTTAAAGTAAAACTCTGATAGTTTGCTTAATTTTAGGTTACTTTTTGTACTTTTCCCTTGAATTGCGAAGTCACGTTTTTATAATAAATTCCATATTCTGCAAGGAAAATAGAATCTACAGTTGACTGTGTATGTTTATTCATGTGGTTAAGTATGTTTGATTTTTTGATTTTTTTCCTCTTTCCTTTATTAAGGTATAATTTACATACAGCAAAATACATAGATCTAAGTATACAGTTGAATGGGTTTTGACAAATATGTAGGTACTTCTGTGTTGCCATTAATTTCCATTAGCCAGAAAGATCCTTGGTGCCACTTTCTAGTACATTCTCTCATTCCCACAGGAGCAACCCCAGTTCTCATTTCTATCACCATGTATTAGTTTTGCTTGTCCTTGACCTTAATGTAAATGGAATCATGTAGTATGTACTCTTTCATGTATAGCTTTTGTCTCTCAGCATTGTCGTACATATCTCTGGTTCTTTTTCATTGCTGACTAGAATTCCATCATATGAATATATCACAATTGATGTATTCATTATCCTTTTGATGGACATGTGGTTTTTATAATTTTTGGCTGTTATGAATAAAACTGCTTTGAACATTTGTACACAAGCCTTTTTGTAGGCATATGCTTTTGTTCCTCTGAAGTATATTCCCAGGAGGGAATTGCTATGTTGTAAGGGAGGGTATTCTAACTTTATAAAAATCTGTTAGACTATTTTCGAAAGTGATATATCTTTCTACATTCTCATCAGTGATGTCTGGCAGTTCCAGTTGCTCCACATCCTCCTTTACACTTGATATGATCAGTCTTTAATTTCAGCCAGATCTCATTATGGTTTTAATTTATATCTATCTTCCTGATAACCTATAATGTTAATCACCTTTTCATGGGCTTATTGGATAATCTTTTAGTCTTGAGAAAAATCTGTTCAAATCTTTTGTCCCTTTTTAACTGAGATATTTTCTAAATGTATTTATTAATTATAAAACTTTATGTATTCTGGAAGTGAAGCTATCTATCTGTCTATCTATCTGGTTAATATTTTCTCATGGTCTGTAGCTTGCTTTTTTTACTTTCTTAGTGGTATCTTTAATGAGCAGAAGCTTTTAATTTTGATGAAAGTAAACATTATTTTTCTCTCTGTTAGAGCTTTTGGTATTCTGACTAAAAAAAATCTTTGACTATCCCAGTCATGATGATATTCTTTTGTTTTTTTCCTAGAAGCTTTAGACTTATTTTTGGCATTTAGATCTATAATCATCCCAAAATAATTTCTTGCATGCAATAATGTAGGATAGTAACATCAGTTTTTTTCTATACAGATGTACATTTGTTCCAGCACCATTTGCTGTTATAGTACTATTGCTATTTTTGGGATGAATTACATTGAATTTTGTTGAAAATCAATTGATTATATGTAGATGAGTCTATTCATGGATGCTATTTTTTTTTCATTGATCTATTTGCTTTTCCTTGTGCCAACACATTATCTTAATTGATGCAACGTTGCAAGTTTTAAAATCTGCAAAGAAACCTGCTAGGGGTTTGATTGATATTATGTATAATCTATAGAGTAATTTGGAAATATGAATATCTTATCAATAATGAATTCTCCAATCTTTGCATGTGGTATATTTCTCCACTTATTTAGGTCTTTTAAAATTTCTCTCAGCAATGATTTTGTAGTTTACAAGCATAGAAGACTTGCATCTATTTTTAAAATTTTATTTGTAGATGTTTGAATCATTTCGAGCTATTATAAATGACTTAAAAACTTTCTCATTTCCCAATTTATTTTTGTTGCTAGGGTACAGAAGAAGTACAATGGGGCAGGTGTGGTGGTTCACACCTGTGATTCCCATGCTTTGGGAGGCTGAGGAGGGAGGATCATTTGAGGCAGGAGTTTGAAATCAGACTGGGCAACACAGCTAGATCCCATCTCTACAGAAAAATGTCCAGTTGATTTTCATATATTGCCATCGTATCCCATGACCTGGCTAAATTCACTCAGTAATCCTGGTAGTCCTAGTAGTTTGTCGTTTCCTTTAGATTTTCAACATATATAGTTTTACTGTTTGCAAAAAGCTACTTTTATTTCTCCCTCATCAGTCTTGATACCTTTTATTCCTGGTTTTACATAATTCTTCTTTCCTGGTATATGCATTTAAAGCTATCACTTTTCCTCTAAGTACTGCTTCAGCTATATCCCACAAATTTTGATATGTTCTGGTTTCATTATTACTCCGTACAAATTATTTTATAAATTTTGTTGTCATTTCTTCTTTGATCCAAGGCTTATTTAGAAGTATATTACTTAATTTCTAAATAATTGAGGATTTTCTAGTCATCATTTTGTTATTAATTTCTAATTGAATTCCATTTTGAAGAGAAAATATATTCTGAGAGTTTCAGTTACATATTTATGTTAGTTCTTTTGCTATTAACCCATGTGTCTTTGACACCATGTTCAATATTTTAATTCTTTTTTCCTTTTGTACTTAACTTTGGTTATTTTTTATTGAGTTCCTGATCCTTCATGTTTCTAATCCTTCTTTTGCTTCCAGTCTGTTCTCAAGTTTATTCACTGCATTCTTTGTTTCAGAAAAATTTTTCTATTCTATAATTTCTCTTTGGGTCTTCTTTAGAGCTTCAGTTTCTCTAATAAAATTCTTCTCTGTTCACCTATTATGTCCAACTTTACTTCTAAATTCTTTAACATATTTAAGATGTTTATTTTAGAGACCTGCTGACTGCAATATCCAGTCGTCAGTGGGCCTGCCTCTGTTGACTGTTTTCTTTTTTGATTATGGATCATATTTTCATTCTTCTTTACATGTCTCATCATTTGTGTGTGTGTGTGTGTCAGACATTTTAAATGAGAGACCAATAGGGACTAGATTCTATATTTTTGTTTTATTTTTCCTAGAGAGAACCTTCCCTTTCCTCGGTGCAAAAGCTTGGGAAAGATATTTTTATCCCTATGCTATCATGGAGTTTAGCAGAGCTGAGACTGGGACAAAAGATTAATTAATTTCAGTTTACTTCTTACCAGTGAGATTATGAAGATTTCTCTTGGCCTTTCAGCCTAACCCCCCAACTTCTTGTTTCACATCTGTCTACAGGGCTAACCTCTTTGGTCCTTTCAAGATTAGAACTAGAAGGGTATTTGGTATAGTGCTAGTGAGTTTAATTTCACCTCTGGATTCAACTTTAGAAACGCTCTGGAATGTAAGCAGCACAAGGGTTGGGGAGCTCTCTTTACTTTCCAGCTCTGCCCCAACTGCCACTGATTCTGCAAAATTCCCATGGGGGAGAATTGTTGTTCCGAGAGATTTATTTTTGTGTTTGGGAGTCTTTCAGATTCCAGTATTTCATATTAGCCCACACTATTGTTGAAAGTTGGGCTGATTTCTCCTCATTCCAGCAAACTTTCTCCCATGTCAGGGCTGCTCTTCCTCCTGCCTGTACTCAAGCGAGGGAACTTGCCCTGAGTATGAAAAGAGTCACCACTTTTTGCTTGTCTTTGAAGGGTATGCTCATTACTGGAATTCGTTTATTTAAACTTTGTGTGTGTGTATGTCTATTGCTGTTTGATGACTTTAAAGAAATATGTAATTTTTAGCTTACTGTTTTCTTTTTTTATGATGAAAATGACAATGTTTATGTCTTTCTATATCTTAACCAGAAAGAGGATTTCCATAGTTTCTTAGAATTTTGTCTTAGATTAGCTCTGGGAGGCAAGTGTGAGGCCTCAGAGCAACATAAAATATTCACAATTCTGTCTTTAGACTTATTTACACTTAGAATGCCAGTTGCCTGAGTCATGAGCAGTATTTGGCCTTGTGGAGTATTGCGGTTGTTTTAACCCCCCCGCCCCAACAAGCAGTTACTTTTACTGCATAAGCCTATTCCATATACCCTTTTCTTTCTTCAAATCCAGTTTAAGTCATGATCATTTTTCCTTTGATCCATCTCCACTGGCACCATCCTGATCTAAACTCCCATCATTGCCAAGTAAAAGCAGTAGCTTATTCCTGACATACTGTGAGTTTCTCCATAACCCCTCTCGGCTCTGTCTAATCCAGTCCCCACACTACATCCAGACTGATGGTTACAAAACTATAATTCTGATCATTTCACCCTCCTGCTTACAAACTCAGTGGCTTCTCATTGCTTATAAGGTGCAGACAAAACTCAACAAGTGTGTGCTTTCCAGCCCTGTCTTGCATCTAGCTCCTGTTGACAATGGTCCGTTAGTTTTCTTTTAATCTCTACACTCTTTGCGTTCTCTTGCCATATGGTCTTTGTACATGCAGTTACCTCTACCTGGAATATCATTTCTCCTCTTTGCCTAGTTAATGCCTGTCCTATTCATTTTCAAACCTAACCTGTGCATCACTTCTTCGAGAAGACTTTCCTGATCTCCATAGCTATTTCAGATCCTCCTATCTGGTTTTATACCATTTGTAGTCACTTGACCCAGTGATGAGTTTTGTATTATTTATAAGATTATCTAATTATTGGCAATCTCTTCCATGAGACTAGAAGCTCCAATGACAGCACAGAAAAATCTACGTTTTCTGGATCATCACTTCATTCCAAATGCCTACAACAGTGACTGGCATTTAATAAAATGTATGAAATGACTTAATAAACAAATTAATGAATTTGGAAAAAGATAAACGTATTTCATTTCTTTAACCTGGGATCTAGTCTTTAGATAGTTCCTGCATGCATGCATTTATTCCAACTATCTGTCTATGTATCTTTATCATCATTTATTTATTTGATTTTCTAAAATCTTTAGAAGAAGGCTCTTGGACGTTGAATCTTATTTAAGGAGTTTGTCTTAAATCAGATTTAACACATAAGGCTACATACTAAGTAGGAAATTTGACTACTTTTAAACTCTGAGAGTTGACCGTGATAAGTGTGCTACTTAGTTCACCATAGCAAAGGAATATGTTTCATAGAGCAATAAAGGACTTCTCTAATTCTTTCTCTGCTGGTTGCATTGACATGTTTATTTCTCCTGACCTAGATAACTGGACTGAATGGGAATTGAACATTTGCCAATTAATTAGCAACTTAAATCACTTGTGAAAATGGCTGTAAAAAAATCGATTCAAGCTGACATAGTTGACTTTTCAGATGTCGTGTAAACATAAGTGGTGTTTTCTTTTTCTGTGGTGTCCAAGGACTTAAGATTATTAAAGACCTTTCCCATAGAGCTCTTCTTCGAAGACTGGGTCTAGTTATCTAAGCTATTCTTAAATTATCTCCTGGTTTCCAATTCCATTTCTCATCAGTCTCTTGATCCAGTGTGCAATTACTGGCATTGAAAATGGTAGAATTGTAAAAGAAGCATCTCTCCTTCAAAAGTCAAGAAGATTGAATTTCATTCTCACATGGGATCAATTTTAATATTTTGGTTCCTAATAATTCTTTGGCGCAACATCTCAAATGCTACTGGCACCCCCTAGATGACTCAGGGTTGAGAGACTCACAAGTGTCTCGATCAGTGCCCTTGTCCTAGCACTTTAAATCTCAGGGATAGCACACTTGGTCACACCTTCTCACCATAGGTTTGAGATCCTCTGCTGACCCCTCTTCTTACTCATGGTAAAGGTATTGCTTGAGCAAAAGCAAGAAGACATAATTATATCGTCTGCTGACAGGAAGGAAGAGTCAGCTACACCCTGCCATATCTTCCTCTTCTTCTTTTCTTTTTTTTTTTAAGAACAAGTAAGTAAGTTCAAGAAAGACCAGATTTTATCTTTAATACTTAATTTTCTTGGCATCTTAATATGATTAACTGGAATTGAACCAATCTGGAATGGCTTAAAATGTCAAGAAATGCCTGTTTGTGGTTTGTATAAGTGTGTGTGTGCACACATGAATCCATGTTACATATGTTGTAAAAGAGAATAATTACTCTGTGCTAGAACATGTTTCCAAAGAACACAGGTCTTAAGAAAATGGAATTATTTTTCTGATTGTCTACTAATTCCTAAGCATTTCCCCTCCTTTAACATCTCTCTCTTCTATTTGTGTAAACATGTGTGTTCTAGAACATGTTTCTTGTTCAAGAAACCATGAACAAAAATTTTAATACTATTTTATTAATTATATTCTTAAGGAATATTATTAGTGAGGTTTTTATTCACTGCATATGAAATCCTCAGCAGTGTATGGACAGAAAGACAATATAATTTCTTAATATTCATTAGTTCAACAATTTCTTGAGCACCTAATATATTCGAGGTATTATATTAGGTTCTATTAATTATCCATTAACATGGAGAAAAAATTAAAATTTTCATTGAAAAATACCACTGGCCTCCTTTACTCTGGGTCCCTCATGTCTTGATTACTTAGGTTAGGCCCCTCAATGAAGGAGAGATTTTTGTGCCTTATGATATTCCAAAGGTAATAATAAAAATAAAGTGTTAACAGTTATTTGGGATTATGTTCACTGTACTGCTATATATATATATAATATATATATTAAATGATATATATATCATTTAATCCTCACGGCAGCTTTATGAGGACATAGCTATTATTATTCCCACTTTACAAATGAAGCAACCAAGGCAGAGAGATCAGGTAACTTTCCCAAGGTTTTATACCTAGTAAATGGCTGAGCTGAGACTGGACAGGCTGAAGAACCACCAGATGGTATCTCTAGAGCTTGGTGATGAGACCTAGTGTGTGCAACATTGACATGAGATACATAGGAAAGAAATGACTCCTAGTACCTTTCAGGGCAGGGAACCAAGGGATCTTATGAAGTCACAAGTTCATTCTGCTTATTCCAGAAATATTTATATGAACCCCTTAAAAAACAGAGAGATTAAAGTAAACAGACTGATCAATAGAAGAAAACAAAAGTTCTGGGAACAGACCAACATATAGATCTTTATTTGGTACTTCACAAAGGTAATATCTCAAGAAGAGAAATAATAGGTCAATCAGGCAACAGTAGTAATACCAATGCCTAACATCTGCTATACTCTGGACAATATTTTATTAAAATTTTTTTTTTAACTTTTAAGTTCAGGGGTACATGTGCAGGTTTGTTATATAAGTAAACTTGTGTCATGGGGGTTTGTTGTACAGATTATTTTGTCACCCAGGTATTAAGCCTAGTATCCATTTGTTATTTTTCCTGATTCTCTCCCTCCTCCCACCCTCCACCCTCAAGTAGGGCCCAGTGTGTGTTGTTCCCTTCTATATGTCCATATGTTCTCATCATTTAGCTCCCGCTTATATGTGACAACATGCAGTATTTGGGTTTCTGTTACTGTGTTAGTTTGCCAAGGATAATGGCTTCTAGCTCTATCCACCTTCCTGCAAAGGATATGATTGCATTCTTTTTTGTGGCTGCATAGTATTTCATGGTGTATATGTACTACAACCCAGTCTATCATTGATGGGTATTTAGGTTGATTTCATGTCTTTGCTATTGTGAATAATGCTGCAATGGACATACGTGTGGATGTGTCTTTATAATAGAACAATTTATATTCCTTTGGGTATATACCCAGTAATGAGATTGCTGGGTCAAATGGTATTTCTGTTTTTAGGTCTTTGAGAAATCACCACACTGTCTCCCACAATGGTTGAACTAATTTACTCTCCCACCAACAGTGTAAAAGCATTCCTTTTTCTCCATAAACTCACCAGCATCTGTTATTTTTGACTTTTAGTAATAGCCATTCTGACTGGTGTGAGGTGGTATCTCACTGTGGTTTTGATTTGTATTTTTCTAATGATCAGTGATGTTGATCTTTTTTTCATATGATTGTTGGCCACATGTATGTCTTCTTTTGAAAAGTGTCTGTTCATGTCCTTTGCCCACTTTTTCGATGGTTTTTTTTCCCTGTAAATTTGTTTCATTCCTTATAGTGCTGAATATTAGACCTTTGTCAGATGCATAGTTTGCAAAAATTTTATCTCATTCTGTAGGTTGTCTATTCACTCTGTTGATAGTTTCTTTTGCTGTACAGAACTGCTTTAGTTTATTTAGATCTCATTTGTCAATTTTTGCTTTTTTTGTGATTGCTTTTGGCATCTTTGTCATGAAATCTTTGCCTGTTTCTATGTCCAGGATGGTATTGCCTAGGTTGTCTTCCAGGGTTTTTAGTTTTGGGTTTTACATTCAAGTCTTTAATTCATCTTGAGTTAATTTTTGTGGATGGTATAAGGAAGGGGTCCAATTTCAGTCTTCTACATATGGCTAGCCAGTTATCCCAGCACCATTTTTTGAATAGGAAATACTTTCCTCATTCCTTGTTTTTGTTAGGTTTGTTGAAGATCAGATAGTTGTAGCTGTGTGGCCTCATTTCTGGGTTCTCTATTCTGTTCCATTGGTCTATGTGTCTGTTCTTGTACCAGTACCATGCTGTTTTTGGTACTGTCGCCAGGTAGTATACTTTGAAGTCAGGTAATTTTTTTTTTTTTTTTTTTTTTTGAGAAGGAGTCTTGCTCTGTCGCCCAGGCTGGAGTGCAGTGGCACGATCTTGGCTAACTGCAACCTCTGCCCCCTGTTTTCAAGTGATTCTCTTGCCTCAGCCGCCCAAGTAGCTGGGATTACAGGCACCTGCCACCCTGCCTGGCTAATTTTTGTATTTTTAGTAGAGATGGTGTTTCACCATTTAGGCCAGGCTGGTCTTGAACTCCTGAGCTTATGATCCACCTACCTCGGACTCCCAAAGTACTGGGATTACAAGTGTGAGCCACCGTGCCCAGCCAAATTCAGGTAATTTTTGTATGTGTATATGAACAAAGCTGTGATGCCTCCAGCTTTGTTCTTTTTGCCTAGGATTGTCTGCCTATTTGGACTTTTTGTTGGTATTGTTCCATATGAACTTTAAAATAGTTTTTTCTAGTTCTGTGAAGAATGTCAATGGTAGTTTAATAGGAATAGCACTGAATCTATAAATTGCTTTAGGCTGTATGGCCACTTTAATGATACTGATTCTTCCTATCCATGAGCATGGAATGTTTTTCCATTTGTTTGTGTCATCTCCAATTTCTTTGAGCAGTGTTTTGTAATTCACCTTGTAGAGATCTTCACCTTCCTGGTTAGCTGTATTCCTAGGTATTTTATTCTTTTTCTGGCAATTGTGAATGGGATTGCATTCCTGATTTGGTTCTTGGCTTGACTGTTGTTGGTATATAGGAACGTTAGTGATTTTCGCACATCGACTTTGTATCCTGAGACTTTGCTGAAGTTGTATATCAGCTTAAGAAGTTTTTAGGCTGAGAGTATAGGGTGTTCTAGATACAGGATCATGTCAACTGCAAACAGGGATAGTTTGACCTCTTCTCTTCCTGTGTGGATGTCCTTTATTTCTTTCTCCTGCATCCTTATCTTGTGCCAGTTTTCAAGGAGAATGCTTTATTCTTTATGTGTTTTAACACATTTCACCCTCAAAGCCATCTTACAGGGTAGGTACCCCTTATTTTCATCCCTATTTTTTTAGATGAGACATGAAAAAGAGGCCTAACTTTCAAAGGTACAAACCAATGAGTTCTGGCTCCAGAGCAAGGGATCTTAACCACCAGGATATATGAAATCTATATTAGACATCTTACTTAGCCATTTAGTAAAAGGTAAAGTTATAGCCTAACCTCATATCTTATTTTAAAATTCTAGATAACTTGAGGGTTTAAAAATAAAATATGAAACAATAAATATACTAAAAGAAAACTACTGAAATTGAAATAATTGAGATGGGAAGGTTATTTCTAAAAAGAGCATTTAAGATAGCAATCCAAAAAGAAATACTTTATAATTTTGATAAAATTTAGAATATCTCTATAGAAAAACAACTAAAGGACAAATGAAAGCAAATGGAAAATGACAAATGAGAAAAAAATGACACATGACAAACAAAATTTTACTATCTTTAATATGTAAAAATATACAGTCAATTAAGAAATGAGCTAGGGGAAGAAATAGATGACCAAATAGTAATAGATTTAAAAGTTAAATATCAGCTGGGTGTCGTGGCTTAGGCTCATAATCCCAGCACTTTGGGAGACTGAGGTGCATGGATTGCTTGAGCCCAAGAGTTCAAAACCAGCCTGGGCAATATGGCTAAACTCTGTCTCTACTAAAAAATACAAAAATTAGGTGGATGTGGTGATGTGCACGTGTAGTCCCAGCCACTCCAGAGGCTGAGGTGGGAGGATTGCATGAGCCTAGGAGGTGGAGGTTGTAGTGAGTCGAGATCATGCCACTGCATTCCAGCCTGGGCGATCGACTGAGACCCTGTCTCAAAAAAGAAAAAAAATTAAATATCAGTGGATAATTGATGTGAGAATAATTTTACCTTTACTAGTGCTCAAAAAGATATATATTTAAACAATGAGAAATTATTTCTGCCCATTGAACTGGTGAATTATCTTATTTGTTGGTGTGATAGATTATGAGAAACTGACCTTACTATATACTGCTGCTGGAAGTATAACTTCTTACAAGGGCGATTTGGCAAGATATGTGAAAATCTTAACTTGTGTATATCTTGCAGCTCAGCAATTCAATTTTTAGGAATTTATTCTAAGATCATCTTACATATAAGAATGCATGTACAATTGTGCCAGTTGAAGTATTGCTTCTAATAGTGGAATGGTGCAAACAACCAAAAAAAAAAAAACAGTAAAAATGAGATAGTTAAATAAATGAGTCAAAAGATATTTGCACTGAAATCTATGCATCAAAATTTGGATACGCTCTATGTGTCATTTCACAGTCATATTTTCTTTAACAATGATAAACATGGTTCCATGTTATGGTGAACATCTATTTTTGGACAACCACATCTTGGCAATGACATCTTACAGCTCCTTTGGGAAATCACCACTTCTTTGTATGGTTTAGGTGGAATTGACATTTACCCACCTCCAGTGACAGAAGACGTTTGATTTAGGCAAATGATCCTATAATATCCTCCTGGCCACCGTGATGGGTGCAGAGGTGGACACAGCATGTGAGAATCCTCCTATCAGGGTGTACTTCATGGCTTGCTGGGAACTGCTGGGACAAAGACTATCTTGCTTGTTTTATGAATGTTAATGTGGGAGCAGCTGGTTTCAAAACCATTGGCAGACATATTTATAGGAAGAGAGCCTGAGAATGAAGCTAATGGTGCTAAGTGGTAGAGCTGGAAAACAATGAGAGACAAACCTCTTTACACCGTTGAGCCCTCATAAAGCCTTGTCTGATGCAAATATTATGCACCATCTCAGACTCTTCAGTATATGAACCAATAAATGCTCCTCTCCTTCCCACTTTTCAAAGGCCAGTTTCGGTAGGGATATCTGTTTCATGCAATTGAAAGCATCCTAACAGATACACATTTCTCTGTCTTGACATGTAATACATATACACTGGGAACACACTGATTCAATTCTGACTGAAAAGCAAATGGCTTAGGATTAAAATTAAAGATTAAAATTCAGCGTTCTGCTGAAGCAGAGGCTATAGCCAGAGATTACAATCATTGAAAGAACTGCTGGAGTATATGAATAAATCTGAAAATCTATGCAAGTGTTTATTATTATGGTTTCATTATTAATATTTAATAGTCACTTTTAAAAGGTTGTCATTATAACATAGGAACAAAACAGTAGTTTCTCAGAGCTGTCAACTGCTAGACAGCTTTTGCAGCCACTCTTCTGCACATCTCAATACTTAAGAGAGGGTCACTTTCAACTGGCACATTTAATAATGTCACCAACCATTTGTGCACAGGAGACTATAATTCAGAAAAAGGCTTCAACAGCGTGTTCTCTAAAAGGAACTTCATCCTTAAGATTCACAGCTCTAGCAAATCTCAAAATTCCTTTATCTTTGACTGCCAAAAATGAGTGGTAGCTATAGCAATAATTTCAATGAGCTTTTCGTTTAAAATGATAGCTTCTATAAAGAATTGTCTTCCTAGAGAGTTCTTATGAAGTCTGTAATTTTGAAATTATATTAGTAAAAACAAATTGTGTCACATGTGCCCATTTTTATCTAACAATTCAGTCTATGATTTATACTCTTTATATTTCTTATTACTTCTGGATAAAAGATGGTTTATTATGAATGTAATCATCCATAATTTGGTAAATTTTTTCTCTTGTGAGATTTTAAGGTAGTAAAGTTTACACGATAATTTTAATTTACCCTCAAAAAGGGTAAAAAATTCCCCAAAAAAGAATTTTTTCTCAAAAACTCATGGCTAAAGAGAATTAAATAACTAAATATGAGTTTTAATTATTATTTAACTTTTTTATAAGTCCATTTTGGTTCAAAAAGATACCATGATCTTCCAAAGTTATCTAGCTAATTAATTCTCTATTAATATTTGCATTAATTCATTATTAATATAGTATTAATAATTTAATGATGGTAAATGATTCCCTTTTTATTTAACCTTTTGAAAGCTTAAAACATTTTAGTACATAACATTAATAACTTTGGTAATCATTTAAAATTATTGTAGCATTTTATTCTCAAATATATATACTTGGAATATTTCTACTAAAACTGTTAGAATTTAAATATAAAAAGCACATAAAGAGATTTTCACTTCAGGTTACATCTAAATGCTTATGTATATTTTTGGATGAGTATTCAGATTATGTCTTGTTCACATTACTGACATTATTGCTGGTTGGATGTGATGGTGATCTGTTCCACCAGCACAATCACTGGACGAGTTCAAGGTTGCCAGATGGTGAGGAAGTTGGCATTCAGCTATTCAGCTCTTATGCTTGCCAAGGCCAAGGCCAGAGATGAAACCAAAGAGCAGACTTTGGACGAACACAGAGGCCAAGGCCCAAAGTCTGTGTGTCACATATGTATCATTCTTAGTAGCTCAATCTTATGACCGGAGCAGCAGTTACTTAACCAATCTCCCAGAGAAAAGTGTCTGAAAACATATGCCCTGGCATGACTCACCTCCAGGTGGTGAAATTACAGATAATTTTCCTCATTGCTTATCAGTGTTTTCCATGTTTTTCTATAATAAACATGCATTACTTGGGTAATGAAGAAAAAACAGGAAAGTTTAAATCATCTATAATTTACAATGAATAACAACAGCAACAACAAAAAGCAAATTTACAAAAACATCACATTAAAAAATAAAAATCCTCAGAGAGGTACACTGGGCAATCCCCTTTTGTGAAACATTGCCAGGCCTTATGCGAGTCAGGAAGTTTTCCCCAAGATGTATCCTCAATTCCTCTTGCCGTTAGTTAAGCCCTTTCATCAAAGGAGAAGGGACAGCTGCTAATCCTCATCTAAATCTACCTCCAGGTCAGTATTTACTTCCTTCCCTCTGTCTTCTCATTTTTAGGCCAAACTTTCCTTGTAGTGTCCGTTCACCACACCCTCATTCTGAACAATTATAGAATTAAGAGGAAAGGAGCAAATTTCTCCTTCAAGAATGTGCCCCTATGCTATTTGATTGCTTCAAGCCTCATTGGCAGAATAATTAAAAAAAAAAAAGCTTATTATTAGGAGATAGGCCCTGAAGCCCCAATTTATAGGGAAATCCTAGAACCTAGCAAATAAATAGCACCAGAATGGTTAGTACTACTCAGTCCTACTCTATACTGGAAAGCTCAGAGGTAGAAAAATCACAGGAGGAATAAAAGACTACTACATGCATAAACACACACACACATGCACACACACACACGCACATACAGGCACACATGCACACACATGCACATACATGCACACATGCACATACAGGCACACACACACACACATGCACATACACACATCTACGCACACATGCACATACACATGTGTGCACACACAAACACACATGCACACGCATGCACACGTGTGCACACATGCACACATACACACATGCATGCACACACATGCAATACACACATGCACACATACACACGCACACATACATTATTTCCCGTATATATTCTTTTCCATATTCTCTGCCAAAAAATGCAGAAAAAGTCATTGCCAAATTGTGTTAGGCTGTTCATTGGAAGGAAGCACAGCCTTTCTTGGGGTAGAAGCAGACAGGGGATGAGGCTCTTGGGGTCTGGCGAATCTTTCCAGTAAGGCAGTTAGTTATTCATGGTCTGATCCAGGCAGTGCAAGTTCAAATTCTGGCCATGTCTGTATAGTTTAAAAAACAAAGCAAAGCAAAAATGGTGATCAACTCCTTGTTTTCCAGAATTGTTCCCAGTGAGCGTGGACCTGAGCTTCGGGTATGCAGCTGGGCTTCAGGAAAGAATTGTTGAGATGTTGCTGGATCAGTTCTGCAAGCCAGTTACCAGCAGAGGAGTCTTTGTGATGACCTGTAGGTACATACAGCTTGGAAGAAACAATAAATATCGTCTGTGTTTACTTGAAGTTTACCCCTTTGTTTAGTCCCTAACCGTGTGGAGACAGGTGAAAGTTTGGGCAGGACATAGGGGGCTGAACACAGACATGGTGTTGCTATGTTCCTGGCTTAACTCATAAATGGATAAAATAATGAAGTGAACAACTAGTTGAATCAGTTACTCCATAACTGTGAAAGTGCATTGGATTATGACAATATATAATATTACGCTTCTGCTGATGGGGTTATGGAATGGCTGTGGATTGAAATCAAAGTTATAACTTTATTTGAAGCATTAAGGGTAAATAATTTTAATTGGAAAACTTCAGAGCACAAATACTATCCAGTGAATTTGTTTGGCATACACACTCAGTAACTTTAGACCGAGATCCTTTCCTTCTTTGAAATTGGTATTAGAGGCCGGGCGCGGTGGCTCACGCTTGTAATCCCAGCACTTTGGGAGGCCGAGGTGGGTGGATCACGAGGTCAGGAGATCGAGACCACGGTGAAACCCCGTCTCTACTACAAATACAAAAGATTAGCCGGGCGTGGTGGCGGGCGCCTACAGTCCCAGCTACTCAGAGAGGCTGAGGCAGGACAATGGCGTGAACCCGGGAGGCGGAGCTTGCAGTGAGCCGAGACTGCGCCACTGCACTCCAGCCTGGGCGACAGAGCGAGACTCAGTCTCAAGAAAAAAAAAAAAAAGAAATTGGTATTAGAAACCTTTGGGCACAATTTAAAAGAACTCAGAAACCTTCTTTCCAGTTCTTTGGTACATTGTTAGTTTTCTTAATTTATGTGGGGAGTATAGAGTATATTAATTAAAAGCTGCAATTGACTAGATCTAAGCCAGCTGTCAGATCTTGGGAAAAGGTCACATGCAAAGCATTCTCCTTTGCTTTAAGCTTTAGACTCAATGCAGAAGCATGCAGGAGTGGGAAGGAAGATGAATCCATTCACTCATCGAAGTTTGAGTACCATTCTTCTCAGAATGTTTTAGCCAAATGAATGCATCTGGTTGTCATTGGCCAATGGGTTTGGTCCCAAGATAGGCTATACCCAAAGATGAGGCTATGCCACCGATGGCTGTTATACCAAAACACTGTGGGATTGTGTCCAGGAACTGAGCTCCTGGTGCCCCTCAAGCCAGCTTTGAAATGGCTCTGTGGTAACTGCTGTTGTCTAGGGCCCTTAGCTTATTAATGTTACCAGTGTTGAGCACAACAAAGTCTCTATGCCTTTGCCAAGAGCAAGACGGTTGCTATGGAAGAGGCAGTCTGAGGAGAGGCTTCCAGCTCCTGCAGAATCTTCCAAAGGAAGGCTGATTAGAGTTGACGTACTATTGTCCTCTAGAAACCTAATAAGATGCACATTTTTTTCCAGTAAATGAGACAACTGTAGAATCCACATTTCATAGTTGTTCAAAAGGAGATTTCACACACACGAGAGAGTAAATTCATAACTAATAGCCCTTTGGGGGGAAAATTGTATTTTCAATTACCATACTCACATGGTCTTTCACTTAATCTTGGACACTGTTGTTGGAACTGGGCTAGATGCCAGTTCTCAAAATAGCATAAATGGGAAATATTTAGGCAAGCCTGTGATATACACTAGGTGTGTTTGGTTTTTGTAACACATTTTCCTTTAGTGCTTTCAAAGTATGCATGATGGATTACTGGGCTTGAGATTATTATAGTAGGTGTCACTTCCCTTATACGACATAGCTGGGCTAGAGGTCACAGGAATCGGAACTCACTACTAGCAAAATCAGGTTATATATGACTAATTTGGGGATTGTGCTCAAAAATAACAAAACCTTTAAGTGGCCTAGAATGCATAAACATTTACTTCGCCTGTAAAATAGGGAGGGTTGATCTTTAAAGTTATTTGCAGCTCTAATATAGTATGACAGATAATTTTCAGCCCGTTAATTTCAGATTGTCTGTGAAACAGGGAAACTAATGATCACTACCTTGGGTATCAACCTCAGCATTGACATGAAGATTAAATGAATTAATGTATGAAAATTACCTACATTGGTGCCTGGCTCAGCAAGTATTAGAGGCTGCGATTACTGTTTTTATTGGTATGTATTTTGAGACCTCCTTGAAACCAACACTACAGATCCTGCACGGTGTATTCTATCTGTAGTGCTTTACATACAGCCTGATAGAAAGCATACATTTCTTCCAACAATGTTGCCATTGCTCAGTTATCTCTGATTTGTCTCTAAAATGAAGACAATTGCAGATAGAATTAAATCAATTGAGAAGGGGTATATGAAATACTTTGTAAATAAAACAGGACAACTCAAATACAACAAAAAGTTTTGGGTTGGCTGTTGCTAGCACAGATACCCCCACATTGGAATCTCCCCAATATTCAGTTGTTATAAAATGTAGGTTTTATTATTATTCAGGTATGGTGAGGCCAACAGATCAGGAGACAAATGCCATTGAAAAGATAGTTTATGGCCAGGTGCGGTGGCTCACGCCTGTAATCCTGGCACTTTGGGAGGCTGAGTTGGGCAGATCACCTGAGGTCAGGAGTTTGAGACCAGCCTGGCCAACATGGTGAAACCCATCTCTACTAAAAATACAAAAATTAGCTGGGCATGGTGGTGGGCTCCTGTAATTCCAGCTACTCAGGAGTCTGAGGCAAGAGAATCGCTTGAACCCAGGAGGCAGAGGTTGCAGTGAGCCGAGATCACACCATTGCACTCCAGCCTGGGTGACAAGAGTGAGACTCTATCTCAAAAAAGAAAAAAGAAAAGATAGTTTGTTACATTTCCAAGAGGAGAGGGCACACCATATCACCCAGGACCACATGGGGCAGGCGGAACAGGGGAAAGCATGGGCCAGAGCCTCTTCTGTGTTTTTTCTGGAAGGAATGGGCAAGGCAGGGTAAGCAGACTAGGTGGGTTTAGGATTTGCTAGTTTGAATGATTTCTGTGTGTCTGAGGTACAGGGCCTGCCCCTAGCTGCCCAATATCTGGCCTGGGGTGATTAGGGCAGAGGATAGGCTTAACCTGCCAGAGCTCAGTAAAGGAGGCAGTTGGTAGGTGTGGGCTGTGGACTGGTTGGTTTGTGTGTGAGAGATGCACTCGGAGGGGAGTCATCTGCTTTCTCCAGGAATTAGGCACCCCTGGGAGGAGCAGTCTCTCCAGGATTAGCAAGGCCCCAGATGCCAGGCACCAAGAATATAAATAAGAAGAAAAGAATACAGACAAATTTAAAATATAATTAATATGCTATTTCATATTTATAGCTTATATATATAGAAATTTAATATATAATTTTTAATATAGAGATGGGATTTTGCCATGTTGCCCAGGCTGGACTCGAACTCTGAGGCTCCAGTGATCCTCTCACCTTGGCCTCCCAAAGTGCTGAGCTTACAGGCATGAGCCACCATGCCCAGCCAGCTTCTTTAAATTTTTTTTTTTTGTTTTTTGGTTTGTTACCTAGGGAAGGCCAAGGGAGTTTGAGTAAGGTTGGAAACTGAGACATTTAGCTGGGGTAAAAGGCACCTGTCCTTACCAGTCCCCTGGGCTGATTTTAAGTTCCTTGTGCATAAAAGGGATGAGCAGCAGAATCAGATGAAACCTTTCTTATCTAGTCACAAGAGATGCTTCCAGTTAGGTTAGAGTGAAAACTGTGGCATGGAGTTGGAGAGGAAACCACCCTTCTCCATCATGTCCCCTGGCCATATGGCTTGGCCCCCATTCAGCTTCAAGAGGAATTAGAAAATCTGGAGCATCTTCACATGGACCCTGTGGCACAGTTGGGCTTTGGTGTTCCCAGGATGGGCAGTGGGAGCCATAAGACTTCTTCAGTGGCCTTCCAGGCAGGTGTGAAGAAGTGGGAGCCAGGGTGAAGTGTAAACAAGACAGCCACATGTGAGGAATCTCTTTGTAGACTCCCAGGGACACTTAGAGGTGTACCTGAAGCCTCTGACTATGCCTCTGAATTAGTAGACGTTTAGGCCACACTGTAGGAGACGGCATTATTTTATTTCAGCACCATTTTCACTCACTTGATAGTTACCTGATATTTGTCTATGGCCATACCACATTGAAAGTGCCTGATTTCATCTGATAGTTAACCAATATTCACTGAAATCTTTTTATCAGTTACACAAGAAAATTCATCTTACTCATTTTACAGCTACTTGTAGCTTCTGCCTTGAACATGTATTAGATTGACCAGTCCCCTCTTTCACCAGATCTGGTGCTGTTGTCTAGATCTGCTGAGACAGACACCAAGATGGGAATAGATGAGCAAAGAAAAGCAGGAAGGAAGAAAGGCAAGAAGAGACTGTATCACAGGTCTGGCATCTGTGGAAGGAGAGAGGGAAGGAAGGAAGAGTGGGTGGGATGACTCTCAGACTGCAACACAGTTCCAAGAAATGTTCAGCCAGGGAGCCCTTGCATCCTATGTCTTGCTGGAAGGGGGCTGTCTTCAGACCCCTCCATGCTCAGTCGTTGGTTGGAAGCCACATTGAGGAAGTGTGGTGGATCCCAGTGGGCAGCAGCTGTGGCCATTAGCTAATTATGCTCTAGCAGCAGGAGATCTGTGTGGTACACTTTCATTTGGTAATATCTGGGATCAAAATAATTTTGGCTACTTTGAACATCAAATTTACGTTGAACATTTGAACATTTGCTACAATTGGGAATAGTGAATAAATGCCTGGAAGAGGTCTTATGAAAGGAGTTAACTTTGAATTAATATAAATCCAGTGGGGCCACTGAGGATGGTTGAGCTGGTTGTGCACTACACAAGGGCATCTGCTAGATGGGGCTAAGGTCTATCCTCAGTTTGCTCATTAGTCTATGTGACCTGGGCAGGGCTGCCTGTGCCCAAAGAGGTTGTTTTCTCTTATTTGCACAAATGTCAGCCCCAGGACCTGGTTGCATTGCATTTATTCAGTCACACGTACTATAGAGCAACTTGTAGAAAGAGGGGCATCTATGTCCACTTCATGGAAATCTATTTAAAAACAAAACAAAACAAAACAAAAAAAAACTTCTTTATTTACCCATAAGACCAAAGATCTAGGCACATCTATGAAAGAACCACCAGCCTCCACCCACTTCTTACTTCAGAGCTTTCTCCAGCCTGGTGGAACTTCTCCCCCACTGCACAGCCCTCACCCCTACCTTGGAGTCCCTCTTCTGTTGGTTCCACTTAGGGCTGCCCTGGTGTGCTACCCCTTCTGCACCAAGACTAACTTATGTGTGTCTCATCCTGCACCATCCTGCCAGCTAGCTCTCCAATAGAAAAATTGTACCAAATAGCTCCACCTGGGATGAAAGATGGACATCTCCCAAGGGAAGAGTAATAGATGATATTTATCCAACTTACTTTGTGCTACTGACTTCATTTGCAGAACAGTGGGGAAGGGGTATTTTCATCCTCATTTTTCAGGAGGAAACCAAGGATCCAGGGGTTAAACAACTCTGCTGGGGTCACACAGTTGCCAAGTGGCTGAGCCAGATTTTGAATCAAGGCCTTTTTGCTGCAGACTCCTTGCTCTTCACCACTGTTCAAGATTACTTCAGCTATAGTCTTCTCACATTGCCCCCTCTGTAAATCTGGAAGTAGGGAAACTTCTGGAAAAGAGAAGGGATTTTGCTCAGTGCTTCTTACATTATGCTACGTAAGTCAGTGTTTCTCAAGACAGTTGTTCAAACAATATTTTTAAACCAACTTAATTGGTCATGAGCAGCATTTCAAACAATGAAAATACAATACAATGAGAAATGAAGGATCTGAAATAAGAAGTAAAAAAGACAATGCAATTGAAGAAGAAATATCAGAGAGCATTGCATACAGAAAATGTGTTGTTTCATGAAATTTTTGCTTCAGTTTAACGTATGTACATATCTATGCATATACTTACTAATGTACATGCATATGTGTATTCATTTGTATGTGAGTATTGAGTTCTGTAAAACTGCACAAGCAATGTACTTTCTTTTAAGATTCTGCTACTTGCTTTTTATTAAATCAGGACTTATTTTCACATGTTTTGTGTTTTATCATTTCATGCTTCTTTTAAAAATCCTTTTTTTCATCCTTCCTTGCCTTCTGTTGGATTAATAGAGCATTGGCTGTTCTGCCTACACCACGACCTTTTCTACAATTGGCTTCTGATTTAGAAACTATATTGTGTTTCTTTTATTGTAATGGTTACTGAAAATTTTTTAGATATACATACATATACTGTCAGGTACCACTTAACAACAGGGATATGTTTTGAGAAATGTTTCATTAGGTAATTTTGTCATTGCACAAACATCATAGAGTGTACTCACACAACCCTACATGGTAAAGCCTAAAACATACCTAGGCTATGTGGCATAGCCTGTTGCTCTTACACTACAAACCTAGCAATGTACTTTTAACTGTGGACCAAAGTCCAGTGAGTTTGTCTCACATTGACATGGGTGCTGGATTAATTTGCTTCTTCACTTATCTGGCCCTAGTGAAACGGAGAGCCAAGTAGAGAGCTACGTTGGCCTAAGGTCGCCCCAGCTCTCTGCTCCCGGGCTTTGCCTGACTTTTAGGGAAGGAGAGACCCTGCAGTCAAAGCTGGACTCCCAGGGAATGTTCTCTTCCTTCTCTGTCCTTCTCTCTCCTTTAAGCACACCCTGAAGGCAGTGTAGCCACTTAGGCCAGCCTAACCAGGTCTTACCCCTGGGGAGTGGGTAGTCCATAAATTTACAGGGTATAAAAAATGTGAAATAATTTCTTTTAGAAAGCTTGTGTAATTTAAATATTAGTAGCCTTCACATGAGTTTTTCAGTAGATGGGAACAACTGAGATGCTAGTGAACAAGAATTTGTTAAATTAGAACACAAGAAAACATTGTCATTAAGACCAATCTGTGAGCAGTATTGTGAATAGCAAAGTGAATTTAAGAAAATGTGAGAGTAAGATCACACTCTTTGTCCTAACCATCAACATTCCTTAGTTATGACTCGGTCCGTAAGTTTTTTGTTTGTTTGTTTGTTTGTTTTTTTAATACAAAGTCTCACTCTTTTGACCAGGCTGGAGTGCAGTGGCACGATCTTGCTTACTGCAACCTCTGCCTCCCAGGATCAAGTGATTCTCCTGCCTCAGCCTCCCCAGTAGCTGAGATTACAGGCACACACCACCATGCCCAGCTAATTCTTGTATTTTTTTAGTAGAGATGGGGTTTTGCCATGTTGGCCAGGCTGGTCTCGAACTCCTGACCTCGGGTGATCTGCCCACCTTAGCCTCCCAAAGTGCTGGGATTACAGGTGTGAGCCACTGTCCCTGGCCCTTAAGATATTTAAGACTATTGCTGCTGTATTTGTTCATTGGTCAATAATCATGAAAGCTAACATTGATTAGTACATGGTAACTTATCAAATGACATTCTGGCAAACTCTTTGACATAGATCAATACATAGATAATCCTAACAACCCTATAAGTTAGATTTTATTATTATCTCCATTTTTTTCAGATGGGGAAATTGAGGCTCAGAGGTTAAGTAACTTGTTCATGGTCATACATTTAAGAGCCTACAGCAAGTTCTATTGGTTGGTGTGATAGATTGACTGTGAAAATGGCCTCAGTTTTTTCTCAGCTGGATCCACACCCCCTGCAATGTGACTCCGTCACTCCTTCTATAGAGGGGTGGAGTCTATTTCCCCTCCCCTTGTGTCAGGGCTGGCCTTGTGACTTTCTATGGCTAATAGATGTGGTGGAAGTGACTGTGTGTGCTGCCTAGGCTTCGGGAGACCATGATGTCTTCTGCTTTCCAGCCCCTGCCTCCTTCATGGGAACAAGCCTGGGCTGCTCTGCTGGAGGATGATAGGTCACATGGAGCCAAGGTGAACTATCCCAGCTGAGGCCATTCGAGACCAGCCAGCCCCCAGCCAACCCACCAACCAACTGACTGCAGGCGCATAAGCAAGCCCAGACATGACTGGCTGAGCCTGGCCCAGATCAGTAGAACTGTCCAGCCAATTCACAGATTAATGAAAAATAATCAATTGTTTTTTTGGCCACTGAGTTTTGGGGTGATATTCTGCTCCATTACAGTGGCAATAGATAATAGAGAAAGTTGCCTACCCACAGTCATTTCTTCTCTTTTCTTTGAGGCCAAGTAGGCTTCCCATGATGGAGGTTTAACTGACATAAGTTCACTTTTCCATCTTTCTTTGCAATTAGGGTGATGTAGTTCTGGCAGATGTACAGGGAAGTCAGCTTTATGTGGTGGAGGGTGGGGGGCGATGGGCCAGAGGGTGGGGGTGATGGGCCAGAGGGTCATGGCTCTGAGAAACATTTTCCTTTCTGAAAAGAAACAGCCATGAGATAGAGGCCTTCCCCTTTCCTCCCTGTCTGCTTTGGATGCTATCATTAAAAATGGACACTTGAGCAATAGCAGCTGTCTTGTGACCATGAGGCAACAAACCTATAAACAACAATTTAACACATCAGGGATGGCAGAATGAAAAGCTGAAAAGAGCCTAGCTTCCTCACATTATTCAGCTGTGGGAACAATCCTAGAACTGCCTTACCTTCTGACTTCTTCACTATTTAAGCTACTATGTGTTGATTATTCTGAGTGACACAGTGCAGGACCCTATTCCAACCCTAGGCAGCCTAGTTTGTAATCACGATGCTGTACTCAGAAGCATTGAGCACTGTTAGCGGTGGCTCACGCTTGTAATCCCAGCACTTTGGGAGGCCGAGGCGGGCGGATCACGAGGTCAGGAGATCGAGACCACGGTGAAACCCCGTCTCTACTGAAAGTACAAAAAAATTAGCCGGGCGTGGTGGCGGGCGCCTGTAGTCCCAGCTACTTGGAGAGGCTGAGGCAGGAGAATGGTGTGAACCCGGGAGGCGGAGCTTTCAGTGAGCCGAGATAGCGCCACTGCACTCCAGCCTGGGGGACAGAGCGAGACTCCGTCTCAAAAAAAAAAAAAAAAAAAATTAAGAGAACCCTGGGCTTTAGAGGCCCAAGTGGGTGTGAATGTGGGCATTGACAAGGCTTAGTGTTGGTAAATACTGGAGTAGAGTCTGGCTGCAAACCAGGGGTGGGCTGGCACAGTCCCTGGCAAGGATCCTCAGCCTATTGGATGGACAGCACCACTGAGGCCAGAGCACAAGCTTTCATGGGAGGAGCCAGGAGGATTGCAAAGTCTTTCTAAAGAATCAGAAGCAGCAGAGTGACGGGAGAAACCACAAACTCAGCTTTAATACTCTGCCCTGCCCTTGTCTCCGAGTCTGATCTCCAATGTCAACGAAAACCTTTCTAAATTTAAAATTTCCTTTATATCGTTTTGATTCATTAAATTGCCATATTTTGTAATGTTTGTTTTATCTCAAAATTATTTTGTTATGAATCAAATATCTTGAATCATATAGATCCAATGAATTAAGAAAGACAGACTTTCTATACACAGAGGAGCCCATATCAGACTTGTCCCTGGGTCCCACGTTTACTGGTTATACCATCTCTCCAAAGCTAAGCCCAGGGACATTTCTGCCCCGGCATTCTGTCTGACTTTCTCGCTATTTTCTACAGGCATACCTTGTTTATTGCACTTCATTTTATTGCACATTGCAGATACTGTGTTTCAGACAAATTGAAGGCTTGTGGCAACCCTGCGTTAAACAACTCTATTGGCACCATTTTTCCAACAGCATGTGCTCACTTTGTGTGTGTCACATTTTGGTCATTCTCACAACATTTCAAACTTTTTCATTATTATCATATCTGTTATAGCGATGTGAGATCAGTGATCTTCAATGTTAGTACTATAATCGTCCTGGAGTGCCATGAACTGCACCTGTATAAGATGGTGCACTTAATTGAAACATGTTATGTGTGTTTTGACTGCTCCACCCATCAGCTGTTTTTCCATCTTTCTTCGTCTCCTTGGGCCTCCCTATTCCCCGAGGCACAACAATATTGAAATGTGGTCATTTAATAACTCTAGAATGGCCTCTAAGTGTTCAAGTGAAAGGAAAAGTCACATGACTCTCTTTTTCAATCAAAAGCTAGAAATGATTAAGCTTATGAGAAAGGCACATCAAAAACTGAGCTGGACTGAAAGGAAGGCCTCTTGCACCAAAGAGTTAGCCAAATGGTGAATGCAAAGGAAAATTTCTTGTTGGAAGTTAAAAGTGCTACTCCAGAACACATAAGTAAGAAACTGAAACAGGCTTATTGCTGTTACGGAGAGAGTTTAGTAATCTGAGTAAAGGATCAAACCAGCCACAATATTCCCTTATGCCAAAGCCAAATCCAAAGCAAGCCCTCAACTCTTTTCAGTTATCTGAAGGCTGAGAGAGGTGAGGAACCTGCAGAAGAAAAGCTGGAAGCTAGCAAAGGTTAGTTCGTGACGTTTAAAGAAAGAAGTCATCTCCATAAGATAAAAGCACATGATAAAACAGCAGGTTCTGATGTAGAAGCTGCAGCAAGTTATCCAGAAGACCTAGCGAAGATAATTGATGAATTATCAGTTCATCAATCACTCAACAACAGATTTTCGACATAGATGGAAGAGGCTTACATTGGAAGGAGATGCCATCTAGGACTTTCATAGCTAGAGAGGAGAAGTCAATGCCTGGCTTTAAAGCTTCAAAGGACAGGCTGACTCTCTTGTGAGAGGCTAATGAAGCTGGTGAATTAAAGATGAAGCCAGTGCTCAATGATCATTCAAATATCCTAGGACCCTTAAGAAGTATGCGACATCTACACTGCCTTTGCTTTATAAATGGAACAACAAAGCCTGAATGACAGCACATCTGCTAATAATATGGTTTTATTGAATATTTTAAGCCCACTGTTAAGAATCACTGCTCAGAAAAAAAAAAAGATTCCTTTAAAATTTTTACTGCTCATTGACAATGCACCAAGTAATCCACGAGCTCTGATGGAGATGTATAAGGAGATTCATGTTTCCATGACTGCTAACACAGCATTCATTCTGTAGCCCATGGATCCAGGAGTCATTTCGACTTTCAAGTCTTATTATGTAAGAAATACATTTCATAAGGCTATAGTTGCCATAGATAGTGATTCCTCTGATGGATCTGGGTAAAGCAAATTGAAAATCCTCTGGAAAAGATTCACCATTTCTAGATGCCATTAAAACATTTATGATTTAGGTGAGGAGGTCAAAATATTAACATTAATAGGAATTTGAAGTAGTTGATTCCAACCCTCATGGATGACTTTGAGGGATTCAAGACCAGTGGCAGAAGTCACTGCAGATGTGGTGGAAATAACATAGGAGCTAAAACTAGAAGTGGAGCCTGAAGATGTGACTGAATTGCTGCAATCTCATGATGAAAATTTAATGGATGAGAAGTTGCTACTTACGGATGAGTAAAGAAACAGGTTTGTGAGATGGAATCTACTCCTGGTAAAGATGCTGTGAACATGGTTGAAATGACAACAAAGGATTTAGAATATTACATAAATTCAGTTGATAAAACAGAGGCGGGGTTTGAGAGGACTGACTCCAATTTTGAAAGAAGTTCTACTGTGGGTAAAATGCTGGCAAACAGCATTGCATTCTACGGAGAAATCTTCTGTGAAAAGGAGAGTCAATTGATGTGGCAAACTTCATTTTTGTCTTACTTTTAGAAATTGCCAGAGCCACCCAGCCATCAGCAACCACCACCCTGATCAGTCAGCAGCCGTGAACACTGAGGCAAGACCCTCCACCACTTGCCAAAAGCTCAGATGATTATTAGGATGTTTACAAAATAAAGTATTATAAGTCAAAGTATGTACACTTTTTTGTCATGACGGCCTGCTATTACATACATAAGTTTTGTTAGACATAATGCTATTGCATACTTAATAGATTAAAGTATAGTGTAAACATAACTTTTATATGCACTGGGAAATCAAAAATTTTGTGTGACTTGCTTTATCTCAATATTTGCTCAATATTTGCAACGGTCTGGAATGGGACCTGCAATATCTCAGAGGTCTACCTGTCTCTTCCCAGATGTGGTCAGGTCTTTTGATCTAGCCTCCGTTCTTGTTTCCCTGGAATCTAATTTTTATTGACTTTCTCCTGGGAGCAATGAGTCTCTCAGCCTCCAGCTTTTCATGTGTTATAGACCCTGATCTGCCTCACACACACCTGTGTAATCCCAACTCTTTGTATGGGTCCCTCTGGCCAACACTGTCTTTTTCCACCCACAACTGAAGTATTTCCGTTGATGTACTCATTTATCCCTTTTCTTCTTATATAACTGGAGAAAATCTTGGGTAGATCAAGCATTGTTTTTGTGTTTAAAAAAATATAGTCCTTCCATCCCCCTTCCTTCCCACATCTGACTCCACAACTTACTTGGGAACTCCAGCATGAAAGATGGAGGGGGAAAAAATTGAGAGGATGTCCAGATGGATACAAATTTTTGGAAAACACTGAACACTCTGTGTTTATCTTCTTGCAGGGCAAAGGACTCAGAGAGAGCTGTCATGCACATTGATATCAGCACTCAGGATTAAAATCTAAACCCCTTCCTCCAAGACATTCCCCTGCCTGACAAACTGTTGTTATTTTTTTTTTTTTTTTTTGAGACGGAGTCTCGCTCTTTCACCCAGGCTGGAGTGTAGTGGCGCGATCTCGGCTCACTGCAAGCTCCGCCTCCCGGGTTCACGCCATTCTCCTGCCTCAGCCTCTCTGAGTAGCTGGGACTACAGGCGTCCGCCACCACGCCCGGCTAATTTTTTGTATTTTTAGTAGAGACGTGGTTTCACCTTGGTCTCGATCTCCTGACCTCGTGATCCGCCCGCCTCGGCCTCCCAAAGTGCTGGGATTACAAGCGTGAGCCACCGCGCCCGGCCAACTGTTGTTATTTTTAAGCAGGAAAAGCTTCCTTGATCCTGAAGATAAATTCATAGCTTGTGGTTGGAAGTACTTGTAGGAACACAGTTTGTGTGGGCATTTTGAGGAAATGGCTTCCCTTTTATGTATTACCTGTGAAATGCTAACTGGACTCTTGCAAAGATAAAAATGCTCAGAATTATCAGCTAGAGTTTTACCAAGAAAGAGAAACAAAAAGGTGACAGGAACATTAAACTGCAGATTACTGGCTTCTCAAAGGCTGTACACAATGATATTGTCCTGATTCGGGCATTGTAATTGCCCCACCAACCGCAGGTATTTTCCCTTGCAATAAGAGACTCTACCTTCCTGGGCCATCTGGAGGGCATGCAAAGGACATCCACATGGCAAGTGAGGTGAAACACACCAGACTCTTCCAATCTGCTACATACCACTTTTTTTGTTTCAGAATGGAAAAAGCTATGTAGATGTAGATGCTCACCAGGAGAAGGCCAGCTTGATGTCTCCCATGGGCCCTGCTTTGGTGAATTTCATGTATGGTGTTCTCAGCCTTACAGGTTCAGATACCCATAATCAGTTCCCCCCAGAGATCTGGCTTTCAGAGGTGGGCTCAACTTAGCCAAGTTCATATGACTGACATGTAAAACTGGTCACTAGTTAACACATTTACAATGAAAAATAATTGTCATGGTGACCAGAATAGTCATATCAGCAGGTCTTCCATATTATCTCCCAATAGGAAGACCTACAATACAAGGAAGCCCAGTTATGATGAGCACATCTCTAGGTCAGCACCAAACCAGCTGACTGAACGCTTGAATAGCAGGAGGCAAAGGTGGCCCATCACACCTCACTCCATTTCAGGGATGATCTTGCCAATGGGACCAGAAATCTCAAAGTCCATAGACAAAGGTGCCCTTCTCCTTGGATAGTGCTCTCTTTTGCTCTGTTTCTTAGGCTGGTTGACACTTTCCTTAGTTACATTCATATCCATAGTCAGATCACATCATCTCATCTGGTAGACCTGAGAGCCACTCTGATCATGAAGGTGGCAAGGCATGTTTCTGTTCTGATCTATTGTATAATGATTTCGAAATGTAAAATGTTAGAGACACTTTGATTTCTCTCCTTTTCAAGTTCTTAGGGGATACCTTGTCATACCATCAAGTACTTCCAACAAGTCATCCCCTTGTCTGGAGGTAGATGTGTGGTCCCCACTGTCCCCTGGCTCTATGATTTTGATTATCTGTGTTTTTGTTGTATTCTTGGGTCTTTCCACAATTCTGTAGCTTCACAGAAAGACCAGTGTCCCTAATATTTCAATGGCTGTTAGAGATTCTCTACACCCAGATGTAGCTAGAGAAGTTCTAAGAATTCTGCTAATTGGATCCACTGGTATTTTATTTGTATTCTTACTGTTGCTCAATAATAATTATTTTATTCAACTCTTGATGCTTCTGCATAGCCTTCTCCTCTGAAGAGTTTCCAAGCGTGTTTCATTTTCCTCTAGTCCTCAAACTAGCATCTCTGCCTTTGTGTCTCAATGGAATATTAAAGGTATCTGAACATGAGCTTTCATGCCCTAAAATTTTCATCACCTGCTCCCTCTTGTTTTTCTCAGAGGAAGAAGCGTCCCTCCTCCTTCCAAACACCAGTCCAACACTTAGGTGCCTTTGATCCCATATTTGCATAGTTTTTTCAAGATTTTTCCCCTTTTCTTATTCCCTGTTTCTTACAAACAAAAGAAGCCCTCTCCATTAAAAATGTTTTTCTAACCCCATTGCCCTCTTAAGTTAGCATCCATTCTCCAGGTCCTCTCATTGAATCCCAGCATTTTGAAGTGGAGTCAACATCACCTGATTCCATATCCTCATTGCTATTTTCTTCCCAATCCTTTTTAGTCTGTCATCCCCATTGCTCTGCTAAAACTGCCCTCTTGAGGGGAGCAAGATCAAGAAAACAAATAAATGAGCTTCATAATGTGTTGAGAAGTAAATCTGTTAGATCACAAATCTATTTTTAAAAATAGGTTTTTGAAGAGAAAAGTAAGACAGAAGGTTCTGTCCCATAGATAGTAGTGAGTTAGAATACACAATTCATAAGTTTATAGTCAGTCACCTTCAACAACTGGTGTATACATTGTAATGTAGAAGAGTAAATTCCCCATTTACTACAACAAACATATTCTAGCAAAAATTATTTTTATAATAAACATAAAGTATCCAAATATAATTTTTACAACAATCATGTAAAGGAAGATTTGCAGTGATCATAGCTTTGTAGTCAAGGTTTACATTCCATGGGAGATAACTATAAAACATTTGTGGTTAAGAGCAAAAAAAAAAAAAAGTCACAGGAGAGCTTCTTGCCTTTTTCAATAAACAATTCAATTTTATGAAGACAAGATACAGAGTATGTATAGATTTAACTTAAACAGGAACTTTCCCGCACCTGCCTAATACTTATTTGTTATGCCTGGTGGTAACTGGTATGTTAAATTCTCTGACTGACTTTCTTATTTTTACAACCAAAGACAATTCTAATCCAGAACCTTGATATCTTTAAAGTGCTTTTGTCAACATTCTGTTTCTGTTCAAATTGCTCTTTCTTTATTAGTTTCTACTTGTTATCTTACACACAAACTCAGGTCTCTAACGCCTAAAAAGACAGAAAATCTTATCTCAACCGTCTTGGATTAGTATCTTACGCCTGCCTTTCCTGCTAGAAATCTTGAAGGTCAAGCTACACTGTTTACCTCTACCCAGAGGTTTCTTAGTAACCACTGTGATCCATGACATATGGATTCAACAATGATTTTAAATGAGGCTGAATTGAAGTTTTAGGGGCTTATAATATTTTTATTTTCCTAGAACTAAATTTCTTCTGCATCAGCCACACATCAATTAGGTACTGTGCATATGCTGTCATATTTAATAATCACAACTGTACTGAGGTGGGTACTATTGCTTTCATTTAACAGTTGAGGAAAAAAATGTTGAAGAACATTGTACAACCTGATCACAGTCATCCATTGAGTGTGGAGCCTGGATTCAACAGTCAGGGCTCCCGGTTACAAGCAGCAGAGATTAAGGCTGGCTGATTTCAGCAGAGAATGAATTGATTATATTGTTAGTTCACAGAACCCCAGGCCAGTCTAGAGAAATAGATTAAGGCTGTATTGCTAGGTGTGATCCTCAACAAGAAGTGGATGGGTGAGGACACTTCTGGAAGCTCTGGACATTGTAGATTTTATTGCTGACACGCCAGATGGACACTGGATACCCTCACCAGCACTATTCTCATCACTGCCCCCAAAGCCTTAATATTTCAGCAACTCTTCCTACCATCAGAGAGTTCTTATGGTCCCTTGATATGAGGCGGTGTGTCTGATTGGCAGAACGAGGGTCATGAACATGTACCCAAGCTGCAAGATTTCTTGGGAGAATGAGTTTCTGGAAGTTTCTATGTCTCTAGTCAGAGATACGTTTTGTCTCCCTTTAAGAATCATAATGTGTTTGTTTGTGTATGTGTTGGAATTGGGGGTGGTGAGAATTCTCAAATAAGGGAAATTGGTTTTATATATTGGATGGTCAAAAAGAATAGCAAATTCCATTACCATAACTCAATGGGTCTGACCTCAAGTCTTTATACCATGAAGCCTCTTGAAAGTCACCAATAACCTCCTAGTTGCAAATTTTAATGACTTTACCTTCATCCTTTTGTTAACAGGTATAAAGATTTGACATGATTAAACATCTCTCTTGCCTTCCTTTCCTCATTCATTTGTTCATTCTTTCCTAAAAAGAAATCGACGTACTGTTTTTGCAAAACCAAAAAAGTAGAAGGAAGGAAATAATAAAGAGAAGAGCAAAATTCAATGGAATAGAAAATGGGCAAACAAATAGAGAATGTCAACTGGTTCTTTAGAAAGTATTAACAAAATTAATAAACCCACAGGAAGACTGATGAAAAAAACAGAGAAACACAAATGAGGTGACGTCTATATACATCCTATGACATTAAGAGGATGATAAGAGGGATATTATAATCAATTTTATGTTAATGTATTTGACAACTTAGAACAATGGACAATTTTCTTGAAAAAGACAACTTTCTAAAGTTATCACAAGAAAAACAGAAAATGTAAATGTTCTGGTATTTGTTAAATAAGTCAAATCCATAATGAGAAATCTTCCCACAAAGAAAATCCCAGACCCAAGTGACTTCATTTGTTAATATTACCAAACACTGAAGTAAGAAATAATACAGATATTAAAATATTTTCAGAGAATAAAAGAAGAGGAAATGCTTTCTTATGCATTTTATGAGGCCAGTAAAACCCTGCTACCAAAACTCAACAAGGAAAATACACAAAAGAGAATAGACCAATATCCCTCATGAACACTGATTTAAAAAATTTAACAATTATGAGCAAAAGCAGTATCTAAAAAAGAAAAAAAACACCATGACCAAGTAGGGTCATGCAAGTTTGGTACAGCCTTCAAAAATCAACCAATATAATCTAACACATTAAAAATAAAGAGTAAAAATGGTGTTATATTGATAGATGCAGAAAAAGAATTTGATAAAACTCAACACCTGTTCATGGTAAAAACGCTCAGCAAACTAGGAATAGAAGAGGACTTCCCCAACTTGATGAAATCATTTACAAAAAATCTAGAGCTAACGTAGGACCTGGTGGAGAACTATTAAGTATTTCCATTTAAAGCAAAAATGTTTCCTCTCATTACTTCAATTTAACATTGTACTAGAGGTTATAGCCAGCACAATAAAGCAAGAATAAGAAATATAAGGTATAATCACAAGAAGGAAGGGGTAGAACGATCTTAATTCACAGATGACACACTGGTGTACATAGAAAAATCCAATGTGGGACAGGCGCGGTGGCTTATGCCTGCAATCCCAGCACTTTGGGAGGCCGAGGTGGGCAGATCAAGAGGTCAGGAGTTTGAGACCAGACTGGCCAACATGGTGAAACCCCATCTCTACTAAAAATACAAAAAAAAAAAAATTAGCCAGGCATGGTGGCAGGCGCCTGTAGTCCCAGCTGCTCGGGGGGCTGAAGCAGGAGAATTGCTTGAACCTGGGAGGCTGAGGTTGCAGTGAGCCGAGACCATGCCACTGCACTCCAGCTGGGTGACAGAGTGAGACTCTGTCTCCAAAAGAAAAAAAAAAAAAGAAAATCCAATGTGATCTACAAAAAATTTAAAACCACTGCAACTAAAAAGCAAACTTACGAAGTTCAAGAAATACAAAGTCAATATATAAAAACCACTTACACCTTTGTATACTCATAACAAATAATTGGAAATTTTTTAAAATACCATTTATAAATACCTAGGAATACATTTAGTGAAATTTGTGCAAGACCTGTATATTGGAAATGACAGTACATTGCTGATAGAAATTTTAAAAGATAATTGGAAAGATACATGATTGGAATCCTAATGTCGGATTGAAAAACTCAATATTGTTAAGTTGTTAATTCTCCTTAAACTGATCTATTGACTGAATGCAATTTCAGTCAAAATCCCAGCAGGCATTCTGGAGAAATTGACAAGCTGATTCTAAAATGTATGTGAAAATGCAAGGACTTATAATAGTCCTTGAAAAGGAAGAACAAAATGGAAGGATTCACACTATCAATGTTCAAGACTTACTGAAAGCTATAGTAATTAAGACAGTATAGTTGGTGTAAGGGTAGACAAATTAATGAAATAGAAAAGAGAATCTGAAATAGATCTACACATATAAAGTTTATTAGTTTTTTAAACAGGGCAAATTAAATCCAATGGGGGAAACAAAAGTCTTTTCAGTAAATGATAATGGAACAACTGGACATCTATGTGGAAAAAAATGAACTTTGACTCTTACTTTATATAATGCATGACAATTCAACTGCGAAAGCTAAATTTATAAAGCTTGCTAAAGAAAATGTAGGAAAAGAATATTTTTACAATCTTGTGGCAGAGAAAGATTTTGCAAGACACATAAAGCACCAATTATATAAAAATAATAATAAATAAAACTTCATCAACATTAAAACTTACGTTCATCAAAAGTCATTGTTAAGAAAGTGAAAAGTCAAGCCATAGTCTTGAAATATATTTCATAAACATATAGCTGATAAAGCATATAGCTTGAAGAAAATATTTCATAAACATATAGCTGATAAACAACTGATATCCTAGATATAGATGAATTCCTATGAATCACATTTTAAAGACAATTGACATAAAAAATGAGGAGATACTTGAACAGGCGCCTCACAAAAGAAGATATATGAATGCCTAATAACATATGACAAGGTGCTCAACTTCATTAGTCATCAGGGAAATGCAAACTACAACTATGATGAGATACTGGAATGATTAAAACTAAACAGCTTGCTGTTGTGTGTGTGGAGAAATTGAAATTCTCATACATTGCTTGTGGGAGTATAAAATAATAAAACCACTTTGGAAAACTGTTTCTCACTCTTCAGTAAAGTTAAACATAGATCTATCTTGTGACCAAGTATTTCCATTCCTAACTGTATTGCCAAAAGAAAAGAATGTATCTATCTTACAAAAAGACTCATAACTCATATGAATGTTCATAACAGTTTTATTTATAAGAGTCCTAAACTGGAAACAACCCAAATGTCCATCAACATGAAAATGGAAAAGGTGTAGTATACTACTGAGCAATAAAAAAGAACTACTGACACATATCACAACATGAGTAAAACACAAAAACATTATTTTGAACTAATGAAGCTAGATAAAATAGTAATAGCATATGATTTCATTTATATGAATTTTTTAGAACAGGCAAAATTAATCTATGGTGATAGAGGTCAGAAAAGGGTATGGGAATATTTAATGGAAAGGGATGCCAGGACACTTTTTTAAGTGATTGAAATGTTCTTAATCTTGATCAGGGTGATGGTTACACAGGTCACGATTCATTAAGCAGTACACTAAAATTTATGAAATTTATGAATACAAATATATCTTATTAATACCGCAAATTGAGAGTGAACCTTACTGAGAAGTTAACTCTACAAATAGGAAGTCATAGAAACTGTTGGAACACAGTGGAAATGATCAATGGGCTATATATTTTCTAATGGCATTGAAGGCTCGAAGACTAAACATGAAATTGAGGAATAAATTAAAAGTTTGAAGATATTCTCCTATAGGACTAGAATGCAATCTATTCTGTATAGATTACATCAGAATCTTGTATTCTGAGCATGTATTCTTCACATTCAAAAATCAAAATAGGGAAAACTCATAACAGCCTCATTGTAATGGTTTTTTAAACATCTGTATTAAGAGATAATTGACAAATAAAAATTGAATATATTTACAGTATACAACTTGATATTTGTAAATTTGTTTTACATTTGAAAATGTCTGGCTATTACTCAAGGTTTTGCCTAGTTCTGATCTTGTTGAGACACACTATTGTTTTCTCAGAATCTTGCAGACATTTTTAAATTATCTTCTGGCATCAATGTTGCTGTGGAGAAGACCGCAGTGAATTTCATGTTTCCTGTCTCCACCCTTGAGGTGATTGGTTTTTATCCTGTCTAGATATCTGAGAATTACATTCTTTATCCTTGAAATTCATTATCTTAGCAGTATAAGTGGTTTCCATTAATTTTTTAAACATAGAGTAGAATGACTTGCAGGCTGAATTATTTTTTTCATTCCAGTAAAATTTGCTTATATTACAGCATTTGTTGCTTTTTGTTATTCCATTTGTTGAATACTTTCAGGAACACTAATTAGTGATTTTGACTTTCAAGAACACTAACTATTGATTTTGTTCTATAAATTAATTAGCTCTTTATAACTGCATTTTTCTCTTTGTATTTCTTTTATTATTTTTGAATTTGTACTCCCTTTCTTATATATTGGTAAGTTTAAAGGTGAGTCTAATCTATTTCTTAAAGTCTCAAATTTAATCATAGACATATATGACTGTTTTCTCCCTCCATCTGTTTTCCAAGTTTGTAACTTTCCTGTTTATTTTCTGTTGTTTAATCATCTTGACTATGGGCCCTTATGTTATTAAATTTATCTTATTAATTAATTAATTAATTTTTTTTACGATAGCTGAGGGCACTTGTGAAGAACTTCCTTCTGATTTTCAGTTGTTTTGCACCTAAGCTGGTTTATCTTTTGCATTCTAGGGCATGTGTGTGTGTGCACGTGCACACACACACACACACACGGTTGCCAGGGTGGTAATTTTTATCTTTCTCAACTGTCCTCTTGATACAGACCTATTATTTGCCCTAATGTTCTATAGGTGTCTTCTCATCTCTCTTCCTATTTGAGACCCATTTGTTTTCCTGACAAACCACAATTTTAGAGTTTGTTTTTTCACGTTCTTTCCACTTACTCTATAGTCTGAAAGAATGGCAGGGAAGGACAAAGGTTGAGGTATTGTGTAGACTTTGGTAGAGTATCAGGACTTGGCAGTCATTTCTGAAGTGTTTATTAACTGCTTATTCAGTGCATGAGGGCTTTCTTTAATGAGCTGAGGGATTGTATTCAAGTCCTATGGGAGAATACTCTCAAACTTTGGGTCTATTCTTCAATTATCAACGCCATGAGAGAAGATATAACTCACTGTTCACTTCCACTGCCTTCCGACAGTTTCTCTGACTTCATATTTGTAGAGTTAGCGTCTCAGTAAGGTTCTTCTCTCAACTTTGAGATATGAAAAAGATATCCCTGGATTTGGTTGATGCCACCTGTGTGGCTGCTGGGGATGGTAGAGCTAGGAGCCTTGCCATGGTGAGCTATGCTACTCTACTGTGGAATTTGCTTTTTCATCAGCCAATACTTTTTTGGAAGTTTATGGCATGGGGTGGTGCCCTTCTCTGGTTTGGTGGCTGCTGTGGGATTTAAGGGGCATGCTTTTTCAACATCTCACTATTGTGATTTCACGATGTATTGGGAGAAGGAGATTGTTCCCAGGTGGCTGCCTTCTGCTTGGGCGACCTTGTTCCTCTCAGTTTCCTTTAAAAGCTGTTGTCCTGCTCCTCACTTCCCTTTCTCACTGCCCTCGAGTCTCCTTTCTGACTTCTTTGTCATTATCCACTTAATACAGTATTTCCAAAGATCATTTTACACCCTTCTTCTCTTTCTCATTCTTTCATTTAAGTTTCCATCCCATCTATTCTTTCAATATACTCTTTTATATAACCTCCTAATTCACATCCATGCTCATTAGTAATGGCTAGACGGATATCGTCCAAATTGCTGTTTTATGCCCTGACCCATCTTCCATGAGCTGGTCTCATTTTTGCTGGATGTTATACTGTATGACACTTTGCTGGATGTTATACTGTATGACAATCCTATGACAACCTTAAACTTAAAGTATCCAAAAACAGGCTTATGGTGTTCTGTTTCAACCCAAAACTTTCCCCTGTCTTCTGTATCCTCTCACTCTTTGAGACACAGAAGCCTGGAGTCTTTTTAATTCTTTCCTTTTTTGGCCCCCTCTATCCAATGAGTGAATAAATTCTTTCAAGTAGATTTTTACTTCTCTTTGTTTCCACTGCCATTACCCTAAAATAAATTTGTATTTTTCTCACTTGAGCTTTGTAATAGGCCCTTACCTGGTCTCTCTCCTCTAATCTCTTCTTCCTTTAATCAGTGCTCCACATAGCTCCTGAGATATCTTGCTCTCAAATCTCCCATGGGGACCTAATACCTTTTCCTGGTATTCAAGGACCTCCGTAACCTGAACTCAATTTATAACTTGAGGCTTATTTTCCACTGTGCCCCGCTGCATGCCCTAAATTTCAACTGCAGCCACTTGTTAAGCATGCCCTCTTCATTCTTATGCAGAAAATCCTTTGTTGAATTCCCCTTATCCCATCTTTATCTCTCCAAATTTTACCAGTTTTTAAAATCCTGACCAAATTTTACCTCCTCCGTGAACTCTTCCTAACCAACTGCTTTAGAAGTGACTGATCCCTCTTCACTCGGAACTCCTGTTTTTCCTTATTACTCATCACATCACCTTTCAATCATTGCACACATGTGTTAGCTTGCCCCAAGGTTGTCAATTCCCTGTGGAGATGCAGGAGCAAGGTTATGGGAAGCTGTGACGCTTAAGGAAAGTTGCAATATAGTAAACTTGGACTTAGTACCATAGAGCTGAATTCAAGCTCAGTTTTAACCGCCGTGGGTGGTTGGGCAAGTCACTTACCCTCTCTGAGAATTATTTTTGTCATGCTTAAAGAGGTTATTGTAAATGTTAAATGAAATAACATGTGTGAAAGTGCTTTATAAGTATAGATTTATGTATACACACACACAGGCATATATACATATGTATGCATACATAGATAGGTAAATAAAATGCAGATTAAGATATTGCTGGTTTCTTCAAAATCCCCACAGTACCATGCCTAATATAATAGTTTACACATAAAATGTTAATAAATGTTATTTCTAGTTGCAATTATACCTACCTGCAGAGCACCAAGGAGATGCTAATGGGTAAGGGCAAATGTGCAGAAAGTTGATCGTTTGTGTGGTTATGCCAGCAATTTGCCAAGCTGGAGAACTACTTAACTGCATCATCTGAGATTTCATGCATAGTGCAGGAGACCTGCCTAAACGGAGGCAAACGATTAGGCGGTTTGTTTCAGGCCCTTGATGAATAGTTTTTCACTGAACAACACATAATAGATATCATATGTAAAAGTGAAATGTTTGCTTATCAGTAGCTATTCCATATACACATTTCAGATGTGAGTTTATGTTAAATGCATTTCATGTAAACATAGACATTTATCTCCATAAATGTTTCCTTATATAGTTTTTGTTGCCATTCATTCAATCACCACTGTTACTGTTTTCCAAACTCCCAGTTTTCCAGTAGTGCTTCATCTACAGTCACAGGCACCAAACTGATATAGCTACATCAAAGTTGGATAGAGGGTGACAACAAGGACATGAGAATGACCATTAAGTAATTCCCTTAATAGTTGAAATCATCTGGATTGGATCTTGTGCATGTTCAGATTTTCCATGACAGCTTTTTCTGTTTTTCCCCCAGAGCCCCATGTCCATGTTTAAAAAATACTGTAATTTTATGGGGTTTTTAAAAATCATTTTGCCAAAAACTATCCTTTTAGAAGGGGTCATAATAGAAGCCAAATACGTATTCTGAGACTCTGCTTGTGACATGATAAAGACTGTGTTTGCAATGCTTGACTGAATGTCCACATTCATTTTGCACCTGAATTGGGCAAAAATGTGGGTAAACTTTCTTGTCCAGGCTGAGCCTAAGGTAAATTCCTGGATCAAATACTTTGAACAGTGCCTCTAGCAGCACATTTGCAGGAGCCCACATGCATGGGGATTGGGGATACTTTCTAAGAAATAATTTAGTCTAAGGGGAAAATAGCACAACCTTGGCCTTGGAGAAGCCTGGTTCTTTAAGCAGTGGCAGCTAACTGCCAGTTGCTCCATGAAGTCGTGTCTAAGTCCTGGGAAGAGAAGACACTGGGTGTCAAAACTCTGGGAGACACAGGGGCAAAGCCATGTTGTGTGGGAAGGCAATGTTTCCACCTCACCACAGCAGAAACCCTGCCACCTCCTAAACCTCAGCACATCAGCGTCGGTGGAAATGGAAGTACCCAGTGGGGGTGTAGCAGCACCTGTGGTGGAAGCAGCTCCAGCAGAGGCCGTGGTGCATAGGGAGGTGGTGGAGGCAGCCTAACTCAGCAGACAGCAGTGTGCGCAATGGTGGGGATGTGTCTTTGGGCCCTGGAGACAGTGGCAACTTACCTTCATACTGCTTAGCAGTCTTGGCAACGATGTCAACCACAGAGCCAGAGTGGTAGAAGAGAAAAAGTTGTTTAAATATATATATTCATTCGAAAATATCCATGATGTATAACATGTTTGTGAAAGTTTATTTGGGGACAGAGAGAGAAAAGACCATGATGAATCTTTGAAGATGTTTATCAAATGCTTAACAATTTCTGCTTTATTCATTCTTTTTCAAAAACTACTTATTGAAAGTATTGTCTCAAATGAGATACAACCTGAATCTATATACATAGTTTAGGTAATTAAATGCATCACAAATACTTTATTGAGTGTGTTCAAAGAAAATATTAATTGCGCATGACAAGTCAAGTACATGATTTTCAATTTCATCGTGAGTAAAAACAGATTTTGTTCACCAAATAGCTATTAAAAACATCTTAACTCATTACAAATTTTAAAGATAAGACTTTTACTGTTGTTATAGATTATCAGATTATGGGACTGAGTATCCTACCAAGGGCAAGGGGAGGTGGCATCACATATGATGAAAATGGAAGAAAAAGTGAAAACAAGGAGTAGAAATTTTACAAAGATGGAGACATGACAAAGAAGAGGATTGCTGAATAGAGTTCTTAAAAACATCAATCAATTAGCCAAGCTTAGTCCTCTAAAGAGATGCTGCTTATCTGAGTTACCACAACTAATGACAGCCTACATTCTCATGATCTGACCACCAACTGTTTGTCACTAAGGACCAGTGAAAATCCTTAACCAACTGCATTCTGCTTCACTAGACAGAGGATGTAAACTGGTAACGTGAATGAAATGTGCTGAAGGTTAGGATAGAGGGGTGCACAGGACTTGGAAAGATAAAGGGGAGGGCACTATTCAAACTGGGAGTTCAGGGAAAGCCCTCAGAGATAAAGCTTGCATCTTACAGGAGAAGTCACGTGTACTCAGGCAAACAGAGGTAGGAAGGGTATTCTAACTAGAACTAGCAAAAGCAAAGGCACAGCAGCATGGAATCATGTGGCGAGTGTGTGCGTGTGTGCCTGCCTGTGTGTGTTGGGGTGAGGCAGAAGGTAGTACAATAGTGCAGCCATAGCAATCAGTAAGGGGCAATTAGTGTGAGAGCTCAAGATAAAGGGAGCAGAATACTGGAGTAAACCGATTCCCCTGATGCCAAAAACAGATGCTAGAAGACTAACAGAGAGGAGAAAAACGACATATTTGGTTTGACTGTATAATGTCAATTAAAGTCATGCAAGTGACCCACTATTTAATTGTATTATTTCATTTAATCTTATTTACTTAATTATTGAGACAGGGTCTCACTCTGTTGCCCAGGTTGGAGTGCAGTAGCCTAATCATAGCTCACTGCAGCCTCGAACTCCTGGGCTCAAGCGATCCTCCTGCTTCAGCCTCCCAAGTAGCTACGACTACAGGCTTGTGCCACCATGCCCAGCTAATTTTTAAAATTGTTTGTAGAAATGAGGTCTCACTATGTGGCCCAGGCTGATCTCCTAGGCTCAAGTGATACTCCCGCCTTAGCCTCCCAAAAATGCTGGAATTATACTACTAACTTTTTTGGTCTAATTTTTGTGCTGCTCAATGAGATGCGTGTATATATAATATACATAGATATAAGTTTCATATCATATAATCACTAGATTTATTTATTCTATATACAATTATATATTTGTATATAATCACTTAATTTGATGCTATGTAATATATCACATATATTACATATAAAAACACATGTAATCACTAAATTTGTCAAGTTAACTTTACTGTAAATTTTATTGAAATGCCACAATCAGCACCATACTTGCAAGCCAGTATTAGTTATTTTAATTAGTTAAGTGGCATTATTGCCTACTCAGGCATCATAATTATTTTCTCAGTTTAAACACTTACATGGACTATTACACGTTATAAAGCCTTTTGTCTTGCATGATTAGTGTTCTCGTATTGTTTCTTTTTCATGAGCAAAGGCAGTCTGCTAGTTGAGAAGTCAAAAGGCCTGTCTCGCACCTATGCTCTGTCCCAAGTAGCTGTGAGGCTGTGCCTTTGTTTTCTCATTTCTTATAGGTAAGCTTTGGGATGAATGCTCCCTGGCTGCCCTTCAGGGGTGGCACAGTTTGTTGACAGAAGGATGGAACCAGGACCCAGGATTCAGCACCCAGGACCCGTGGCTGGCAGCTCTGAGTCTCCACTGTGTGTGATGGGGACTCAGTCCTGTCACCTGTTGAATGGGGAGAGTGATACTCGAGCAGGAGGGGGAGACCTGCTTTGCTGGTTTCATCAGGGTGTCATGAGGATTGAATAAGATCATGTGTGGACATGTTTGTTAAAAGTAAAGTACTTGGCAATATCAGGCCTGGCGTGGTGGCTCACGCCTGTAATCCCAGCACTTTGGGAGGCTGAGGCGGGCTGATCACCTGAGGTCAGGAGTTCGAAACCAACCTGGCCAACATGGTGAAACCCCATCTCTACTAAAAATACAAAAAAACTAGCTATGCATGGTAGTACACACCTGTAACCCCAGCTACTCAGGAGGCTGAGGCACAAGAATTGCTTGAACCCAGGAGGCAGAAGTTCCAGTGAGACGAGATCGCACTGCTGCATTCCAGCCTAGGCAACAAAGTGAGACGCCATCTCAAAAAAAAAAAAAAAAAAAGATAAAAAACAAAGAAAGAAAGTAAAGTACTTTGCAATATCAGTGATAGTGCTGCCAGGCAATAAAGGCCTGTTACCAAAGGCCATGGGAGTCTAGTGATATTGTCAGAGAGTCTTACTTTTTCCAGTTCCTTCCTGTTCTTTTAGATGAATGCTTTAGGGTTAATATATTAATATGTCTATAACATATAAAACAGTAATATTTAATATGGTATTAGTCATTCTACAAACTTATCAGCATACCATAATATTCAATACTATTTCCAGGAGGCAAAAATGTCCTTTACTGTATCAGTTGAAGTGTGGTTTACCAAAAGGACAAAGCAAAACTATATTTGCTTTAGGTAGCAAAATGCAGGCCTTTAGTAGGGTCTTTTGTGGTAGGAGTTACCGAAATAAATAAATGAACAAATAAAGAAAACACCACTTTCAGAATAGTGGTCACCTACTTACCCTTGAACCATTTGAGTGGGGAGAAGTGAGACTGAATCAGGAAATTAAATTAAAAAGTAAATAATGGCAGACCCTGATCCCGTCATCATTTCTCACCAGAACCAATAAGACTTTGAAATGAGGACTCTGTGGAATTCATTTTAAGTCTTGGTGAAACAATATGCAATTTAAATATCTTCACATAAAAATGTTGGGGGTGATTTGGGGGGTCAGGAGTTGTCAGACGGCACTGGGATCACAACCTCACTCCCCAGACCTTTACCTATTAAATACAATTATATGTGGTTGGCCCCGATGGTGACAATGCTATGACTGGCAGTTCCTGAAACTACCTATTTGAGGGAGAGTTTTCTTTTGGAAGTGGCAAACCAAGCTTGTCAGTATTTTTCAAAATTTATTTAGCGAGCAGGAGAAAATATATTGTATTTGAGTTAGGCTATTAGTTTAGAGACTTTCACATTTAAAGCTCTCCTTTGTCAAGTAAAGGACAAGATCCAGAGAGGTGAAGGGACCTACTGGACCGTCCCACCAGTCAGGAGTCGAGTGGAAAATTGAAATGCTAAGTCCAGCTTGTTGTTTCACTCTTTTTTTCTTTCCTTTTTTCTTTCCTTTCCTTTCCTCCCTCCTCCCTTCCCTTCTTTCTTTCTCATTCCACGAATATTTATTCAGCTTCTCTGTTATAGAAGGCACTTTACTAACACTGTAGGAATACAAAGCTAAAAATAAGGCCCCCCAGGAAGCCTCCAATAGAGACAGTATGTAAGGAAACTACCCAAGACAGGGTGAGATGAGCTCACTCCCCATGACCTGAACAACCTCTTGGGGAGCCTAAAAGAAAGATCGCTGGACAACGAGACTTCATGGGAGAGAAAGCTTTTGAGAAGAGCCTGAAAATGTAGCAGAATTTTGAAAAATAAATAGGGCTGGGCATGTCAGAGGCATTTGAACCAGAGCGACTCCATGTTGAATAGAGACTGGGTAAAATGAGGCTGAGACCTACTAGGGTGCATTCCCACGAGGTTAGGCATTCTAAGTCAAAGGGTGAGATAGAAGGTCAGCACAAGATACAGGTTACAAAGACTTTGCTTATAACACAGTGTGCAGTAAAGAAGCCAGCCAAAACCCACTAAAACCAAGATGCTGAGAAGTGTGACCTCTGGTTGTCCTCACTGCTCATTATATGCTAATTATAATGCATTAGCATGCTAAGAGACACTCCCACCAGCACCCTGACAGTTTACAAATGCCATGGAAACATCAGGAAGTTACCTTATAGGGTCGAAAAAGGGGAAGAACCCTCAGTTCTGGGAATTGCCCACTCCTTTCCCAGAAAAACTCATGAATAATCCACCCCTTATTTAGCATATAATCAAGAAGTAACAATAAGTATAAGCAGCCGAGAAGCTCATGTTGCTGCTCTGCCTATGGTGTGGCCATTTTTTATTCCTTTACTTTCTTAATAAATTTGCTTTCACTTTACTCTGTGGACTTGCCCCAAATTCTTTCTTGCGTCAGATTCAAGAACCCTCTCTTGGGGTCTGGAATGGGACCCCTTTCCTGCAACAGGTGGGAAATGATCAAAAGTATCCAAGTGTGAAAACAATGTCTTTCCATTTTGGCGGGAGAATGGCAGCATGGTGAGAGATAGCAGGCTGGGTCCTTGTTGACAAAGGATTTGTGCTGGGCTGTGGAGTGTGTGTTTCAATTGGTAGCCCCCAACAAGCCACTGAAGACTTCATTCATCCGAGGACTGAAATGATTGCAGAGTTTGCTGATGGGAAAGGGGAGGCTGCGTGTCAGGCAAGCAGGATGGAGTGTAAGCAGAGATAATGTGGGAGTGAACCGGGGCACTGGTAATGGGAATGGAACCTGAAAGGAAGAGAACAATTTTTAAATTATTATGGAGGTAAAATCAACAGGACAGTCACCTTACTTAGATGAATGGGTGGAGAAAGAAGATGTAGGTTCTGGCATTAAAGATTGCAAGAGAACAGTCCCACGTAGATGGATTAAAATGACGAGTGATGAATGCCCTTGGAAAATGTTGCAAGAAGAGAGTTTCTGCAGCACAAAGCAGATGCCAGGGGAGTGAATAGCAGGCCACTGTATTGATTTGGTTTTCTCCAGTGAAATTCAGCGACTCTTGATGGGAAATGCAGAATAGAGAGCTGAGGGGTCCCTCAGGGTCAGGAATTAGGACAAGACTGGGGAAGAGCCTAGAGAGCTAGGCAGGACATTATTGAAAGAATTGACTTGGACTTCAGGCTGGATAGGGATAGGAATGAAATCTGAGAGGCTAAAAGGACAAGAATAGAAGAGTAGGGAGGGACCTAGGTGAGAGAAGGATAGGCTCGGTAGGAATCAAGGAATGAGAAAGATGGAAGATAAAGAGGTGGCATTTGTGAGGGGGACTCCAGAGGTGGGGATTTCGACAGTGGAGACGTTTTGAGTCATGCTAAGAACTAATGTGGGATTGTGTTGTTGGCCTGAGCAAAGACCAAAATTATGGATGTCAAGAAACTATGAGGCTGTGAGTTGATAAGAAAGTCCTCCCCCTAAAAATATTAGAAAGTGTGTGGAAGGCATGTATGGAGTGTGTGTGTGTGTGTGTGTGTGCACGCATGCACATCTGTGTGTGTGTGCATGTGTGTTTTGGGAGGAGAATTGCTATATTTATAGCTCACATTTTTATTGCTGTCTTCTTAATTCTTTATGAATTGGGCCAACTTGGAACTTACTCATATTTTATATAACTCATGTGTTTTCTCGACTTTCTTTTATATTTATTTGTTAATCCTGTTTCTGGGGAAACGTCTACTGCAATGTGTTCTGCCAACTTATATTTTATATTTTTCTGAAATTAATCTTTGCTAGCTCTCCAAGGTTAACTTAAATACCTCACAACTGGCCTAAAATCTCCAATTTCATTTCTCTGGCTGAAATAGCAAAGAAGGAAGACAAGTAAGAGCGGCTTCACCTGGGAGGGGGTGAGGAAGAAGGCAGCAAACAGATTTTAAACTATGGTGGAGGCCACTATTTCCGTCTTCAGCATTTGTAACCTATAGCAAACCCAGGGTTGGTTGGTTTTTGTTTGATTGGTTGTGTTAAAAGACAAAATTACAAGTAAATCCAAACTTACAAAAAATAAATTCAGTTTTGCAGATCTTAACTGGCTTTGTGATTCTAGAATCAGGCAGCAGCACAAACCAAAAATGGTTCCAAATACCCTGCCCCACTACATGTGTGGTGTCAAAAACCTTAGACAAATTAAATTTAACGGACTTCAACTGAGCAAAGAATGATTTGTGAATCCGACGGCCCGCCAACAAGAATGGGTTCGGAGAGACCCTGGTACTGCTTCTCGGTCAGAGAAGATTTATGGACTGAAAAAGGAAAGTGATGTACAGAACACGGAAGTGAAGTATAGAAACCTCCGGATTGGTTACAGCTTGGCATTTGCCTTATCTGAACAGGGTTTGAACAGTTGGCTGCCTCTGATTGGCTGAAACTTGATGAATGACGCAGGAATAGGTTACAGGCTGATTACACATCCAGTTAGATTACAGTTCACTGTGTACGAAGAAACCTTTAGGCTGAGCCTAAAATACGGAAGGGAGCAGCTTTAGGTTAAATTTACTTTAACTATGGATTATATTTATAGTCAGAGAAAAGGAAATGATTTACAGAAAACTGAAGTGATGGCCAAAGATAGTTTGATCAGTTACCATTGGTTACAGCTCAGGCATCTGTCTTATTTTAACACAATTTGAGTGGTTGGGCCCCTGTGATTGGCTGAACCCCGGCTGCTATGATTGGCTGAGACTCAGCTTTCTGTTACAAAAGCATACTCCTAAAACTGGTTTTCAGTCAGTTTACCTATAAATTAGGTTGCAGTTTACTATGTGTGGAGAAACCTTTAGGCCAAACCTAAATGATGTATGGAGTCATCTTTAGGCCAAACTGAATTCAGTTTAACCATTGGTTGGGTTTTTTTCTTGCTCACATGGTCCTGGGAGGTAAGTCAGGAGGTAAATGCAAAATTTTGTCTAGACAGGAATGTGAATTAAGAGGGGAACAAGAAAAACCAAGACAGACTTTATGTTTTCCTTTGGGCCTACAATGATAAAGTTCTGTACTCAACTGCAGTTAGAGCCTTTTCTAATGTCCATGTGTGTAGAAAAAATAAGGACCTCTCTATGTCTCAAAGCCCCTTTTGAGATGGTATCAGGCCCTCTGCAGTAGTGATCCCCTCTTCCACCTTTCCAGTTTCCAAGTGAGCAAGAGTGGTGGAAACTCCAGGAAGGTAAAGTAAACGAATAAACCCACTCATAAAAGAAAGTTTGCACCATTTTGTCTATCTTCGAAGCTCTATCCCATTCTAAATCCTCTGGGAAGATGTAATTGTAGAAGGGGAGTTGGAATGACAGTTTGGTCCTACTCCCTTTTCTCTAAGAATTATCCTGGTAGAGCTAGAAGGATGAAACTGATTTTTTGCTACTGACCCAAAAGTAGTCCCCCTTGGGGGTGGCAAAAGCATTGTTGCAAGAGTGCTGGCCAAGTGCAGAGCTCATCTCCACCAGTGAGGCACTGCCTGAAAGCCAAGAGGCAAATTGACGACAGGTAGAAGTGGTTTCCAGTGAAAAGACCTTGGCAGGTGGAAAAAGTCAAAATCTGGGCCCTGGAACTTCCTGTTTGAAGGTTGTACTCTGGCTTTAACAACTAAAATCTTGCCGGGCGCGGTGGCTCACGCTTGTAATCCCAGCACTTTGGGAGGCCGAGGCGGGCGGATCATGAGGTCAGGAGATCAAGACCATGGTGAAAACCCATCTCTACTAAAAATACAAAAAAATTAGCCGGGCGTGGTGGCGGGCGCCTGTAGTCCCAGCTACTCGGAGAGGCTGAGGCAAGAGAATGGCGTGAACCCGGGAGGCGGAGCTTGCAGTGAGCCGAGACTGCGCCACTGCACTCCAGCCTGGGCGACACAATGAGACTCTGTCTCAAAACAAAAACAAAAACAAAAACTAAAATCTTAACTGAATGCAAATAACATTAATTTTGTTCTTTCCTTTTTTTTTTTTTTTTTTGAGACTGAGTTTTGCTCTTGTTGCCCAGGCTGGACTGCAATGGTGCAATCTTGGCTCACCAGAACCTTCGTCTCACGGGCTCAAGCAATTCTCCTGCCTCAGCCTCCCGAGTAGCTGGGATTACAGGCATGCACCACCACGCCTGGCTAATTTTGTAGTTTTAGTAGAGACAGGATTTCTCCATGTTGGTCAGGCTGGTCTCGAACTCCTGACCTCAGGTGATCTGCCCACCTCGGCCTCCCAAAGTGCTGGGATTACAGGCGTGAGCCTGGCCAAATTTTGTTTTTTCTTTGTAACATTCGGCAATTTTTAAGGGGAGAGGAATACTGGAGAAACTAATTGCTTCTAAAACATGCAATAGAGCCACGACTTAAACCTCATTGTTTAAATTCTTTTTTTTTTTTTCTTTTTTTTGAGTCTCGCTCTGTCACCCAGGCTGGAGTGCAGTGGCGCGATCTTGGCTCACTGCAAGCTCCACCTCCCGGGTTTATGCCATTCTCGTGCCTCAGCCTCCCGAGTAGCTGGGACTACAGGGGCCCGCTGTTTAAATTCTTTAAGACGATGTTTCCGTTACTGATTCCAAGGTTAGGTGTTTTTGTTTTGTTTTGTTTGGTGTTTCACAGTAATTAAATATCTTTCTATTTATCTTTCATAAGACCATGTTTCATCACTTATACATGGGATTTGCTCTGGTCAGATAAATTTGTATAACTTAACCTTTGAAAGGTGGAGAAATGGACATTTTTTTAAAAAAACAGAAACCTGTACTGGCTATACTTACACACACACACACACAACTTTTCTTTCACCTGGAGACCACCAAGATCGTACGGATGGTGAAGAGCTGGTCTGGTTTTTGTTTGGATTGGGTATTTTTTATTTTTAATATTTGTCTTCTGAGTCAGAAGTGGTTATCTCTTAAAAGAAAAATTTGATGGCTTGAAAGCTGGGTGTTTGTGCTTTCCTCTCTGAAATGTTAACATTTAAGTAGCCTTCAGCATGCTTCAAAGTTAGCACCCCACTAAGATAAATTAGTGACCTGCCCCCCACCCCACCCAACCCCCATGCACTCCTGCTATATTACCTCCCTGAGGAAGGCTGGGAGCCCCCTCTGGCCTGAAATGGGCGATTCTATAGGAGACTAGGTCAATCTGGGTGGCATGAATGCTTTGCTAGGACAATGGTGGCTTTTCATGAAGATTTAGTCATCTGAAGAATGCAGCAGCCTGTCCTTGAGAGGAACCTGCTTCTGTTAATATGTTTATGTGGTTTCCGGAGGTGGGGGGTTGGAGGGGCAGGGGCGGGAGTGGGGAGTGATATGTGGATTGCCTGGAAATTTACAAGTCAGTTTGAGCCTGATTTATTGAGACTTTATGAAAAGTTAAAAAAAAAAAGTCACCTACCCAGTTTCCTGACAATCCTAGGTTAAAGAATGATGAAAACGGGCTTTTCTGTTTCAAACACTGACCCTGAGGGCTGACTCTACTGCTATCACAACATGTTTCATGGTAGTTCTGAACATCTTTTTCTAAAATCTGAACTTCTCTCTCCCTTTGTCTTGTCTGTCTGCTGATTTAGACAAGCTGCGTCGTACATTTTTGTCATTCTGGATATTTGTCGCTTGTGTCATCTATTCCAGCAGTGGTGGCAATGGGGCCAAGTTTAGTCTCTATTAACTTGCTTTATCAGCCACCATGGGAAGTTGGGGACGTGCCTGCATTCCACCTTGCCAGTGCGTGCTATGGTGGAGAAAATGTGAGTGGTTCTATGCACATCTATCCACATTGCCTGAAATGCAATTCAACTTAGATGATCTCCCAGAAGGGTCTGCAGGGCACTATCTTTTCACATGGTGGCAACCCTTGTTTTTGCAATTAGAGAACAGAACAAATCAACCTGCCCTCTGGCCCAAACCTCCAGTGGACAACTCTCTCCACAGGAATCTGCAGGCACTACCATCCCAGGGCCTGGTATAAAGACAAAGGTTATTGGTAGTGGAGTTGAACGGAACTGGATTCAACACATTTCAGTTCAACTGATCTCTTACCCTCTCTGAGTCTCAGTTTTCTTGTCTGTAAAACTAAGATTTATCCCTATTAAATGACTGCTTTAACTTTAAATAAGATAGCAAAGTGACTCTCCTAGCATACTGCCTGGCCAAAAGTAGGTGCCAGATACGTGTTAGTGAGATCAACATGTTGAACAAGAACAACCTGTAATGTATTTCAGATAACTTTATTTTTACTTCCCATGGTGCCTTTGAACTCTGTTCTGGGGTTGTTCTGGCAATATTCCCTTGACCCAGATGAAAAATCAGGCAAGCCCATGACTTTTATGCTTTTTCCCAGGAAAGTGACCGCGTTGACCCCCTTGAAGTCAAATAATCTTGAATCAGAAGACAGAATGCTTACACTGGTAGTAATAAATATTCCACACTTGATCTAACAGCAAATCTCCCCTCCATCTTCAATGCCTCCCGGTGGTCCTGTGGTCACTGTGGACTCTGCTGTCTTCTTACCCCACTCACCAATGACTTGTTCTTTCCCCCTGCCAGGGTGATGGAGATAGGATGGGGTGGGGGAAAGAGATAAGGGGCACAAGAGATCCTAATCAAATTCTTGGGGCCTGGCAGATGGCTAAGGCTTTCCCTCATGGGTGTGCCTATGCGACCCTTGGTGGCTTCCAGTGGGGCTTCTTATTCCCTCAGCAACCTGGACCCAAGTGGTGCCATCTCTATTCTACATCACTTTGTGCTGCCTTCATTGGTCCCGGGCAGCTGTTGGTCCACAGCGGCGGGCAGTACACTTCCAGGCTCCTTTGCATGAATCCACCTTGCTTCCTCATGTCTCTCCACAGGCTCCCTCTCTGCCAAGGCCCACAGCTCCTCCAACAGCAGGGATCCACTGGGCTCTAGGAAGGGGGTCCAGGAAAGACCCTTAATGAGGGTCTTTTCCCCCTACCCCTTTGGAAAACAGAGAGAATTCAGAATACAGTTTTTTTTTTCTTTTTTTTGCAAAGATTTCCTCACAAAATTTTCTTCTCTTCATTCTCTGGTCCCTGTTTTATACTCTAGATTCTCAGAGCCGCGCGCGTGTGTGTGTGTGTGTGTGTGTGTGTGTGTGTGTGGTTGTGGTGGTGGTGGGGGACTCTGTCTTGTATCTGCCTTGTTATCCTGATATTTATCATATTGACACCTCAGTCTAAATTGAGGCAGGAAATTTCCCCCCTCCCACATAAACACATTGGCCATAATTTACCATAAAAGAAACTTTAATTGATGACAAAGCTGTAGTAGTGTGAGACGCTAGCAACAATTAAAAGCTGGTGCCCCTAGTGTAGACAAAGCACATGTTTAGGGCAGCTGAAAAGATACTTGTATTTGATCTTTTAAAAGAACATCAAAGTCATGATGTTGAGAAAAAATTAGCGCTTTGTTGGGTTTCTTTTGATCTATAGTCTAGTGTTGTTTTTTATGTTGAATTTCATGAGTGTTGGGGGAAGTAACACTGCATAGAACATCTACTATTCTTATCAGGTCCTGAGCATCTGAGAAGGTTCCAGATTTCAGGGACATAATGGGGGAGGTTCTACTCTGAAGGGGGCTTGGTTCTGGCCAGCCACACCCTTCTGTACACATCAACCCTATCGTGGGGTTTGCGTAGCTCGTGGGCTTTGGGCTCTGGACTCTGACTTGACTTATGTGATCTGTCCTCTACTCTAGTGCCCACCCACCAGCCATCAACCTGGAGAAGCCTAGGTGGGTACTACATACCCAAAAGCCTGCTTCCTTATGGAGGCCTGGGAAGGCCCTTCATGCAGCCAGCAAGCAGCATTTTCTCCCCCAGGCCCTACCCTTACACATCACTCCCTAATTGTTTGATCACGGCCAAGCCACAAGAGGTCAAGGCTTGGAGGCACAATGACCTGGGTTCAAGTCCTCATCTGACTGCATACTGGCGGTGTGACCTGGGGCATGCTACCCAACCTCCCTCAGCCTCCATTTTCTCATCTCTAAAATGAGAAGTTTATAAAGAGCATCAGCCATGTGGAGTTGGTGTGAGAATTCAATGAGGCAAGACCTGAGAGCAGTTAGCTAATTAGCTCAGTGCTTGCCACACAATAAACGCTGACAAATAATGAGGTTTCATGAAGCTCATTATTTTGTGAAAAAGGCAGTTCCCCGGCCCCACCTCAGGAGATTCTGATTCTGGAATCTGGTGAACTAGTTTGGAAGTGTTGTCAAAGCCCTGCTCTGCCGGGTACTAATAGTGAGTACCTAGGAATGTTACCGCCCTGAGCCTCTGTTTCCTCCTCTGTAAAACAGGTATAATAATGGTGCTGCCTCATGACATGCTCTGCGAATTCCATGAGTTACCATATGCAAAGAGCTTAAAGCAACCCCTGGCACACAGTAAGCACTCAAGAAATGCTAGCTAGGACTAAGTCTGCTCATTTGGGGGCACTTACACTCTTAGCATGTCTTATAAACTCTCAATAAAAATTTGAATTCTTTAAAAAATTATCTTCATTAGCTAGTTAACTATTAAGTAACATATAGACCACAATTCTAAATATGAGCAATCCAAAATTTCAGAATTTTAATAATAATGAAATATTAAATAACTAGATGTTAAATGAAAATAACTGTAAAACAATTTAAAAATCTAAAACAGAAAGCCCTGCCACATGTATTAATAGTTCTCTGACTCTAATGTTGCTTTTCTTCTCATTTAAACTCTTTCATGGCTTTCATTTAATAGTCTTTTCTTTGTTCCTCTCACTTTCCTTCAATTTGTAGCACCTGTAAGTTCATCGTTAAATATTTTTTAACGTTGTCTTTTAAGATTAGCTTTCACTAGATGTTCTAATTTAAAAATCATCATTTAAAATAAAAATTGAAGGTGATGGAAATTTTTCTTAATATTTTTGGTTGCACTTGCCCACAAAAGAATCATAGAAGTTATCAAAGAGACTTTCACTTTAAAGGTACACTAAACAGGGCCTAAACAATTCAAATGCCTTGCTTCTCTTGCTCTTTATTTTGCATAATCCATAAACTCCCTATAAACCCCAGAATTAAGTCAAATTCAATTCACAATTGTTTGATGTTTGTACTTAGAATCAATCCATAGCCTGAGTTTAAAATGCCATGATCAGTAACAACAGTGAGTTTATGGATTCAAAACATCTTTGCATACACCTTTGATTATTTCTTAGGATAAATGATTAGAAGAAGAATTGCTGGATCAAAAGGTATGCCCCTTGTGAAGGTTTTATTGCATATCATCAAACTATATTCCCCCAAATCTGAACCAGTTCAGACTCACACTAGTAATATGCAAGAATGGTCGTTTCCCAAGCACTCTTATCAATGTTCATTAATATCATTTGCCAGTTAAATAAGTTACAATGGTATCATATTGTTTAAATATACAATTTTATGCACTTTACTAGTGAGGTTGAACATTTTAAATCTATTTATTGACTATTTATATTTCTTACTTTATGACTTATATGCTCATTTTCCTTGACCATTTTTTAGGTTTTTCTCTTTTCTTAATTTATAAAGCTCGTTATATATTAAAAAATCACATCATCTAAAACATTTTGCAAAATATTTCCTAGTTTGTTCTTTATTTTTTATATCTCTTTTAATATGTTCAACATCATTTGATACACTGTTTTTTTAATGTGTAGAAATTTAGAAACATTTTTGGAATTTAAAATTTTCCTTTGTGATTTTTCCTTTTCTTTTATGATAGGCCTTATTAACCTCAGGTTTAGATCAATATTGTTTTAAAAATATCTCTTTTAGGGGCCAGGTGCAGTGGCTCGTGCCTGTAACCCCAGCACTTTGGGAGGCCGAGGCGGGCAGATCACTTGATGTCAGAAGTTTGAGACCAGCCTGGCCAACATGGTGAAACCACATCTCTACTAAAAAAATACAAAAATTAGCCAGGTGTGGTGGTGTGTGCCTGTAATCCCAGCTACTTGGGAGGCTGAGGCAGGAGAATCACTTGAACCCGGGCGGCGGAGGTTGCGGTAAGCTGAGATAGTGCCACTACACTCCAGCCTGGGTGACAGAGTGAGACTTCATCTCAAAAAAAAAAAAAAAAAACCAAAAAACAAAACTCTTATAGATTAGGCATTTATTTACTTTGCTTTTCCAAATAGCTGAACATTTATCCCAGTACCATGTATAAGTCACACCAAGAATAGTTCTTAGTATGTAATAGGAACTCAAAACATGTTTAAAATGAATGAATAAATAATTCAGCTAACTTTCTTATGTAGGAATTTATTTGTTTCATCTAGCATTTCCTTATATTTGGGGAATCAAGAACAAGCTGAAATATTCATGTATATTGCAAAAGATCATGAACCTTGAAATAGAAACTATGGATAAATAGATATCATAGAGTCATTTCTTTATGTGGCAAGAGCCACCAGTTATCCAACGCACCATCACGTACAGCAAGTGCTAAGAAGAGTGAGACTATTTTGACAAGTATGGACGACTCTGTTGGCTGCCCACTGCATGGCCACTCCCACTTTTTCCTTAGGAATAGAAACTCTGATTTTTATTCAGGCATGAGATAGCAACATGCTCAGTGAAGGAAGTCCCAGAACAAAAATTATAAATCATCTTCAGTCTTTTTTGGTCAGTAATTGGCTTACAGGTGAGCATGTCACTCGGTTCTGGCTAATGAGACCTGAGAGAAAGTCCACTGGAGGCCCCTGGGAAATATCTACTCTCCTAGAAAAAGAAAGATGTGCAACGGGAATTTCCCCTCCCGACCTTCCTCAACACATACACGCACACACACACGCACACGCACACACGCACACATGCACACGCACGCACATGCACACATGCACACATGCACATGCACTCATGTTCTTCCTCCCTTTGGATAGTGACAGATGAGAATGTGATAGTTGGGGCTGTGAGCAACCATCATGCCAACACGAGGGAGGGGTCTGTGTCCTAACAGTGTCGAGTTTCTAGAATAGTCTGCTCTCTAGACTCCTTGCCATGTGGGATGATTAAACCCTATTTTAAATAACATTTTTAGTGTCTTTTTGATTTTTAAGTTTTGGCATCTAATAGTGCTCTCTTGGGTGAGTCACTCGACCTTTCTGGGCTTTGTTTCTTTGAAATAGTGAGCTGGCTGGTTGTCATGGTCCTATCCAGGTTTAAAGCTCTATGATTCCAATGGATGCCTAGTTGCCCTCTATAGGGTCTTTCTCATTTTTTCTAAGAAAAACTCCTTTTAAATCCTGAAATACAGAGAATGATAACATCCATGGTATACATTTCACATACATTATCTCTTGTAATCTTTATAACAACTCTGAGAACTACGTAGACCCATTTTTCAGATAAGAAAATTGAGGCCCAAAGAGGTTAATGATATATCCAAGGTCCCTCTGGTAAGTTGGCTGAGTTGAGATTTAAACAAACTCAGCATCTCCAGCTCCAATGCCATTCCTTCTTTTCCTGTGCCTCACAGCCGCAGGCACCATTGTCTCTGGTTGGTTTATGTAGCAGCAGAGAAACCTCCAATGTGATTAATTTCCCCCTGCCATCCACGTGATCACCGATCGCTCTGAGAACAACTCTATGGACAGCCGGAGAGTCCAAAAGGAATTTTTACCACCCACCATTGGATTCTTTTTTTATAAATGAACTTACAGGGTCAGACTCTGATGTTTATATGAAAGGAGATAAAGCACACCTGTCCTTCTGGGAATCTACTTTAAGGAAAGGAGAATATATGACTTATTTTGGATAAGATATTTATAACCTACTAATCTATAAACTAAATGATGAATTACTGAAAGCTGGAGGTCTGCAGGCCCTGGCAGAATGTAGTTTGCACCCTGATCCTGCATTCTCAGGGCTATGGAGGAGGAGAGAGATGCTTATGACACATGGGGATGGGCTGTGTGCTCATCATGACCTGTTTCTGATGAGTAACTGCTGCAGAGACTGGAGGACATGGACCTGCTGGCTCCATCTCCGAAGCATATAGCCTGTACAGCTAGAAGGAAGGTTGGCATTATCTAGGCCCCCAATTCATTTTGCAGATCAGGAAATCGCGCTTATACTCTTATCCTGAGCATCTAGAACAGAATCGGGCCCATAACAGGCACCCAGTAAGTATTTTCTGCATCCTGTTGAGTAATAAAGTTGGGCTCTAAAGAGGTGAAGTGACTTCAGAGCAAAATAACTAATAAATGACAGAGCCCAGACTTTTGGTCTCCTCTGTCTCATCTGAAAGATTTAACTCCAGTGAAACTGGAAATATGGACTTTGTTGGGAGGTCAAAAATATACACATGGGAAAATCATTTTTTTTTTCATTCTGTCTCAAAATGTCTGGGATCCAATATAAATACGTCATTTATTTAAAGAGAGGCCAACTATGTCTTCCTGATGAGTAGTGATGTGGGCAGGATGACTGGAATAGCTCTGGGAGTATTTAGTTGTGGACGTAGGTCTGTCCCTTAGGGACACTTGGAGGGCCCAACGGAGTGCCTAGTCAACTTGTGCAATCCCTTTTCTGTGGCTGGCATGACCACAGCCACCCTTAGAAAAACACCCATAGAGCTGCAAGGGTAGATTTCTTACCAGCACCTCAATCTGTAGACACATGCTGATGGCTTAAATACAATCCAGTGAGCCACCTTGAAGGGTAAGAAAGGTGCATACTGGAAACAGATTCTGAAGAGGTCATGTCAAAGAAGAAGAGAAAGGTTCAGCTGCTTTGACTTGGTAATGGAGAGAAGGAAAAGAGAAAGGACTCTCCTTGAAGGTAGAGACTGAATAATATTCATTGTATGGGGCACATAGCAGGCAAATATTTGCTGAATAAATGAAAATTGCAGTTTTATATGAGTATGCATATATCACATGCATGCATGCATGCACACACATGTGTGTGTATCATCAATTGAGGGAGCAAGCCCTACCTTCCTGGTCTCTGCTAGCTCATCATTCTGCCCATCTTTCTGGTTCTGACGGTAACTCAGGGTCTGCCAAACATGGAGCCTGACATAATCAGTCCAACTTGTCCCAACCTATGGCTCTGACTGGTAGAGAAGGTGAGATCCACATATGTCACAAGATGTTTTCTGAGGGCTGCTGGTGAAGAAGTTTCCTATCTCTTCTATGGATGCCACTTGAAGATATTCTCTTCCTGGTGGACAAAGCCATTGCCTTGCACAAATCCAGGAGGTGCCATTTGCTTTATGTTTAATTCAATTCAATGAATTGCATACCCTAGAGTTATGCAATATAGTGGTCCTACCAGTGGACATGGGTGAGGAAGCATGTATTTTTCAGAAGCTTCTGGCAGCTATCTTCTGGCCATAAGGGAAGCCAGCCTAGGGTTCAACACAACAGGTGGATATTAGGAAATACAGGATGGAGCTGGGCATTTGGTGACGTTGTTGAGCCACGGGAACCAACCTTGCTGAACCTTTCTACTTCATTTCTTAAATCTGTTTGAATCAGGTTTTATATTACTTGCAACCAAAAAGTTATGAACAGACACACACAGAGCAATGGATATCTTAGATTTGTAGCACTAGTCTCATCAGTGTAGACACCCAGGTCAGACCACTTGGATCTCAGAGAGGCTATTTTGTTCTGAGTGTCCAATTTCACACCCTATTTATAGTCACCAGATAATTATCAAGTGTCTGTTTCAGCTTGGAATAGACATGAGAGTGTTCATAGACATTCAATAATTCTCTTCAACAAACTTTTCAAAATTCCCTTTACATCAGGCATTTTGCTAAGCACAAGGTCATAAAATATAAACAGAAAAACTTAAATGTATTTAAAATGTGGACAACCCAAGAACCCGTCCTTTAGGAACTCACAGTTTCCTGAACCATCTGGGGTTGTTGGGGAGGTAGGAGAAAGAGGAGGCCACAAATGCCTCCTGTAATACAAAGCACAATTGTCAAATGTAAAAAGTAAGGGCAAATACGTCACCTAGGAGGGAGAAACTAGTTCCAAGTTGAGGCATCAGTAAAGGGGTCAAGAATAAGTGTGCCTCTGAGGTGGGCTTGAAGAATTCACAGAATTTCCATAGCTAGAAATGAGGATAAGGGCATCCCAGGCAACAAAGGGTAAGCAAAGGCCAGGAGGCAGGAAATTACAGCTGAATAATCTAGCCGGGCAAATGCTGGTGTGTGGGAGTGGGGTAGTAAAGGATTAGGCTGGAAGGCAGGAAGGAGGCAGAGTGTGGCAGGCCCAGATGACCTTTTTAAGGAGTTGGACTCTATTTAATAACCGAATATTAGTGATACAAATAATAATAGCAAATAGACCTGGTGCTTAGTTTGTGCCAGGAACTGGTCTAAGGAGTTTCTTAAGTAATTCAGTGTTTCTAACAACTTAATGGAGTAAGCACCATAATTTTTCTTCTTATGCTACAGATGAGGAAATCGAAGCACAGAGAAGCAAGGTTAATTGTCCAAGATCATTCTGCTAGAAAGTGCTGGAGGTGGGAATCAAAGCCAGGCAGGCTGATTCTAAGGTCTGAGTACTCTAAGGTGCCCAGAATAGGAGTGGTGTGAATACTGATGACGTGGGTTGACTGGGGAGAACAAATGGCAGACAGGCTGTCCCAGTAGCTCAGGTGAGAAACAAGGGTCGGCGAGGTCAGCCACAGAGACTGAAGGAGAGGAGACGGAGTTGAGAGAGAAATACAAAGGCAGGAGGCCCCATACAAAGGTTAGAAATGAGGGCATTGACCTCGGCAGTTTGCCTTGCAGTGTTTGAAAAATGGAGCTTCCAAATGCGTTTTTTTTTTTTTTTTTTTTTTTTTTTTTTTTTTGAGAGGGAATCTGGCTCTGTTGCCTAGGCTGGAGTGCAGTGGCGCGATCTCGGCTCACTGCAAGGTCTGCCTTCCAGATTCACACCATTCTCCTGGCTCAGCCTCCCCGAGTAGCTGGGACTACGAGTAGCTGGGACTACAGGCGCCTGCCACCACATCCGGCTCATTTTCTGCACCTTTAGTAGAGACGGGGTTTCACCATGTTAGCCAGGATGGTCTCCATCTCCTGACCTCGTGATCTGCCCGCCTGGCCTCCCAAAGTGCTGGGACCAAACACGTTTTGATGTGTTTGATGTGTTTCTCCAAGGTCACACCCAGACTCTTCCCACATTTCCCTCTGAAGCCTGACTTTCGAAAGCTAATACATTGATGAGTCCTCTTTCCTGGAATTTGATGGTAGGGATAAAGGAAATGAATTAAAAATGTCTAACTTGGATATGGTGTGATTATAGTGACATCAATGATGTGACATCACATAGGAAGAGGCCAGGAAGAGAGGAACAGTGGGACAGTCTAGGGTATGTGGAGCTGAGAGATCTAGAGAACACACTTGTAGATGGCCAGCGGGCTTCTGGAAACACAGCCTGGAGTTGGGGAGCTAGAAATGATTTTAGTTTTGCAGGAAGAGAAACGTTAAAGTCACATAAGGGCTGGGTTCACATGTCTGAAATGATTGAGTCTTTTGCACAGACAGGGAAGTCATTTTTATCCGTTTAAATAATCGAGTTAGAGCCTACCATACTCAGTAGGCTGTAATCACAGAGATTTAATCTATAGGAACCCTAGACCAGTGGTTTGAACTCTAGCTGTATGTTAAAATCCCCAGGGGAGCTTTAAAAATGCTGATTCCAGGCTTCCCCTCTCCCCACCCATGAATTAAATTAGAATCACCTGGGCACGGGTACAATTTTAAAGCTCCTCTTGGCCCAACAGGCAATCTGACAGGCAAGCAGCACCTGGAAAATGTATCACTAGGTCATAACCTTCGTGTTAGAGAAAGAGAAAAGGAAATGGAAGAGGCATGCCAAAACCCCAGTTCTAGAGATGCTGTGGTCTTGTGCCCATTACCTTGCCCAGGGCAAAAGAAAGAGCCAGATGTTTGGCTAAGCAGGGCAAAGCAGATTACTGGAGCTGTGTGATGTCTGAGATGGACAATAGCAAGGCTTAATGCTCAGACCCTAAACGTTGAATGGAGCCTAGTTCAACCCTTTCTTCTAAAGCCAGGAGTGGCTCCAGGACAGAGGTGGGACTGAGCCGCTGGCAAGTGAGGCAGCTGCGAGAGGAGATGAGATCAAGGTGCCAGGAAACTGCTGGAACATTAGTGCTTTTTAATGAGCACTTGCTGAACTTAGCTCTTCTTTGACTCTAGGAAAGTAAACATTAAGGCAAAAACAATAAATAGATAAGTAGATAAAAGCGACTTTAATGTGAAGCCAGGTGGAGGCCACTACCCCAAACTATCTGATTGAACTGCATTTCATTCACTAACGGTGAACACAAGTAAAACAAGAGTCTACTTTATTCTAATTACTTAAAGTAACATACGTTTTTTGCCTATAAAAGTAATGTGATGAAAATTTTGAAATTGAAAAAAGGGTTTAAAGAAAATAAAAATACAGACCATCCTGGCTAACATGGTGAAACCCTGTCTCTACTAAAAATACAAAAAATTAACCGATGGTGGCAGGCACCTGTAGTCCCAGTTACTCGGGAGGCTGAGGCAAGAGAATGGTGTGAACCCGGGAGGTGGAGCTTGCAGTGAGCAGAGATCCCGCCACTGCACTCCAGCCTGGGTGACAGAGCAAGACTCCGTCTCAACAACAACAACAACAACAAAAAAAAAAAAAAAAAGAAGAGAGAGAAGAAAAATACTCAAAATCTTACTACTGCACATAACCGTTTTATGTCTCTCCATTCATTTTTAGGTGCACACATATATAATGTGTAGTTGACATTAGGCTATATTTATAATTTTATAGAGTTTTATTTTTCATTTGACATTATAGCATAAGCATTTCTCCATGTCATTAAAATGTCTTTGGAAACACAATTTTAAATGGCTTCATAATTTTTAATTTGTTTGACTGAAACATAAGATACTCAATTATTTCCCAATCCTTGAGCACTTAGAGTTTCTGCCTTTTTATATTAGAAGTGATCCTGGTATTCTTTTTGTCCAAATTTCAGATTAATTCCATAGGCCAGATTCCTAAGGTGGAAACACTGAGTCAAGGAATATGAACATTTTAAAGGTGCACAACTCTGGCTGGTTATGCAAAAATGAAGATGACTGGAAGGAGCTGGGAGCAGCTCTTTGAGTAGGAGGCATGGTAGACAATCACATATCAGGAAGGGGTGGCCCAGGAGGTTCTCCAGGCATTTAGTTTCCCTGTCTCCCCACTGCTGGGAGTTTGCTTGGCTGAAGTCAGATCTTGGCTCAATCAACACTTAACAGTCTCTCATACACACAAGCCATCGGGAGGCATTGTGAGCACAGCATCTACCTCTCACTGGGCCTACTATACAGAAGTTCCTTAAGATGGAATTCCTGGGTTAAAAAAGGATGAATCTTTTAACTGTTCTTAATAGAAATGTCATATTTCTTGCCAGAAATGTACCAATTTAGACTCCCACAAAGTCTGTGTATCACAATCCTATATCTGGCATGTTTATATACACATATTATATATATATTATATAATATATATATACATAATATATATGTACATAAAATGTATAATATATAATATATGTATATACATATATAAATTTATATATGCATAATATATAATATATGTATATACATATATAAATTTATATATGCATAATATATAATATATATTATGCATATATAAATTTATATATATATAAAAACATATATATAAATATATTATACATATATTATATATAAATATATATTATATATTATATATTATACATATATAATATATATGTACATAAAATATATAATATATAATATATATTTATATAATATATACATATGATATATAAAATATATAATATGTACATATTATATATATAATATATACATATGATATATAAAATATATAATATGTACATATTATATATATAATATATACACACACACACACACACACACACACATATATAGTCATGCATTGCTTAATGATGGGGATATGTGCTGAGAAATGCATCATTAGGTGGTTTCATTACACCAAAATCACGGAATCTACTTACACAAAACTAGAGAGTATAACTTACAATATAACTGGCTATATGGTATGCCCTATTGCTCCTAGGCTACAAATCTGTACAGCATGTTACTGTATTGAATACTGTAGGCAGTTGTAACACAATGGTAAGTATTTGGGTATCTAAACATATAAAAGGTAAAGTAAAAATACAGTATACTCTTATAGGACCACCATCGTATATGCAGTCTGTTTTTGACCAAAATGTTAAGTGGTGCATTGCTGTATGTGTGAATATATGTATATGTATATTTAATTCCTTCAAAATTTGATAGGTGAAAATCTTTATCGTATTTTTTCATTTTAATTTACTTTCTTTTTTAAATTACAAGGATGTCTGAACATAATAGTGAACAAATATTTGTATTTGCCCTTCTGTGAATGGAATCTTGGTTTCTATCACTCATGTATAGATAAGGTTCTTGGCTATGAGAATTATTCAAAAGTATCCTCTCTACTCTCTCACATTAAAACTCCTCACTAGCTTCTGCAATAGCCTTGTAGTAAAGTGAAAGCATTTGTTTCCTCAAATAATGCAAATGGTTTCAGTTTATACTTCATGTGCCTCATCTGTGTGCCAAAGATTTGGATCTTATTCCAGAAGAATGTTTTAAAAAACGCAAAAGCTTCATATAAAAGCCTTAAAATTTCCCATTATTAAACACGATTTAAAGGCTTTTGATTTGTAAAGTATTAAAACAATCCCTTTGCCTTGTGTGGGAGTTGGGGACACTGTCTTTCACTAGCTGCTGGTTGATTGGGACTTGGAGAAGAAAAATACTTTCCTCATGTAAGCAGAGAAATAAACCTATCCAAGACTAGCCATCAGAGTGTATGGCCTGAGCTGTTAATGGGCAGGTCAAGAAAGATATCAAAATTATGGGGTTTTTCATTATCGTTAAATAACTCTTGATGTGCCAAGTCAGAAGGTCCTTGGTTTTATGTTTCTAATGAAAAATCATTTGAGGCTAAGCTTTCTTGGCTCCTTAAAACTTGAGGGATCATCACCTTAATCAGGAGAAAAAAATCTGTTAAAAACAAAAAACATCACCATGAATCATGAATGATTATTTCATTGTGACTGTGTAAGCAAAAGAAGGCATTAAGGATCCAATGAAAACAAGACTAAGATATCCTCCTTTCAGACGCTCATTCCACTTTCTCCTCCACCCTTACCATTCTGTGAGTTTACATGACCAGATGTTTCTCATTCATAGTGCTTATCGCAAATGTCCTTTTTGCACAGGTTTGATAAGTCCAGAAAAGGACTCGTTTGTTGAGTCTGAGGCCTGGAAACATTTTCAGTGATTTAGTCAGTTCTTAGAATCGTGATGAGCTTGTAAAATAGCTGACCCTCTCAGGGGCATCATAGAGATAGGCGCTGTTTGAATTCATGTCTGTCCCATCCCAAAGTTGGATCTTCCAGCTTTATAGGCTGGAGGAGGACACGGGGGCAGAGGGAGAGAAGAGAGCTGCATGTGGCATTCACCTTCACTAGCCTGGCCCACCTGGGCTGCCCTGGAAGGTCTAGAGTGGGGTGAAGGCACATGGTAGACATTTGCAATTAATTCAAATACGTATTTTTCTCACATCACAAAAAGCTTAAAAAGCAAAGGCTCCAAGTTAAGTTTAATGGCTCAAGGATGTTGTCAAGGATGCATATTCCTTCTGTCTTTGTTCTCTGCCGTCCTCTGTTTGTGAGCTACTTTTCCCTTACGGCCATAAGATGGCTGCACAGCTCCAAAATCATGTTCTTCACTTGACAACTTCCCAAACAGGAAGGCAGAGAAGGGGGCAAAATACTTTCCTTCTGTGATTGCCTACTTTCTAACAAGAAAAAACCCCAAATCATTCCCAGAAATCCCCGTTGACTTTGTATCTCACAGGGTCACCTGACCCACAACTGCGTGACTTGACTGCCACTGGCCTCACAGGCAGCCTGCCATAATCACATTCATCCCCCAGGGCCAAGCATATTGCTATCTGAACAAAACTGGGACTCAGCTAGCAAAGACAGTGAGGAGGGTGGTCCTCGTGTAGTTACAACAACACCTTCCACTAGTAAATCACTTTGCAAAGTAAACAGTATGTGGCATGACATCATGTTGCACAATTAAAAATGACAGAAAAAACATGTATCTGGTGGGTGGTGCTGAGATTAAGAAATGAGAAGATCTTCTGCATCAACTCAAAGCAAATACATAGATTTTTACTAACTACCTGTTACGTGTCTGGCCTAGTGCTAGGCTAGTGTCACACTGAAAAGCCCTAGGAGTGTATGATGTGACCCTTATTGCAAGGAAACCACAGTCTGTAGGCGGGGGTTAGACAATCCCGACATCAATGAAAGAACAAAAAGAATCAGAGCATTAGTAAGGCCCAAAATGTGAGGTGGAAAGAATAATGACTAGAGGAGATCAGGGTGGGGAGACATTACTGCAAACTGGAGACTGGAATGGGCTCTGAACAAAAGGTGGGTTTCTGGTCGAGTGGGATTTAGATGAGCAGAGAGGAGTAGAGAGGACATTCCAGGTAGGATAACATTCCAGATCTGGGGGCAGGCCATGTGAAGAGGCTGAAACAAGAACAAACTTTGTTTGGGGGTGGGAGACACTGTCAGTGAGGAAACCTGAGCATGGTACAGATTTGGATACCTGCTGCCAGAGTTCGTGGAATGTTAATGGTCAAAAGTGCACCTCTGAGAGCAAAATGGTGTCTAAGTGAGTTTTACCATATGAATTTTCCTGGAAGAATATTTTTGCTGTTTTTGGTTGCATGGTGTTGCCTGTAATGCCTACAGATAGGCATCCTTCAGGTCATTAGTGGAAAACAGTACTAATGGGGGATGGGGCTGGACTGCCTCCTTTGGGGGACAAATGACCATTTGTCCATTGAATATGTAACTTGCACAAAATCAGACATTCCGTGCAGCTCTGCCTTTACACAGTGTTGCATTCAGAGAAATAGCAATCCTGCTGCAGCCTTCCTTGGAGAGTTACATCGATCTTTATAATAGATTTTCTTAATGCATGCCTGATAACCTTTTGGACATCTTGCCCTTATCCCAAAGCTTCCCCTCACAGTAGCTGCTGAATGAAACCTCTCCCTGGCTACCCTCGAAACAATACGTTTCTATCCTGTTAACCCCCAGCCCCTTGCTCATACACACCACAACTCCTAGAAGCCTGTACCCTCTGTGTACAAAGATCCTCAAGAAGAAACTGGACTCAAAAAATCTACCCAGGAAAGAAGAGTTGGGGAGCCAAGATAACGGGGCTGGCTGCAGTGGGTGAAGGTGGGATAGTCGCCATGAAACTCATATAGAAATCATTTTGATCCCTGTTCACATCTGGTCCAGCAATCTACAGGCTTAAAAATTACATATATATAGATATATATGTAAAATATACATAACATAAAATTTTCCATTTTGGCCATTTTGTGTGTCCAATTCAATGGCTTGAATTACATTCACACTGCTGTGCAACCATCGCCACTATTTCCGAAACATCACCCCAAACAGAAACTCTGTACCCATTAAGCAACAACTCCCAACTTCTCTCTCTCTCCAGCCCTTGGTAACCTCTAATCTACTTTCTGTCTCTCTGAATTTGCTTATTCTAGATATTTTGTATAAGTAGAAATGTACATTATTTGTTTTTTTATGGATGGCTTCTTTCACTTAGCCTAATATTATCAAGCTTCCTCCATGTTGCAGCATGTATCAGGGTTTTGTTTCTTTTTAGGGCTCAATAATATTCCATTGCATGTATATACCACACTGTGTTTATCCATTCATCTGTTGATGGACAATTTGTTGGCTTCTACCTTTTGGTTATTGTAAATAATGCTCCTATGAATATTGGCATATATCTGTCTGAAGTCTTCTTTTCAATTATTTTAGGTATATACTTAGGAGTGGAATTGCTAGTAATTCTACATTTAACTTTTTGAGGAACTACCAGAATGTTTTCCACGTGACTGCACAATTTTACTTTCCTACTAGCAATGTACAAAGGTTTCCATTTTTCCACATCCTCACCAACACTTGTTATTTTCCGTTTTTGTCTTTTTCTGTTATAGCCATCCTAGCGGGTGTGAAGTGGCATCTCACTGTGGTTTTGACTTGCATTTCCCTAATGACTAATGATGTTACACCTTTTTCATGTGCTTATTGCCATTTGCGTAACTTCTTTAGAAAATGTTTAAGTCCTTTGTCCATTTTTTAATTGGGCTGTTTATCTTTTTGTTGTTGAATTATAGTTTTAATGTATTCTGGATATTAATCCCTTATCAGAGATATGATTTGCAAGTTTTTTTTTCTTTTCTATGGGTTTTTTCACTCGCAGTCGTGTCCTTTGATATACAAAAGTTTCAAATTTTAATGAAGTTCAATTTACCTATTTTTGTGGTTGTTGTCTATGCTTTAGGTGTTATATTTAATAAGCCATCACCAAATCCAAAGTCATGAAGATATTCCCCTATGTTTCCTCTAAGCGTTTTACAGTTTCAGCTCTTAAATTCAGGTCTTTGATCTATTTTGAGTTAACGTTTGCCTATGGTATGATGTAAGGTTTCAACTTCATTCTATTGCACAGAGATCATTTTCCCAGCACCATTTGATAAAAAGACTATCCTTTTGCCTTAAATGGTATTGACACCCTAGTTGAAAATTAATTGACCATAGATGTGAGGGTTTATTTCTGGGCTGCCAGTTCTATTCCATTGGACTGTATGCCTATTCTTACACTGGTGTCTTACCGTTTTGATTACTGTAGCTGTGTGGTTTTAAAATTGAGAATCTACAGATTTTTGGATGCAAAGAAGACCTTCTCCATTTTGAAAAGTCATACCTTCTCTACTCCTTAGAAATTGTTCCTGCATCAAGTATAGACAGTTTGTGGATTTCTCTCCCTTTTCCAACATTGACTCTAGTTTAGGTCATAGTTTAGCAGAGAAAGCCCTTTATTTTTAAGTTGGCAGGGGCAGAACCAATGAAAGCCTGAAATAAATACTCTGAATTCTTTCCACAGGAGCTAGGTTTTTTGTTTGTTTGTTTGTTTGTTTGTTTGTTTGTTTGTTTTCCCAGGCAGGGTCAAGGAATGGGGGATTCATACCAATCCTAAATAAGGAAGCAAATATTCATCGCAAGACATGAGTATCTATCATGTTCTAATCAAAAACATAAATACCACATCTAATATTATCACAGAGAGAACTGAATTTAGGAAAAAATTACAAAGGGAAGGAGAAATGAAGAAGAATAGAGAAACAAAAAATAGTAACCCAAAGATGAGAAAGAGCTGGAAATCCACTGCCATCCCTTAAGCCATATGGGGAAAAGAAAGAAGCAATGTTCCCGAGTATATTAGTCCATTCTCACACTGCTATGAAGAAATACCCAAGACTGAGTAATTTATAAAGGAAAGAGGTTTAATTGACTCACAGTCCTGCATGGCTGGGGAGGCCTCAGGAAACTTACAATCATGGCAGAAGGCAAAGGAAAAGCAGGCACCTCTTCACAGGGCAGCAGGACAGAGTGAGTGCAAGCAGGGGAAATGCCAGACACTTATAAAACCATCAGATCTTGTGAGAATCACTCATTATCACAAAAACAGCATGGAGGAAACTGTTCCTATGATCCAATTACCTCCACTTGGTCCTGCCCTTGACACATAGGGATTATGGGGATTACAATTTAAGATGAGATTGTGGGTGGGGCACAGCCAAATCAGATAATCCCACTCCTGGCCCACCCCAAATCTCATGTCCTCACATTTCAAAGCACAATCATGCCTTTCTAACAGTCCCCCAAAGTCTTAACTCATTCCAGCATTAATCTAAAAGTCCAAGTCCAAAGTTTCACCTGAGACAAGGCAAGTCCCTTCCACCTAGGAGCCTGTAAAATCAAAAGCAAGTTGAGAGGCCAAGGTGGTTGGATCACCTGAGGTCGGAAGTTTGAGCCCAGCCTGGCCAACATGGTGAAATCCCATCTCTACTAAAAATACAAAAAAATTTGCTGGGCCTGGTGGCACACACCTGTAATCCCAGCTACTCAGGAGGCTGAGGCAGGAGAATCACTTGAACCAGGGAGGTGGAGGTTGTAGTGAGCTGAGATTGTGCGATTGCACTCCAGCCTGGGTGACAAGAATGAAACTGTCTCAAAAAAAAAAAAAAAAAAAAAAAGTTAGACACTTCCTAGATACAATGGGAGTACAGGCATTGGGTAAATATACTCATAAATATACTTATTCTAAATAAGAAAAATTGGCCAAAACAAAGGGGCTATAGGCCCCATTCAAGTCCAAAATCCAATAGGGCAATTATTAAACCTTAAAGTTCCAAAATGATCTCCTTCGATTCCACGTCTCACATTCAAGTCATCCTGATCCAAGAAATGGGCTCCTACAGCCTTCACAGCTCTGCCCCTTGGCTTTGCAGGGTACAGCCCCCCTCCTGGCTGGTTTCACAGGCTGGTGTTGAATGTCTGTGGCTTTTCAAGGTGCATGGTGCAAGCTGTCAGTGGATCTACCATTCTGTGGTCTGGAGAATGGTGGCCCTCACAGCTCCACTAGGCAGTGTTCCCATAGGGACTCTGTGTGGGGGCTCCAACTCCACATTTTCCTTCTGCATTGCCCTAGCAGAGGTTCTCCTTGAGGGCTCCACTCCTTCAGCAAACTTTTGCCTGGTTATCCAGGTGTTTCCATACATTCTCTGAAATCTAGGCAGAGGTTCCCAAACCTCAATTCTTGACTTCTGTGCACTTCTGTGCACCCACAGGCTCAACCACATGGAAGCCACCAATACTTGGGGCTTGCACCCTCTAAAACAATGGCTTGAGCTATACCTTGGCCCCTTTTAGCCACTGCTGGAGCTGAAGCAGCTGGAATGCAGGGCATCATGTCCTGAGGCTGCATAGAGCAGGGCCCAGCCCATTTTTCCCTGCTAGGCCTCTGGGCCTGTGATGAGAGAGGCTACTGTGAAGATCTGTGATACGCCCTGGAGATGTTTTCCCCATTGTCTCAGTGATTAACATTCAGCTCCTCTTTACTGAAGTAAATTTCTGCATCTGGCTTGAATTTCTCTAAAGAAAATGGGTTTTTCTTTTCTATTGCATCATAAGGCTGCAAGTTTTCCAAACTTTTGTACCCCGCTTCCTCTTGGATGCTTTGCTGCTTAGAAATTTCTTCCACCAGATACCCTAAATCATCTCTCTCGAGTTCAAAGTTCCATAGATCTCTAGGGTAGGGGCAAAATGCTGTCAGTTTCTTTGCTAAAGAATAGCAAGAGTCACCTTTGCTCCAGTCCCAAAGAAGTTCCTTATCTCCATCTGAAACCACCTTAGCCTGGACTTCATTTTCCAATCACTATCAGCATTTTGGTCCAAACCATTCTTCAAGTCTCTAAGAAGTTCCAAACTTTTCCACATCTTCCTGTCTTCTGAGCTCTCCAAACTGTTCCAACCTCTGCCTGTTACCCAGTTCCTAAGTCACTTCCACATTTTTGAGTATGTTTACAGCAGTGGCCCCACTACCTCGGTACCAATTTACTGTATTAGTCTGTTCTCACACTGCTATGAAAAATACCCTAGACTGGGTGATTTATAAATGAAAGAGGTTTAATTGACTCACAGTTCTGCATTGCTGGGAAGGCCTTAGGAAACTTACACTCATGGCAGAAGGCAAAGGAGAAGCAGGCACCTTCTTTACAGGGTAGCAGGATGGAGTGAGTGCAAGCAGAGGAAATGCCAGATGCTTAAAAATGATCAGATCTTGTGAGACACACTCATTGTCACAAGAACAGCATGGGGGAAACCACCCTCATGATCCAGTTACCTCCACCTGGTCCCACCCTTGGCACATGGGAATTATGGGGATCACAATTCAAGATGAGATTTTGAGTGGGGACATAGCCAAACCATCTCACCAAGTCCTAAGGATGAAGATCATTCAATGAAAGCTGGGGACCATAAGGCAGGAGCTAGAGCCCCAGGGAAGATACAGCCTCTGAAAGAATGCCACCCAGATAGAGCAGGAAGGGAAGAAATGCCCTGACTTCTCCCCTACCTTACCTCTGGGTGAACCCATTCAAAGTCACTTGTCCTGGAAGCCCCAGGAGATGCAGTCTCCTCATTTGCGATGGGGAGCAGAACAGAGAAGGATACAGAGTGGATCTAAGGCAATATAGGCCCAGGAAATTACATTCAATGAAAATAGGACCCACTAACACTGTCATGTGGGAATCTGATTTGGGGTGGGTTGTTAAAAATAATAAATTCAGTAATGACAACAGAAGTGCAATTACTGAGTATAAGTGAGAGGCAAATATGCAGGCTCTATACAGGTTACCTAGGTGAAATTCATGACGAGGCTCAGTGAGGTCAATACAATTGAATAGTTTTAAAGACAGGGAGAATGAGGCTTAGCAAAGTGGCTTGTCCAAGCTTGTAACTGACAAAATCAGAACTGGCTTCAAGGCACATCTCTCTCTCTCAAGTCTGTGCTCCTAACCACGAGGTCTGCTGCTTTTTAGCAAAGAAAAGCAAGACTACACGTTCTGTAAGACGACAGAAAGGAAGGCTGACCCTGATGTACTGTTTTTCACCTGGCTGACTGTGGCCCTGGAGTTTCACAGAAATGTGAGTCCCTTCCAGCCAAAGTGCCATGGAGAAGATGGGAGGAAAGGGGTAAGGAAAGGGAAGAGGGGAAAAGGGAAATATGAAGAACATTCTGCCCTCTGGGTCAGCTTGCCACTCCTTGTAGAAGTAATTTTGCCTGCTCTCCAAAATGAAGAACGAGTACCCATGTTGAGAACTCCTGCCATTCCTTTAAGACAAGGGCCAAGTGGCTCAGCTAGATGACAGGAGCAAGAAAGAACTGCCCCGGGAGACCCCCAGGCAGCCTGCAAGCCTGCTACTAGGCTGCATGGGTGGAAGATTTGGGGGGTTCTGAGGTGCCCCATATGTGGTTCAACCTGTATATTTGGCTTCTCCATGCCTCCATCCCTTTGTAATCAGTTTCCCTATGTAAAATTCTCCCTGTGATAGGTGACTTGGGGAGTTCTTAAGGAATGAGATCCACCAAAGTATACCCAGGGTGAAGGGAAATGCTCTCATCTCGTGAGCAACTCAGGGACAGATCCAGTGGGATCTGCTCCCATAACCCTTCTCCCAACTTCACCTTTCCAACTGAATTTAATACTCTCTTCCTGGTTCACTTTCCTCAGCTATATTGATCTGTTTGCTCTTCCTTGTGTTGTCGAATGCCAGGGGTTCAGCCTAGGTCCGGTTGCCAGTCGCTCATATGATGAGTATTGCCAGGGAAGAAAAGCTTCATTTCAGGCAACATCAGCTGGAGAGATGGGAGACAAGCCTCCAACTCACCTTTCCCAGCCCTGACTAAAGTTAGGAGCTTATATAGTGGGGAAGAAACACGGAAGCTGCAAGGAAGAGTTGCTCAGCCGGCGGCAGGTCGTCTGATGAAAGGTCTGGTATCTAATGTCTCATTGTAATCATGTGCAGGAAAATAGGAATTAAGGAGGGGGTGAGAAAGAGGAGCTGGTCAACAGGCAGCAGGTGCATCTTATTGCCCAGGTGTGGTGATCTGAAAAGCCTCAGTTCCTGAATAGTATCTGGGAGGCCTGATGGTAGGTTTCCGGAGAAAGGAACTTAGATATGACAGGTGTAAATTTATCAAGCTTCACTTCTGTGGAAGAATTGAGCTGGTTTTACTTGGACACATTAAGCATGATCCAGCCTCAGGGCCTTTGCACTTGCCACTCTATCTGCCTGGAACACTCTTCACTCATATATCTGCATCATTCTCTTCCTTATCTCTTTTAGGTGCTCTGCTCAAAAGACACCCATAGCAATGCCATCTTTCCTGATTATTCTATTTGAAATAAGAAACATTCTTCTCCATGATGATGTACCCCTTGCCTGCTTTTTCTCCATAGCATTTATCACCTATACCAAAGGTCCTCACACTCTATCAGATATCAGAATCACCTGGGGTGGGAGGAGGCCTGTTAAAACCCAGATTCCTGGCCCTAGTCCCAGTTTCTGATTGAGTAGGTCTGGGAAGGAGCCTGAGAATTTGCATTTTCCAGAAGTTCCCAGGCGATGCTGGTCCCAGGATCACATTTGTATATATGTGTGTGTATGTGTCTATATAAGTAATTTGTATATAGATAGAGGACATCTATCTATATACAAATTACTTATATAAGCAAATAATACCTTATATCTATATAGAGGACATCTATGTACTATATATACTGTATTACACTGTAATACTTTTTAAAACTCTAGTATTGCTGTAATTTTATTCTCTTTCTGCTATATATTTCATTTATTTGTAATCCTTGCTGCCCATTTTTAATGAGTCATATGGGCTTTCTGAAAGACTGGCTTTCATTTTTCATATTCATTATTCTCTTTCTCTTTGTCTCTCCCAGTGTTTACATCCCTTATCTCTTTTCTTCTTGTTTCGTTATGTAGGTTTCATTACTCTTTCCCTTCTTGAGTTAAATAGCTCATTTTACACCTTTCCTGGTTTCTGTTCCATGTATTTAAAGCTCTCCATAGTCCTGTAAGCACTGCTCTAGCTCCATCTCACTAACTTTGAAATGCAATGCTGTTCTTGCCACAAAGCTCTATATATTTTAATCACTTTTCTATCTGATTTTCTCTTGAAATCAAATATTGCTCAGTGGTATCTTTATTGGTGCCTAGACATATGGAATTTTACAAAAACTACCATTTTATAGGTTTCTAATTTTATTGCACTGTGGTCAGAGAATTTAGTCTGAATGACATGGATGCCTTGAAATGTTTTGAATCTTTTTGCAACCAAGAACACGTCCAGTTTTTGTGAAGTCCCTATGAGCTTGAAAAGAATATGAATCTGTTTGTTGGGGATGAAGAAATGTATACATATGATTTATTGTATATAATAGCACTTATATTAATATGTATTAGCCTCACTAATCATGCTGTTCCCATCTTTCACACATGTGGTTGTTTGTTGTCTGCTTGGCCCACCATTTCCTTCCCTCCATTTATTCTCATTTTTCCTTCGGGGATCCTATTAGAAAATGTTGGCACTTCTATGTCTGTCTTCCACATCTCTTAATTCTTCTGTCATTCTTTTCCTTTCTTCCTTCTTTCTTGATGCCTACTGGGATAATTCTTCAACCCGAACATCCAGCTTGCAAATTAAGACTTGGTATCCGTTCAGCCTTCATTCACACACAGATACTTTGCTGTTCCCTGGCCCACAGTAAAGATGGAATAGGAATCAGGCCAGGCCAGGGAATGTGAGGGAGAGAAAATGACAAAAATACAGTTCTCTCCCAGAGGAGGCTGGCCTGGGCTTCAGTTGTCCCCTCGGGCTCTCTCTAGAAAAAGGTCATCATCATCTCACTCCCCTTCCCAACCTCACCTCCCCTCAGCCAACTGGGTCCCAACCAAGACTCCCGCAGAGAGTTTCTTAAGATGTTTGTGTTATTTGACTGAGCACACTTGAAAGCCACCAACCTCCCCGTCTTTTCTGTAGAATCTGCAACTCTGGGTTCCATGTGGGAGCCAGCAGTCCGTGAATAGTCATTTCATGTGCATTCTGACTTATCTGTGAGTCCCCATTCCCTGTTTTTATAGCCACTGCTTGCCTTAATTTTACTCTTTACAAAATAATACAAGAAAGTACCAAGAAGTTTGGGATCACTTTATTAGTAACAAATGTCTGTCAATATTAATTTATCCCATGTGTGAAATAAGAGTGAGATAAATGCCAAACTATTAAATTCAACTTAACAGGAACAGCAAAGAATGAACTGAAATTCTTGGCTGGTAGAGTAGCCACATTTTTCTAGCAGACTTGACCTGCTGAAGTTCAGAGATCTGGAGTGAACAACTTTAACAGAGGTCGAGACAAGTACTGAATCTGGGAGCACACATTTCTAAGGATAAATTCCCCAGGATTTTAGCAGAGTGGTTTCTCCATTTAGTTGCCAGACTTAGCAAATAAAAATATAGGACACCTAATTAAACCTGAAAAATAGCTTTAACTGCTGCATTTTGGTAATTTATTTTAAAAGTAGTGGAGTACAGGACATTTAGGGAGTCCCAACAAAGTGAATACACGACACAGCACAAAATTATTAAATACCGGACATATATGTATGAGTCACCTGGCAACTCAATTTCTCCATCCACTGGCATTAGTAGACTTGCATGGGCCCTGTAGTTGCTCAATACCATTATGAGAAAGGCCTTCCTTCCAAAAGTGTGATGCACCACCATCTTAGGAGACAATACTTAACATCAGGATCATTTGGGAAATTTCAGGACAAATATTTGCATAACAATAGGCTTGATTTAGAGGAGAGGTTCTTAACCCTGGATGTACAATAGGGTCACCTGGGGACTGGGTTGCCAAATTAAATACAGAATGCTCAGTTAAACTTACATTTCAGATAAACACGAATAATTTCTTAATGTGTGTCCCAAATATCGTATATAATATGCACAGTATTTATATGTACACTAAAAAAAATTTTATCTGAAATTCACATTTAACTGGGCATTCTGTATTTTCATTTGCTATGTTTGACAACCCTAATGGGTGGGGGCGGGGTTAAAACATACCCTTGCCTGGGCCACACGCCGGATAAATTCAATCACAGACTAATGGTGGGCCAGTTACGAATCTCTCCAGGTGATTCTGCTAGACAACCAGGGTTGACAGCCCCTCCTCTGGAGTTTAGAGCTGAGTGTCTGTGTTCACGCGGCCCACCTGGGATTTGTTCAAGTGCAGATGCAGCAATCTGGGGTGGGGGGTGTGAGGTTCTGCATGTCTAACAAGTTCCCAGGTAATGCTGTCCCATAAGTCAGAGCACTTTGTTGTTTAACAAGCATTTCTGAGCTCTGAGGGTCAGAGTCAGGTGGGATGAGTGTAGAGGCCTACAGTCATTGAAGGGGTATAAGCTCCCCTCACAGTTCACGGCTGTTCGTCCATGACAGGCGTTTGGTGCATTTTCCAGGTCTTTTCCTCACCAGCACTGCAGTGGGACCATGGGACATGAGCATTTCCTTGGCCCAGCTTGTCTCATAAGTTCCTAATGGTTTCCTCTTTGAGTAAATGATATATCTGGCTGCAAGGGGGAAACCCTATTGTGTATTTGGGTGTGTGTGTATTGTAGTGGAGGGAGGGTGATCAGAGAGCAATCCCTTCCCCTGAGGAGTTGTGCTCAGACACTGCCTGACCTAGCAGCCTCTCCTGGCCTGACTGAAGCAGGAGTTCATTCTCTAGAAATAATCTGACCCAGAAAGCATTTTAGACTCCTTAGAGTAGCCATGATAGCCCTGCAGAAAACCATGAGATTTTTGCATTGGTGCATATGTGTGGAATGAAAGATGTGGAATGAATGTGGATATGCACATGGCAACAGAGCCGTGGAAGGAAGTCAGGCAGGGTCCACGGCACCGGCTGGGCACACTTCAGCTTTCTTATGTTACTGAGTGAAGTTCCAGAGGTGCTTGTTCCTCCTGTGTCTCAGCTCCTATCCCCGACTGCTTCATGTCTGTTGTACACACACAAACACATGAGTGCATGCACACACGTACAAACACACTTTTTCTTTTTTCAACTCTTAGAGAAGATCCAAAAGTTTAGGCCACTGTTAAGATCACTAGGAAAATGTTGGCTTGTTCCTCTGAGGTTGTCTAATCAAGGTTATGATCTTTAAAGGAATACACACGAGCCAGTCACTAGCTAATGCTGTCAAGTGTGGAGACTGAAAAGTCATTCTGAAAGCTGCCAGGTACTGCCATGTGCCAGAACCGCCCTCAGAATGCTCCATAGAAATAGGACAGGGCACGTCCTTATTCCTGTCCCTCCAAGGAGGTGGGGCAGATTAGTTGGAAAAGCAATGTTGCCTGGAGAATGAGAAGATCTGATCCCATTTAAGTTTTGGGATCTAATAGTGATGTGACTTTAGACAAGACACTTGAGTGGTCTGATTCTCCATTTCCTTCTAATAACTGGGCTAGTCATACTTGAAAGAGCTGCTGGGGGTTAATGACAGAAGCTGTGTGACAGCACCGAGCACAGGCCCTGGCACGAGGGAAGTGTAGATCCATGTCAGCCAGTCCTGCCTACAGGGAGAGATGCCAGTTCTTTCCACTATAACTTCATGACCTTTGCTTCTCCATTTCTTATTCCCAGACATTCGCTCTGTGGCAAGAAGGCCGTAGAAAGCAGCAAAACTGCAGTTCAAAGAGAACTGCAAAGCCATGCATCAGCAGCCCAGCTCATGTTTATAAGGAATGGCATTTATAGCTGAGCATTTTCCAGGGTAGCATATTTCAATAACACAATACAAATCACACCAAAATACCAGCACACACACACACACAGACACACGCACCCCTTTAAAAAGTGTTTACTATCAATTTTATAAGAAGTTGACGGAACTGTTGAAAGAATGTTGAAATGAAAAGCCACTTCTGAAACACCCCTTCATGTGTTGAAATATTTTGGTGTGTTATTAGTATTATTCTTTTTAATCTGGAGGCTCTTGGCCACCCCCGCCTGCGTGATGGAATGAGGAAATGCTCCCGTTTGAAGAGCAGGAGTATCGCTGGTTATCTGCTCCGTGAACATTTGTTGATTCCAAATGAATCATCACCTGCGAAAATCAAGAAATGCCATTTACCTCTTAGACCCAACAGGATTGCACTCAGCGAACTAATTATTGGATAAAATGTGCCAATTGTTTCAGATGACAGAGAGGCCCTGATTTTTTTTTTTTTTTTTTTTTTTCAGTTTGTGATTGAAAAAGAATCAGTTCAACTCCTCCTTTTTTTATTTTAGGTTCAGGGGTACATGTGAAGTTGACTCCTCACTTTTAAATGCTGCAAGGTGAGCAAACACTCACTAGTGTGGCCAGACATAGACAATAGTGTTTTTGTGAGTAATGACCAAATTCATACAATCTACTGTAAATATATTTTCGTCTGTGTATATACATATATGTGTATATATGAGAATATTAATATAAATTACACATGTATGTATGTTAAATGCACTGCGAAAAATACACTCTCTCTCCATATTTGTATGCATGTACATATGACCACTGTCTGACCCCTAAAAATGAGGCAGTTAAAGAATATTTGATGACAAAGAGAAATATTAAAATATTAAGTTGAAAAAGTTCTGGAAACAATATCATATAGTGTAATCCCATTTTGGAAAATTTATATGTATACACATATATATAAAACATGTGTAGAAAAAATGAGGATATATAACAGTATGTGACCAGTGGTAATGTCCATGTGGTGGAATTATTGGTGATTTGTTTTCTTTCTGCTTTTTTTTCTTTTGCGTTTCTTCAATAAACATGTATTATTTTTATATCAGAAAAAGATCCCATGGCAAATGTGAATTATTGGTGATTTGTTTCCTTTCTGCTTTTTTTTTGCATTTCTTCAATAAATATGTATTATTTTTATAGTCAGAAAAAGATCCCATGACAAATGTTATTTTTAGGAAATAAAATCTAAAAAACCTGGTATTTTCTATGGCCTCTGCTCAGTAAGCTGCCCTAGCCTTGCAGCTTTTGCAGTGAGAACTCACAGTTTCCGTGACTGGTCTGGCAAAGGCTAAAGAGAGAAACCTCCAGCAAGATGGCAGAGCTCAAGGAGTTACCTGCACAGCACTGCCTTGTCGGAGGAAGAACTAGGGGCCTCATAGCCTTTAGGCTTTGTATTTGAGGGTAGAGGCATCCCTGAAGCCAAGAGGTGAAGCTCCAAAGAGCCCCACTCTTGGCAGATGCCCTGTTGTTGCCATGTTAAAAGTCTTAATAATTTTTTTTTTTTTTTTTTTGAGACGGAGTTTCGCTCTTGTTGCCTAGGCTGTAGTACAATGCTGCAATCTCAGCCCACTGAAACCTCCAACTCCTGGGTTCAAGTGATTCTCCTGCCTCAGCCTCCTGAGTAACTGGGATTACAGGCATGTGCCACAACACCTGGCTAGTTTTCTTGTAATTTTAGTAGAGACAGGGTTTCACTATGTTGTCCAGGCTGGTCTCAAACTCCTGACCTCAGGTGATCCACCCGCCTTGGCCAAAGTGCTGGGATTACAGGCGTAAGCCACCATGCCTGGCCAAAAGTTTTAATAATTTTTGCACAAGGAGACTTGCATTTTCGTTTTTCACTGGGATCTGCAAATTATGTAGCTGGTATTGTCTGGCACTCTGACCTCTCAAAGCAGAGTTAAAGAAAAACATAAAGAATAAAATAGCACTGCTTTGAATGTCTGGTCTTCAGGAACACTACCCAAGTTGAGTTAACCTGGAACATTTTCTTTCCTCCATAGAATTTCACACCATTTTTGTTTATTAAAAACACAATGCAAACAATTTCAGCAGTGCTGGAGGCTGGCACTGACATTCACTCAGCTCAGTGATGTCATTTCTCTAGAGTGTGGCTCTGCAGGGGGACTTCTTGGCCAAGTGCCCTTCTTATGGGGCCGGCTGTGGCATGCGTGCATCCCTTCTTTCAAAGATGCAGACATTTCCGAGCTGCTCTGGTGTTGGCAGACCCTGGGAAAGGCTGTCCTATTCACCAAGCTCTTGGCCTGAGAACGTGTGCCCTAAGATAATGTTTTTTGTTTTTCTAACTCAACTCCAAAAAGTGCAATCAATAAAATTCACCTGCCTTGTTGGGTTGGTGCACTTCTAAAGAAGAAGAAGAAGAAGAAGAAGAAGAAGAAGAAGAAGAAGAAGAAGAAGAAGAGGAAGAGGAAGAGGAAGAGGAAGAGAAGAAGAGGAAGAGGAAGAGGAAGAGGAAGAGGAGTCTTGATTTCATTCTGAATGCCTTTTAAGGAAACCAAAAATTTGAAACAGGAGACAAACAGGATCATTACTGACTTTTCAAGCATTTGAAAGAAAGAGGCAGAAAATCATTAGTGAAGTCTCCTCCATGTCTGCTGATATTTTTGGTTTGCAAAATGTTGAAAACTGTATTTTCAATGGAAAAGATAAATATATTAATAAATCAATCATATATAAATATTTCATTTATGGAATAAAATGAAAGCCTGCAGTGTGCTACACATTGCACGTGTTGCCTCCTGATGCTGGGGTGCGACTCTGTTTTAGCCATTCCTGAGGCCCTTGGGGTCCACGTGGGCCTCCCGTGGCTGCCCTCTGCCTGCATTCGCTGGTGAGCTGCCGGCTTGTCATCTCTGCTTGGGTTAACCCAGCTCCGGCACGCTGGCCTCATCGCAGCCTGCCCTGATTAATCTTGGTCTCACTCGACCCTGTCCCAGAAATGGCTTCTCTTATTACAAAGTATCATCCTACCTCAGCTGTTGAAACCTGGTCATTTCGCACCTGCTTCGATGAATTCTGAGCGACTTGTGTTTTTGATGAGCTGCTCACTTCATAAATTCACCCCTCTCCAGTTATCAGCACTTGGTCACCGCCTGAGTGTGTCCTCGCTCAGCCTTCTCAGCAGCACCAGGAAGAGGCCTCTTTGAAAGCCTCTGCTTGCATTAAGATTCCCATCTAATGACTTTAAGTCTGTCTGAAAACTTGAAATACCTAATTGACAGAGGATAAAAGTTAGATCCACAATTTGACTCGACAGACGCCAGTCTTCCCGTCATTGTCCCACATACCAGCAAGCGATCTGGAGCAGACAAAATGTAGAATTGAACATTTTCCTCAAATTAAAGTAAAAATATGGCTTACCTTCTCACCCTTGCATAGGCATTTGTTTGTTTTTTCTTTCATGAAATCACTGCCTACATTTTCTTTTCCCCCTACGGATTTTTTAACACCACTAATTGCTGGAAATACCAAAATGCCAGGAGCTCCAGGGCACTTCTGGCATTTTAGGGCCAGCTAAGACCAGGAAATACTTCGAGTTTGGTTAGGGAACCTGATCGCTCGAGGTTTCCAGCCCAGATAGTTTTGGTATCCGAACCCTCACCAGCATTGCTGAGACAATGCAGCCTTCGTCCCTTTGTCTCTTGCTGAAAAATGATCCTCTCAGGTCTGATTCAAAGGGATCGGTATCAACTCTTCTCTCTAGAGGATCGTTGGCAATCTATGTGGTTTGTGGTATCTGATTACTGGTGTGTGTGTTTATAGGTGGGTGTCTGAGTGTGTGTGTTCAGCATGTACTAAGAGTGTTCAAGATCTTGCAAATAATAAACTCACTAGGTTTACACCCACAACCCCAGTGGAGAGTTCAAAAGGCAGGCAGTCGCCCAAGCCGGCTCTTCTGTGATTCACAACCCCAGCGATCAACAGTTTGAGAACTCCTTTCCTGCCCGTCGGGTGTCTTTTTCAGCTCCTTCCAGAGAGAACTGGAAAGGCTCAGACTCACACCTTGGGTAGAAAATGCCAAGCCTGGGAAAAACTCAGTCCCGAGTGTCTCTCTTCCCAAGCAAGCTCCTGACAGGGACCAGGCCCAGAAGTACCTCCAGGCTTAATCTCCCCACCCTGGCTGGACTCTTAGCCCTCACTCTGCGGTCTCGACTGCCAGCCAGTGGAAGGAGGTGCACACCGTTTAGGGCTCATAATCATCACCGGGATCTGCTTCCTTTGTTTCAATCCAGGCTTCCAACTCTTGATGCTGTCCATTTAGGATCCTTTGAGGACTTGCCTTTCTGAGCTGCAGTGCGGTCCATCTGTGGGATTTTAGCTCAGAGTTGCCTCGCTGGCTCCTCTTCCCTCTGGGGACTCAGAACCTACCCTCGGCTGCAGCTCCTGGGATGGGATTTTGATCACTTAGGTGGGATTCAGAGAAAGGAATTTGCTCCTTCTTCAACATGAGAAATAACCATCCTCCCATTGCTGCTGCCACCACTGTTGGCTCAGGGTTTGGAGACTTTGCCCTCCTAGAAACAGCTGCCCAGCTGGCTTCTGCCCCCAACTGTGGCCCTTCTCAGAGTTCCCTCTCCAGGAGGAGCCACCTAATATTGTCCCTTGGGGTTCACCGAATCAGAGGTGGTCAGCACCACTGTACCTGCCTTTGCCTCCATGGCCCCAGAGGAGCTGAGCTGAGGGGACAACACTCGTGGTTCTTCCCAACCCTGCCGGGTAGAATCAGCCAGCATCTCGGTCCTCCCCTTGGCTTCTCCACCCAGGTTCCTGTGTCACATGGTGGATCTTTCATTTTCATTCACCCAAAGAGCCACAGTTCAAGTCCTGTTGTAGGGGCTCAGCTCAATGTAATGAGCACAACAGGTTCACACCTTAAACTAGGCCTGGTGTGTATCCCCTGACCCATTTCGAATAAGTTCAGGGTTCTTGCCTCTAGAAGAGTAGAAGTGCTGCCTATTCTCTACAAAATGATTGTTTCCTCCTTGCTAGGCTGTTTCCCTAATTGGCCTCCCTTACTGCCGTAGCTGGGATATGCATGTAAACAACCTCTGGGGCATATATGGCTGAACTCTCCTACTCTTCTTCAGAAAATGCTCAGACACATACTTCAGCTTGACAGCAGAGATTCTCATGTGTCACAGCACAGCACACTCATCTTGTCCCTCATTATACATGCATATTCCTTTATTCCATTCCTAGATGTTCCAATATGGTGGCTTTGACGTGGGCAGGGTGTCTTGATAATCAGCAAGTCACTCCTTCACCCAGGTGATTCTGATGCAGATGGCTCATAGACATCATCTCGAGAAATGAGGCTTTACAGTCTTTGGATTACATTCTGGTTAAAAATAAATAATTACCAGGTAGTATTATTATCAAAATGATAAGTAGTGATGACATCCTGAGTTTCTGTGTTAACTGACACTTTGGGGAAATCTGAAATTCTTTTGGCTGAATTATCTGCTATTATCTCTGCACTTGGATCTATGAATCCTGGGACTCTAGAGAGGAGACCAAGAAGGTAGTAAGTGGTTCAAACCTGGCTACATGGAGGAAATGAAATATTATCACATCATGCAAAAATGACAGCCTATTTTTTCAAGGTATGTTTGGGGTTATCTGCCTTGAGTGTACAAAACAGGCATTTTAAGATCTCCCAAAGAGAGGACATCAAAGAGATGAATGGTCATCTTCCAGATCTACTGAAACTGTGATGAAGAAGCAACTGGTCAAGCCCTGCCATTTGTATTAACATCTCATGGGCGATACAGACAGTGACAAGTGTTTTTGAGGATATGGAGAAATTGGAGCCTTCATATATCACTGATGGGAATGGAAAACAGTGTGGGTGGCGTGGAAAACAGCCTGGCAGGTCCTCAAAATGATAATCTCAGATTTACCACATAACCCAGAAATCCTACTCCGAGATGTCTAGCCAAGATAGATGAAAAGGTATGTCCACACAAAGCTTTGTATGTGAATATTCATAGCAGCATTATTCATACTAGCCCTAAAGTAGAAACAACCTAAATGACCGCCAAGTGATGAATGGATAAACAAGATGTGATATACTGTACCATGGAATATTATTTGGCAATAAAAAGGAATGAAGTACTGATATATGCTACAAGATGGAGAAACCTTGAAAATATTTTGCTAATTTTAAAAGCCAATCACAAAAGACCTTATGTTGTATGGTTCTATTTCTATGAAATGTCCAGAATAAGCAAATCTATAGAGACAGAAAGTAGATTAGTAGTTGCTTAGGGCTGTGATTGGTGGGGATGGAGAGTGATTATTAATGGGTACATTTCTTTGGGGGGTGATGAAAATTTTCTAATAATAGATGATGGTGATGGTTGTGTAACTCTGAACATACTAAAAAAAATTTAATTTTATATTATACTTTAAATGGGTGAATTTTATAATGTATAAAATTACTTTAAATAAAATAAAGTAAAGCTACTTTTTTAAAAAGACACTATAGGTAGAAAAGAAATAGTCATCTCAATTGTAAGCCCAAAATAAAAAAATCACAAGGGCAGATCCTTTAAATTGCAAGTGTCGATTTGAGGTAGAGCCGCTCCTGTGGGCAGCTCTAAAACCTTGGTGCAAGGTTTTTATTTAATGGTGGTTAAAGATACTGCCAAGCAATGCCAAGTTCACAGCTGGTCTAGGAGAGTGAGTTATCTGGTGACAGGTTTCCTGAACTGAGAGGCTCAATGTCTCTGAGGGCTTGGACCTCAGTGTCCCTGAGGGCACCCCCTGTAGCTTAAGCATACACTTTAGGGCAAAGTTTCAACAGCTCCATGCTGAGCTTAGAGACTTTTGCCTCTGACATGTTAGCTAAATCTGGCAAAGGCAACAAGCCACGATCCAAAGAGGATCTTTGTGAAAACTACATTTCTTGTATAAAAACCTTTTCATTTTGAAAAATTGCTCCTTGTCCACCTGCATTTGCAACTTTATTTGGGTCAGTTGGCTGGAAAATGGATGGAAGTTTTCAACATGATCATTTTACAGCTTGAAAGATAAACTTTTTTTTTGTTCTGCTTCAAATATTCCACTTGTTGCTAAGACTCTGCCAATGAAAGTTGAGCTTTACCTTTAGAATTATTTACACTGTCTTCTATAATTCACTCTGGGTATTGTCATAACCTTAGACATGGAACCTCTAATTCAGCAATTTCATCCTCTTGAGTTGTAACAACCTATTTTTGTTCCATCTCATGATGTTTCCCTACTCCTTGTCGAAGAACCTGAAAGAAGAGTCTAACTTCTTAGCCTCAGCCTTATTGCCAGACTGTGACTTTTGCTGACAACAATTTTATTTTAATTTGATTAATTAAAGTGAAATATTATTGCTGAATGGGATGTTAGGGAGCTCATGGTTTGATGCCTTCATCCTACAGATCAGGGCAAGGCTTCTTTGGAAGGTTGTGACCAAGTCACAGAGTTATTTATTTCAGATCTTGGTTTGCTCATCTTTAAAATGGGATGGATAACATTTTCCCCTTATGATTGCTTCATTCATAAAATTGTTATAAGGATAAAATAAGATCATCTTTGTGGGTGTGTTTTGAAAAAACTGTCTAGGGAAATAGTATTTTTAATAAACACATGTAAACTCAATTTTATTCTGAGAAGGTTATTATCTCCTCTCAGAAAAACTGAAATCCTAAGTGAAGTCATATCTTTAGAGTGGACACATATTGACCTAGTCTGAAAAATACTGTCTGATGAGAAGAGTTAAATCATTTTTTTTCATGTCCAGGAGGGAAGTTATATTTAATAAACTGTGTCCACATATCTTTTAAATATTCATCAGCTTTGTAATTTTTAAATTGGATTAGTTTGTAAGAATTGGAGTATTGAGGGTAAAAGTTTGATTTTACCTTCAGAGTAAAGGTAAAATGATTTCCTAAATAGGAAGAAGAAGGCTTCAAATGAAATCATGTTGCTACATCACCAATATGAGAGTTTCTTAAATCAGCCACAGGAAAGGTGTTGAGAGAAGGAGCAAGTTGATTTCAAAAAATGATACTGGAAAACTGGAACTAGATGTAGACTGCTGACGAACAGGGGAAGGTAGGAAGATTTAGATGTGCTTGGTTTTGACTTGAACTGAGACAATGTTTCTAGGATTATGTGATATTATGGCAGCAATGACAGATTTCCAAGGAAAGGCAATCATCTAAATTGTGTCAAAGGCACCCATAACTATGTGGGGTGATGTGTCCTAGGAGCAAAATCAGGCTGAAGAACTTTAGAAATACACAAAGGGACTTCCAGATAGAAAGCACATGGAATTAAATTGAATACAGCTAAGACTGATACATCCTTAAAAAGAAAAAGCCAGATACTCCTGTCATGCTCATTGATGCTGGTTTGCCTCAGAGGACCAAGCAGGACTCAGAATGAACTGCAACTTTGCTTCCAACTAGGAGAGAGAAATGCATTTGCGCTGATAGATTTTCTGGAAAGTCGAGTGAGGTTTAGGACTAGTCTGTTCTCTTTATATTAAAGCTCACAACTAAAAATGTTTTCTGTTCAGTTTAAGTGAAGAAAAATCTTGGAGGTGCCTGCACACTCCATCCTCTGAGAATGTCTCTTCTCCCCATCCTTAGGGTGGGCTCCTGTGCCATCTTTATGGTGGAACTTCTCCCTCACAGTCAAAGCTGGTTGGACCTCTGGTGGACATCCAGCCCAGGCTGAACCAATCAAATCTTTTTGACTCAGAATCCAGAATCAGGAATCTAAGATATTGGCCAGATCTTGCTGAAGTTTTGAGCCAGACTGTAATGCAAAATTGGGCCTTTGGTAGTCATATGCTCGGAGGAGCAGAGAAGTGTAATCAGGAAAGAAAAAATAGGATACAGATGTGCAGGCGAAAGCAGAAACAAGAAGCTGTGAGCTCCTAGAGAGATGGGGAAACTGACGGGTTCTGACAGCTTTACAGTTTCTAGTCTAATTCTTTGTGAGGCCCAGTTAAACTTCCTGGCCTGAGATGCACACATTTGCTTAAGCTAGTTGTGGTGGGTATTTATTATCTTCAGCTTAACAAGCCTTAATGAAAATCTCACAGACATTGTAAAAGGGAAAATAATGGATTGTTCTTTTTATTGTTATAAAATACCCTTCTTGGTAGGTTAATAATTTTTATTAAGTATTTTATTTTAGGAAACCTTAACTATGACACATTTTTTTAAATGCCATTTGGATATCACTCACATTATTACACAAAAATGCCACTCTAGCCAGGGAAGATACAAATTCTAACATTGTAGCTGCTCACTAAATAGCTGTTCAATGAATGTTTCTTAGCTAGATATTTACTAACTGTTCCAGTACTGAGCTAAGTCACATATTAATCCTATGTTTCCAGAATTAATGATTAGTGTCCTTGGAAGACTGTTGTGCCTTTCCTCAAAACATAAATGAAATATTTTTAATGGATTTGCTAGGACACGTGGCCTACATATGCCATGTAGTTATATTTGTATTATTTCCATATAAGAGAGATTTATTGCCTCATAATAGCAATTAGGAGAGGAAAAGTGGTGTTGGGTCTTTGAAGACAGTTTATAGAAAGAAGCAGTGGTTGAATTTTCTACATGTGGTAAATTAAGTGGAAAATTTATTCATTTCCATTGCTGAGATGCCCTGTAGATGGCTAATGGTAAGGTTAAAATTCTTTTCCTTCATTTTAGAGTTAGACCTGGAATCAAATCTTGCTCAGTGTCTGGGGAGATGAATTTAATACCTCTCTAAATTGCATGACATCGTTTTCAGAAGTACCTTGAAATTGTTTGTGAACATGCTAATAAGAATGACCTCAACTGCCCAGGAGGAGGGAAGAAGTTGATCTCTATTGGAGACCTTTGCATTAAGGAGTGATTCTACCTGAGGCTGATTTATAGGGGCCCTAAAGGACACAGGTGGGTTTCATTGCCCTCAGCTGACCATCCAGGCTGAGTAGTCCAGCTGGTTGATTGGATAAATGGTAGTCTTGGCTGTTCCCACATTAGCTACACATAGTCTTTTGGCCTAGAAACTTTCTGAAAGTTAATTTGGCTTCCTGAAATAGCCCATTGCAGTGGCCCATTTTGAGCCCCAAATTGATGTTGAAATAACTTATATGATTTTATAAGGATAGGTACTTTATATTTTCTAAAGCCGTAGGACATCTGAAGATTTTCCTTATGCCTGGATTTATGTAAGAAATTGTGGGCTGAGTGCAGTGGCTCATGCCTGTAATCCCAGTACTTTGGGAGGCCAAGGCAGGCAGATTGCCTGAGTTCGGGAATTTGAAACCAGCCTAGGCAACATGGCGAAACTCCGTCTCTATTAAAAATACAAAAAATTAGCCAGTCGTGGTGGTGGGCGCCTGTAGTCCCAGCTACTCAGGATGCTGAAGCAGGAGAATCACTCGAACTCAGGAGGCAGGGGTTGCAGTGAGCCGAGATCGCACCACTACACTCCAGCCTGGGCAACAGAGCGAGGCTCCAAATCAAAAAAAAAAAAAAAGAAAAGAAAAGAAAAAAAGAAAAAGAAAAAGAAAAAAGAAATTGTGTGATTTTCATGAGCAATGTTATTCCTGTTAAATAAAATTCAATGTAAGTAACAATCAAAATAAGAAGAGCGTAATGGGTTACTTTAAAAACATGAAGGAAAATCACAGACAAAGGTAGTTCATTTTGCTTTTTTTCTAAGATGCAGAGTCAAATTTTCATTTGGTCCACCAAATTGCTAGAGAAATAGTCTGTATTTTGTCACTAGTCATGGCCGCAGAGATGTTTATGAAAAGCACGGACAATCTCCCTGATCTGTATCAGGAAGTGTGTTCAACTACAAGTAACAAAAGCCCCAAACAGTGGATTACGCGAATTAGGGTTTTTATTTTTCTCACCTTTCCAAAAGTCCAGAGATCAATGGCTAATGGTTTTGCCTCAGTGGCTTACAGATACCAAGGCCAAGGTACCTGGGAAAATCTGGGAAGGGCAAAGAGGGAAATGATGCAGGCCTGCTAGGTCTGCCCTTCTGTAAGGCCCACCCACAAAACTTCTGCTCACATTTTGTGGGTCCGAACTCTGTCTGCAGAAGGTGCTGGCTCTTAGAGGGACACATTACACCTCCCAACAAAGTTAAGGTCTGTGAGAAAGAGGGGCAGGTGACCAGCTGGTCGGCCCCAATATCACGGCAAACTAAAGGCAAGGACGGTGTCCTCAACACCTCTGGAAATGAACGTCTTGCTACGGATGGATCCATCTGAATATATCTCAAACCTGCTTAAATCTATTTATATTTTTGGCCAGTCTACATTTTTGAGGGAACAGTCAACAATCTTAGAAACAAACAAACAAACAAACAAACAAACTCAAAAGTGTTTATTTTCAAGTTAGCCTTTCCCATAGAAGATAAAGAAGAGCGCAGTGGGCAGACAGTTGCTAAACATAACTGTTTGGGTGTTCCCCACTCTCTCCTAAAAAGCAACGTGGGAATTGCTAATACTTGGAGACTCTCTCCTTTCCCTACTCATCATTCCTCCATACGCCTACATGTATTCAGGCCAGTCACGTAGACCAAGCTTCCATCAAGCCCCGCTGTGCACCAGTGTACTGTGTGTGAGTGTGTATATATCTACATTATATATGTTATTTTCTCTATATTATGTTTTTTACATATTAAAAACCCTTTCTGCCTGGGGAGACACTGCCTCTCTCTGGGCTAGCCAATTCTTAGAGATAGCAAAGGGCTCAAAGGGGAGTATGTCCTTGATATGCAAGCTAAGCAATCTAGAGTCATCCTCCTCTATTTGGCCCAGCCACCCTAAGAGGCAATATAGCCTTGCTAAAGTTAAGCTCAGATATGGAATTATCTGTGCTGCAGTGGAAATGGTTAAGTTGCAACATAAATCGTTGGCTCATCTGAACTCTTGGGTGAGTTGGCTGTACTTTGGGATGAGATGAAGTGTTTTTTTTAACCAAGCCTTCACTGCTTCTGCATGGGAGGCACCATATGGGTAGAAGGTGCCCAGTGCAAAGGATGGGCATTCTGGCTGATGAGTAGTTCTTCCAGAACAACATGGGGCTCCTGCCCTGTCCTGGGTGAGGCATATGACTTGTGCTTCTTCTCCAGTAGCCATGAAGAACTTCCATTCCAATATTCATATTCACGTTCCAAATCTATTTGAGTTCTGCTGTGAGTCTGGGCACCCTAAAAACAGGGAAGATGAATCTGTGGTAGCAGCACCACTAGGGACAGCCTCCAGCTGTTTGTGGCATATAGGGACATTTGAGAGGGGGGACACACTCAATAAATCTTAGTAATGAGTTGAAAGTTGCCCACCTCCTTCCAAAAGTCTTCGAGTTGCATCTGCTCTACATTTCTACCTCCTTCCTCTTTCTCTATTTCCTTTCTGCCTAGAGCCTCCCATTATCCTGAGCTTTGCTGTAAAATCATCAAAGGTTCATAGTTACCTAAACCTACTCTAGGCTGGACCCATGTTCCTCTGATGTACTGTACTGTGTTCTCCGAATTGTAAAATATGTTCATGATTAACCCAAAACTAGACTGAAAGTACCTATGATTGGGGGGGAAAAAAAGCCATTTCTTAAAAGGGTAGCTGGAGGCTGGAGGGGAAAATGCTGTGACAAGGGGCTATGGGGAGGAAAACTCTCCCAAGGTGCGAAGAGACCCTGAGGCAGGGGTCGAGAGATGGGAGGGACAGCTGGGCATGCCCTCAGTCAGAAATGCCCAAGGCGGTGTCTGAGCACTGCACTTCCTGACGTCCCTACACGTCCCCCTAGATCCCGAGGACTAGAAGCTGTTATATATGCTGCCTGCCTCAGAAAAGAGATGCCAGGCATTGCCATTGCTATTGAAGTGCTTATGATTATGTTAGAACTTGACTTTTGGGCTGAGACCTCTGGAGTTGTGTGGTAGACATGATGGAAAGAAGGGGATGCAATCCTATCATTTCTCATAAGATCAAGAACAGCATCTGTGTAATAGAAAGACAACGTGAGCCACATGGCTCATCTTCATTTTTCTAGTAGCCCTATTAAGAACCTAAAAAGATACAGGTGAAATAAATTTTAATAATGTAGTTATTTAACCCTATATAGCCAAAATATTATTTTAACATGTGATCAATATAAAATGTTAAGGAGATACTTTGTAAACTTTCTGGGTACAAAATCTTCAAAATCTGCTGTGTATGTTGTACTCACAGCACACTGTAATTTAGACCAGCTACATTTCAAGTGTTCAGTAGCCACAAGTGGCTGGTGGCTGCTGTATTCATCAGCACCACTCTAGGAAGATCCATTGCTTCAACATATCACAGCTTCTTTCATCCATCTTCACCCTGCCTCTCTCTCTGACCATTCTGTAACCTCTCCCTTCCTTCCTTCTTTCTACTTGCCCCTATTTTCCCTAACTGCTTTCCCAGTACTCCCCATTCTTTCTTTGCTCCTTTTCTTTCTTATGTCAGTGACTTTTTCACTAGATGGTAGAGCCAGAAAGAAAGGAACAAAAAGAGCTTACGTTTGTGCTAGAATAGAAGAGATACAGGGGCAAACAGTATGTAGTTCTAGCCCAAACCATACCAAATCAAGCTGCAGGAAGAAATAACATTTCTAAGTAAATTTTGTTTGGAAAGGAGGTCATTAAATTAATTTAATTCATAATAAAATAAGAAACACTAACTATTCTCTATGATTTAATGACTCTATGCACACGTGTATCAAATTTTCCAACAGTAGCCATACCAGATTTCTTTCAGTGGCATAGAATCTATTTAATTGCTCGATCTTTGTAAACTAGCATCCAAGCTCATGCAGAATGTGTGGGAAGCATTCTCAGATGCTACACTTCTCTTTGCCACCAAAAGCCTCGCCAACTCATATCCCTGTTTCTCAGGAAAAGGAATAAGGAGATACAGTCACGCATTGCATAATGATGTTTTGGCCAATGGTGGTCCGCATGTAGGACGGTGGTCTCATATAAAAAAACCAGTAGGGAACAGTGGCATGTGTCTGTAATCCCAGCTACTCAGGAGACTGACATGGGAGGATCGCCTGAGCTCAGAAGTTTGAGGCTACAATGAGCCACAACTGTGCCACTGCACTCCAGCCGGGGTGACAGAGCAAAACTCTGTCTCAAAAAGAAAAAAAAAAGAAAAAGAAAGTCTAGTGCAACTATTATGCATCGTAAATGTACATAATACTTAAAAATGATAATAACAATGTTACTGACTTGTACATACTTTTCATCACTATTTTAGAGTACTCCTTTTACTTATTTAAAAAAAAAACTATGAAACAGCCTCAGGAAGGTCCTTTAGGAGGAATTCCAGAAGAAGGCATTGTTATCATAGGAGACGACAGCTTCATGCATTATTGCCTCTGAAGACCTTCCAGTGGGACAAGATGTGGAGGTGGAAGACAGTGATATTGATGATCCTGACCCTTTGTAGGCCTAGGCTAATGTTTGCATTTGTGTCTTAGTTTTTAACAAAAAAGTTTAAAAAGTGAAAAAAAATTTAATAGAAAAAAGCTTATAAAGATATAAAGAAAATATTTTTGTACAGCTGTACAATGTATTCATGTTTTAAGCTAAATGTTATTATAAAAGAGTCAAAAAGTTAAAAAAAATTAAAAAGTTTATAAAGTAAAAAAGTTTCAGTAAGCTGAGGGTAATTTATTATTGAAGAACGAAAAAAAAATTTAAATAAATTTAGTGTAGCCTAAGTGTCCAGTGTTTATAAAGTCTATGGTTGTATACAGTAATGTCCTAGGGCTTCACATTCACTCACCACTCACTCACTCACTCAGCCAGAACATCTTCCAGGCCTGCAAGCTCCAATCATGGTAAGCACCCTATACAAGGGTACCCTTTTTAATTTTTTATACTGTATTTTTACTGTACCTTTTCTATGTTTAGATTCAAAAATGCTTACCATTGTGTTATAATTGCCTACAATATTGAGTACAGTAACATGCTGTACAGGTTTGTAGTATAGGAGCAATAGGCTATACCTTATATCCTAGGTGTATAGTAGGCTATACCATCTAGGTTTGTGTGAGTACACTATGATGTTCACACAAGGTCAAAGTCACCAAATGATGCATTTCAGAAGGAATGTATCTCTACCATTAAGTGACATATGACAATAGTTTCTTTTCCCCTCTTCCCTCCTCTTTGATGTTGAAGAATGGCTTGGCAGAGCCTGGAGGTCAGTCACATAATGAAATGATTGACTCCTAACTCTAAGATGTGGATTTCTTTGGTACAGAGAGCTGTTCTTCAAAGTCTTAAATATACAAGAATCCCAGCTTGGGCTCCCAGAGATATTAGGTGTTTTTCTCATCTCCTTATTTCCCTCTTGTTCAATCGTATTCACTATTCCATTGTGAAGTCTCCCCCAGGTCATTTTTGGTTGATTCTGGGCATCTTTCTTGATCATCCCAGCTCTTCCCTCTGGTTGGGAGACACTAGGAGCATTTCCAAAATTTGATCTTGGGCTCTGCTCTACTGGCATGCTGCCTCAAACTGACAGTCCCTTGACTTACCATAAGTTAATTCCATTGTCCGGCTTCTTAAATAGAAATCGTTTGGTCATTTCAATATTTTGACTGCTCATTCCTGCATTTATATATAATTATGCTTAGACTGCCTTTTTCTACCATGTGCAAATTCGACATGAAAACACTTCTCTCTTTAGCTTTAGCCTCACTGGCTATGCTGAGCCAAAGCTTTTGTTGTTTTCTGTCTAGCTTATCCACCACCCACTTCATTTGACCTTATAAACATGTTTAAATAGATTTCTCGGATAATGACCATTCTAGCTGGCAACTTCCCGTTTAGATATTATAGCAGGCACAGTGCAAATTAGAGGTCAGAGCAAAAGCACTAAGAATCATGAGACCCTGGATAAATATAGTAGACCCGCTCAGCCTCACAGGACAAGGCTGGGTTCTTACCCCAGTTTACCCACTGACTCAGGGGGTGACTCTGGGGAAGGCCGAGTAAAACAATCATTGGTTTCATCTACTGGTGACTCAGTCATGTTGATCTCGATAAATGGGGGCAAAAGAAGGAGTCTGCTGTCACGGAGACACCTCATTTCCATCCTGGGTGTTTCACTGTTCCCTGGGTTGGCCTCTGAGTTCACTGGGAGGAAAACAAAGATGCCCTTTGTGCACTATTGAAGGCAGGCTGGGTGCTCATGGGGCAACTGGCCGTATCAGCAATGAGAGGAATCTTTTAAAGGTTAGCAGATGGGCAAGTAGGAAGAGCTGTTCAACCTGATATTAAAAGGTTGCCTTTCAAAGGCGGCTTTGTTCAATTCAGTGTTATCTTGCTTTAATATTTTCCACTGCTCTGCGATTTCGCTAATAGACCATTTCACCAGTGATGAGAGCGTTCGGTGAGAGCCTGGTTTCTGCTCAGCACCAAGTGCATCACTTTCACATACTTGATGCTCAATGAATGTTGAAGGAGAGAGTGAATGGATACAGAGCTGAATGAGTAGGTGTGGTTGCATTGTAAATGGCCTTGCTCACATTCTTTGACAGCAGCTTTCTTTGCTGACTTGATTTTCCAAATGTCAGAATTGTCAAATCTGAGCTTCTTCAAGTCTTCTTTCTTTTCCTGATTTCTAGAGTAAGAATTGATTTAGTAATCATTTTCAGTGACTTTCTGACCATCTGATGGGTCTTTCAGATTCAGCCATTTGCAGGAGATCATACTTTTGTGACCTAGAAGGGAAATTTTTTTGGATAACTTTTCATGAGTCTTTATTAAACAAACTTAGTAAATCCTCCCTCTTCATTCCGTAGAAATAGATCTTCATACTTTCTGAGTTGGAATAAGGAAATGAGATAATATATAAAGTTGTACAGCAATTTGATGAGCAACTAGATTAACTGTTCTTCAAAATACAGAAAATAAACCTGTATACTAAAGGAAAAATGCAACTTGCAAAATAAATTACTGTATAAAAAAATTTAAACATTCATATTTTTCCCTTTGAGGGAGAAGAAGCAACTTCAAATGGGTGAATGACATCATTGTTGACTAGTTAATAAAATCATCTTATATAATATAGTTCTTATACACTTTTTTTGTTGTCCTGAATACCTTTATGTCCTGACAAAAATTGCTTGAGGCATGAGGAACAAGTTTTCGGTACTCTTTGAAGAGAGGTGTTAACTAAGCATTGGGGGTTGGCCTTGTTGCTTAAGATCACACAGTTTGCGGCTGAACTGAAACTAGAAACCAAGGATGCTGGATCAGAGTCCAGTACTCTTTAGAATATTAGAAAGAAGGGAAGTCAGCCGGGTGCAGTGGCTCACACCTGTAATCTCAGCTCTTTGGGAGGCCGAGGCGGGCAGATCACTTGAGGTCAGGAGTTTGGGACCAGCCTGGCCAACATGGTGAAACCCTATCTCTACTAAAAATACAAAAATTAGCCAAGAGCGCTGGCACATGCCTGTAATCCCAGCTACTTGGGAGGCTGAGGCAGGAGAATTGCTTGAACCCAGGAGGCAGAGGTTGTAGTGAGCCGAGATCGGACCATAGCATTCCAGCCTGGGCGAAGAAGCGAGACTCCATCTCAAAAAAAAAAAAAAAAAAGAAAGAAAGAAAGAAAGAAAGAAAGAAAGAAAGAAAGAAAGTTAGATGCACAAAATATGAATGGAAGAAGAGCTAATAATAATGAAATATTTTTGGTAGGGTTTACCTCAATGAAAAGCAAAATCACTGCCACTATTTTCTCCCAATTGAATGAAATGTTCTAAGTATCAATCTAGGAGTTCCATAAAAACAAGGACTGTGCCTCCTTCAGATCTCTTGGACCTAACCCAATTTCTCATGTAGTAGGTCCTAAACACATGTTGATGAATGAATAGATAACTTTCCACAATGTCTTCTGTTGTTAGCTCCTTCTGTTATCCCTTTATAATCCTTTCACATATTTCCTCCCTCTGGGTGGACCATAAGTCAACTTCAAGATTAGACATGTGGCATAATATCATTGTGAATACATATTTATTGAGCATGGTGAAGAAGCAAGAGTTGAAGCAAGGGTTATATTTGTCTTCTTGGATTCCACTCCTTCATAAATAAAGAAAACACAACTAGTAGAACTTTTGGCGTTGAAGGGACTTTAGAGATCACGTAGTATATTTCCTTCAGCTGAAGCGCAAAGGTATGAAATGGCTAAGGAAGGCCTCATAAGGAGATGGGAGCAGTGCTGATATGAGATTGGCATCTCCCAAATTCCAGTCCCGTGTTCTTTCTAATGCACCACCTCTTGCCTTTCTGGTGCATGTGTATATGTGTATATATCTATATCCATATCCATATCTATAGCTGTCTTGAAATGAGTTGGTCATTCTTGTCTAAATTTGAGTAACATCAAGGTCCCTGAAATTCAACAGAAAGGGTGACATATATTGCAAATGGTCTCTTTTCAATGAAATATGTTTTTGATTAGTATCTTATCGACAGTTTTCATAAGCAGTATAAGAAATGAAGATGATCACAAAGCACTAGTTGGACATTCGCTTTGACTACTTGTCAATCATTATGTGTTCATTCACATGCTATGATGGACTGTAGGGCACCCTGTTGGATGCTGGAGGAGGAGGGATAAGAAGAAGGATGAGGCAAAATCCCTGTCTTCAAGGATCGTGCAGTCTGTTTGGAAAATTAATATTTATATAAAAATGAATAACATGAGTGTCCATTAAATGGTAGAAGTGCGGGTAATAGTGCTGCCATCTCACTGTATTAGAGAGGCCTTTCTGGAGGAGGATGTATTTATGCATATAAAGGATTGGCCAAGCTAAAACAAGTGAAGGAGACTACTTTGGTGAGTCAGGGATGCAGAGAAAATGACAAAATCAAATGCCAATAATTCTAATGGTTTTCAAAATTCCTTAAAGTATTTTGGCCATCAGTTTTCAAGTATTGACTATAATTTGCACTACGTATGTACTAATCCTATTGTATTTAGGTTTTAGCGTGACTCTCACAAAACCATAATCTGAAAGTTTCCTGAGACAGGCATTGACAGCTATATAGAACAACATTTGGCTAAAGGATGGGCATCTCTGACCAGTAGCATAGTGGCCACTTCTCTGCTCTTCTCACATCCCCTCAGATCCATTTTGCCATGTTGGTGTGCCTTTCCCCTAGCTTCTCTGTGATTTTGTTTCTAGGTTCACCCTTGTGACTCTCTCAGAGGACTGCCCCTTTGTCTGCAAGCCTGAAAATCAGAAGTGCCTAAGGGGTTGCATCCTCCCTGCACAGCCCTTAGCCAATGACTGGCAAAGGAGAGGGAAAGCGCAGATCCATTGCCTTCTTTGGGAAAAACTCGGAGACATGATTCACACTCCGGAGTTCTCCTGCAGGATCAGGCCTACATCCCCTTTCTGAAATTTCTCATAAACCACAGTCCCCTGCTTGGCTTTTTCCCCTTCCCTGCCCATCTTCCATCTTCCTCTACTTCCCTCCTTCATTTCAGAATCTGCATCTGAGAAAACTGCCCTACGATAAGGAATATGCCTATCTTCCAATTTGAGTTCTGTAAACAACAGCCAAGAGAGCAGGGGTGATGATACAGCTGAGCCACAATCAAGTTTCTTATTATTTTCCGGGCACAGAAGATTCCAGTCCACATCCTTTCTTCCTTTCATTCCCAAAATATAGTAATAGAAGTCTGAAGATGGTAAACTCTAATAACTGTTCCCTGAATAGAAAATAACAAGCCTTCCCCTCCATGCCTAACAGTCCCCAATACAATTGGTGTTCATAATATGCAGTTTGAAGACAATGATGACCAATGACCAAAGGCATAATCAGAATCACAGCCCTATATCAGCGCTCTGGACCCACACATCCTCTTGCTCACCCAGTGATGTTTACCAGGAGGCATCTTGCCAGAAAGGAAGTCAGCTGTGGTGGCTGTACAGTTCCAGGAGCCAGCCCATCGAGAAGGCATTTGTGAGTCTCAGGGCGTGTGGGTACAGTGGAACAAAAGTGGTGTCTGTTTGCTTGCGTCATGGAAGCAGCATTGGAAGAAATCACTCCTGACCAACTGATGCCAGTCGGTGCAGCCCAGATTTTTAAAACTAGCTGGTTGCCCATCAAGAAGGATACCCAAGGGGCGAACCCACCAGCATGACTCTCTCCCTCCCTCTGTTTGATTTTCTCAGGAGTGCTACTCTGTGATAGGCTGCACTCATGTGATGATTACTGTATTGTGCATTTGCTGACTCTTATGATGTACAGACTTTCCAAAGCTCAGCTGCTTTATAATGTCCAAATTAATACCAACAGCATTTCTGGGAAGAGGAAGGGAACTACTGTGACATATGGACCAAATCTGATGATTCATGTAAAACTCATCAGTTACATTTTATCTCCTTTGTCCCCTTCTAGTCCTTTAAGAAATAAGAATCAATCATTGTCACATTGTCTAGTTATTTATACTGTACTTACCCAAAAAGTTAAGTTTACATCTCATGAATTTTGACTTATTGAGAAGAAATCCAATCTCAGTCATGGATTGAGACTGTTCTTGTTGTTAATTAATGAAAACTGAATTATAGACTGTTTTGTACAAAAAGCATTATTGAAAGAAATGTCACACTAAAACATATATCAAAAGCCTTGATAAAATTAAGATTCATTGTGTTTAGCGTTATTCTCATCCATCATTCTGGGAGAAGGCATATTAAAATCAACAAAGTTATTTTGACATAATTTACTCTAAGTGATTCTTCACAATTCCTCCAGGATGACAGATAGGACTTGGTAATCATAGCTGAAGAGGGCTCATCAATTCATAGTCAAATTAATGAATGAACAAAATATAATGTCATTCATCTATCCATTTATTCATCATCCTACTTAGTAACTCACTTTTTAACAATGCTTCCTAACATGCTACGTACACTGTGAATTGGTTTTACAAGATTCTTTTAATCAAAGATGAAATTTATAACATAGAAACAGAAAACCAAATACTGCTTATTCTCACTTATAAGTGGGAGCTAAACACTGGGTACACACTGGCACAAAGATGGGAAAAACAGACACTGGGGACTGCAGGAGGGGGACAAGGTTTGAAAAACTTCCTGTTGGGAAGTTTACTCTCAGTAAGCTCATTACCTGGGTGATGGGTTCAATTGTACTCCAAACCTCAGCATCACACGATATACCCTTTAACAAACCTGCACATGTACCCCAAGTCTAAAATAAAAGTTGAAAAAAAAAGATGAAATTCAGTTCAGCCACAGTCTTACAGAAAATATCAAATTAGTAAAGTCTAAAGTTATGAGATTTGACAGTTTTATAGTAGTTGACACCCACAGAATAGAAAATCTGGACTTTACATGATCTATAGGACATCTAGAGGATGTCCAACAGAAGAGAGGCTGCCTTTTCTGTGTATCTCTTTTAATAAGTAAGGACAGCTTCTTAGAACCTCCCAAACAGGCTTCTTTCTGAACCAATCACTGACATGAGAAACGAAACAGCTACTTAAGATTAATGAAGATTTGCTCTCTGAGTCATATAAAGGAGGAGTGAAGACCTGAACAAAAAGTAAAGGAAGAGAGAAATGGCTGGTGGCCAATAAACCAACAGTGTCTGCTTCAGCTACCTTTCCAGGAGCCAGCTTCTTCTTCAATGGTGAGAAGTGTGTTGAGGGGTCATGAAGTGACTTTTTGCAAGGGTGGCTATTGCTTGTAAGTGAAGACACGGGGGCCATAAGCTATGATTGATGGAGGAACATTCTTACCTTCCCCAAAATACCTCACAAATGCATCTTCTGAAAAGTCCGACATTATGACTTTGGGTTAAATTATTTTATCTGGAATTAAAATACCTATGAAAATGCATGTTTATAATTTTAGAGTGGGATAGCATAGTAAATAAACACCTTAGGATATTTTCTTCAGCAACTCTCTTTTAAGCACCTAAGAGCAAGGCACTCTGCTAGGTGGGAGATGCAGGAATACCTCACAGATAGTCCTTTATTCTGACAATCTATCAATTTGAGTGAACTATGTGCACAAGGACCATAGTAGAAAGTGATACCATCGAGATGTGGCTGACATTGGAGTTCAAAGTAGGAACTATAACTTCTGAATGATGTAGAGGAAGAAGGGAGAATGGTGGAGAAGGTGGTGTTAGAGTGGGCCGTGAACAACTCTAAAATGCAGATACAGAAAAAGACAATTGAGGCAAAAGGGTTCCAAGGGGGTGTGGAGAAGCACAGTAAGCATGCAGGGGAAACAGAAAGATCCCCTTTACTTGGAGCAAAATGATGGCAATCCATGGTTGACAAGATGAGAACAACTCTTAGGGGCACTGGATGCCAGGTTAAGGAGTTCAGAATTTGTTACAGATACAGAGAGGATCCTTCAAAGGTATTAGAAAAAGAGAGTGACTTTTGATCAGAGTTGCTATTAGGGAAATTGTCTGGTTTTGATGGGGGAATAAATTGAATGGGAGGAGGTAATAGTAGACTTTGGCGGTGGTAAGGGCAGTTATGTATCTACTAATTATTTGCAATGACTTAGAGGAGAGATAAAACATTTCAGGAAAAGTAGCATAGTCAGAGAAGTTTAGGTTCACACAAGTCACCTCCCTGTCTTGGATATCCAAGAGACAATGTAAGGCCACTAGGGCCCCCAGGGAGTTTCTGGTGGGGGCAGGGGTTAGACTGAAGTCCAACAGCAATGTTTGCCATGCTCAGCATTTGGCCCAGTGCAGAGATTTCTCCCAAGCACTGACAGGCTTTTTCTCATCCATGGAGACTGGGTTCCCAAGCACTGTGTCTGTAGCCCCTGGTATTCCCTGAATTGGCACCAACCATTGCCTAAATGTTCCCCTTTGTTCTTAACTTCCTAAATGACTCATCGGATTCCTACTTATGTTGTCTGAGTTGATTTATGAAACCTTAATGTGACAGATGAGACCTAATTCCCTTGGGGATTATTATTTCTCTGGGTAGTTTCCCATTATGGCAGTTTCAATTACATGTGTATTTCTGCCAACAATGCTTAGTTCTCTCTTTCGTACCTTAAAGATTCTTGACATCAGGTCCAGACTTCTGGAATTCACTTCCCCAGCTCTTTTGACTATGTTTGAGTAGAAGTTCTGGCAGGGATTTTTATGAAGCCATGCTATATATGATAGATTCTAATTGAAGAGTGAGATGTGGAAGATATTGCAAAAGCTAAGGGTTGCTACTGGCTGCAGTAATGATGGGAAACCAGATAATTCAGCCAGCCTACTAGGTAGATCCACCTTTATTAACCTGAATTATCGATCTACCTATCTATCTATCTATCTATCTATCTACCTACCTACCTACCAATGAGCATTTCACAACTATAGGGCAAAGTCGCACCAAGAAACCAGTAGCAAATGTATTTATTCAATAACACAAAGAGTCCAAAGAAACAGAGTTACTAAAGTACGATTTAAAATTTTTATTTTTATTAGCATTCTCACCATTGTATAATCAAACTGAATTGTTTCAACTTAGTTGGCCTGTCAGGTTATCCTGAGATCAGCAAGGATTAATTCATTAGACCATATCCCTGTCTGTATGCAAGGAGAAATATAATTGTTAGGACATTCACGATTAGGACTGACTTTCATCTGGTGCGCACTGGTAGAGCCTATCGGATAGCACCCATTCTCTTTATTGGTGGTGGTTCGTGTAGTTAATAAATTGTTGGACTGTTACTCTTGCACAAATTGCTGAATTATAAATATAAAGAATTATAAAATAAGATAAAAATAACTTGTTAAGGAAACCTAAACCCTCTGACTTTAATGCTTTCATGCTGATACATCCTGTGTCAGATATGGCACCTATAGGTGACTTTACAACCACAGGTTATTAAGCATCAATGTACAGACCAAGCAGGAAAATAATGTAGTTATGAAAACTAAGTAGTATATTCAGAGGGTCCTTTGGCTTACCAAACATTCATCTCAACTAGAGTTTATAGTTCAGAAAAATCAGAAAAGTTTCAGGAACAAAATAAACATCTAGATTTTATATATTAATTTCCTATTGCTGCTGTAACAAATTACTGTAGATTTCATAGCTTAAAACAACACAAATATATTTTCTCATAGTTCTGGACGTCAGAAGTCTGACATGGGCTTTAATGGGCTTAAATCAAGAGGCTGGCAGGCTGCATTTATTCTAGAGGCTCCAGGGAAGAACCTGCTTCCTTCCATTCTCAACTTCTAGAGTTTGCCCGTATTTCCTGGCTCATGGCCCCCTTCCATATTAAAGCCAACAGTGGCCAGTTGGGTTTTTCTCACAGTGCATCACTCTGACACTAATTCTCCTCTCTTTTCCACATTTAAAGGGCACTTGTGATTCCATTGAGCCTATCTGGACAATCCAGGGTAATTTCTCCACTTCAAGATCCTTAACTTACATCCACAAAGTCCCTTTTGCCATATAAGGTAACATATTCACAGGTTCCAGAAATTAGAATGTGAGTAACTTTGGGAGGTCACTGTTCTGCCCACCACAAAGTGTTTCCAAATGTCATAGTGGTCACAGTTAGTGTTTGATCTTGGACAACCCAGTCTCAGTCTCAGAAAACCTTGTTTTCTCCCTGAAGTTTGCAACTGAAAGACTGGGTTGTTCTGTCTTTGGGAATAACATAGATGGTGGAGTTGAGATGAAAGATGGGAGTAAATATAAAAAGAAATATGGAATGATGAAAAGATGGAAAATATGGAAGATGGAAATCAATCAAGAAATATTTATCAAATATGCTTTATGCTGAGCTCTGTAGGCAGCAAAAAATAGAAGAAAGCATGAGCCTTACTCTAAGGAGCTTCAAGTCTTGGAGGCAAAACACATATACAAATAGCTAATGTTTGTACACTTAGCCTCATTTGCTTAAAGGACTAGACTTTCTTGTGCTCTCAAGGTAAAGCACTTTGCTCATGGGCTGCAGCATGTTTTGGAATCCCTTCTGTGCTTTGCCCTGAACAGTGTGCCCTGAACACTCAGGCGTGTCCCAGAGACAATCAGCAAGTCAGTTTGGCTGGAGCTGAGGGAGCATATCTTCCTTAAAACAAGACGAAGAGGAGCCCCAAATGTCTGTTAATGAGGAGCAGTTGGCACACAAATGACCTCTCCAGGAATCTCTTGTTCCTCCTGCTGTACTGCCGTCTCCAGGTTTGGTGAGTTGGAGTGCTCAAGAGCTGGCCAGTACTGATGCTTGCAGCTAAGCTTCCCTTTTGAGGTTTCATTGCTACCACTTCACAATATCCAGGTTTTGTAAGTGGTCACAAGCAACAGTATTGTATCAGCTTGGAGGAAAGCTCCATTCTAAGCACAGACCTTTGCCACATGTGTAATTTCCATGTGCATTCCTTGAGCATGATTCCACTTGGAAATGCCTTAGTTCTAGCCCAGTTATGTTATCTTGGAGAAACAGTTTCTTTCCTCTAGTCTCATTGATTTTGTCCTTGTTCCTCTTTGATGTCAAAGCTAGGCTGGATTATTCCAGTTTGTTGTCATCAATGCTTCAACCAAGGCCATTAAGCAGGCCTTTTAGAGCAAGATGTATACAAACTTCCAACCAACAGGGAAATTGTCCTAAGATGCAAATAAAATGGCCCATGGTAGTAAGACATTGGAAGTGGGTAGGAGGGTTCTTCCTCCCCTGCTGCCTCTCTATACTCCTAAGCACCCCTCTGTCTCCTTGGTATAGATGAATTAAGATGAAAAATTTACCTTTCAAATCTTGGTCCAGCTCAAATGTTAATGCACAATTATTTCTTATGTTTTCCTCCCAGAATTACAAAAACACAAGCTGTAATATAAGGAAACAATTAAAAGGGAAAAAAAGATAAATTCTAAAAGCAGTTCTTTGAAAAGTTGTACAAAATAGAAAAAGAAAAAACAGTTGTAAGCCTGACTAAAGGAAAAAAAGAGCAAAAGGGTTAGGAATGAGAATGGAGGCACAATATAGATACCAAAAAAAGTTAAAGGAATTATGAGAAAATGACCCTATAGTGACAAAGTTGAAAACCTAAAGCAAATATATGGTCTGGTTTTGCTCAGAGTAGGGATAAGTAAGCTCTTACCAGACCAACCTCAAACTATAAACAAAATAAAAATATAACTATTTGAAAGAACTGGAAAGGTAGATTCTGGGGGCAGATTCTGGATTGTCATTTAGAAGAAAGAAACCGTGTGGGGAGGCTTCTCTCCCCTTTTTTTGAACACAGATTGCTTTCAAAAAGCAATCCAAAAGCAACAGCATACAGAGTTTTAAAAACAGAAAGAAACCCTCGATCTTTTTTTTATAGCATGATTTACTGGATATTTATTTATTTATTTATTATAGTTTAAGTTCTGGGATACATGTGCATAAAGTTCAGGCTTGTTACATAGGTATACATGTGCCACGGTGGTTTGCTGCACCCATCAACCCGTCATCTAGGTATTAAGCCCCGCATGCCTTAGGTATTTGTCCTAATGCTCTCCCTCCCCTTGCCATCCACCCCCCGATAGGCCCCAGTGTGTGATGTTCCCCTCCCTGTGTCCATGTGTTCTCACTGTTCCACTCCACTTATGAGTGAGAACATGTGGTGTTTGGTTTTCTGTTCCTGTGTTAGCTTGCTGAGAATAATGGAGAAACCCTCAATCTTACTGGCTTATAGAGCCAGAAGACAGGGCAATCAGAGCCATGAGAAAGTAAGGATGTCCTTGGAGAGAGCCCGAAAGGGAGAGCTATAAATTCTGTGTATAAATTCTGCTCAGATTTCTGGCTAACACCTGATTTATGAATGCACAGAACAGACTCTAAAAGTCCCTTCTAAAGCCAAAGGAATGGAGCTGAGATTTGAGGTGCCAGCCAAGTGATAGAGTTTACAGCTGGAATCCAGCTAAGTTAATTGCCTGCTAAAACAAAAAAGTTTACAGTTTTGGGGAAAATACAACAGAATGTAGAGTATCTAGAACTTAACACTACAATGTTCAAGATACAAGCAAAATTACTTGACTCATAAAGAAACAAGCATGTGACCCATTCTTAAGAGAAAGAGGGATTTTAAGACAGCTCAGATGTTGGACTTAGCCAACAAAGATTTAAAGCCGTGACTATAAATATGTTATGTGATATGAAGAAAAGCATATTCAAAATTAGTGAAAAGATAGGATATCTCAGCAGATAAATAGAAATCGTAAAAAGGAATCAAAGCAACAGTATCTGAAATAAAAAACTTCTTGAAGGAAATTCAGAGCCCTATGGAGATGACAGAGGAAAGAACCCATGAATTGAAAGATAGATCAGTAGGAACTATCCAATCTGAAGAAAAAATAGAGAAGAAAATGAAGAGACTTGAGAACCCAAAGAACAATGTCGAAAGATTTAACACATGTGGAACCAGAGTCTCACAGAGTGGAGAGATAATCGCTGAAAAAAATATTTGAAGAAAAACTGGCTGAAGAGTTCCTAACTTTGACAAAAATAGAAAGTGTCCAGATTTACCCAGCTAAGCTCAAGTGGCATAAACACAAAGAAGACTATGCCTAGGCACATCAGCCTTCTGGAGGTTAAAGATAAAGGGAAAATTTTGAAAACGGCTAGAGGAAAGTGGCACGTTATATACAAGAAAATAATGCTTTGAATGAATAAAGTTTCTGCCCTCTTCTCAGAAACTTGAAGGCAAGAGCACAATGAGACAAAAATCTTTTAAGTTCTGAAAGAAAAACCACCACCGCAACCAACATCCATCAAGCCAGAAATCTATATCCAGTGAAATATTCTTTGAGAAAAAAAAAGAGAATAAAAGTGTAATAAAGATAATTTCAGATCAAAGTAAACAAAGGTGATTGGTCATCAGCGGATCTGCTCTACAGGAATGAAGGAAAGGAGCTCATTAGACTGGAGGCAAATGATACCAGAGGCAAACCTGGATCTTTAGGAATGAATGAAGAGCATCAGAAATGGTAAATATTTGGGTAAATATAAAAAGTTGTCTTCTCCTAATTTCTTTAAAAGACATATCACTGTTTAAAGCAAAAATTACAACATTTTAACATTGTCTTGTGAGATGTACAACATAGGTAGGTAAATAGATATGACAAATATATCATAAAGTACAGAGTGGGAGAAAATTGACCTATAGACAGTTGCAATGCACAATAGTAACTCTAAGGAGTTACTCTGCAGTAGCTCTGCAGACCCATGTCTATGCTGTAACCCAACATAGATCAGCTGGTCGTGTATCCTGAATTAGGTTGAGCTAAATAATAATAATTATTATTTTTATTATTATCTGAGACAGAGTCTTGCTCTGTTGCCCAGGCTGGAGTGCAATGGCGTGATCTCCACTCACAGCAACCCCCACCTCCTGGGTTCAAGCGATTCTCCTGCCTCAGCCTCCTGAGTAGCTGGGATTACAGGCATGCACCACCATGTCCAGATAATTTTTGTATTTTTAGTAGAGACAAGGTTTCACCATATTGGCCATGCTGGTCTCGAACTCCTGACCTCATGAAATATTAATAATATGCATCTTAGTCTATGGAGAAACCATTTAAAACTATAATAATGCAAACAGGTACGGCTAAAAAGTCTGCAGAGAAATTGAGATAGAATTCTAGAAAAATATAAAGTTTCCACAATAACCCAAAACAAGATGAAAACTTATATGTATAGAAAGTTTACCATGAGGATATTAGGAAAGTAATTAAAATTTTCCATTAAAATGTTACCATGACAAAACGGTTTCATAGTTGATTTCTAATGAGCTTATTTTAAAATAAGAGATAATTGTAATAGTATTTACATTCTTTGTGACTTCAGAAAAAGAAGCAAGTCTCCCTGTAAAGTCAGCACAATTTCCACACAGTTGATTTCAGGGTTCAGTCATCAATCTTATGGGGCTGATTTTTAATGGAGCTGATCTTTCTTGTGTAATCCTGTCCTTTCTGCTATTTTGAAGATTCACGCCCTCACTTCACCTCTCCCTAAAATTCCCACAACAATTAGCATTTGGAAATATGGGGATCATTTGTCTGATATCTCATTTTTGAAAAGTTACTTATCCCTAGAATAACTGATAACTTTGTTTGTCAGGTGGAAAGGGAGGGAAGGAGGGAGGACAGAAGGAGAGAATTAGTAGACCCCAATCGCCTGATATGTGCCAGCCAATTCTCAAGTGTTCTTCAACACCCCTAGGAGATCATCAATATTACTCCCCCTTTTATAGACTCTGATAATCAGAAATGCTTTAAAAAAATACAGGGGGCCAGGCATAGTGGCTCATGCCTGTAATCCCAACACTTTGGGAGGCTGAGGTGGGCAGATCACGAGGTCAAGAGATCGAGACCATCCTGGCCAATATGGTGAAACCCCATCTCTACTAAAAACACAAAAATAAGCTGGGCGTGGTGGCATGTACCTGTAGTCCCAGCTACTCAGGAGGCTGAGGCAGGAGAATGGCGTGAACCAGGGAGGCAGAGGTTGCAGGGAGCCGAGATTGCGCCACTGTACTCCAGCCTGGGCAACAGAGAGAGACTCCGTCTCAAAACAAAAACAAACAGGAATAAAGCTCCCTCCTTCTGTGAGGTCGCGTAGTTAATAATGGCAGGTGTGAGATTTGAAGGTCGAGCTCTCTGATTTCAGGGCATGTTGTTTTCTGTTTCTTCCAACTGCCGGATGGATTTTTTTGAAATACTTAATGGGAAATTTTCTCTCTTTGTATTCAGTTTCTTCTAGAAACTTAAAAAGGCGTGTCTTTTTTTCAGTCCTGGTGTAGCATCTTCCCTTCTTCCAAGAGGTCTGCCCTTTCCTATTAGCAACATCATGAGAGTAACAAGCAGCTGAATTTTCTAAGAAGGGAGACTCGCTCTTCTGTAATGACCTAGAGCTTACTTCCCCTCTCTGTGCCTTCCAGTCCCTTGTCTTTAATCTCATCTCTGGCTCTCACTAAGGTGGAATTTAGAGTCACTCACCCCTTTATTTTCATGCAACAACACCAACGATGAATTTGTAGGTTAACTTTTTTTTGTGCCAAGTGACGGTGGGAAGCTTGGGAATGCCATGCTGTATTTCTTGGCCTCCTGGTGCTTCCATTCTAGTAGAATCAAATACTGTAACACAGTGGTTCTCAGCCCTGGCTACATGGTAGAAACACTTGGCAAAGTTTTTGTTTTTGTTTTTTGTTAATGCCTGGGCTTCTCCCAGAGGTTCTAATTTTTTGGGTCTGGGGTGAGGGCTGGGCATCAGCATTCTTTAACCTTCCCCTACCTCCCAACCCCCAAGACAATTCCAATGGGCAGCTTGGATTAGTAGCTACTGACATAATGCCCTCCCATCAAAGAGATTAATAAAAGGATATTTGGGACAGTTGCCAAAGGAGTATATCCCAAATGTGGAATTTCAGATATGATGGCTTTTAGACAAAGGAGATACTCTGGAGCTGAACGTCCTTCCCACCATCCCTCAAGTTCACGCCATGTAGCAAGTGAAAGCTCTGTCGATTGCTAAAGTCAACTTGGCCCCAAAGCTTTCAGGATCAAAATTCCCCATGTATCCTGCGTGTAGATTATACGGTATCATTAGTTACCATTCACTAAGTGCTACCTGAACGTTACCCTACTGGATTCTCACAGTGATCTTGTGAGGCAGGCGTTCTGAGTTTCGTTTTACAAATGACGTCTCAGGGAGGGTCAGCAGCAGCTGGAGGTCACATAGCTAGAAAGTGAGACGGCCAGCGCCAGTCATCAGCTCTTACCCATGACACTGCATCCCAGAGGCCAAGCCTGTGGTGTTGAGCAGATTAGTTTGAGAAAGGGGCCAGGAGAAATCATAATTCAGTCTCAGACCTGCTCAGCCCATAGGCTCTGCAGACCCATGTCTATGCTCTCTGCAGACCCATGTCTATGCTGTAACCCAACTTAGATCAGCTGGTCTTGTATCCTGAATTAGGCAAAGCTAAATTATTATTATTATTATTATTGTTGTTGTTTGAGACAGAGTCTCACTCTGTTGCCCATGCTGGAGTGCAATGGTGCAATCTCAGCTCACTGCAACCTCTGCCTCCCAGGTTCAAGCGATTCTTCTGCCTCAGCCTCCTGAGTAGCTGGGATTACAGGTGCACACCACCACGCCTGGCTAATTTTTGTATTTTTAGAAAGACAAGGTTTCACCATATTGGCCATGCCGGTCTCGAACTCCTGACCTCATGATCTACCTACCTCAGCCTCCCAAAGTGCTGGGATTACAGGTGTGAGCCACCGTGCCCGGCCAGCTGAGCTAAATTACATGTAATTCCCTTTCTTCCTTCTCAGCGTTGTCACTCTTAGAACACAGCACTATCTCTGTTCTTAACTATCTTTTCAAAAACAAGAGTGAAAGACTTTGTTCTTCACATCTTCCTTTCCCCCTTTTGCCTGCTCTATCAAGTCAGCCATAGGTATTTAGGGCTAGGCAAAACTGGGAAGTGACTGGGAAGTGACTGATACATGTTTTCATCATCATTACCCTCTCCCTTCTGTATTTTCTTCCCCTTTGTGGAATCTAGACCTTTAGGCTTCTTAATTGAAACTTTCTCAGAAAGGATAGGATAAATTCATTACACTACAGGGTGAATGACTGATAGGATTTCATGTGCCACCTTTCCCAGGGACAGGCACATTTTAACAGGGGACAAAGAGTTCAATTTGGGAGTCCAATACATGTGCATTTAAATCTCAGGCTGCCTTCTGGTTATGTAATGCTTGGCAAGTAACCTAACCTGTCTTAGCTTCAATTTCCTCATCTCTAAAAAGAGAATAATACTTCAGAGGGTTGTGATGAGGATTAAAAAGATTTGAGACTGTGCCTAACACAGTGCCTGGCACATAGTAGGTGCCTGTTAAATGTCTACCCCCTTTTCCTCTCACCTCAATGGCAGAATTCATGCATCAGGCAGGGGTAAAAGTTCTTTGGGACGTGTTGTTTCAGAAATCTCTCAACAGCACATGGCCTCCTACTTCCTCTACTCCACAGACCAGGCATTGTTGAGGAACACATTGAACTTTTCCCCAGTGAGTCACATTAACACACACATGCTCCAGGACCACTGTCACGGGGTATAGGCATTTCATGTAGGAAGGCCATGGCTATATTTTACACTGAGGCTTCTTGTCTGCCCTTTCTTATAAGCCTGAAGCCTCCCCTAAAACACAGGTATGAACTCACAGATTAGCATCTAATCTCCAGTGTACTAAATGTTTGCATACTGCCAGCATTTTGGAAGAAACAGCTACCTCTTGGTTTTTCTTTCTACAGAAGTTGAAATGCACCTCCTCTGAATGAAAAGCTAGAGGTTGTGTTCACTCAGAGTGTGGCTGAAATGCAAAATATATTTCAGAGCTTGTGCCTTTATCCCAATGCAGTAAAAAGGTGACTGTTATTAAAGAACAATGCAAAGCCTTTAATTCCCAAGCTTTCAAGGAAGCTTTATGTACTGGTTTGACTTTCATTATCTGTCTTTGTCATCCTTGTAAAATATCCCATTAGACTTTCCACTAAGGCAGAGAAATCAGACTTACAATGGAAACTAAGTTGTTTAATTGCTATTATCTTTCAAAGTTTGAAGTATAGTATTTTTTTTTTTTGTAATTGTTTCAGGAAAAGAAGCTTGGATTTGAGAACTAGGTTGGGTGAGTTAAGTCTTGAAATAAAGCCTGCTGCTGAATCCAAATTCTTCTGATATTGCAGATCCTGCCCAGTTACAGTAGGAATCTGGCTTCACCTTGACTGGGTGCACAGACCAGGCTTGAAACACCAGTGGTCTTGGTTCAAAGCCTGACTAGGCCACTTACTGAATGGTAGACCTTGGCAAGTTCTGTAATCTCTCCATGTCCCAGTTGCCTCATCAGTAAAATCAGCAGAACGACAGTATCACAATGTGTCTTAGTGAAGGTTAACAACATACTTATGTAACACACTATCACATCGACCAGAGAAGAGTCAATACATGCTACTTCCCTTTCTCCTTTATATGCAATCAAAAGTAGTTAGTCCAGAACAGTGACATCTGATGAAATCAAAGTGGGCATCAAGGGCAATGTTGGAAGAAAATCAAAGAGAAGTCATAATGGGAAAATGGGAAGATACTGTCCAGTATGTGTGTGTGTGTATGTGTGTGTGTGTAAGCCCCAGTCTTTGAAACTCAAAGTGTTAACTATAAAAATTCCAATACATTTGGATATGTATCTTATAATGAGGGGTGCACACATGAGTCTCAACACCAGCACAGGCAAGGGGTGCCATTTACTTGGTGTGGCGATGTTAGCTGCCACCAAATGTCATGTTCATAGCAGAGGATTTGATGAGTTAATTCAATCCAAGTCCAGACACTAAATATCTTGCAGAATAAACAACAATGCATTTTTGAGACATGTTTTCTGCACCCCCCCTTTTTGTAAACTAAAGTAGTCTTTCCTGGCTCCTGAACACAAGCTGTCCTCATCTATTTCCTAAGATAATCCATTATAAATTATGACAGGTTCCCCAGATCCTGGCGGCCGGCGCAGCCCAGTGTGCTGCCCAGGTCTCACTTTTCTGTCCTGGTCATCTCCGACAAGTTCCATGCGTGACTGGTCAGGAGACGGCTAATTCCAGTCCACGCATTTTTCAGATGAGCTTCATTTTATTTTTAATTTCCCCACAAATGCACGCCAGGCGCAGATTTCGTCAGTTACAGACATAGCTCTCTAATCTGTGCCGCCCTTCCGTAGCTCATACTACCAAATGAATTAAGGTCCAGTTACATATAAAAGTGATTATGATCAGCGAAATGTCTGCCCAGAGTGGCCTCCCAAAAAAGGGCAAAGATTCGAGGCTCTGACACTCCCCTTTGGCCATCTTAGGGCCATGCACCGTACAATAAAAATGATCCCATCCACAACTTTCTAAAACATACACTGCCTTCAGACTTTACAGCTCCAAGCCCTCTGGCCCCCACGGAACAGATAAACAAATAGCTTTCCTCTGTTGGGGGAAATTATTTGTTTTCTGTCTTCATCCAACGAGATTTCTTTTAGAGAGATCTGATCTCATCCTTGTGAGAGCTTCCTATTTCACCTCTCCAGGCATCTGGCTTTTGCTCGGAGGCAGGCGACTTCTTCCAAATCCTGACATTTGAGGGGCAGGACTCCACGTCATCTTTGGGATTCTGGAAAGGCTTGTGGGGCGATTCTCAGGATAGTGTCTGTGAGGACTGTATTTTCCCCTCAAATCAGGAAAGCAGCTCACGGAGTAGGCACTGCATGGAGACTCATAAAGTTAAATCAGACCAGGGAGCGAGGAAATAAAGGCCATCTTCCTCTATTCTCAGAGTTTCTAATATAACTCAGGGGTGAGGAAATATTCCTGAGGACACATTTAATTATCGAAAGTTATCTTCTCCATAAGTTAATAGATACAAAGAAGACCAAGAGAACAAGGAGGAATTTAATGGAAAGAGTAATAGGGACCAAGAGGCAGGGGTTTGCCACCAAAGAAGTACGCGATCCTGTATACTTCTCTGCCTCTTTCTGGTGCTGCTCCCCACAAATATAAAATCGAGAATATTCTGGACTTCTATGACAAATGGCAAAAGGGGAGATTCGGAAAGCTTGCCTCGTTTCCACCAAGGTTTCTAGAACAATTATTACAAAGCATAACCAGTCTAGGCCTGAGGGAGACGGTGATGTAGTCCTCCCATGAGGCCTTTTACTGGGGATTTTTCCAACTTGCTGTGCAGACCCCAAAGCTGATGAGGTCAAATGTGCTCAGCCTTTTGATATGTTCTCGTTGGGGTGGAACCAACTGGACAAACAGTCCAAGAATCTCTCCTAGATCTGACCTCTGAACAGAGCCCGAGGTGGGGTGGTGAAGGCAGAGAAATGCTGCCCCACATGACAGAAGCCAGCCAACGCCTGCTGCCCCACCGCCCGCCAGGCCGTGGCCCTGCTGCCCTCTGAGACAAGCCGACCTTGGTAGTCACCCAACTTGAGAATCTTTTGAGCTCTTCCTGTCGCCATGCCCCGCCCCATCCCATTCCACCCTCTCCTCTTTTTTCTCCTCCCTGGCAGCCACTCTGTTTTCAGATGTTTATCCAGAGTCAGGTCCTCAGTGGCTGTGGTGAGGCCTGGGGGAGGGGAGTGCCCTAAAAGCGGGGTTCCTCTGGGTTTCTAGGGCCCATCACATGGATGCCCACGTGTGTGTGTGTGTGTGTGTGTGTGCATGTGCGTGCACACATGTGTGCGGGTGTATTTCACTGGTTGACAGTGGTCTGTATCTCTGGCTTGCAATGTCATTAGTCCTAGATGAGCCCATGTTGGATGCCTTTTTTGGGAACACTAGTATCATCTGTGCTCTGAATGCTCCATCTCAGTGGTCTCAATTTGATCAGGACATCCGGATTTTGTAACATCATTTTCTAACTGTTCCCCCGACCCTGATTCCATCCTTCAGAGCTCTGAGGACATGTAACTAGAAGCCACTCCAATTACGCTCCCCCTCTGTGGTGGACCCGTGTCACCTGCCGCCCTGGCATCATCACCCAGGCATGCACTGTCACACTCCCAACCGGAATGTCAGCTTGCTGTTTGAGATTCACACCGACACTCGGTCCCCAGAGGGCTCCTCCTGGAGCCAGGGCGGCCTGTGCTTGGGAACACATAAAAGCACAGGAGTCCCCTCGCTTTTTGGCAGCACTTCAAGCACTAGCCCAATGAAGAGATCTTGACAGCATACTTGTAAACTCCACAGGCCCCAAGGGCTCAAACACCACGATATTTATGCTCACGGGTGGGGAGCCAAAACAGTCGGGTTGTTATGCAGACATGGATCTCTTACTCAGACCAGCATTTCTGACACCTGTTAATTGGCATTTGAAAGAACTGAGTCAAGGGGGGTGGGGGCCTCGGGAGCTGCTGCCAACCTGTACCTGAACCGCGGGGAGTCCTGCAAGGTTTTGGCCCCTCCAGCTGGTCAGAGATTCCCTGGAGAGATGAGCAAGTGAGTCCCAGGGTTGCCAGAAAGGATCATCAGAGAAGGAAGAAAATAGGAAGGTGGGTGAGAAGAAAAGTAAGAGACCAAGAGGGAAAGAAAAAACTAGAGAGGGCGGGTATTTTTAGATTTGCTAGTGCAGAGCTTTGTGCCTGCAGCACGGGTCCTTGCCTCTGCAGCACCAGTTCTGCTGGCCCAGGGTGGAATACACCCTTCTTCTCTCCTTCCCCGCTGGGGCAGGAAGTCTCACCTGCCTTTGAAGGCTAGAGACCACTTCCTCCAAAGAGCGTTCTCTGAAAACCCCAGAAAGCCAATCTCCTCTTCCTTCAGGAATTCTTATTGTGACATACAGTTTAGTGCTTCAAACCTTCTTGTGTGTGTCTTGTGTGTCTCCCCGACAATTCCCTCCACACCGCCAATTTTTAACTCTTTGGAGTCATATTAGAGACTTTTTCTGGCCCGCCGTGCCCAGCACAGTCCTAGTTTCAAAGTAGATTCTCAGTATCCACAGCTGATGGATTGATTTTCCCCCTCTGGATGTCTTTTTCTCTTTTTGGGTTCCAGACCTCCCCGCCTCAACTTCCACTCAATCTGTCCCCACGTAGCTTCAAGCTGACTAGCTGGGCTCTGTGAGTCTCCTTCTCTGCACCTGTTTCAAGGTGTGGATGGCCCATAGTTCGACCTTACGTGAGACTAGGTTTAAATGACGCAGTAAAAATAGTTTCTATATTTCATTATTAGTGCTCAAAAAATATTCATCAAGTCTCTATTTATGAACTGACCTGTGTTCCAAAAGTCAGCTTGTGTTTTAGTTTGAATCCAGAAGTCTGTAGAAACAACATTATAAATGAATTCCTTCATTCATTCCTTCAACAAATACATTTTGAGCACTACTGCAAGCTCTGCACTATTCTATGTGCTGTGAAATCTGCAGGGAACAAAGCACATACAAACCCTCGTCCTCAGGGAGCTTATATCCTGGTCAGGGGAGACAGACACACAAAGAAGCAAGTAAAATATATGAGATGTCAGATGATCCTAAATGCTAAATGCCATAGAAGGGAATAAAATAGGAAAGGGGAATAAGGTGTCGGACAGGGCTGGGATTGTACAAGAGGGAACTTGGTGTGTTCTAGAACAGCAAGAAGCCAGAGTAGCTCAAGCAGAGTGAGCACTGGGGTGAGGAAAGTACTGGGTGGTTTCCCTGGCCAGCCCACTGATAGTCTACTTAGCTCATAAGAAGTCTGAACTGCAATTCTAATTCAACCATAAACATTTACTGCATGCCTATACTACGACAGGGATTAGTGCTAGGTGTTGGTACTAATTCTTTCAACTACTAGGTGTTGGTACTAATTCTTTCAACTACCTTTAACCACGTTTCTATGGGAATATCCCTTCTGTGTATCAGCTAGAGAGGCAATTTGGGACATTAGAACCTTTTCTTGATTTAGAGCCTCAGGCATTGGATTTGCTGCTGAGTGCTGCTTTTTGTCCTTGGGCAAGTTGCATAACCTTCCCAGTTCTTGATTTCCTGGAGATGATAATGACTGTTTTGCCTTTTTTGTGTGGTGTGTGTGTGTGTGTGTGTGTGTGTGTGTGTGAAAATTAAATGAGGTTAGTGTACATGAGAGAGCCTTGTAAAACATTAAACACTATACCCATGTGAGTTGTCATGATTTTAGGTGAGTTTTTCTGTCTTCTACATTGGGGAATTAAGGGACAAAGACTCAGAAATAGACATCTCTAGTGACCCCTCCATACACAGAAGTTTTGGGTAAGTTTTATGTTAGCCATCTAACTTCTTGTGAAAAGGGTAATGGGGCCAGCCAGTTTCAAGATGGTGAATAACTCAGCTAAAAGTGTCAAGTGGAAGAAGAAACAGGTCAATGAAGACTGCCTGACTCTAGGGAAGGTTGTAGAGTAGAATTTGAGGAAAGATTTATAATTCATTTCAAAAATGACAAGCAAGAGGACAGACCCAAACAAATCATTACACAGGTAAAATCACATTTCCCCTCTGGACACTGTTCTTTTCTCCCCATTTTCCTGTATCCTTCGTGGCCCATTTTCCACAGCATTTAAGCTGTCCAAGTCCCACCACTCTGATTCCAGCCATCCAGTTGCTCCCAAGCCTGCCTACTTTCCCTCCAGTGCTCTTTAGAATGGAGGACTCTGTAGAGACAGATCTTTTATTGACAGAGAACTCACTTCCTTATTAGAAGGCAGGCTGTTCATTCTGGAAAGCCCTTGTAATATTAGAAGGTTCTTCCTGAAAGCTGCTTAAAATTTGCTTCCCTGTGCCTTCTCCTCCTAACTCCTGGATCACCCTCTGAGGTCCTCAGAAGCACCCTAACTCCTCTTCCAAGACACAGCTTTTCAGGTATCTGAGGATCGGTCCCTATCCCACTTCGCAAACCCCAACACAGTCAGTTTAAGATTTTTCTCCTTGGGTGGGCGCGGTGGCGCATGCCTGTAATCCTAGCACTTTGGGAGGCCACGGCAGGTGGATCACCTGAAATCAGGAATTCAAGACCAGCCTGACCAATATGGTGAAACCCCATTTCTACTAAAAATACAAAAATTAGCTGGGTGTGGGGGTGGGTGCCTATAGTCCCAGCTACTCGGGAGGCTGAGACAGGAGAATTGCTTGAACCCGGAAGGCAGAGGTTGCAGTGAGCTGAGATCAAGCCACTGCACTCCAGCCTAGGCAACAGAGCGAGACTCCATCTAAAAAAAAAAAAAATTAAATTAAAAAAATAAAATAAAAAAGAGATTTTCTCCTTATCCTTAGTGTTCTTCAACGTTGCTGTGAAATATTGAGGGGTTTTGTTGTCATCCTGTTTTTTTGTTGCTTTTTAATCCTGCTTCTGTACACAGCATGTGCTTTCTTTCCACTCTAAGAATTCATGACGTTCTTCAGTCATGAAGTCTTAAAAATTCTTTTTTAATTTTTATTTAATTTTTTTTTTTTGAGACAGAGTCTTGCTCTATTGCCCAGGCTGGAGCACAGTGGCACCTTCTTGGCTCACTGCAACCTCTGCCTCCCGGGTTCAAGTGATTCTCGTCTCAGCCTGCTGAGTAGCTGGGATTACAGGCTCACGCTACCATATTTTTAGTAGAGATGGGGTTTCACCATGTGGGCCAGGCTGGTCTTGAACTGCTGACCTCAGGTGATCTGCCCGCCTCAGCCTCCCAAAATGCTGGGATTACAGGCATGAGCCACCATGCCCAGCCTTTTTAAATTTTTAATTTATTTTTATGTTTTAGAGACGGAGTCCTGCTCTGTCGCCCAGGCTGGAGTGCATGGTACACTCACAGGTTACTGCATCTTTGAACTCCTGGGCCCAAGCGATCCTCCAGCCTCTGCTTCCCAAGTAGCTGGGACTATAGGCATGTGCCACCACACCTGGCTCAGTTCTTAAAAATGTTTAGCCATCTCTTGTTCAAGTACCATCAGCCTAACTTCCAGTTTTCTTAACAGCGCTTTTATCTTTCTCTCTTTATTTCTCTGAGCTGTGAAATTCATTAGAACTGTCTTTCAATTCACAATTTCTCTCTTTGATGATTACTAATGTAGTGTTTACCTAATATTGTTGTCTTTAATTCTAGGTATGTATTTTAATTCCATACTACTCTTCAGAAGCTGAACTCTAGTCTGCCTCTCCTGCTCCAGGATTTGGCTTCTTGTTCTGGATTACTTTCCCTTTCTTTCTTTTCTTTCTTTTTTTTTTTTAAATTTACCCAAGATAGTACTTCGGAACCTTTCTATTAAATTTCTATTGCACAGAAATGCCTATCTTAATGTAGTGCTCTTCCTTTTTTCCCTTTTTTATATTTTAATTAGTATGATTACATTTTCAGAACATAGTTATGTTTTCTCAAAATGGAAGCCTAACTCTGTCTTGACTCTGTCCCTACTGTCCTTGAACTGCCCTCATGTGCCTGATCTCCTGAGCTTTGCTTAGCAGTATTGCTGTCTGTGATACCCAGAACTGAATGCAGAGGGCTCCAGCAGGTGTCCTGAAGGCCAGTCTTAGGGACAGAGAACACTGAGCAAACAGGACTTCTAACAACACATGTTCTTTCATAGAAACATCTATAAGAGGATAAAAGGCAGACACCAAAGAAGTTTCCTTGAAGCAATTAATGGGTGGGCCTAACCTGTGTAGGGGTTGGGGTCGTCTGCAAGGGCTGCAGTAAACAGCCTCTGATAAACAATACTTCTTGATCCAGGTGAGATCAGGCCAAATTCCAGGTAAGAAGCCTCCAAGGGGAAAAGAAATCATGAAAGGCCAGGCTGGGGGCCTTTGTAGAAATAGGAGAGCCATCCATGCTTTGGCATTAGAGACAAGAGTGGTTCAAAAAAATCAAATGAAACACATCCATACGGACCTCAGGTGCTTCTTGACACCACATTAATCACCTTCCTCACGTTTACTGTTACTCCATCATGGTCTGAGTATAGGCGAGGTTGGCTGGAAAGCAATTGCAGAGAGAAAGTAAACCTCTATTTACAGACTGCAAGAGTTCTCCCTGTTTACAGCAGAGAATGCACTTGATAGGAAAAAGTAATCATAGGCCATTATGGTTATTCTTCAGTTTGTCAAAACATCCCATCTGGTAGAAGAGCACAAAGTGCCAACAATTATTAGCCCTTTTCAAAATTGTGTGTGGAGTTGTCTGCTAAAAACCGTATGTGAGTTCTGAATTCCAAGCTTTAGAATCTCAGCTTTATCACCTACTAGCTGTGTGATGTTAGGGTGGTTTCTTAACTTCTCTGAGATTCAACTTTTACTAAATCATACCTATTTTATTTTAAATGAGGATGAAATTAAATATTGCATATAAAGGGCATAGATTAAGCTCAATAAACATTCATATGCCCTCTCCTTTGATCGGGTGTCATTTGACAGAGCTAGGGGTGAGGAAGAAAGGAAGAAGGTGAAAAACATACAAGAATTTGTTTAAAAACAGGAGGAATTGTTAAGGACTGTTGCAAAAGGAACTAAAGCCACTTTGGCCATCAGCAGTTGATGGAATCTAGTGATAAATGTCAGTTGCACCCAACAATTAGAGGTGGGTGGAACTGTATATCTTCTTCCCCCACAGCCTGGCTACTTGGTCGTAACAAGGAAAGCAAGTTTCAGACCCAATTCTACCTTATTCTACCCCATTCTAACATTGACCGGCAGTCAGGTCCCCAAACAATGCAAGCTGATTCTGTAATCTTAGAGTGTCCCACTGTCAGTCATTTAAGGCAATCTGGTAAGTCTGGTGCATGAAAAATTTACACTAAGGCATATGCATCAAACATTCTGACAGCAGAATCAGTGCCCACATCCTTCACCATGCATGAGGTACAGAGAATAAATGAACTCCCAGGCCTGGAGCACCTATCTGAAGGTAGTAGGCTGCTGGGCTCACCAGATTCTTATACTCCTTTCATGCAGGACGGACGTGTCTTTACAAATTTTCTAGCCAGTCATTTAGAGTGAACACCACTTATTTCACCAACAAAAAAATGTTTTACCATTCTTTATGCTAATTAAACAACTTTCAGATACAGGCTTAGAATTGAGAGAGCTGAAGTATTTTCTATTTCTTCCTCTGTGGCTTACATTCCTGAATGAAGGTCTTTCAGTGTTCACTACTGTAGACTACAGTTAACTTGCATTCACATATATACATCACACAATCAACACTGAAGTATTTGAAGGGAAATTACAGGTGCTATAACAAGACAGGCAGACGACTGGAAAGGACTATATTATTTTTAAGTGAAAGCTGAAGAAAAATGGGAAATTGCAGTCACTTGTTTAGACAGGAACAGACAGTACTCCCTCAGATCTGAATGATTTACATCTCATGGCTTGTTTATTATAATCCTGTTTTTTGGCCAGAAAATGACTTAATTCCCTCTCAAATTTTGCTCATTTCACCACCATTCCCCTCAGTCTTCAAGAGACATTTCTGATACAAAAAATTCCCCAACAGACTTGAAGCTTCAGAGCTAGGATAGCAAGAATCCATAAAGACCATGAAATTATATACCTACATTTGCATGTCTTTCAAATTCTAGTTTGCTAGGTACACTTGGATAGCTAACATTCCACCTTAGGTAATACTTTTCTCAGCCTCTACTCTCCCTCTAACTTTCCCCATTAGCTTGGCAGAAAGACCTTGGGCTTCATCTATAGGCAGATTTTGAACAAAGCATGGGGGTGTTGGGATTGGGAAGCCAGCACACACACTGAACCTCTCAGTATAGCCAAAGGTGATGGAGACACTAGTAGATGTAGACGTCACTCTCCCTCCATTGCATAGTCAAACACCTGCATTTAATTATTTTCATTTAGCTGCCAATTATGAAAAACCAGACTAGGTTAGGAGCCAAACGCCTGGATTCAAGCTCCAGTTCTGTCATTCACAGCTGGGTGTGCTTGGCTAAATCACCCAAGGCTTCTCAAGCCCAATTTCCTAATCTGTCAAATGGGGCTAGTGAGTCCACCCTGACTCACAGGGTAGTCATTGGATTGAATGGCAGATTGGGCAGATTTTGCTTCATAAATTTTAAGGGATTTATGGGTGCAAAGAAGCATTTGTATCAATTATGTACATACACTCAATTATTTCTTGTGAGCATACCTTTTCAAGTAGATTTTAGGATTCTAGAAAGGAAGACTACAAGCTATGTACTTTGCAGTAACTGACAGTGTCATGCACCTACTGGTACTTAATGTATAAATGAAATAATGAGATTCTTTATTCTGAAAACAAGGCAGGGACTTGGCTTAATATCATATAGTATGCCTAGGAAAAACATTCAACATCATTATTCATCAAAAAGTTATTGAAGACCTATTGCATTTAAAGTTCTGTGTAAGGCCTTGAACATAGGATAAGTAAGATGTGCCTCTGCCTTCAGAAAATTAAGTGGAATAAACGACTAAAAGAGGTAAGAGGAAAGTCCATACTAAACACACAGAAAAGGTTGCCAACTCACCCCATAAAGTGTTGGGGGTGGACATGAGGAGAGGAAGGAAGAGCTTCATACAGAAGGTGACACATGAACTGAGTCTTGAAAGATGACAGAGTACTAGGTCTAAATGTTTATCTTTCAACAAAAACTTATAGGTTGAAACTGAATCCCTATGTAATGGTATTAAGAGGTAGGCATTTGGGCTGTGACTAGGTCATGGGGGTAGAGACCCCATGAATGGAATTAATGCACTTATAAAAGAGGCCCACGAGGCCTGTTTACCCTTCCCCCATGTAAGCATGCAGTGGGAAGTTGCCACCTAGTCTATGAGAAAGCAGGTTCTTACCAAACCCTGCAGCCACCTTGATCTTGGACTTCCCAGCCTTCAGAACCTTGAGGAATAAGTTTCTGTTATAACAGCAGCCCAAACAGACTTAGACAGAAAGCATTTAACACCAAGGCATCATGTTCTCAATCATAAGTGGGAGCTGAACAACGTGAACACATGGACACAGGGAGGGGAACATCACACATGGGGGCCTGTCGGGGGTGGGGGGCTGGGGGAGGGATAGCATTAGGAGAAATACCTAATGTAGATGACGGGTTGATGGGTTCAGTAAACCACCATGGTACGTGTATACCGATGTGACAAACCTCCATGTTCTGCACATGCACCCCAGAACTTAGAGTATAAAGAAAAAATCACTCAGGCATCCAGAGGGCAAGGGCACTCTGTTCAAGAGGAATAATTTGAGCACAAAAGAAATAGAGTGAGGCCAAAGCGTTACCAGTCATTTGTACGGCCAATGAGTAGGGAGCAAGGTGGGCGTGTGGTCTGAAAGAGGTAAAACTAGAAAAGAAAATCTTTTCCCACTTTTAGTTTCTAAGAAAGGATATTTTTCCTACTGACACTCCTGACTTTCCTGCCTTTATTTTCTTCACCCTTGAGGAGGTGCAGTGGCTTCTGCCTGGCAAACTGGGAAAGAGTAGACGGGCATGTTCTGCTCAGCCCTATCCTCCTTTCTCTTGGGCTTGGGAACGTCTGCCACATGGAAGCCTCTGCTCCTCGGTGCCCCAGTCCATATGCCTAGGACGGCAGGTGACTCTGCCTAATTTAGGGGGTCAGGTAACCAGCCCATTTGGCTCTCATTCTAAGTTGTGTTCTCCAATTTAGCCTGGATCCATAATAAAGTTGATGTTGTGGTGCACTTGTCACCCTTTGTTTTATTTTGCAATTCATTCAGAGCCCATGTGTCTTGGATGCCCCCCAGGTAGATCAAGGCCGGAATATGGAGGGCTTGGAATGTTCTGCCCAGGAGTCCAGAATCACATGGCACAAAAAGTCTCTACCATGATGAGCATAAGACGAGATGCCTGCAACAGGAAATAATACCGGCAACCTTAGTAGAAAGAGCATGGACTTGGCTTTCAGGAGAACCAGGAGCCAGTCCTAGCTCTGCCACTAACCATCTGCATGACTTTGGGCAAGTCACTTAAACTTTCCAGCCTTTTCTCCTCACCTGTATGGTAAGTTGGGTTATCAAAATCACTAAGGGCCCTCTCAAATTATATAAACTTTTAAAAAGAGAGGATTTCCTAATAGGAGGAAGTTTTGACACACGGGTACATTGAACACTGGGACAGATTGTGGAATTTCTTTCCTTAAAGATGTGGAAGAAGCAGCTCGTTTAGGATCCCATGTAGATGAGCAATTTAACATGTATGTATGTCAGGTACTCTATTATGAACATATTGCACTATCTCATTTCATCCTCATGCAAACCCATGAAATAGACAATGTCATCCTTCAAATTTTACCGAGAAAGAAACTGAGGCTCAGAGGAGTTAAATAACTTGTCCAGAGCCTACAAATAATAAGCGCCAGTCCTAGGTTTTAAACATGGGCAGTCTGGCACCACAGCAGCACTCGCTAGCACTACACTGCACCACCTTGTGCTAGGGGCAGCTCTGGGTCCTCTCCCAAGAGCCCATCATGATCCATGGTGTCTCTGGAGGGACCCGTTTGCAGCTTCTCAGACACGTGCAATAGGCAGGTGCTTGGCTAGTGTGAGAAACCAAACTCTTTTGGCTCTCTCTTAGCTCTGTGCCCTACGTTTTGACATTCAGGGGTGAGAAGCATTTGTTTGGCAATTAATAATACAGTGCCTTGTGACATCTCTTGTTTTGATGTCTTTATTTTTTTCCAGTTTCTATGTGCTTATGATTTTTCTCCTTCCTTAATATTGATTGCATATTGATCATATGTCAGGCACTGTTTGTTCTACATGCTTAAAGTATGTTATTTCACTTAATACTCACAATAACACTTCAGAGTAGGTACTATTATTATTCCAATTTACAGGTGAGAAAACTAAGGTACAGAGGGAAAGATACTATTATACCGCCCGTAGGACAATGACGTTGACAGCATATACTAGGCCTTAAATAAACATTTGCAAATGGATTGATTGAGTCAAGGGTCACATATTTCAAGGATTCCCTTTGCCCAGGTCCTTCCATAGTCTTCTATTTATTCTCTGCTTACCCCGGTTTTTACTATGCTTCCTTTACAGACTGTGTCTAAGATGCCAGTTGAAGACTGGAACAGCCATACGAGTGTGGGATATTCCTGGAAACCTGTTCTAGTAGGCACTGGAGAAGCCACAGGAGCCTCTCAATACAGAATAGACACACTTTGCACTCAATAATAATGCACTAATTGATGAATATATTGACACAGTGTTGGTTTGCTTCACAATCTGCTGGTAAACATATTCATTTTTGGGTGGATTTCAGGCCTTATAGGTAAAATTTGTTTTTGCTTTTTCCATTTTTTTTCAAACCTCTAATTTTTGGCTTTCTTTGCTACTTAGAAGCAGAAGTGGAAGAAACTAAAATCAGCAGAATGAGGGCTGCATGCAGGTAGACACACTTTTCTGAATGTATGTGTGTGTGTGTGTACATACATACGTATTTCTTGGGTTGGAGAAAAATACCTTTCCCCTTTATCTCTTGGATATTGTATGAACTGTATCTCAATTCCAAAGCCACAATTCCCATTTTTCCTTTGGGATCTGACAAGAGTTTCATCTTTTCCAGTGGGAATGCATCCACTGTGGACATGCCAGTCTACCCTAGCACTACACTTTGTAAACCAACACGATCTGACTAGCTGGGACAACAATCTACAGTGACAATAGTGGCAACTTACACAAATTAAGACTAGAGAGATTTTCAAACTGATGTCCATTCATCCTACACCCAGCATCTCTTGTATCCTGGCATACAAGCACCTCTTCTATTAGCAATTTAACATGTATGTATGAGCTTGTATCAAAAGACACAGGTACCTCTTGTATCCCTTGTGGACAAACTCCTTAGTTTTTAATTTAAAACATTAAGCAAGAATTAACACAATAGGCTTTTTGCCTCTTCATTGCTGATCTTCTTCAGTGAACACTCTGCTCCAAGTTGTAGTTAAAGAAATCTCAAATTCAATCTTGGGCATATTTCCTTTGGCTTCACTTGTGACATGTCTGTAAATAAATATCAGCATTTTGCAACTTCGAAAAATATCAGGAATGCACATTTCTCCATAAAACCCAGGAAATTCTAAGTATTAGAGCATGAGCCATAACTCCATGACCCTTTATGTGGAGGATTAGTGGGCATGGCCTCCCTCCAGTGCATGCTTAGGCCTCTCCATATCGGGTGGTACACATGGCCATCTGGATAGAAGCAACATCAGCTTAACAGCAACTGCTGTGAGAACTCTGAATTTCAACTCTCTGATGGGAGACTCACATTTTTGAACAGTACATTGCCCTGGAATGTACACTCATGCCACCTGCACTGGCTGGTATGAAGGAAACATGGGTACATTGAATGCACTAAGGAAAGGTGATCCTCGCCCACACAGTCTTGTGGCACAAGTGGGAGCTATGTTAGAAATTTTTCAAGAATGCAGTTCATAGTGGTGAGATCTGGTCAGGCAATCTATGTCTTTCCTGGGATAGAGCGTAAATAAGTCCACCCACGATAAAAATCAGAGGCAGGCAAAAAATAATGAGGAAGCCATTCACAGAAGAGGAAGCACAAATAGCTGCTAAACATATGACAAAATGAACAATCACAGTGGCTATCAGGGAAATTATAGGGAAAACTGCAATAGGTTACCATTTTATGCCAAAATGTATGAATGGGCATTACATGTCTGATACTACTAAGTGATGGTGCGGATATTGAATACCAGGAAATCTTATGCCCTGCTGGTGGGAGTACACATTGGTTCAATTACTTTAGAGAAAAATTTAGTATTATTTAGTCGAGGTGCAAATGAGCATTCGCTATGCTCCAGGTAGTTTTCTATTAGAGCAAATCCCACACAAGCGCGCAAGGAGATATATACATGGATATTTGGAGAAAGATTGTTAAAACAAAGCAAAGAAAACAACCTGGTGTTCATCAACAATGCATACTGAAACTGCGGCACCTTCATATAATTAAGTGTTACAACGGGGGTGGGGGGAAAGCAAGGGGAAATGAACAAGTGCCACGTGCATCAACAAGGATGAAGCTCACAAAATGTTAGAAAATCAGCCTACTTGTAGACTAATAAATACAATATTTTATTTCTAATATGAAGCTTAAAAGTAGACAAAATATCATATATTTCTCTCACACAAGCACACATATATATAATAAAAAGCATAAATATATGTATGAGAATAAAAAACACAAAATTCAGAACAGTGAGTTCTTCTGGAACAGAGAGCACACTTGGGGAAGGATACACAGAAAGTTATCTACTGCACTGATGACTTCTATTTCTTAAGCTAGATGGGTATTGATTGTATTCTTCTTTATATCATTTTGTATGTCTTAAATATTTTATAATACATTTTAAAATGTTATTTTGAGGTGTCAAAGAATTTCAGAGCTAGAAAGACCTTAGAAATCATCTAGTTCAACAACCTCGTTTTAAACACAATGACAAATAACTAAAATTGGGAAAGAGGAGGTACAACTGATGCCACAGAAACACAAAGGATTATAAAGGCTATTATTAACACTTATATACCAGCAAATTAGATAACCTAGAAACAACAGATACATTCTTAGAAACAAGTTATATAAGATTAAATTCTTTTAACCTACCCAGACTCAATCATGAGGAAGTAGAAAATCTGAACAGCCCTATAATTAGTAAGGAGATTGAGTCAGTAATCAAAAATCTCCCAACAAAGAAAAGCCCAAAACAAGATGGCTTCATGGGAGAATTCTACCAAACATTCATAGAAGAATTAACATGAATCCTTGTCAAACTCATCCAAAATATTGAAGAAGAGGGAACACTTCCAAACTGATATTATGAGGCCAGCATTACCCTAATACCAAAGCCAGACAAGGATACTACCAGAAAAAAAACTACAGGCCAGTATCTCTCATGGATATTGATGTAAAAACTCACAAGAAAATACTAGAGAATGGCATACAATAGCACATGTAAAGAATTATACATTTATAATCACGTGGGATTTATCTGTGGGACGCAAGGACAGTTCAACATAAAAAATTCATAAATAAAATACACCACATCAAAAGAACAGAGGACAAAAATGACATGATTATCTCAGTTAATCCAGAAAAAACATTTCACAAAATTTAACAACTTTCATGATAAAAACATTCAACACACTAGTAATAGAAGAAAACTACTTCAACATAAAGTCATATATGAAAAGCCCACAGCTAACATCATACTCAATGATGGATACATAGAGAACTCCTACAACTCAATAACAAAAACCAAATAACTCAATTTAAAAAATGATCAAAGGACTTCAGCAGACATTTATCTAAAGAAAATAAACAAATGACCAACAGCATATTCACAGATGCTCAACATCACTAATCATTAGGAAAATGCAAAGCAAAACCAGAGTGAGATATTACCTCACTCCCATTAGGATGGCCACCATAAAAAAAAAAAAAAAACAGAAAAACAAATGTTGATGAGGATGTAGAGTAATTGGAACCCTTGTTCCAATTGTAACAGGAGAAGAAACAGGCTTCACCAGTGCAATCCTGAAGACAAAACACTGTTGGTGGGATTGTAAAATGGTGCAGCATGATGGAAAACAGTATAGAGATTACTTCAAAAATTAAAAATAGAATTACCATATGATTCAGCAATCCTACTTCTGAGTATTTTTACAAAAGAACTGAAAACAGGATCTCAAAGAGACGTTTGCACAACCATATTCATTGTAGCATTCTTCATAATTGCCAAGATGTGGAAGCAACCTAAATGCCATCGATGGAATGAATGGATAAAGAAAATGGGGCATATACACAAAATGGAGTATCATTCAGTTTTTAAAAAGAAGGAAATCCTAGCACATGCTACAACAAGGTTCATACCTTAAAGACATTATGTTAAATGAAATAAGCCAATCACAAAAAAAGACAAATATTGCCTGATTCCACTTCTGTGAAGTGTCTAAAGTAATCAAACTCATAGAAACAGAAAGTCAAATGGTGGCTGCCAGAGGCTGGGGACACAGGGAACCAGGAGCTATTCAACGGGTATAGGGTTTCAGTCATGCTGGATGAACGTTCTAGAGCTCTGTTTGTTATACAACAATGTGCATAGCATATAGTTAACAATACTGTACACTAGCAAATGGTTAAGAGGGTACGCTTATGTGTTTTCTGGCTGCAATTTAGACAAAAAACAAGATGAAAGCAAGGGCCAGAGTGACGGGATGACACGCCCACCATCAGGAAGCTGGCCAAATCCAGATCACTGGCCTTTATCCTGCCTCTTGCCACCCCCTCTTGTCCTGATTTCTGTTTTATTTGTAACGACATTTCAGAAATGTGAGATGGGCTTTAGAGATGACTGCTCTAGAAGAGAATCAATTCTTTGTTGAACCGTGATGTCTCCACTTTAAATGTTTACCTATATCTTTGTGGTTTGCTCCTTACACTTCAACTGGCTTTTAAATTGAGTTTGTGGTTTTATTGTAAATAATTATACATTAATGTTGCACTCGGCTTTTGTTGCCTTTCAAGCACGGAGCTCAAGGTCCTTCTGAGGCAGTTAAAATTCAGGATTTGCTTACCAGATGAAATGGAAGCTACATTATGGGGAGAAAAATTTGAGACCTAGAAAGGGTAAAGAACTTAGCTAATATTACGATGCCATTTTTGTTTGGAGGGGAACAAGTTTCAAGTTTAAATCATTTAAAGCTTCTCCACCTGCCCCTCAGGTCACAGGACAATGATTTGCTTCACACTTTAGCTGTAGGAAGTAATTAAAATGCAGGAAATAGAGAAGTTTTAATACCAGTGGGCCCACCTTTTGCCCTTGGAAATGCCCTCCTCCCCACCAGCCTGTGTTCTACTCTGACCACATTTCCCTGGCTCTGACACCTTTCTGCGTATTTTCATAACTTTGGGGTAACTGAGACTTTCAGATGAGCGGGAGCGTGGGAAACAGTCCCCAGAGGAGGAGTTTCTGCTTGTTGAAAATGAGAAGTGCCCGCATATGGAAGTTAACAGCAAAAGGTGTCCTGAGTCATCATTCAGTCCTTGCTGTGGGAGTCATAATTCATGATTTCCTGAGCCCTTCATAGGTTCCTGAGAATAACGATGGCTGCCATTTGCCAAGCACAGGGCACAGCTGGGCAGACAGCCCCCCTCTGGGAATTGGAGCTGGGCACCTGGTCAGCTGGCCTGGTTCTGCTCAGGTTCTTGGCTGAGAAAACAGAGGCTGCCAGTTCTTTACACCGTCTTCCCTGATTATTTGCTTTTTCTTCCGTGAACATGGTCTAAGCAGGGTTCCAGAAAAAAATGTAACTCTGCAACACACAGAGAGGGCAGACAGCTAGCACAGGGGGTCTGGGCTGGAGGCTTCTCCGAGGCCCTGCTGCCTGGCCACAGATAAGTGGCCTGAGCCCCCGGAGCCCTGGGCCTCTGAGGGTTGTCTGCTGGGTGCCTGCTGTGCCCCTGGCTCTGTGTGTTTGGGGCTCCCTACTGGCCGGGGACTCTCGCCTTGCATTCCTTGCCCTGGGTTGTGTTGATCCCCCTCTGGGCCTCCTGTCTGACCTCTGGGGCCTGGATGTTGGCCTGGATTTATGACCCTGAGCTTCTTTTTATCTCTTCGGGAAGTAAACGTTTTGGTTGGGAAGTTTTTCAATTTCCTCCTGGCCTGGACCAAACCGCTCATATTTCCAAGGGCAAGATTCCCCTCTCCTCACGGGTCCTTGTGCCTTGAAGTGTAATTAGGAGCCTCACTCCACCTGCAGACAGGCTCCTGCAAATGCTTTCATGGTGGTGACCACAACAAAGACAGCAGGCTGCTCTATGCTTACCCAAACCTCACATTCGCGGAGTAGAGTTATTGGTTTTTTTTTTGTTTTTTTTTTTAAGCAGCCGTAGACACAAGCCACTCCCCTGCAGGCCTCCTCCTCTGACTTCCAAAGGAAAAGACCTTTCCAAAATGTATATGAGAGTCAGGGGCACAAGTTCTTGAAGCTGGATGACCGTTGATTGCCTTCCCCTAAGTGTGCCCTACAAGACAATTACAAACTCTCTTGAGCCACAGTCTCTCAGGAGAGGGCTAGAAACCAATACTTTTACCGAATGTTCCAGGTCCTTCTGCTGCACCCGAAAGCTTTAGAACCACTGCCGTAGAAACTGTGCAGCAGATGGAATGGGGCAAAGTGAATCTTAATCCCCTTGAAACCCTATAGCATTGTTCTCAAGAAAAGAACATGAACCCAGGACAGTTCAGCCATGTCGCATATTGGGCCTCTCACCAATAACAGTGCTCCATGGTTTTATTTATTTTTTTGCTGAAAGTTTTCATCCAATTACACACACATCTTTTTTTTTCCTCCATAGTGTCCCGTCCTTCCAACTCCCATACTCACCCTCCCAAGGAGTTTCCCTCTTAGCCTGGTCCCCGACACGGTGTCATTTGAAAGTCAGGGCATCCCTTTTATACCGTTGTGAATATCTTCCAATCTGATGGGTCCTTTTATCCTGAAACGCTTCACCTGCTTTCCACCCCAGCATAACTTCACCCACCACTGAAGTACCGCCAGCCGGCTCAGGAGGGTGAGCGGCAGCTGTTGCCCTGTTTAGGGCAGGAAGTGAAGAAGAACATGATATTCAATTAAAACTGCAGGGAGAATTCAGCGAGACAGCAGGGTCTAATGGAGACTGATGGCCTGGGAGACCAGCCGGTCTGAGTTCCATTCCCATCTCTGCCACCGGCTCACAGGGGTGACCTTGGGTCTGTCACTAAAACTTTCTGGGCCTTCGTTTCATCTGAAAAATGGTAGTGATGATACCTGCATCCTCACAGGAATAGTTACGAGGATTAGGGAGATTAGAAAAATACACAGGGCTCTTTTGATCCCTTCAAAGTCAGCAGTGAAGGATGGATAGATGCAGAAAGCGGTCTTAGGCTAAGTAGAATTGGCTGCCAACAACAGGATGTGATTTGAGGTGTAATCAAAAGTCGGCTGGCGCTGAGATAGCTCCCCTAGCAGCCTGTGAGCTGCTCTGAAATCCCACTGCTGGACTGGAGAGCCAGGTTAAAACACAAGTGTGACAAGTCGCAGCAATAACATACCATCAGCCTTTGCATGAGTTAGCTAGAGTAGGTTGCTGGTTTCCCAGGAGAAGAAAAAAATGGGCCCTGAGTGATTGAGGCCCTAGAATGGGTAATTATGATGGGCAGAGGGTTTAGATACAAAGAATGCAAGAGCTCAGAGTCAGGGGAACTGTGCTTAGGGACTTTGTGGGGAGCGGAGTGGTGTGAGGAGAGTTCCAGAGCCATGGAGAATGTTAATTACAGAAGCTGATTTTCAAAGTACTACAATAGGCCCGGCGCAGTGGCTCACACCTGTAATCCTAGCACTTTGGGAGGCCGAGGCAGGCAGATCACTTGAGGCCAGGAGTTCGAGTCCAGCCTGACCAACACGGCAAAACCCTGTCTCTACTAAAAATACAATAATTAGCCGGGTGTAGTGGCATGCACCTGTGATCCCAGCTACTCAGGAGGCTGAGGCAGGAGAATAGCTTGAACCTGGGAGGCACAGGTTGCAGTGAGCTGAGATTGTGCCATTGCACTGCAGCCTTGGTGACAGAGCAAGACCCTGTCTAAAAAAAAAAAAACTACAATAAATGTTAGACCATTCATCCCAGTAAGAGCCTTCCCTAGCCAATGTCTGATGTCTGACTTTCATGTAAGACACTGTAGGCATCACTTCTTACTAACCTTCACTCTTTATAAAACTGGTGATGCTACATTATGTGTTCATGACACCAAGAAAAGGCATTGCCCTCGTGAAAGTGCTATGATGCTGATGATTGCAGCTGTGCGGGCCAGTATTATCATTTCAATTTCAGTCGGTACCAATTTGTTGAGTGTCATCACACTAGGGAGCATGGTGGGGGAGGAACAGCATGGGATTTGGCGTCCTGGGGCTTGGGTTGGATTCCCAGCTCTGTCACTTTGTTCTGGAACCTTGGATACTTACGTTTTCAGGGATCCGGTTTCAGCTGGTAAATTGGGATAACAGACCTACCTCACGTGCTTTCCAGAGGATCAAATGAGGTGATGCAGTGTGCAAAAGCCATGCTGGATGTGACAGAGGGCTACACAAAGGTGAGATGCTGTCTCAGTCAGGACAGGCTGGGGTCTGCTGCTGTAACAAACAAACAATAACCTGACATTTCAATGGCTGCATGTCAGCCACAAGTCTGCCTAGGGGGCGTTCTGCTCATCAGAGTCACACAGGGACACAGGCTCCTGGAGGACCCCTTAGCTGCCTGGTCAGGAAAAAGACATGGTAGAGTCTGCATTGGCTCTGAAAGCTTCTGCTTACCTTTCATTAGCCACAGAAAGTCACATGGCCACATCAACTTCCAGTGAGCAGGGAAGCGCCATCCTATCATGTGTCAGAAGGAGATAGAGTTGGAATATTTATTCACAGCCTATGACCCGAACAGTTGCTACTCTACAAGGCTGGATAAGATGTGGTCCTTTTCCTCAAGATGCTTACCAGAGCTCACCTCAATATCCCTACCCAGGGGTTTTAGAAACATCTCCAGAAAAGTATACTCTCCTTTCTGCCATGGATCCCTGCCCCTGCCTGCCCAACACACAGCCAGGGCCTCATCACTTCTAGCTACCACATTAATGGCTTTGCTAAAAGCAGCTGGAACACCCACCTGCTTCCCTGGCCCCTGCCACTCTGGTTGTAAAATAACCTCCAAGGCCTCTCTTTCGGAGCTTGTGCCTTTCCTTTGTCCTTCACCCAGATGTCGAGGAGAGGTGCCCAGGTGGCCAGGTTCGCGACGACCCCCCCAGGCTGCAGCTAATTGCACCATGCTTGAATGCAGCTAGGAGGAACAGCTCTTTGCTTGTCTGGAGCCCTTCTTGTACCAGATGTCTGCTGACCTTCCCACGGCCCAAGCTCAGGTGTTTCTGCCTTTAGGGAAAGAATGAAACAGGAAAGCTTAGCTCATTTGGCGTCTCTCACCCCAGGTTAGAACCATCTTTCTGTTCTTCTGCTGGAGCAGAGTCATCTCTGTAGCTCCCGTCTCTATTACCCAGAAAGTCCTGGCATGGCCTGAGACTCACCAAAGCCTTTTTCTTCCTTCCTCTTGAGTGGTGTCCCTTCTCCTTGGACACTTTAGTTGGGGTCCTGAGAGAGCAAATGAAAGAGTTTAATGTAATACTATTAGTAATAACAATAAATATAATAGGTTACCATGTGCTAGGCTCTGTTCTGAGTGCCTTGCATATATTAACTCATTAAATGTTCACAAGAAGCCTATGAAGTACGTATTATTAATAGTCTCACTTTAGAAATGAGGAAGAAACGGGCTCAGAGAGGTTAAGTAGGTTGTTCAAGGTCACACAGGTAGTACGTGGCAGAGCTGCGATTTAACCAAGACCGTGTGACTACAAAGCTCATACAGATCTGTTTTTATCATGGCAATTAGGTCTACAGTGGTTGAGAGAGATGGTTGAGGTTACAGACGGCAAGGGCGCCTTTGCTCCTGGCGCTGGCAAGATGGCCTTCCCGGTGTATTAGGAGGTCGTGCCTGCCCTCTGCTGGTCGTGAATGAGCATTGCCACTCAGAGTATGTGGACGAGAACCCGCCGGCAATGCACTTCATAGATATTTCAACGAGAGTAAACTGGCAAATAAACTTGCAGCTTACGTGCAGCAGCAGCATATTGACTATTTCTTTCCCTCTGGTTTGGTGTGTTTTACATTTGTTTTTTTCTCCTGGAAAAAAAAAAGAGGAACAAAAAGCAAACAGGCAGCTCTCCACCTATGAGAACAAGCGGAAGAAAACCGCAATTATGCAACTATCAAATAACAAGTCTATGTGTTTATTGTCATGGAGATTGTAATGTAGTACTAGATGCCCAAAATGTCATCCTAAACAGATGTAAAGGCACATTTTCAGTCGTTCATAACGAAGTTAGGGTAAAATAGTTTCCTAAATTAATCAGGGTATTCTTCCACTATCGAAAGTTGCATGCAAAAAGATTCTTCTTTTAAAAAAGGTCAGGTGTTTTGAATTATCTATGTTCAAATAGAAATTTTGTGTCACTTTCTGATTTACTGTAGAAAGACAAAGGTGGCCATCTCTGACTAGGCTGCAATGCAAGTCAGCCGGAGACATAGCACATAGCACATAGCACATTACAGGGACCCAAGATTTTTGGACTCAGTAGTGACTACTCTTAAGGGGACAATCTGGCTTTTGCAAAGGCCCCCAGCCAAGAGGACCCCTTCAGACAAGTCAGTCCTGCCCACTAAATCTTTATGGGGAGGGGAGTAGAAGGGAGAGGAAACACTGCCACAAAAATCTAATCCTGAAAGCTGTCCCTGGGGATTAACCAGCTGATGCCCAGTATTAGTTCTCACACTGCTATAAAGAACACTTGAGATTGGGTAATTTATAAAGGAAAGAGGCTTAATTGACTCACAGTTCCACATGGCTAGGAAGGCCTCAGGAAACTTACAATCATGGCAGGAGGTGAAGAGGAAGCAAGGCACGTCTTACTTGGAGGCAGGAGAGGGAGAGAGAAAGAGGAAATTTACAATCATGGCAGGAGGTGAAGAAGAAGAAAGGCAAGTCTTACCTGGTGGCAGGAGAGGTCAAGAGAGCAAATAGGGAAGTGCTACTTTCAAACAGATCTCATGAGAACTCACTCATGATCACAAGAACACTGTGGGGGAAACCTCCCCCATGATCCAATCACCTCCTACTGGGTCCCCCCTTGGATTACAATTTGAGATGAGATTTGGATGGGGACACAGAGCCAAACTATATCAAGCCCCTTGTAACAGGTACGTGACCTGAGGAGTCATGGCCTCTGAAGGTTGGATCTTCAGCTCCCAGACAGAGAATTGTCAGCATTCGTAGTTCTTAACTTGGATATTTAAAGTTTCCCTCCCTGAGAAGTTTGAGCGAGTTACAGGACATAGGTCACACCCACAGCAAAACTTCCACTGATCAGGATTCTTGTGTGTATTTTTCACCCCCTGCCAACACACTCTACTTAAGTAAATGCGAAAACCTCAAGAAAACTGCTGATCAGAAGATTTAGTAAAGCAGACCTACTTTCAGGACATACCTTAGGATCTGTCATATGCAGATATCCTGCATACCATGCTTGGACCAGATACATTTATATCATGACCTTGGCTAACTTTTTCTCATCTATGCTCACTGCTTCAAATAATCGCCTCAACACGGGGCACTTACAAGTCTACTTCCTTACTGCTGCCTCTGTCCTGGGATCTGGATTGGTATTTCCAACTGCCTGATGGGTAGCTCCATCTAGATGTCCCCCCAGGACCCGCACGCAGCATGTCCAGAGCTGACCCAAGGATCCCATCCCTAAAAGTCCCCTTGAGTGCTTTATTTCTTTTAACTTCATCACGATTCTCCTTGGGATTCCAGCTCAAAGCCCCAAACTCCTCCACTTTGCCTCACGCTCTGTCCTACCCAATGGACCTGGCCAGCTGTCAGTCTCTCTTACCTCTGTGCCTTCTTGACCTCCCCCCAATCCTGACTCCTTCCAGGCATGATGTCTTGGACAAGGGGGAGTTTCAGAGCTAGACATGGATTCAAATCCCAGCTCCATTATTTATTGCATACCTGAATGTGGACTTTTACCCTTAATTTATTTGAGCCTCATCTGTAAAATTGAAACAAATATGTACCTCTTAAAAGTAATTGTGAGATCAATCAGTTAATATAGATTAAACGCCTGGTATAGGGTGAATGTTAAATATATGTTATTTTTCTACCCTTTCATCCAGGCCTCATTATTTCTTACTGGGGCTAACTTTGAGCAGCCTCCTAATTCATCCTTGCCTCTTTGCTCTCCATCACAAAGATTGATTGCATACTCACTACTTGCCAGGCACTGGGCTAGTCACCAGGAAGAGAAACATTAAACAAGTCCACAAGGCCCTGCCCCTGTGAGGCTTAGAATTCAATGGAGAAAGTAACATTCTCTCCTTCCTGTGATTTATTTTCACTCTTGTACCTGATGGATCTTGCTTAAGCACAGATTACATGTCATTTTTCTACTCAAGACTGTTAGTGGCAGCCCATCTCCCATCTCATGAGATATCTTTCTTTGGCTGGCATTTAAGCCCTTCTGGATTAATAAAGTTCTCATTTGCTTTTGTAGCCCAATTTCCTTCCACTGCCCCTATGTATATCCTCCTTTCTGTCCAAGTAGAATTACTTGTCAATCCCAATATAATGGACATTTGTCTTTGTAAAAACTACCAATCCTTGTGGGACATCTTTTCTGTTTCAGAGAAATCTCCATGAGTGAGTCTTGGTGAAAGACAGAAACTCACAGTCCTTCTCTTCACTCGGTGGATACCAGGATGTAAGCAAATAAACCAGGCTCAGCCAGTCAAAAACTCTACTGAAGATTCTGAGTTTTGGGAAAGTGACACAGTATCAGAAGACACACGCAGAGTATTTAACTCGAGAGACTTTAGTGAAAAGAATATTTACAGAGGTATAGTCAGGGTTAGAAAAACAAACAAAAGATGGTGAAGTTCCTTTGTCCCAGGACTAGCAATGCCCTTGGGGTTCACTTATAAAGATGAATGTTGATAAAAGCTTATGTACTGAAACAAAACAGAAAATTGTACTTTTCTCATTTTATCTGCAACAATCTAGAGAGTCACATAAGAATGTATTCTGAGGCCGGGTGCAGTGGCTCATGCCTGTAATCCCAGCACTTTGGAAGGCTGAGGCAGGTGGATCACTTGAGGCCAGGAGTCAAGACCAGCCTGGCTAACATGATGAAACCTTGTCTCTACTAAAAATATAAACACTAGCCAGGTGTGGTGGTGCACCCCTGCAATCCCAGTTACTTGGGAAGCTGAGGCACGAGAATTGCTTGAGCCTGGGGGGTGGAGGCTGCAGTGAACCGAGGTCTCGCCACTGCACTCCAGCCTGCGCAACAGAGTGAGACTCTGTCTCAAAAAAAAAAAAAAAGAATATTTTCCCAGGTCGCCTGGCCAAGGAGGGAAGGGCATGATTTTAGCCTGGACTGGACTTACCAGTGCAGGTGCACCTACCAGTGACTTTAGTTCTAGCATTTGAAAGTGATCTCAGTTGTTGGCTTGGTGAATAGATTGAAGCCACTAAGTGATATTATGAGATCAATTTCTTAGCATTAAGTAGAAAAAGAAGGCAAAAGATCTTGAGAGATGGGAATGCTGGAGTGAATTTAGCCTGTTTGAGCATGACCTGTCCCTCTGAGTTGCTGGAGAGGACCCAGAAAGGTCTTTGCTGAGGCCTTTGGGAATAACACTGGAGAGGAGACCTTCCTTCCTTCCTTCCTTCCTTCCTTCCTTCCTTCCTTCCTTCCTTCCTTCCTTCCTTCCTTCCTTCCTACTTTTCTTTCTTTCTTCTTAATTTCTCTTTCTCTTGTTTCTCATTTCCACTAGCAGGTACTAGTAGACTCTACGTGCTGGTCTTTGGCAGATACAGCATGGAGCCTTCTTCCTGGTCCCAGCACTAGCCACACCACGCCCCGCCTGGCAAACTAGTGTTGTCATCCAGTGCTGCCCATCAGGGGTGCTCCAGTGCTGTGGTTCCAAGACACTGCTCTGTGGTTCCAGGATTGTCCGCAGTGGCAGCCCCTCTTTGGCCGTCCCAGATAGCTGGGTGGCATTCCTGGAAGTGCCACAGAATGAGCTCCTGGCTGTGGATGGAGCCACCTTATCTTTGTTTCTGCATTTGTAGGGATGGGAATATCTTCCTTCAGATACTCATCTCTGGGTTACGCAACCCAGAGCCCTTCAGGTTTTGCTTTCTTCACCCAGTCATTGTTTTTGTAACTAATTCCTGGAATTAAATTCCTCATGTTAGAAGTATTTAGCTTGTTTTCTTGATTGAACCCTGAACAATGCATGGCCCTTTCCTTTAAAGCACATCCCTAATGCCTTTTCCTCCATGAAGTCTTATCCGAGCTCCCATCTAGGGTAATCTTTTAACTATTTACAATTATTTGACATTTTTAGGCTTTTTTGGCATTTGTAACTCCACTTTGTATGAAATTCACTTATTTTGTCCTGCCCAACTTCCATTAGATTATGAACACATTGAAAGCAGTCACTGCATCTTCATAATGGTTGTGTTTTCTACAGCAACTAGCTCAGTCCCAAACACTCAGTTGATATTCTCAGCACATGTGGGTTGATTTGAATTGACGTTTCAAATGGAAACCCACAGTCTTAACAATGTCTTCAGCTTTCAAAAATTCTGTTTGTTTTCTATGCTGTAATAGATTAAATCAGAAGTAAAACAAAAATAACTGTGGGTGAATTACAGAAAATGTTTTATTCAATGATTTCCCAAATAGCAATGAAAATATTTGCACATCCTATTTCCCACACTCACTCATTTATCCACTTAAAATGATGCTTTCCAATTTAATAAAGCATTTTCACAAACATTATCTCATCTAAATCTCACATTGAGAATGTAAAATAGAAATGAATGCCCTCACTTCACACAGTCTTAAATGGCAGAGCTGGGTTCCTACCCCAGCCCTTCTAACTCAAAAGTCCAGCACTCACCTTATCTTTTGCTTGAAGCTGGCGTTCTGGTCAGCCAAGAATTATAATTCTCTAATTCTTTTCTCACTGCTAATAAATGCCATTAGACATGCAGACTTCCTTGTTTTGTACAAAAGTCCAAAATCACAGATTATCTGTGATTCCTTTTTCATATGAAATAAAGGAGAAAATGACCATTTTATTCCCTTGGCTTAGAGAATATGGACAGTCATGTTTTCAATTTCACAGTTCATTGCATGTACATTTATTAGATTAGCGCTGGTTTAGAAACGCACCATGGAACCTCGCAATGACTTGGCAGTCACTTTTTGATTGCTTCTCGGAATTGTACTGTCTTGTTCTCCCAAGACTCCGACCAAGGTTTAGTGACTCAAAACTGAAACGCTGCAGGCATAAATTGAATCCAGCCCTGGCAAGGCTCAGATTATTACTTTTCTCCACCTGATTATTATTCTGGTTTTCATTGGTGTCACTTCTTGTCTCAGGGGCTGTTATAGAAGCAGATGTCCCTTCCAGGCTAGGAGACTAACAGCGACATGTTTGCCCTGGTTTAGAGGAGAGCCTTATTCTAGCACTCTTTTGCATTGGACCCCAAACACCTGAAAATATAGCCCCAGCAAGCTCATCTTACGTTTGGGTAGAAAAAAGAATTGTTCCATGGCCAGCTATACGAGGTGTTATTTGAAAGGTACTGGAAAGGTCCAGGCATAAATGTCATTCCCTGCACCATACCATTTACCTTGCACTGCAGTTGATGTCTAAATTCCACCAGCAATAAGTCATTTTTTTATTTCCATTTGGTTTTTAAATCACATATGCCTGAGAAGTTTAACACAATTGATTTGCTTATCTGATTTTATCTGATCTGATTTTATCTGATCTAATTTTCTGATCAGTTTTGGCTCCAGAACTTCAACCACTCTTAACCTCTCCCCTATTTTGCTTCTTTAATGTTGGGCAAATTACTTACAATACTGGTTGGTGCATAATAAGTCCTTAACCCTTGGTAGTTTTACTGTTGTTATTATTATTTAATTTGTTTTACTAGCCTAATTAGTTAATAATAATGGCTAATATTTCTTGAACACATGCTATGCTAAAGATTGTTCTAGGCCCTTAGTTTGTTGGTTATTTAATGATTGCAACCACCCCATGAAGTAGGTACTATTTTCTGCCTCATTTTAAGGATGAGGAAATGGAATCAGAGAGGTAAAGCAACTTTCCCAACATCAAAGAGCTACACAGCGATTGCATCAATATTCAACAGTGATCGCCAATAGTGGAGAAATTGAAGGGAGAGGAAGAAGGAGGATTCCAACAAAACCAGCCACCTACCCCAGTGATGGCTGAAAGATAAGACTGATCTCAAAAACATTTAATTGAATTTGTCTAAACAAAATGAAGAATTTAAAGACTTGTACCATTGAGGAATAGCATGGGCTCTCTTTCTTCTAGGAACTTTCAGAGTTGGGTACATGGGTACATAGTATCTGGAAGGTACTGAACTTAGTTTGCCTGGAGGCAGAAGATATATTACAAATGAGGTTCTCACCCTTTTTTTGTTCATATCAGATTTATATGGTAGGTGATCCCCGTAGGGTGTGCTCAGGTTTGTTTGTGCATGATTCCCAGCCCTGACCTCTTTGTCTCTCCTTTGCTCCTTCACTCAGGAAAGCATATTGAAAATTAAGCGAATGAAAGTGATGTCTCTGGGCCACACAACTTTGATGAGCATTATTCTGGTGGCCTGAATGGGCTATCTCCAAGGGAAAACCCATGGACAGGGCTTTGAGGCAATCTGTTACCCTGACCTTCCCATGCCCTTACAGGATGTCTGAGGGTACAGTCATGCCTAGGGTTTGAGAGCTGAAGACTTCTTGACAGAAAAATGGAAGTGAGGAAAAGGACAGAGGTAGGACAGGCAAAGAAAGATCTTGCAAACACGGTTCAGACATGGTAGAGAAAAAGGTGGTCATGCCATGTAGCCAGCTCTCTGCAAACCCATGGAGAGCTCCCAGACTCAGCCTGCAGAAGGAAGTCCAGCCCAACCATGGGTCTGGGACACTGGGTCGGGGGTGTACTGAACCTGGATTGCCAACTAGGAGTGCAAGGCATCTGGTGGGACAGCATCATTCCCTAACTCTCTTGTGATTGCCCTGGCCCCTCTTTCTCCTGCTTTCCCCTTTCCCTCTTCTCCCATCCTACTGTTCCTATTCTCATCACCTTCCATCTCAGTAGCCGCTTTTCAATATCACCAGTGTTGGCAGTGGGGGAGCAGTGAATAGGAGCCCATACTCCTCATGTTATAACCTGCCAAGTCCCAACATAACATCCCAAGGTGGTCAATTATAACTGTTTGAAGTGTACTGCAACATGAAATACAAGAGGTCTTCAAAAAGTTCATGGAAAAATTTAAAATTATGCATAGATTTCACATTTTTTTGCACCAAAATAAGCTTCTAGTAACTTGTCATAACACGTCTAAAGGGGATCTAGTTTGAGGTACTAAGAAGTATAAGACACCAATTTGAAAAGACTCCGTATCAGAGCAACATGATTCCTGCTAAAATAAAGCAAGAAGAAACATTACACTTGTGCTGGAACTTGGGTGAAAGAATAGTGAAATAACTGATGCTGTGTGAAAAGTTTGTGGGAACAATTCCCCAAAGAAACTAGCAGTTCACAAGTGGATAACTTGCTGTAAGAAGGGACAAGGTGATATTGAAGATGAAGCCCACAGCACCAGACCATTCACATCAATTCACAAGGAAAAAATTCATTGTGTTAATGCTCTAATTGAAGAGGACTGACAGTGTTGACAACACAAACAATAGCCAACACCATGGCCATCTCAGTTGGTTCAGCTTACACAAGTCTGTCTGAAAAATTAAAGTTGAGCAAACTTTCCACTTGATTGGTGCCAAAACGACATACCCAGATCAGATCAGCTGCAGACAAGAGCAGAGCTTTTAATGTAAAGCTTAAGTGAGTGGCATCAAGGTCCTGAAGCATTTCTTTGAAGAATTGTAACAGGAGATGAAACACAGCTTCAGCAGTATGGTCCTGAAGACAAAGCACAATCGAAGCAGTGGATTCCAACAGGTGGAAGGGGTCCAATCAAAGAAAAAGCATCAAAGAGCAAAGATCATGCCAACAGATTTTGGGGATGCTCAAGGCAGTTTGCTTGTTGACTTTCTGGAGGGCCAAAGAGAAGTAACATCTGCCTATTATAAGAGTGCTTTGATCCCATCACTTTGGGAGGCCGAGGCGGGCAGATCACGAGGTCAGGAGATCAAGATCATCTGGCCAACATGATGAAACCCCGTCTCTACTAGAATACAAAAAATTAGCCTAGCATGGTGGCGTGTGCCTGTAGTCCCAGCTACTCGGGATGCTGAGGCAGGGGAATCACTTGAACCCGGGAGGTAGAGGTTGCAGTGAGCCGAGATTGCACCACTGCATTCCAGCCTGGTGACAGAGCAAGACTCTGTCTTAAAAAAAAAAAAAAAAAAAAAAAAAAAAAAAAAAGAGTGCTTTGAGAAAGTAGTTAGCCAAAGCTTTGGCAGAAAAATACCTATGAAAGCTTCCCCAGAGAGTCCTTCTCCACAATGACAATGCTCCTGCTGTCCCCTCTTGTCAATAAGGGCAACTTTGCAAGAGTTTCAATGGGAAATCCTTAGACATCCACCTTGCATTTCTGATTTACCTCCTTCTAACTTCTTTCTGTTTCCTAGTCCTGAAAAACCTTTAAAGGCCACCTATTTTTCTCAAGTTTTTAATGTAAAAAAAGATTGCATTGACATGGTTAAGTCCCAAGGACTCTCATTTCTTCCGGGATGGACTAAATGGCTGATATCATTGCTTACAAAAGTGTCTTGAGCTTGATGGAGCTTATGTTGAGAAATAAAGCTTATCTTTTTAATTTTTATCTTTTCATCCCATTTTCTACAAACTTTTTGAAGAACCCTCATATAGAAGTACATGAAATCAGCTACATAAATTGTGAAATACAGTTTAGAAATTTAGTTTTTATGTTATATATGCATCTTGCTTGCCTAACAGATATGTGTATGGGTGATGTACATGTGTGTGCTTGTGTGTGTCCATGGAGTAGAGAGAAGCCTCTACCCGCAATCATTCTCCCCATTCCAACTCCCCGGATTTTCCATGAGAACTCTCGGCCTCTTTGCCTTTCTGCCATGGCTTCCTTTACCCTTTTGTCATTTTCCCTCCCACTAGCATCCACCCTCTTCCCCATCTCCTCTCTTCTTTTTCCCCTAGATTTCTTCCTTTTCCTTGTACTCTAACTTTTCTGCTCCTCTTTGTCTCATTCGTCTTTTACAGCTACTGTATGATGGAAAATAAAAACGACAAACCAAAACTCTGAGTAACAATTAATCTCTCCCTTCTAACATTTTTGTCAGAGAGTTAGAACATGCATGCAAATTTTTTCTCTTCTTACAAGGCTTGTGAATTTTTTGTTGGAAATGGTGACATGCCATCACAAAGCTTTGATAAGCAGAAGCTATTAACTGAGTCCTCAATTATCTACAAATTTTGTGGTGCTCTATTTTTAGGAGGCAGTTAAATGCCAAGAGAGCAAGCATAATGAGTTTTGAAAGGATACCCCAAATAGTAAGCTATTGCCATAAAAATTCTCTATGACGAATAACCTCAAAACTCAGTGGCATAAATAAACTTTTTTTTTCCCACACAGTTGCAGATCAGCCAAGGGGTGGCTGATCCAGGCTGGACTGGGCTGGGCTCTAAGCTGCTGGTTGATTCCAGGTCTGTCCCATGAGTCTATCTCCCCTCATCCTTGGGTTAGTAGGATTCTAGGAGCATCTTCTTCTCATAGAGAGGATAAAAGTTGAACCGTGCAGGTGCAATTCAGGCCTTTGATTGCATCACACCTTCTAACATTTCACTGGGCAAAGCAAGTCACATGGACAAGCCCAAAGTCAAGGGGTGAAGAAGTACACTTTGCTTCCAGTAGGAGAAACTGCAAAGTTACCTAACAAAGAATGTGACTATGGGGCAGGGTGAAGCACTGGGGTCATTAAATTTAAATTGCCACATCCTCAGGTCCTGGGACAGGAACTGCTGCATTTAAAGCCACTAATAGCCAGCACCCTTGGATAAAACCTTCACTTTAGTAAACTGATGGCATAAGGGTCCCTTTCTTGAGGCTGAGAGAGTGAGGTAGAAAGGAAAGCAGGCATGGGAATGGCTCATGGTAATGGGGCGCCAAGATAATACTCTTCACTTCTCATAAGGGAGCACTTTCCAGGGCATGATCTGTCTCTTTTCATAACCTTGAGGCTGCTGCTTGTCTACTTTGAGCCTCTTTCCCACCTGTAGAAGGAACACATTGGAAATGCACTATATGACCTCGGAAGATTTCTTTCAGACTTTGAAGGGGTTTAAGATTTTGACATACACACCATAGAACATTATTATTAATACCTCCCTTGCCCCTTCCTCCCAAAATCGTATTCACCTAGCAAGACCTGACAGGAGCATTCATGGCTCAGACCACTTGTGAAGTTCATGTAACACAAGCAAGAAGTAAATCTGTGTGTGGTGTATGCCACTGAAGTATTGGAGTGACTTGCTATTGTGCATAGCCTAGTGAAAGCCGACTTATATACCTTTCCTTTTAGCTTATCAGACTAATGCATACAATGAAGGCAACTTTGTAATTAAGGTTCCACTGTCTCAAGTAGAAAGACCTATATTTGACATCTAGATCTGACACTGGATTTATTATCTCGGATAAATCACTTGACTTCCAGATCTTATTTTCCTTGTTTTAAAATGGAAATAATAAAATATTATGTTTTTTCTAATAATTGTTATTTTTATACTACAACCATTAATAATCATTGCTACCACTTTTTCTCCCTTCCTTTTGAGCTTGTATCAGTCGCTGGGGCTAAGCATCTTCCATGGGTGGGATATTCACCACAATTTCATGAGGTAGGTTAATTACTCCCAGTTTACAGATTTAGTACTCAAGATCTTGCAACATCAAGCAATCTGCCCATGGTCACACAGCAGACAAGAGTAGACATACAACGTTTGCTAAAGAAAAGAGTGTTGAATTTAGCAAGGGTCTCAACTATACAATTTAGATATGTAATATTTTTATTGTTCTTAATTACAGTACCTAACACAACATCATGTGCGTAGGTGAGAACTGTACTACCTTTGATTGTTTCTGGATTTTAAAAATTTTTTCTTGCTTTTTGCCACAAGATGGCACCCAAAGCCAACAAGCTCTAAGAAGCTACCGGGTCATGCCCTGAGTCAGTTCCCAGCACAGCTTTGTCAGATAGGTTTGCAAACAGGCCTCACACCTTGCTCAGACAAGGGGGCGCAACCTGGCAGAACTGATCAGTGTCCATTTGGGTTCCAAACATCTGGACACCTCAGCCAACACTGGAACCACATTTGGAATCTTTCCCCATATATTTCACATTTTTCCAAATCAAATAACTTACCTTGGAAACTTCCACCAAATCCTCTTCTTTTTGGAAATTCCAGAGATCCTCTTCCAGAAATGACATATCTCCCCACCTCTGGCCTAGTTGTATTATTACAAATGTTGCCATTTAATGCAATAAAATAGATATTTAATGTAACTAAAGCTTTTGAGCTTACTGTTACATTAAAAATCCCACTATACTACCCAACTACGGCCCATGGGACTGTATTGTAGGCCAAACCTGGGAGCTTATTAGAAACACAGGATTTTAGGATCTGCTTCTGGCCCACTAGATCAAAATCCACACTTAAATAAGATTCCACTGGTGATTCATATCACATTAGAGTTTGAGAAGATACACAAGAGCCACTGGCCCACAGGTGATTTTCCTATAAATTAAAAAAAGTGCTTCCTGGATTTACATCAATGAAGTATCTAAAATAGTCAAATCCACAGACTTAGATAATGGAATGGTGGGGCTGTGGGAGAGGGGAGAGGGGGACAACTGGTGTAGGTTTCAGTCAAGCAAGATGAACATGCTCTAGAGATCTGCTGCATGATATTGTACCTATAATCAACACTCATGCATGATATGCTTACACATTTATTAAAAGGGTGTATCTCACGTTAAGTGTTCCCACCACAATTTTTTTAAAGTGCTTTCCTGCAGACAAATGCTGCCACAATCTGGTGAGCGCCGCAGGGTTTCAGGTCATATTGTCCATATTCTCTCCCTCTTTCTCCCTCTCCCTCCTTCTCCCTTTCTCTTTTCCTCCCACCTTCCATTTCCCCCTCTCTGTAGGGTATATATACCCACAGATTCACCATCATATACACATATATTTGTTTAATTAAAACACAACAGCTTATCTTGCAAATATGTCAGCAAAAATCACTTTTTAATATTCAGCTACTTGGGATATTTGTGTCATATCCATTAGTCCTGGTAATCAAAAATTTGTTAACCTCTGAATCCTGGGATAAACATACACCCACTCACAAACTCACACTGCAAAAAGCATAAAAAGAATTGATTATGTATTCATATCTCTCTGACTACATTCACACCAACACAATACAACTTCCATATGTCTTTAAATGTTTTAGGATCTTTTTAAAATATAATAACAAAATATTCTTGGTGATTTTTGCTTTAATTCTCATCTTGTTCTCCCTAAGCCTTTTCTGTCTGATGCCCAGTGTCTGAGGAATTAAGCTAAATCCTTCTGGAAAGCCCTGAGCTGGGCCAAGCTTCCCCTTCCATTATTCCCAGGGACAGTGACATCCTTGGTTTCAGGTGCTGCCAACAGAGCTATGTGTCCCTCAAAAGAAGAAGGATCACAAAATGGCAAAAAGAGGATCTTGCAGGAGCAGAGAGAAGGAGGAAGAGATGGGGAACAAGAGGAGGAAAGGGGGAGGAGTGAGAAAGGAGTAGGAAGGTGGAAAAGTGAAGAATCAGTGAGCAAAAGGAAAAAAAGCACTGATGGCACAGAATAATAATTATTATTATAGTAAATGATACTAATAATGTTTCTCAACTCATGCAGAATTAGATCCAAAGTCCCTGCCAAGGTGCATCCCTGTCCTCTTCAGATTCCTCTCAACTCTCCACTTTGTCTTCCTCAGGAATCACCTCCTCCACCCTGTGCTGCTAGGACCACACCCGCCTCACCCCAGGATCTGCCGGCAGGCTCTGGCCTCAGGGACTTTGCACATGTGCTGCAACATGCTTCCCCGCACCTGCATGACGTTCTTCCTCCCTTTGTGAAGTCCTCAGCTCAAGATCTCTTCCCTGGCCCACGCTACCTAAAACTTCCTAAACTCACCTCTCCTAGCCACGCTTTAACCCTGCAGGATTTTCCTTGTCAGCCCTTATCACCTCCTGATAGCTCACATGTCTGTTTGTTTGTTTGTCTGAGTTGCTGGATCAGTAGATCAGTTCCACGAGAGCAGGAGCTTTGTTCTGTTTGCAACTGAACCTCCAGCACCTAGGACAGTGGCTGATGCTCAGTAAGGGGAAATCACCATTCATGGAGGTGAATGGGGGGCTTACCGGGTGCCAGGCACTCTCCTAAGTGCATTGCATGTATCAGCTTGTTCAGTCTTCACCATCACCCTACAATGTGGGCTTTTGACTGTACAGGAAACCAGGGCACACTAAGGTTTCTTTGTTTCCCTTCTCAGACTTTCCCTTAAGTAGTGTTTCCCCACTGAAGGATGCTCGAGAACAGGGGCTGGCAAACAGCTCGCTGGCCAAATCCATTCTGCTGTGTGTTTTTGTAAAGAACGTTGTAGTGGAACACAGTTGTGTCTATTTGTTTAGATATTATCTGTAGCTGTTTTTGTGCTGCAACGGTATAGTTGATTAGTTGTGACAGAAACCATGTGGTCTGCAAAGCCAAAAGTATTTATTGTCTGATCCTTTACAGAAAGAGTTTGCCGAACACTGCTCTAGAAGATAACCCAACATGAAAACAAAGCAAAACTCTTGTGGTCCTATATTGAAGGCGGTGGTTTGACTATGTCTTTTCACAATCCAGCGGGTTTGATTATGTCTTTTCTATGCATTAGGATGAGTTGAGAGAAAAATTCTCCCATCTTGGATTCAATAAATGTGTGTTCTCATCTTCATTGTGTTCCTAATTAGCTGTGTGATCTTAGGTAATCATTTCATACCCCTCGATGTGTTTTCCCATTTGTCACAACAATAATTATATAGTAATAGCAATAATTATAATAGTAATAGTAATAATGGCTCTTGTTAAATGCCAGGCTCTGCTCTTGGCATTTTACTGTAAAATAATAGTGTGTGATACTCTAAATTCACAAACCCATTGGATTGTGAAAAGACAGAGTCAAACCACCGCCTTCACTATAGGACCACAAGAGTTTTGCTTTGTTTTCATGTTGGATTATGTTTTAGATACTTTAAATTATAATTACTTGGGCTTTTCATAAATATTCTGATTCTGTTCTTACAGGCACGTGGTTGAATTGTGTGTCCAACCCCACTTGTAGGTAAATGTGGCCATGGGGCTTGCTTTGGGGAATAAAGTGTTAGAGGAAGTGATACATGTAACTTCTGACCAAACTTTAATGGTCAGGATGCACACATCCCCCATTCTCTTTTCTCATCTTTCCTTCCACTATGGCAACCAGAAATGTTCCAGAAAGTCAGAGCTCTGTCAGCTGGGTCTCAGAGTACAAGCAATGCAGAGCAGAACTCCCAATTGAAACCTCATGGTGCATAAACATTAAACATACCTTTTATAAAAAGCCAGTAAGATTTGGGGCTATTTGTTACTGAAGCACCAGCTAGCCTATCCTGACTAATAAGATATCCACTGAGCTTCTGGTCCTGTTCAAATTCTAGAGTTTTAAGAATACAAAGACCTCTTCTTCCTCAAGGGTGGGACACTGTTTGTTTTTGTCGTGGGAACATGTTACCCCATGATGTGCAGAGGAAAAAGTGATAGGTGACCCTGTAAGTCATATCTAGCATATTTAATTAGGATACAGAGGAGAGGTCAGGAGATGGACAAGGCTTTTTTTGAGTGAAGACAGTAACGATCCAGTTCACCCTGTTGTTATTTCAGTTATAGTTTTAGGCAATCTTATTCCCAAATATCTGCATTTGTGGCTATTTTAACATTTCATCCTTGCTGATTCCTTTGGGTTAAGGTTCTAATGGATCTTATTTAAATGTCTATGTATGCACTTGCATGCAGGTGTATGATTTTAGGAAGGGTAGTACATTAAGTTATTAGTAATCATAAATAAAAACCAATGCATCAGGTATTATTTATTGGAAGAGAAATGAATAGGGACTAAGAAAGATACATTTTGGAAAGGAAAAGGCTCATAGACCGAGATTCCCTGGAAATGAAGAACCCAAAACAGCTAGGGTTCAAGGTGCCAGGGGTTATTTAAAGACATGAGCAAATACCTTTCAAAAGAGATACGTGTGGCCAACAAGCATATGAAAAAAAGTTCAACATCACTGATCATTACAGAAATGCAAATCAAAACCACAATGAGATACCATCTCATGCCAGTCGTCAGAATGGCTATTATTAAAAAGTCAAAAAATAACCCAGCAATCCCATTACTGGGTATATACCCAAAGTAATATAAATCATTCTGTTATAAAGACACACGCACGCAAATGTTCATTGCAGCACTATTCACAAAAACAAATACATGGAATCAACCCAAATGCCCATCAATGATAGACTGGATAAAGAAAATGTGGTACATACATACCATGGACTACTATGCAGCCATAAAAATGAATGAGACAATGTCCTTTGCAGGGACATGGATTTAGCTGAAGGCCATTATTCTTAGCAAACTAATGCAAGAACAGAAAACCAGATACTGCACGTTCTCACTTATAAGTGGGAGCTAAATAATGAGAATACATGGACACATAGAGGGGAACAACACACACTGAGGCCTATCAGAGCGTGTAGGGTGGGAAGGGGGAGGAGGATGAGGAAAAGTAGCTAATGGATACTAGGTTTAATACCTAGGTGATGAAATAATTGGTACAACAAACCTGTGTGACACACGTTTACCTGTGTAACAGACCTGCACATCCTGCACATGTACCCCTGAACTGGAAATAAAAGTTAAAAAAAAAAAAACAAAGACAAGGTGCCTAGGGTCAAGGGACAACTGAAAGAGAAAAGAGAATGAGGAGGGAGCAGAAAGAAATGTTAATCACTTTAACACAACTTTAAATGTCAGTCATACCTAGGATTGGTGTGAGTTTTTAGTTTAAAAAACTAAAAGAAAGAGGTTGGGCATATCATCATTTTTTGTCCAGTCAATAGTAAAAAAATCGACTTGGCACAAATAAAGGGACAATAGGAATTATTTTAATAATAAGCATGAAGAGTACATAAGCCATGTACTTTTTTCCGTTTGCGTTTTTCATCAGAATACTTTCAGACTGCATGCTTCAATTTAAGTGCAGGACATCTGATGTATAACATGGTCCTCTGGCTAAGATTGACACTTTCACTACATGTAGGCATTGGCTGGAATTATTTTGCAAGTTGGAGATTATTTCACATCATTCCAAAATGGGCAATTAGGGTCTGTTTTAAGATGAGCTGTGGGTCAATCTAAGGTATGAGTGGCCTTTTGCGTGACCAGCAAAGACAAAGCTGAGTATCAGCCACCACAGACGAGGGCCTGCATCTGAGCAGGAAACATGCCATGTGACTGTGTGGTGTGGCTCCTGCTACCAACAGCAACAGGAAGTCTGAGTGAGCACTCTACCAGGCCCACACAATCCTGCTCTGAGAATGCTGGCCACCAGGCTGCCATGTTGCCCAGCTCCTACGGTACCGTCCACTCCTGTTGTGACTGCGACGGCTTTCCTCACATCAATACAGCATGAGTGTGCTCCTGGGAGTTGTACAAAGTGGTGGCCTTCTTGGTCCCTAAACTTTTGTGAGTATGTCACCTCTGATGCCACGGAGATTGACAAACTTTTACAAGGTATGGGTCAAGTTTCCAAAGCTAAATCTTCTGAGGTCAAGGCAGGGGGAATTGGGGACTCCCAAGAAGCTAGTGGGTGACAGGAGATGGCGTATGGCTTTGAGCTCATTTCGCATATTGGAGCCAAAGAAGGCTCTAGTGCTAGAATAGGATAAGAGCTTTGAAAAGTGTCAGAACCCCTTCCTTTGTAGGGCAGAGTCAGATGAGAAGCGGTCCTCCCGGGACAAGTCTCAAGAGTCAGGACGGTATATTTCCAGGTGCCCAAAGGAATGGGACACACCGTTTACACATCACAGGAGTTTAGATGATGACAGGGTTAGGTGGGCTAAGTGATGCCGTTTCTCCCAGTGTGCTTTTCTTTATTTTCTTCGACTTTGAGCATATATTTATTTTACAATCACTGTCTTAGTCAGTTCAGAATGCTATAACGAATTGTCATAGACTACTGGGTGAATTAAACAATAGAAACTTATTTCTCACAGTTCTGGAGGTTGGAATTCCAAAAGCAGGACACCAGCCTGATTGGATTCTTTGTGAAGGCCTTGTTCTTGTTGCCTCTCCAGAGGCTGGAGAGCAGGGATAGAGAAAAGAAGCCTCTCCTGACCCTTCTTACAAGGACACAAATCCCATTCATGACGGCTCCACTCTCATGACCTAATTACCTCTGAAAGGACCCAGCTCCTGAGACCATCACACTGGGGGGTTAGGATTTTTATATGAATTTTGGGAAGACACAAATATTCAGTTGATAATAATAAAAGAAAATAATATCTATTTCTTTTTTGGCAAACTTAGCTCAAGCATGTTGATAAAAGAGGTGGCAACTCTATAAATGCACACCATGAATTTACTCTTTATTATCTACATTAAGTCACAATAATGACAATAAATTACATACATACAATTATGTTATAATTGTAATTTAATATAATTTATTTACACTAAGTATTCATGATCCTAAGGATTCATGAGCATCAGCAACAGCATAAACTTGGTCATCTCTCTCTGGACGGATGTCTAAGGACAGAGGACATTTCCAGCATCCAGACTATCAAGACATGTGAGCTTCTTGTGTCCAAAATTTTGGCATGTCATCTTAACACCTGTGCTTGGTTTATCTAATCCCTTAGTAATTACTAACTGAATTGAAAATTCTCATATCCAGTACACCTCTGGTTTGAGGCAAGGTTTTTATTACAGAAATTCATTTCCCTGACCCACCAGTATTACTCTGATGTGTTCTGGTTTGAGAGTTAGAAACCTAAATGCTATCTGTGTTTCTAAGCTTAAAATTTTTGGACGAGCCACTATATCCATTTGAAAATGTGGACTTTCAAATTAATTGGTTTTTGCCTCAGTTGTTTGAACTCAAAATACATTCAATAGCAAAGAGAAGTCACATCACATCTGAAGCCCTAGGCAGGTGGGACTTTTAGCCCACATTATTCTCTAGTGGGAGGGGGATTTCTTTATACCAGTATGCGTATGAAAAATGTGAAAAAATTCACATTTTGTATCTTTTCTTCCTTGTATGTTCCTCAACATCCTTTCTCCCCTGTTTCTATGAGTCCGTAATTGTATTACTTACAGAAGCTCTGTAAGGTACTTAGAGGTGTGGTTTATAGAAAAGATGTCATATAAGATGAAGGTGTCATGTACACAGCTGTACTATGTCAATGTGAAGCATTTTGGGGCATGAGGAACACAGAATTCTCAGCAGCAAATGAAAATGAAATGAACAAAACATTTTTCAATTCATTAGAAAGTGATTTCCTGTAGTACCCATGAGGTCAGAAAACACATTTGTTTTCCTCTATGAGATGAATCAGAAATGCAAAAATAAACATTAGGTCTAAAATGGTAGTAACTTCTAAACTTGGACCTAAAAGAAAACTTGAATTCATTAAACTTATTTATAGGTGAGAATATTGATACCTAGACAAATTAAAAGGCTTGCGGAAGATCTCCCAGGCAGCGGAAGAGCCCAGCTTAGAACCCTGGTACCTTATCTCCCAGTGAAGTGTCTGTTTCTGTAGACCTTGGGTGTTCATTCTTTTACCTTACCCAGGCCACATTGGAAGAAGAATTGTCTTGGGCCACACGTAAAATACACTAACACGAATGACAGCCGATGAGCTTAAAAAAAAATTGCACTATCATAATATTTTAAGAAAGTTTATCAATTTGTGTTGGGTTGCATTCAAAGCCATCCTGGGCCGCACGCAGCCTGTGGGTTGGACAAACTTGCTGTAGACTGTATTGTCTTGCTCTTTCTCCAGCAAAGGGTTGACTTTATATGACCTCTGTCTTCCAGTCAGATGTGCTTCATTATAGCATCAGAATTTGGGTGCCATCTGGACATACACCTTAACAGTCTTCCTCCCAATCACTATACATGGTATAAGGAGCACTGGAAAAACAGGCACCATTCTGCTGGCTGAACCCACTTGATAAAAAAAAAATGAGCAACAATTATGAAAAAGTTAAGACACTGGATTTTAAAAAGCACTGATATGAAAGCTTTGATTCATGCTCATGAGCAGTTCTAAGCAAATTTTTCATTCCCAATTCTACCTCTTCAGAAACTGAAATGTTCACCAGTTGGAGTTCATTTCAAAGTGAAAATTCCAATTCGGTGAAGTTGAGATGAAGATCTGAGTTGACTCTTGTTTTATGATGACCTAAGTTTCCTATCCATGCCAACTTTTTCCTTTTTTCTTTTTTGTATATTAATGATGCCTCTTTTTCTTCCTCGAAGTTTTAGCTCCATAAAACACCATATTTAACTGTTCTACTTGCCACAGTCTAAACAATTCTCCAATCAAATAGTTCTGCCTAGCACAATACCTCCTCTCAGAAAGCCAAAAACATAGATATGGAGCGAACAAAGTGCAACTGTGTTAAAGTTGTTTAATAGCCCGCCAATGAGCAGCCCACCAATAAGGGGGGCACAGGAGAGGGGGTGGGGATGGAGTGGAAAGCATAGACATCCAAATCAAAAGCACAAATTTTGTCTTCAGAAACAAAGTTAAAGAATATCTTTTTAAAAAGGATCCTTGGGATAAGAATGCAAAGTGTGACCTAATAATATAGGCTCCAGCGTCAGCACTTCTCAGGGAGAGAAAGCTGTCTTATCAGGAAAAGTTAGAGAGATGGCTGGCTGTTGCCATGGAGGTTGTTAGCTGCCCACAGAGAAGCTCTCTGAGAGTCACCGTGACATTTTGGGGTGCCTATTAGAAAGATAAGGACATCTCACCAGTCCAGTGAGACCAAAGGAGTCCCATTGGTGTGGCCAGAGAGTCTTAACATCCTCGAAATGGTTGCTCATCTTCAAGTTGCTCCTTATTCTTTAGTGCTCAGGAAAAACAAAGGAATTTTGGTTGGAGGCAGGGGAATATGGAGGCGTCTGGTAAAAAGGGCCTGAAGCTAAGGAAGAGACTTTAACAATAAGCCATTGATGATGAAGAATTTCAGAGATGAGGCAGAGAAGATATTAATGGAAATCATGGATGGATTTGAGGCAAAGCAGAATGGGATCAGATCAAGGGGCCCCAATAGAAACAGCATTCTGGCTTTTCATCTTTAGGCTTCTATGGAAATGTGTGCACCCTGACTGTCGTGTGTGCAAATCAGCTGAATGTCACAGAAAGAGATTTGTTCCCTTTCCTATTGAGTTATATGAAGCACTAGATGGAGGGATGTTTTGAAGTAAAACTATGACTTTTCATTTGGTAAGTTTCATTTGTCGAAAATGCCAATGACATAGCCTGTAATATATTGCTGAATAGTGTGTCAAGGGTAAAAATGGAAGTCTTGGAGATTTAATTAGTTGTTTCTAAATTATGCTTTTATTTGGAGGGAGATTTAGATCTTCATTTTTCATTCACTGTTAGAGTATCTTTCCACTGCATTTGATGAGCTCTGTCCAGGTGACACGCAGATATTTGTGACCCTTCTGCTGGTTTCATATTTCTAATCCAGACCTAACTTTACAAGCCAGAGTTAGTTTCATTGTTCCTTTGGGTAATTTTCAAATATGGGAGTACATAGGTACTCAGTGAAGGCCTATGAAATTATGTACTCTTAAACCCTCCTCCCAGAGATTCTGATTAAGAATATGTGGGATCCAGGAACCTGCATTTGTGACCAACGCTCTAGGTGGTTCTGACTCTGATGTAGTTGGCTCACCAGAGGCACTTTGAGAAAGGCTGCCTTGCCTCATCCCCTTCCAGTCTCTGTTTACTACTGCTCATCCTGCACTCCCTTTAATTCCCATTGACAGACAGGACCCTTCAGGGTCCAAAAAGGGAAAACCTAAGTGCTTCAAACTTTCTCAGAGTCCATGCCATATGCCAACAGCACCCAACAACATGCCCAATGATTCCAACTCCAACTCTTCCATTCTTTGGAATCAATTTCTAATTCCATCTGCTCTAGAACGTCTTCCTGATCAGGCAAAGTGAGAGACAGCTTGGCAATAGCTTTTCTTTAGGCAAATCACAATCACCTCTTTAGCCCTTTGCTCCATCAACTACAAAACTAGACAGATGGACAAGATCAATGGTTCTCAGATCTGTTGGGGAAGCAGAGTACTTAGAAGCCTTTGTGAAATGCTGTAGAATATAGAACCATTTACTGACTTCTAGGATATGAACCAGAATTTTACTAAAATAAACTTTGGACCTGGCGTGATGGCTCACGCCTGTAATCCCAGCACTTTGGGAGGCCGAGGCAGGCGGATCAGGAGATCAGGAGTTTGAGACCAGCCTGGCCAATACGGTGAAACCCTGTCTTTACTAAAAATACAAAAATTAGCCAGCGTGGTGGCACACACCTATAATCCCAGCTACTTGGGAGGCTGAGGCAGGAGAATCGCTTGAACCCAGAGGTGGAGGTTGCAGTGAGGTGAGATGGCACCACTGCACTCCAGCCTAGGTGACAGAGGGACACTCCATCTCCAAAAAAAAAAAAAAAGAGTGAGAGAAAATTTGGCCATGCAATATAAAATCACAGCCATGACTATCTGAATGGCAGATTGTCTTTCCCAAAGATGGCATACCCACCTGTATATCCTATCTCACATCTCCATCTTATAATGTGACTGACATTCCTTTTACTGAGAGGCGGGCTTTATATTCCCACTCCTTTAATCTGAACAGGAGCTTGTAACTGCCCTGATCCACAGAGTATAGTGAAAATGATAATTTGTGACCTCCAACGCTAGGTCATAAAAAGAATACAGCTTCCATCTATCCCACCACCACTGCCTGCTTCTCCTATGGGAAGTTATTGGAGACATTTTAGAGAAAAGGCATGACATTATTTGTTTTTAAAAAATAACTTTGACAGGTTAGCGAAGAATGACTTGCATAGAAAAACATGGGATCTGGGAGGCCTGCAGGAGTTATTTTAGGAAATAAATTGTAAAGATTTTGACAAAAGCATTATAGTAATATTAGATATAAATATAAGTGGATAGATTTGGAATATGCCTTAAAGTAAGAGTTGACAGGATTTGCCGGTGGATTTGTTGTGGGAGGAGGTGGTGAGAAAGGATTCTCTTAGCTTTTCGACTTGATCACCTAGTTGGAAAACAGAATCATTTACTGAGGTCATTATGGTAAAGGAAGGAGTAACTTTGGGTTGGGGAAATAGTTCTGTTTTGAGATCCTACTCATCATCCAAGCAGATACATCAAATCCAAGGAAAAGTGCACAAGTCTAGAGTAGAGGAGATAGGTCAAGGCTAGACATGTATATATAGCATCATCAGCATATTGGTGCTATTTAAAGCCAGGGACTGGATGAGATCAAGGAGAGAACTGGAGTTAGGAAAGAGAAGTGGGTAGAGGCAAAGCCCTGGACAATCCCTGCTTGGAGAATTGGTAGAGAAAGTTTAAAGGAGTAAAAGTAAAGGAGTGTAAAGCAGAACAAATATATTTTCCTTACCAATTGCCAGGGTCTTGGCTGATGCTCCTATAACAAAAGATAGATTAACAAGAGAAAAGCATAATAAATTTATTTAACCCAAGTTTTACATGACACAAGAGCCTGGAGTAATGAAGACCCCCGAACCCAGGGAAAACTCTGTTTTTATGCTTAGGTTTGATGAAGAATGGACCGCCCTGTGGAAGTATGATTGGACAAAAAGGATCTGATTTAATGGAAACAAACTGAGGAAGAACTCAGCAAGGCTTATCTGTTCAGATGGATCTGTGGCTTCCAGGTATAGGGAGGATGCCTGTCACATGATGGCCTTATGCCCTATATTTAGGTAAGATAGGCCATGGAATTCCTTCATGGCTAGCTCTTACACAGAAAAGCAGAGAAAGGGAGAAAGGTCAGAGAGTGACCTTTCTGCTTTTGTTGTTTTCTCAATTTCCGAGGTGCCATATTTTGGGGTTGAGTGTTCTGAACTCCAACACCAGCAAAGGAGGCCAAGAAAGACATCGTTGATGTCAGAGAACCAGTAGAGCTGGCATGTTTATATGCTGATAAGAATAAATGAATATTGAGAAGAAAGGCTGCAGAGGAAAGAAAGAACCACAGAAACACAGTCCTTAAGAAGGTGATGGACGAGAGAGTCAGAGTGGAAATGGAGGGCTGATCTTTCAGAGGACGGAAGACCATCTGCGTAACCAGAGGAGAGACAAACCATACGTGTCTAGAGGTTGCAGTTGGTAGACCTGACGTCGGAAGATGAGAGAGTTTGGGTGAGTCCTTTGCTCTAAACCCACTTGTGTGTCCTCATGTCCTTATGGAAAACCTGTTTATCAACTCAGCTGGTCCTTGGAGAGTTCCATTTGGCAACAATTGAAGGTGTCTGGATTGCAGAGTTAAGGAACTCAGAGCTAAGACTGTCACTGGGTAAATGGCAAGATAGATAATGCTTATCTTTAGAAATGCCCCCTCCCCCACTCTCCCACCTCCTCATCTCTTTGTTCAATGTTCTCAATGTCCTTTGGTAATTCAAGTCAAAAAAGAAATAATTAGAAAGTCTTCTCTATACCAACCTGTGAGGACAAAGTGTCACCCTTCCCAGCATTGTTTGCCTTTTTAAAGAGAGTTCTGGGAAAAGAGAAGACATTTCCTAATGCAAGTCCCCAGTGGAAGAAATTCAGGCATGGGGAAGATTTGGAGGGAGTGGTTTTCCAACTTCCAATCCCGTAGGGACTGGAAGAAATGGATAAATTCCTTGACACATACACCCTCCCAAGACTAAACCAGGAAGAAGTGGAATCTCTGAATAGACCAATAACAGACTCTGAAATTGAGGCAATAATTAATAGCTTACCATCCAAAAAAAGTCCAGGACCAGATGGATTCACAGCCGAATTCTACCAGAGGTACAAGGAGGAGCTGGTACCATTCCTTCTGAAACTATTCCAATCAATAGAAAAAGAGGGAATCTTCTCTAACTCATTTTATGAGGCCAGCATTATCCTGATAGCAAAGCCTGTCAGAGACACAATAAAAAAAGAGAATTTTAGGCCAATATCCCTGACGAACATTGATGCAAAAATCCTCAATAAAATACTGGCAAACCGAATCCAGCAGCACATCAAAAAGCTTATCCACAATGATCAAGTGGGCTTCATCCCTGGGATGCAAGTCTGGTTTAACATACGAAAATCAATAAACGTAATCCAGCATATAAACAGAAACAAAGACAAAAACCATATGATTATCTCAATAGATGCAGAAAAGGCCTTTGACAAAATTCAACAATGCTTCATGCTAAAAACTCTCAATAAATTAGGTATTGATGGGACATATCTCAAAATAATAAGAGCTATTTGTGACAAACCCGCAGCCAATATCATACTGAATGGGCAAAAACTGGAAGCATTCCCTTTGAAAACGGGAACAAGATAGGGATGCCCTCTCTCACCACTCCTATTCAACATAGTGTTGGAGGTTCTGGCCAGGGCAATCAGGCAGGAGAAGGAAATAAAGGGCATTCAATTAGGAAAAGAGGAAGTCAAATTGTCCCTGTTTGCAGATGATATGATTGTACATCTAGAAAACCCCATTGTCTCAGCCCAAAATCTCCTTAAGCTGATAGGCAACTTCAGTAAAATCTCAGGACACAAAATCAATGTGCAAAAATCACACATTCTTATACACCAATAACAGACAAACAGAGAGCCAAATCATGAGTGAACTCCCATTCACAACTGCTTCAAAGAGAATAAAATACCTAGGAATTCAACTTACAAGGGACATGAAGGACCTCTTCAAGGAGAACTACAAACCACTGCTCAATGAAATAAAAGAGGATACAAACAAATGGAAGAACATTCCATGCTCATGGGGAGGAAGAATCAATATCGTGAAAATGGCCATACTGCCCAAGGTAATTTATAGATTCAATTCCATCCCCATCAAGCTACCAATGACTTTCTTCACAGAATTGGAAAAAACTACTTTAAAGTTCATATAGAACCAAAAAAGAGCCTGCATTACTAAGACAACCCTAAGCCAAAAGAACAAAGCTGGAGGCATCATGCTACCTGACTTCAAACTATACTACAAGGCTACAGTAACCAAAACAGCATGGTACTAGTACCAAAACAGATATATAGACCAATGGAACAGAACAGAGCCCTCAGAAATAATACCGCATAGCTACAACTATCTGATCTTTGACAAACCTGACAAAAACAAGAAATGGTGGGCCGGGTGCAGTGGCTCACACCTGTAATCCCAGCATTTTGGGAGGCTGAGGCGGGCAGATCACAAGGTCAGGAGATCGAGACCATCCTGGCTAACACAGTGAAACCCCGTCTCTACTAAAAATAAAAAAAATTAGCCGGGTGTGGTGGCGGGCGCCTGTAGTCCCAGCTACTTGGGAGGCTGAGGCAGGAGAATGGCGTGAACCTGGGAGGTGGAGCTTGCAGTGAGCTTGCATTCCAGCCTGGGCAACAGAGCGAGACTCCGCCCCCCCCCCCAAAAAAAAAGAAATGGGGAAAGGATTCCCTATTTAATAAATGGTGCTGGGAAAACTGGCTAGCCATATGTAGAAAGCTGAAACTGGATCCCTCCCTTACACCTTATACAAAAATTAATTCAAGATGGATTAAAGACTTAAATATTAGACCTAAAACCATAAAAACCCTAGAAGAAAACCTAGGCAATACCATTCAGGACATAGGCATGGGCAAGGACTTCATGTCTAAAACACCAAAAGCAATGGCAACAAAAGCCAAAATTGACAAATGGGATCTAATAAACTAAAGAGCTTCTGCACAGCAAAAGAAACTACCATCAGAGTGAACAGGCAACCTACAGAATAGGAGAAAATTTTTGCCATCTACTCGTCTGACAAAGGGCTAATATCCAGAATCTACAATGAACTCAAACAAATTTACAAGGAAAAAACAAACAACCCCATCAAAAAGTGGGCAAAGGACATGAACAGACACTTCTCAAAAGAAGACATTTATGCAGCCAAAAGACACATGAAAAAATGCTCATCATCACTGGCCATCAGAGAAATGCAAATCAAAACCACAATGAGATACCATCTCACACCAGTTAGAATGGCAATCATTAAAAAGTCAGGAAACAACAGGTGCTGGAGAGGATGTGGAGAAATAAGAACACTTTTACACTGTTGGTGGGACTGTAAATTAGTTCAACCATTGTGGAAATCAGTGTGGCGATTCCTTAGGGATCTAGAACTAGAAATACTATTTGACCCAGCCATACCATTACTGGGTATATACCCAAAGGATTGTAAAACATGCTGCTATAAAGACACATGCACACATGTTTATTGCGGCACTATTCACAATAGCAAAGACTTGGAACCAAGCCAAATGTCCAACAATGATAGACTGGATTAAGAAAATGTGGGACATATACACCGTGGAATACTATACAGCCATAAAAAATGATGAGTTCATGTCCTTTGTAGGGACATGGATGAAGCTGGAAACCATTATTCTCAGCAAACTATCGCAAAGACAAAAAACCAAACACCACATGTTCTCACTCATAGGTGGGAACTGAACAATGAGAACACATGGACACAGGAAGTGGAACATCACACACTGGGGCCTGTTGTGGGGTGGGGGGAAGGAGGGAGGGATAGCATTAGGAGATATACCTAATGTTAAATGACGACTTAATGGGTGCAGCACGCCAACATGGCACATGTATACATATGTAACTAACCTGCGAGTTGTGCACATGTACCCTAAAACTTAAAGTATAATGAAAAATAAATAAATAAAATTAAAAAAAGAATAATCAAAGACAGGATTAAGAAACAAAACATCAACCGATCTACTGTATACAAATCTGATTACTATGCACAGATGCCTTCTGTTTTATCTTTCAAGGATTTAACTTTGACATTCTGTGAACCATCATGAAAGAGAGGAGGAGAAAGGAGGAGGGACAAGGAAGAAAGAGAGGACAGGAGATCTTAGCATAGTTGATTGACTCTAGCTAGCTATGTCATAATACATCTCTAAGAGTCAATTTACATATTTAGTGGTAACTCTGGTTGGAGTATTCAAACATTGTAATTATAATGTATTCTAGATCAGAATGGACTTGGTATAAAGGTTGGTTTGGTTGTCTCCACTAGTCATTGCTCTTGTCTTGAATAATAATGCATAAAATTCCAGATAAAGCATTTATGTGTGTTGTATGAGAGGCGAAGTAAAAAAATATAACTTGGCTATTTCATAATAGGGAGAAAAGCAGAATAATTCTAACAATAACAGTAATAATGATGACAATAATAGTAGCTCTCATATTGAGGACCTACTACATGCTTCGCGCACTGTTAGGTAATTAATATTATCTCATTTATGTATTTATTTTGAGACGGAGTTTCACTCTTGTCACCCAGGCTAGAGTGCAAGAGTGTGATCTCGGCTCACTGTAACCTCTGCCTCCCAGGTTTAAGCAATTCTCCTGACTCAGCCTTCCGAGTAGCTGAGATTACAGGTGTGCACTGCTACACTCAGCTAATTTTATATTTTTAGTAGAGACGAGGTTTTGCCATGTTGGCCAGGCTGGTCTCAAACTCCTGACCTCAGGTGATCCACCCACCTCGGCCTCCCAAAGTGCTAGGTTTATAGGCATGAGCCACCAGGCCCAGCCTATATTATCTCATTTAATTATTCTCATTTCACTTGTAGATATTTTTTTAAAAGTCCATAATTTCATAAAATAAATACTCATAAAGACTGATCAGAAATAATGTGACCCTCCAAACTTGCAAAGGCCAAAGGACAGTGGTGTTTAACAGCAGGATTGGTCAAGTGCAAAGTATGTGTGTTCACTGTGTTGATTTCTGCAACAACTGTCCCTTCTCCACTCAAGCCAAATGAAACAACATACTTACCCTCTGCATTTGCACTTTTTTTTTTTTTTTTACCCAGGGTCTTGATCTGTTGCCCAGGATAGAGTTCAGTGGGTGATCATGGCTCACAGCAGCCTCAAACTTCTGGGCTCAAGTGATTTTCCTGCTTCAGCCTCACAGGTAGCTGGGACTACAAGCACATACCACCATGCCTGGTTAATTTGTTTTTTCATTATTTGTAGAGACGGGGTCTTGCTATGTTGCCCAAGCCGGTCTCAAGCTCCTGGCCTCAAGGGAACCTCCAGCTTTAGCCTTCCAAAACTCTGGGATTATAGACGTGAGTCATTGCCACGGCCTTGCCTTTTTCTCCCAGTTCCGAATCTTTGAATTTTTCCCAGACTCTTCAGTAATGGTGAATGCTATGGACTGGAAATAGTGTGTAGGTCAAACTACCTTTATGGCAGAGCGTGCTCACCCAACATAAACGTGCAGCTGGCCTCTTACTATTAACCAGCAACCAACACTGAAGAATATTTTATTTTAGCATCTTTGATGCACAGAAGCCAATAGCATCTGAGCCACAAAACCTGAGTTTGGATCTCACTTCTATTATTTATTAGTTTTGTAGCCTTGTGCAAGTTCCTTAGCCTCCCTGATGCTCAATTTCCTTATTAGTAAATTACAGGAATTCTGACGTTCTTGTGAGAATCAAGTCAGAGAATGTACATGAGCACCATACTTTATAATTGAAAGAGACAATGAATTTGCTGGGTTTTAGTACCTTTCTGATTTGGAAGGAGGAGACAGAGAAAGGGTTGAGGGGAGAAGGAGGGAGAAGCGATGGAGAAAGAAAGTGTTTTGAAGACTGGAAAATGTTTTGCACATATGAGAAATGTTTGATTACTAGTTATAATGATGAATCAGTTTCAATTAAAATAATCACAATAAATAGCTAACAGTTTTTCTCTTCCCTCACTCCCAATAATTTCCAATATCTGCCCCACCAACACTTGTGTAAGGAAGTAAGATTACAGATTACAGTATCACCTTCCCGGGGTAAATCTTAATGAGGAGGAAAAAGAAAATGACATGGAGTTTTGGGATGATTCAAAAACTGAACAGTCAGCCTCTAAATAACTGATAGCTGGCTCTTTCTGCGGTGTTGCCACATGCTAGTTAGCAAGCTGGCTGGTGGAGAGTACACATGGGCATGATGCACCCAACACCCTCACCAGGTGCCAAACACAGGCACGGGTACTTGACCATGACTCTTAAAATCTAAGTTCCACCAGGTCCAGAACAGTCTGGTGCAGTATACCCTGGGTATGCTCATTGTGTATGCTTCATACATGCTTAAAATATAGGTCTGCCATGCTTTCTAATGACTAAAGGGAAAATGGGGCTACTTGTCTGCAAACATCACTTAGTCGAAGCAGAATTAAGGAAATATTTCTACTAGAATTTCTGAAAAAGTGTCCGTGGGATGATGTTTAGGCTATGAGTTTAGAAACAAGCAATAATATAATTAATAAGTGAAATATATTTGCGTTTTGCTGGGGTTTGTTTTGCCACTTTGAATTCTGAATAAATTGGTGTTTGAACTCCCAGAAGAACCAGTAAAAATAAAGAAATAAATAACAGAGCTTTCATTTGTGTATTGTTCTGGATGCTATTGCAATGGAATAAATAATGCTATCAATCCACGCGTGTGATATAAAGGCTGTGATTTCTTTTACTCTCCAGCAGGAACCACACGCCTGGGGGCTCATTAGTACAGGGCAGATGCCAATACCACTTGAGAAGAATGTGGCATGGAGGATTAAATGCTTTCTGAGAATGAATGAGATCAGCAGCCATCACATACATTTACAGCTTGGCCTTTCTCTTCAGTCTGCAAATGGAGTGAGGTGGTTTTCCCAGAGGCCACTCTGTCACCTTCATCACACAGGAGGTGAGAACTCGGCCCTCAGCCAGGCATCAATGTAGGAGTGGGCACCTTGAATTGCTTCAAATATTGGTGTGAGGCTGCAGGCTGAAGATTCCCGTGAACTCAGCCCACATCCATTGCTGGGCTCTGTCACCCCATTGCATCTGGCTAATTCTTTTCTTTTATAATTTGTCAGGTTATGGGGGTGTGTCACCTTTGGAAATAGCAAAATGAGTGTTTGGATCGATTTGCTGAAGTCTGTCTTCAGGCACGCATGAGTGCAGGGGGAACTCTGGGGGGATAAGGATGGGGCAGGACACAGGGTCTGGCTGTTTGAAATGGAGCCAGTGTGCTTGCTGTAGAAGGACATCTCTGTTGTTTTGATTCAGAGTTAATTGGGGGCTGAAATCCTAATGCCCAGAGCAGACGCCTGTTCTTAGGGTCATGACCCTGCTTTATCCACATATATTCCTGAGATCAGAATCATGCTGTCTCCATGAATTAGCCTAGAGGGAATTGCTAAACATTCAGAATGTAAAAGACTCAATGACCAAAAGCGCACATGTTCCCTCACTGTGAGAACATGAAGGGAAAGCCTTCAGGTTTCATCTTCGAAACAGCTCAACACCCTGGCCCACTCTGCCCAGTGACCCATCATGTGTTACTTCTTTTAGGACATCAGGTTGTGCCAAAGTGCAGGGCAGGACAGGAGAATCAAAGGAAGACTCAGCAGCAGTGGGGGTGAGGATGGGACTTGGGAGGGGGAGTTAATAACAGCCCGGAATGAGTAGTGCAAGGCTGAGCCTTTATCCTGGGGCTCAGATTTTTAAAAATGGTCTCTTGGTATTGAAATGACTGCATTGAGGGTGAATTCTTCTTTTTTCTCCCAAGGTTCATTAATGTAAAATTATTTCCCTACAATCAAACTGTCTAGAAAAGAGGCTTGTTGTTGTTAGAGGAATGTTTCCTCTCTGAATGTTCAGTAAGCACCATTTCACTACTCTCTTCAGCCATGAAGTCTTCGAGGTTAGAGACTGTGTAATTGTTCACCAAATCATTTCCCATTTTCTCCCGGACACACACGAGACTGCACTTCCCATCTTCCTTTGCAGGGAGGTACAACCATAAAACTGAGTTCTGGTCAATGGAATGTGGGCAGGAGCAATGTTCACCACCACTGCCACCACCACGATTGCCACCAGACCTGGCCCATAAAACCTCCTTTGCAGTCCTCAGGATTTCTTTGTTGCTGACTGGGAGCAGAGGGGCCAGGGGATAGTGTGGGAGGGAGCTGAGGGAAGGTCGAACCTGAGCCCTCAGACCTCAGAGATCTGTGGATAGAATTCAGGGATCTGAGAGTTTGAATGGGTAAAAAAATGCATCTTCCGGCAGGGCGCGGTGGCTCACACCTGTAATCCCAGCACTTTGGGAGGCCAAGGCAGGCAGATGACGAGGTCAGGAGATCAAGACCATCCTGGCTAACACGCTGAAACCCTGTCTCTACTAAAAATACAAAAAGTTAGCTGGGCATGGTGGCAGGTGCCTGTAGTCCCAGCTACTGGGGAGGCTGAGGCAGGAGAATCACTTGAACCAGGGAGGCGGAGCTTACAGTGAGCCGAGATTGCGCCACTGCACTCCAGCCTGGGCCAGAGAGTGAGACTCTGTCTCAAAAAAAAAAAAAAAAAAGAAAAAAAAATGCGTCTTTCCCCAGTAAACTGAAATCTATTATTTTTTTTTCTATTGCAAATGAAAGCAACAAACCACAGAAGAATTAATAGTATCTGTCACCTATAGACTTTGGCACCAATAGAAATAACAGGTACTTTCATATCACATTACAGTTGTTGATAAGATCACAAAATGCTGTGTGATCATCACTACTGGGACACTGTGGTTATTACTTATACTTGCCTCTGGATCTTATTCTAATAAGGAAGCACCTATATCAGAATTTCTTAAATATTTAGATAACAATATTTGAATATTATTGGTTTTGTAGTGCCAAGTAATTCATGTTACGCATTTAAATATACTATTCTGAGGGAGGTCCTTAAGCTTCATTAGGCTGTTAAATAGGTCCATAGCACAAAAAAGTTCAACTCCCTGTCTTGGAGGTGGTGGGGCCACAAGACAGAGGAATCCTGAATCCTTGAATGACTGCTTAGAGCAGGCTCCTTTCCCTCCCTTTCCCACTCTCCCACCAATCTGCATTAGACTCAGACGTGAGTGAGAAATAACCAGACATTTGCAACAGCTTATTCCAGCAGTTAGTCTATGACTGACACAATCCTAGAGGAAGATGAGTAGGGAAGAAGTTAACATTCTGAATGTTGATGTGAACATTTTGAAACTCAATTTTCTAGCTCTAACTTTCACACATTTGGCTGCTGGGCCCTCACCTTTGTGTCCTCAGTGATGAGTCCTTTATGGTTCAGCAGAAGGAAAGCAACTTATTCCCCAACAGCCTTATACCAAGCACTCTTACAGCTGCGTCAAAGTTCATCTTGAGAAGGGACACACAATCGAGCTGGTGTGGTTCAAGGACAGGATTTTAATTGTTCATAAAACTGGCATGCAGTAGTATCTGCCTATGTACACCACAGTTGCATAAAAAGACAGCTAACCAGCTCTGCCAGAGCATACTAAAGAGCACTCTAGCATTTTCCATTCAAAACTAATATTTCTTTCAATGCAGAAGCCATGACATCTAAAAAATGCAAATTTATTTTTACAATTGACTTTAAAAAGACATTTGGTAATTAAATGAGTTAGGAGAGTGTGATTAGCAATGGCTGAGCATATGCCTCTTGTTATAAGTTTAGCAGGAAATTGCTTTTTCATTCCTTTTCTTTTCCTGATTTAACAGAACATTTTCTCATAGTTCTATTTTAATGAGCTCCTATTGATGTTCTAAGTATTCCCTTGTACATTATTATAGAGCAATGCATTTATAAACCTAATCAGGTTTGACAATTATAAAAATTCAAATCAATATCACATCTGTAACATGCAATTTATTTTTAACTTCAGTCTATCTGTTGGTAGCTAATGCATCAATAGTGTTTAACTTTTAGCTTTTTACTTAGGTGTATGGGCAAACAAAATACTGTAACTAGCACTCTAAGGTTCCCGACACTTAAATTTCAAGGAATCATCCAACACTTAAAATTGGCTTGGTTCTTGAGCAGCCTAAATATCTTAAGAGCATCTTATCATTCAATTTCCTAAATAATTTTTTGTGTAAGTAGATAATACAATGCATATAATATCCAAACAAAATAAAAGAACATCCAATGAAAAAGCAAGTCCCCTTTCTCCCTTGACTTCTAGAAACCTAGTTTTCTTCTCTGGAATCTACCAGTGTTAACAATTTATTTTATATCTTTTCAAAGTATTCTGTGTATATATAAATAAACATGTACGTATTTCATGTTTCCATGCAAATATATTACGCTATAAATACTCTTTGGAACTCTTCTTTTTAAACTTAACAATAACTTCTATAAGATCTTTCCATACCCATATATAAAGAACTTCCTCCCTTTTCCATATAGTATTCCAGTTTATGGATGTGCCATGTGCTGTTTAATGGGACCCTATTAATGGATATTTAGGTTGTTTCCAACCTCTTGCCATCACAGTGTTTTAATGAGTAGCTTTGCCCAATAATGTCATTGTGCACATGTGAGCATGCATATCTATTACCAAATACCAATGAGCACAGGATATAAGCATTTTTAATGTGATAGACATCATAAAGGATTATTATTATATAATAAATTCTTTGCAACAACTGATGTTGGACTCCTCCACTAGGGAGGAATTCTCCCAAAGAATTCCAGTGATGCAAGGTCCCAGCAACTTATTTGGCTTCCCTGGTCCTCCAGAAGTGCTAAGTAAATAAAATAGCCTAGACCTAAAGATGCTGAACAGAAACAAATTTGTAAGACACCAAAGCGTCTGGGATTGCACAGGAAATGCACACGTAAGAGAAGGGGAGTGGTACCTGGAAAAGTTCATTGTGCAGCTGTGGCGAGAGAGAGAGAACATGGGACCTGGAATCAGAAAACCTACATTTGAATTCTGCCTCCATCACTTAACTACAGCTGTGTGATCTTGGATGAATTATGATAGCAATACTTACTTTGCAAAGTTGTCATAAGGAATAAAGAGACAATGCATGTGAAAATGCCAGGTAACCCGAGTCAACTTGACAAATGTTAGTAGAATCTAAATAAATTTAAGTTTCAACACGTGTAAGTACAAAGGAATCCTAACTACTGAAAGTTCACCAGAACATCAACTCCATAAGAGCCAGGGCTATGTCTGGCTTCTTTACTGCTATATCCCCTGTGCAAAGAGTTGACGTTGAATGGATGTCCCATGAATATCTATGAAATGAGTGAAGTTTGGACCAACTCTACAAAACTGGAGAAGGAAATGAAAATGCAAAGACAGAGGATGGTTAAGGATGGAGATAGAGCTTTGGGAATTCTGTGCTTATAATTATCATCTTAATCATTATGAGGAAATCCTAATCATGCATTTTATTAAAATGTGTTGATTGGATAAACAAGTGAATGAATAAACTCTTTAAGGTTCTTTCCAAAATTATTTCATGAAGTGAGTAAGCTCCCAAACCCTAGAGGAGGAAAGGGAAAGGGTATTTTTATTTGAAATATTTGTATTATAGCGATTTGAACTGTTGACAAAGTTGCTCTGTATTTTATTTTCCTGTAGTTTTAAACTATTTTTTGACCCATGTTTTGCTTGGAATAAAGCATTCTAGTTGCCTATTATTGGCTACATGATTCTAAAGTCTGCTGTATTAATGTTCCTTCTGTCTCCATATGGAAATGTATAGATAAGAAGATAAGTCCTCAAGCTTTCTCAGTGATCAGGCATGAGATGAGGGAATTAAATGAGAGAAGTTCGGTCAGATGATCTTGAAGGTCCTTTTCCGCCCAAAATTGTAGAATTTCATGAATAAAAGCACAATGGGAAGAGCAGGGGTTAATTAAAAAAACAAACAAACCTGGATCCTTATGAGAGAGAAGCCACATTACATGTAGAAGATTATAACAATCACCTCACATTTATAGAGTGTTTACAAAGGGGCAGGCTCTACATACCTGTTTCACCTAATCCTTACAATCCCTGTAAAAGAATTGTTGGAAATTTTGTCTGGTATCAAGCAGCTGGAAAGGAGGCGATCTTTCTAAGCACATACCACAGTTTAAAGCAGCAAAGTTGCCAACAATAACCGGCTTTGTAAAAATAATTGCTGCCCCAAATCAAAGAACTGTCTTCCACTGAGTTGAAAGGGCTATTAATCTGGGGGTGGTCTTCCAGCCACAGAGACATGCAGAGATAATGTCATCTTTGAGTTGGAAGGACAGAGTTCTATGTGACATGGAAGCCTGAGTGGTTTATGACTTCATGGGACAGGGCTTCTTTGCTTGGCTTTTTCCCCTCTCTAGAATGAGTTATATCCTCAATTGGTGACACTCTTTCTCTTTTTTTTTCTACTTCTATTGTGAGCTGGCCTAAGCAATTTAGCAGCACAGAGTTCCTAGGTTCCCTTTATTAATATTGGATATACAACAATAGTCAGTGGAAGGTGAGGAACACAGCTCTCCAAGCCCATGACCACACTACAGGCAATAAAAACAAGATGCAGACAAACTCTGCAACCACACACTTATTGACAAGAAAGCATAAAAGTATGTAACTCAATGCCTCCAGGTATTTGCCCTTTTAGATGCTCTGATCACTGTTTGAATGGCACATATGGGGCACATGCAATAATATCATAGAGGCAGGGTTCAGCTAGCCTTATGGTTGCCAGCAGGTAGCAGAATTATCCAAACCAGTGGTAGAGTTAGGACTATTTTGGAAACCATCTGATATGGTTTGGCTATGTCCCCACCCAAATCTCATCTTGAATTATAGTTCCTATAGTCCCCATGTGTCATGGGAGGGACCTGGTGGGAGGTAATTTAATCATGGGGTGGTTACCCTTATGCTGCTCATGCTGTTCTCATGATAGTGAATGAGTTATCACAAGATCTGATGGTTTTATAAGAGGCTTCCCCCTTCACTCTGTTCTCATTCTTCTCATTCCTGCTTCTATATGAAGGACATGTTTGCTTCCCCTTCCACCGTGATTGTAAGTTTCCTGGGGCCTCCCCAGCCATGCAGAACTATAAGTCAATTAAACCTCTTTCATTTATAAGTTACCTAGCTTGGGATATTTCTTCATAGCAAGATGAAAACAAATTAATACAGTAAATTGGTACTGGGTAGTGGGAAGCTGCTGTAAAAATATCCAAAAATGTGGAAGCGACTTTGGAACTGAGTAACAGACAGAAGTTGGAACAGTTAGGAGGACTCAGAAGAAGGCAGGAAGATGTGTGAAAGTTTGGAACTTCCTAGAGACTTGTGGAATGGCTTTGATCAAAATGCTGATAGTGATATGGACAATGAAGTCCAGGATGAGGTGGTCTCAGATGGAGATGAGGAACTTGTTGGGAACTGGAATAAAGGTGACTTTTGCTATGCTTTTCCAAAGAGACTGGTGGCATTTTGCCCCTCCCCTAGATATCTGTGAAACTTTGAACTTGAAAGAGATGATTTAGGGTAATTGGTGGAAGAAATTTCTAAGCAGCAAAGCATTCAAGATATGACTTGGGTACTGTTGAAACAATCAGTTTTATGTACTCACAAAGATATGGTTTGAAATTGGAACTTATATTTAAAAGGGAAGCAGAGCATAAAAGTTTGGAAAATTTGCAGCCTGACAATGCAATAGAAAAGAAAAACCCAATTTTCTGGGGAGAAATTCAAGCCCACTGCAGAAATTTGCAGAAGGAACAAGGAGCCAAATATTAATCACCAAGACAATGGGGAAAATGTCTCCATGACATGTCAGAAGTCTTCATGGCAGCCCGTCCCATCACAAGCCCAGAGGCCTAGGAGGAATAAATGGTTTCCTGGGCTGGGCCCAGTGCCTTGCTTCTTTGTGCAGTCTCAGAACTTGGTGCCCTGTATCCCAACCATGGCTAAAAGGGGCCAAAAAACAGCTCAGCTGTTGCTTCAGAAGGTGCAAGCCCCAAGCCTTCAAAGCTTACACCTGGTATTGGGCCTGCTGGTGAACAGAAATCAAGAATTGTGGTTTGGGAACCTCCACCTAGATTTCAGAGGATGTATGGAAATGCTTGGATGTCCAGGCAGAAGTTGGCTGCAGGGGTAGAGCCCTCATGGAGAACTTCTGCTAGTGTACTGCAGGAGGGAAATGTGGGGCTGAAGCCCCTAGACAGAGTCCCCACTGGGGCACTGCCTAGTGGAGCTGTGAGAAGAGGCCCACCATCCTCCAGACTCCAGAATGGTAGATCCACCGACAGCTTGCCCTGTGAGCCTGGAAAAGCCTTGGGCACTCAATGTCAGCCTATGAAAGCAGCCAGGAGGGAGGCTGTACCCTGCAAAGCCACAGGGGTGGAGCTGCCCAAGGCTGTGGGAGCCCACCTTTTGCATCAGTGTGACCTGGACCTGAGACATGGAATCAAAGGAGATTATTTTGGAGCTTTAAGATTTAATTGCTGCCTTGTTGGATTTCGGACTTGCATGGGGTCTGTAGCCCCTTTGTTTTGGCCCATTTCTCTCATTTGGAATAGGTGTATTTACCCAATGCCTGTACTCCCATTCTATCTAGGAAGTAACTAACTTGCTTTTGATTTTACAGGCTCATAGGTGGAAGGGACTTGTCTTGTCTCAGATGAGACTTTGGACTTGGACTTTTGAATTAATACTGGAATGAGTTAAGACTTTGGGGGAGTGTTAGAAGGGTATGATTATGTTTTGAAATGTGAGGGCATAAGATTTTGGAGAGGCCTTGGGGGGGAATGATATTGTTTGGCTGTGCCCCACCCAAATCTCATCTTGAATTGTAGTTCCTATAGTCCCCATGTGTCATTGGAGAGACCTGGTTGGAGGTAATTTAATCATAGAGGCAGTTACCCTCATGCTGCTCATGCTGTTCTTGTGAAAGTGAATGAGTTTGCATGAGATCTGATGGTTTTATAAGGAGTTTCCCCCTTCATTCTGCTCTCATTCTTCTCACTCCTGCCACCATGTGAAAAGGACATGTGTGTTTCCCCTTCCACCATGATTGTAAGTCTCCTGAGGCCTCCCAAGCCATGTGGAACTATAAGTCAATTAAACATCTTTACTTTATAATTACCCAGCCTTGGGTATTTCTTCATAGCAGTGTGAAAATGAAATAATACATCAACCTTGGAGACTATCTTAATGTGTGAAGAGATTTATATTCTTAAACCCTATTCATTCAAGGACAGACAGGGTTTCTAGGCTACTCTAGGCCAAGGAATGGCAAACTATGGTGCATGAGCTAAATATAGCCTGTCTGTTTTTGTAAGTAAAGTTTTATTGGAACACAGCCATGCCAGTTTATTTACATATATCTATGACTGGTTTTATACTACAATGACAGAGTGAGTGGTCATGATAGAAACCTTAAGGCTCACAAAGCCAAAAATACTATCTGGTCCTTTATGGAAAGAGTTTGCCAACTGTTGCACTAGCCAATCCACATATATTAAGCACTATTATTTTCACCAATGAAAACCCATTTCTAGCATTCATTATGCTAATTAGAAAAACCTGTAGTGTGGATCATAAAGATAGCCAAAGTGCTTACAGTAGTTACCTCTGCAGTGTTGTCTTCTGATTAAATGCCAGATGACATCCCTGGAATGCACATGTCCTACTAGGACAATAATAGCCTTAAAGTATTATCAAAACTAACACACATTTATAGAATATTGTTTATTTTAATTTTTTTTTGAGACAGGGTTTCTCTCTGTCACCCAAGCTGGGGTGCAATGGCACAATCACATCTCACTAACCTAGAACTCCTGGGCTCAAGTGATCCTCTCATCTCAGCCTCCCAAGTAGCTAGAACTACAGGCATGCACCATCAGGCCAAACTGATTTTTTTTTTAAAGAGACAGAGTCTCACTCTGTTGCTCAGGCCAGTCTTGAACCCCTGACTTCAAGCAATCCTCCCACCTCTGCATCCCAAAGTGAGCCATTGCACCTGGACAATTTTGAATATTTTTAAGAGTCAATTGTAGGTATCATAACATTTCCCTTTATTGCTTCTCACAACCCATTTTCCTTCATGATTAGGGTTAAACTTTCTGGCACTCTCATATCAGTAACAATATCAAGCCCAGAGTTTGAAGAGTATAATATCCAATTAGATCTCAATGCAATAGCTAAGATAGAGCAAGTTTATTAGTATCCTTATTTTCCAAGATAGAAAAAGCTAATGCTTGAAAGTGTCCCTAATCTTCACAGTTGCAGAACTGGTGAGTGATAGAGTGAGACTTGAATCTGAAGCTTTTCATTTTCTGAGTATTAGAGTCTCTCCTCTACATGGTAGTAACTTCCCAGTAACAATGACTCATTGATCAGGGTTTTTTTTTTTTTTGAGAAAGCTTAGCAGAGTTTAACTTCCATCAACAGAAATGATTCTCTTTTCAGAAAAAAAAAATTCTTCTTATAGCCTTCTTGACAATTTTGCAAAGGAACTTTATCTCCTTTCTTTACATTTTTTATTCTTGAAGAGTCACCACTAAGTAGTGAAATTGATTACTAGAGGTGGGAGAAATTTCCCAGAGGAATAAAAAGACTGAAGGTAAATGCTTTAAAATGGGCCTGTTTCATCAATTACAGAATAAAAGGAGTGTCTGAAGGATCAGCACACTTAGATGTGTCTAGCTTGAACAGAGTGTTACAGGCTCCAGTGCTGGTCATAGAATCAATCATACATGTTAGAAGAGGAAGTGGCTCATTATTAGGTCAACAAGTTCACTCCACTTGACCTTTGCAATGCTGGGTTGTTCTCTCTGCTATGTCTCTTTCAACATGAAGAGTTCATTTATTGTGGATTGCCCGGGGATTATTGGAGCTGTGTGGTATCTCTAGTCCCTTCTCAGCCACTTTTCCCAGTGACTCAGACCCTCAGCTTTCCACAATCTATTCCTCCTCATCCTTTGGCATTATCTTGGCCAGATTTTAGCCCATAATTGGGGCTGACACATTTTGCTTCTTCCATCTTTAGGTTCTGACTTGGAGATAGAAGAGCCCTTCCTCCAAGATGGTCCCTTCATATGCCATAGGCTCCAGTGGGCCTCTGAGGAAGAAGGAAAAGGGGAAGATATTATATTCATGAGAAAGAACGTTAGGAAATGAGCCTGAGAAGGAAGTTAGGGGTCATCTCTGCAGATCCCAGAGTGATTGTCTATCGGTGAATTAGATCACAGGTCATAACCATGCAGATTCTAATAGTGATGGATCCATCACTATTAGAATTGGAGACTTTAAATTGGAGACTTTAAATTGGAGACTTTAAAAATTTTTAAACAATCTTAAAGCAACAACTCAACAGCATAAAGAGACAACTTAAAATGAGTTCAAGTGTGAGTCAACTGGTAGATGTTACAACACTGTCATGTTAGAAGGACTCCCACTGCGTGTCTTGAGAAGACCTAAGTCTGTTAAAGATAGCTACTCATTTCTGAACATCGGGAAGTGTTCCATGTGATTCTTCTAGTTGACATTTTATGATGCATGAAAATAACATAATCAATGTTGGGAGCAAAACAAGACTTTTGAGAGCTTGAGTTTAAAATTAAATATTTATGATCTAGCCTTAGTAGAAAAGAGAAAAGATCAATGAGCTCTTGAATGCAATTTTGGGGGAGAAAACGTATTCTTCTTTTAAAGATAATTTACTTTTCTTTTCACCAAATGTAACTTTAGGGTTCTATAGCGAGTCATTTAGGATGGGTTAGATTATCCTATGGTAACACACAACCTCAAAATCTCAGAGGCTTAAAACAACCAGTCTATTTGTTATCTACATTACATATCCATTGCCAGTGTTGTCCTCACTCTGGGATCCAGGATTACAGAGTTTCCACTCTCTGGAACATTGCTTATCACTGTGGCAGAGAACGAGAGCTTTGAAACAGCTTGAAGTAGCAATTGATGGCTCCAGCTCCAAAGTAACATTTGTTCACAACTCATTTGGTCAGCACGGGTCACATGCCCCTACTCAATCACAAGGGGCTAGGAAATGTAATCCTACCAAGTGCCTGGAAAGCAGAGAGCTGGGAATATTTGGAAAATAGTGAAGACTTCCATACGTCATTACATTTGAAAGGACAAAATTTATTCTGGTGTATGTTCAAAATCAGGCATGTCCCATGCTGCCTATAATGTTGGTAAGTTGACTTTTTTAGAGTGAATAATCAAAATAGCAAAAGCCTCTACCCATCGGTTCTGTGCATTGGAGAGTGACCTTTGGAATCTCCTGGGAAGCTTAAAAAACACTCCTGCCTGGGTCCCACTCTAGGGATTGTAATTTAATTAGTCTGAGGTGCAGTTTAGGCATCACAACTTTTTCAAGCTCCCTAAAGTGATGCTAGTGCACAACCAGAGCAGAAAGTCACTGGTCTATTCTAAGGGTCCGGGTTTTAGGGTGATTTTCTTTCTTTTTTTTAAATTTTATTTATTTATTTATTTATTTATTTATTTATTTATTTATTTATTTATTTATTTTGAGAAGGAGCTTTACTCTGTTGCCCAGGCTAGAGTGCAGTGGCCCAATCTTGGCTCACTGCCACCTCCATCTCCCAGGTTCAAGAGATTCTCCTGCCTCAGCCTCCAGATCTGCTGGTATTAAAGGCACCCATCACCACGCCCTGCTAATTTTTGTATTTTTAGTAGAGACAAGGTTTCACCACGTTTGCCAGGCTGGTCTCAAACTCCTGACCTCAAGTGATCCGCCCACCTTGGTTTTCCAAAGTGCTGGGATTACAAGGCATGAGCCACAGTGCCCAGACTTTAGGGTGATTTTCAGCTCCAATCACATCTCTCTCTCTGTGTGGTCTTCAACAAATCAGTTAACCTCTCTGGGCCTCAGTTTTATCATCTGTAAAATTAGGCGTGGGATATATTTTTTTCCACAGATCCTTCCAGACTTAAAAATCTCTCATAGGCCACTGACTTCTGTTTAGAAAATGTTTCAGAGCTCAGGTTAATATGTAAGTGCAGCCAAGTGACTTTGTAAGTTAATCTGCTCAAACTCTTATAAAGGCAATAATTGGAAAGAGCCTTTACTCTACCAAGTAAGTAGTTGTCTTTTTTTCCCTAAACTGGGAAGCCAGGCCAGACTTGGGGGAAAAGTCACAGAAAAGACTGTGACAAAGAAAGATAAAAAGTTAACTTGATCTCTTGGTTCTATGTGAACTTCCTAGCCTAAAATGAAAAAATTGTATTACCTAAGGCCATTCAGATAAAAATAAATTTTAAAAAGCCACTTCCCTCAATTCTTCTTGCTGAAAATGAAAAAGTTAAAGGTTTCACAATTTCTTCACCATGTAATCCTATCTCAGTGCTGTCAGCGTCTTAATAGTGTATTGATTGGCTCACACTCCTGCTATCTTTAAAGAAGCATTATTACTCTGTTGGGCCAAACATGAAAAACTATGTTTAAAGACCTTTTTAAGGTTTTTTTGATTTTCCAAAAGCTTCGTGGGGGCTTATCGAGTTTCTCTGGCAGCTAGAATTAACTCTACAATGCTCTTTCTCTATTTCTGAGACAGCGAATTCATCTGAAGCCGGCAAGTTATCAATGACTCACAGGACAGGGAAGATAAGGGGCTCTCAAGATAAATTAGTGTGGTAATTAGTTACCTGGACACCTGTAAGTTTAGATTACTGAGAGCATTTTTGCTGCCATTGCGTTGGAAATTCATGATAATTTTAAATAGTCATTTAAATATGTGAGGCTGACTCCGGTGTCAAGGAGTAGGGAGTAAGAAGAAAAGAAGACGGATTGCAAAAATTAAAACTCTTAGTACAAAAAATAGCATTATACTGTTGTTCAATTATTGAAATGCCTGGCAAGCAGAAATATGACCAAAATCTTCATTTATAGCCCCATTGTACAGTATTTATTTGATATCTATAATTGTTTTCTCAATTATTGTAAAAAAGCATGAGAATAACTTTTATTGAAGGCTTAGAAAAATATTTGATGACCATACACTAAAATGTTATCACTTTGGGTGATGGTTTGTGCTTGAGTCTTTTATCTCCCTTTTTGGATTTTTTGTGTGTTCCACCAGTTTTCTCTACTGAACATGTATTCTTTTGGACCCAGATTTCATTCCTCACTGTGCTCTTGGGAAAATTACTTAACCATCCTGGGCCTCATTCTGCCATCTCAAAGTGAAGATAATAATAGTATCTACCTCAAAGGGTCATGGTAACTATTAGATTAAATCACCCAAAATGGCTGATATTTGACTGCCTTTTGACCTATAAAGATGTTAATATGAAATGGCTCAAAATAATATTAAGTAAGTATTTAACATTGCATCTGACAAATCCTAAGCACTCAGGAAATATTAGCTATAGAAGTACATTAAGGAAATAGAGAACTAGTTCAGAAATGGAGAAGATATCACATGCAATTTTTAAAGTCAGATTTATTGAAGATAAGTTACATTTAGTATATAGTTCTATAAATTTTGACAAACACATACAACTGGGTAACCACAGTCAAACTATAGAATGATTCAATCCTCCCCAAAATCTACCGCACCGCCTTGTAGTCAGCTCCTCCCCTCCCCTCCCCTCTATCAACCACTGATCTTTTCTCTGTCCCTATAGTATTACCTTTAATAACGATTTTTCCCCCTTACTTTAATTATCCAGATGTGTTCACTTACCTTTTTCCTGTGTGGAAAGGCATCTACTCCCACAGAGGCAGAAGAGAAACCCCATCCCTCTGGTCAACCACTAATTCAGTTACTTCCCGGAAAGCCTGGTTTAATTAGCACTGGGGAGTGAAGGATGCTGGGCTCCAGGGTGTGTAGCAAGCAGGGGAAAGCATTTGCTGAGTGTTTATTTTATTCAGAGTTCACAACTCCATGTGAATGGAGGTGAGAGTGCGATCAGGTCGAACTTTCGGGCTACTTTACCCATTATCAAACAAAGTTTTAGACTCTATGATTTTGCTGTTGTTTAAAACATACACACCTGGCCGGGCACGGTCGCTCAGGCCTGTAATCCCAGCACTTAGGGACACAAAGGCGGGCATATTGCCTGAGCTTAGGAGTTTGAGACCAGCCTGGGCAACATGGTGAAACCCCATCTCTACTAAAATTAGAAAAAATTAGCTGGGTGTGGTTGAGCGTGCCTGTAATCCCAGCTACTCTGGAGGCATGAGAATTGCTTGAATCCAGGAGGCAGAGGTTGGAGTGAGCAGAGATTGCACCACTGCACTCCAGCCTGGGGGACAGAGCGAAACTCTGTCTCAAAACAAACAAACAAACAAACAAACAAACAAAAAACATACACACCTGCTTGTCAGAGGGCTCATTAGCTAAAGATCAATTTAAATTCCAGATCTCCAAATAGCATTTAACAAAGATCTGTTCTTGGTCCAGCTCTCCTTTTAAGACAAATGCCCAACCCATGCATGTAGGCAAAGACCTCCTTTCTTGGAGGCCAGGCACGCCTAGCAGGATCTTTTTTGTGTTTCATGCTCTTTGAGTTACATGTTTCCTGCCTCTTGTCACCTTTTCATCATGGTATTACTTTGCATGAATATAATTTGCTGCAACATCCAAATGACTGATCTTTATAATCTTGAAATCCAAATGTCTCTCCCTGTTACAAGCCTTCAGTTCTCCTCCATTGTTTACAGGATGAAATCTGCACTCCTTTGCCTTTCAAATAAGCCCTTTATCTGATCCCATCTAGATTGGCACAATTCAGATCATAAGTTTGGTTTATTTGATGCAAATTGGAACCAGAACCCACCAAGTAGAGAACCTGGAACATTTACAAACATAGGTCACTTATTAGACATAAAACAAATTTCAACCAATTTCAAAGTGTTGGTATCACAGACAGAGGCTGTTTCACACAGTGGAAAAGTTCATAGACTTAGGAACCCACTTGCCTTTCTTTGGCTCCCGACCGCTACTGGTAGCTTGTCTGTGACCTTGGTCTTGTTCCTTAACTTCTCTGTGTCTCTGTTTCCTCTTTTGTGACGCTCAAAGGCTTTGGTGAGGAAAACTGTCCTTCCTCCATCATAACACACTCTCCCAGGCTTCTCTGCCTTTGCACTTGCTGTTTCCGCAGCTGGACATGCCTTCTCCATGCTGAGTCCATCTGGAAACTCCCATCATTCTTGGAGTTTCAGAATCAAATCCCTGACTTCCTTAGGTAGCCTCTGGGCTCCCTAGCCCTTTTTGAACAGCCAGGAAATCCATTTAGCAGATTTATTATATGAAAGTTGCTGGGATCTCTGTCTTCCCACTGATCTGTAAACTCCCTAAAGTAGAAATAGCATCTGATACTTAATGAGTAGTGAGTGAGTGCTTATTGCAAGCAAGGCACCGTTCTACACTTTTTCATGTATCAATTCATTTATCTCTAGAACAACTCTGTGAGCTGGCTACTATTATTTTCCCTTCTTTACAGATGAGGAGACTGAGGCACAGAAAGCTGTGTAATTTGCCTAAATTCACCCAGCTAGGGAGTGGTTAAGATGGAATTCAAACCTAAGAAATCTAGCTCCAGCATCCACATTTTTAACCATTATGCTGTATCAAGAGTATGATTAGCTAAGTAAAAGCTATAGGTCAATGCCTGTCAACCTAATTGTGCATAGGAATCACCTGGGGACCCTGTGAAAATGCAGATTCTGACTCGGTATATCTGAGGTGGCACTAAGATTCTGCCTTTTTAACAGACTCCCAGACAATGCTACTAGTCCATGGACCACACTTTCAGAAGCAAGGCCCTAGACCAGTGGTTCAAAGCTTTGTTTTCTTTTGTCTCAAGACCTTTTTACATTCTTAAATATTATTGAAGATGGCAAAAAGCTTTTGCATACATATGTTATATCTGCCAATATTTACCATAATAAAAATTAAAACTAAGAAATTTTAAATCATTTAAAATAGTTAACTAAGCCCATTATATGTTAATGTAAAAAGGATAGTTCTTCATTCAATCGTTTGTGTATAACATGACATGGAGTCTCCAGAAAACTCCACAGTATAATCATGACAGAATTTGAGCCAATAGGCCGGGTGCGGTGGCTCACGCTTGTAATCCCAGCACTTTGGGAGGCCGAGGCGGGCGGATCACGAGGTCAGGAGATCGAGGCCATCCTGGCTAACATGGTGAAACCCTGTCTCTACTAAAAATCACAAAAAATTAGCCGGGCGTGGTGGCGGGCACCTGTAGTCCCAGCTACTCCAGCGGCTGAGGCAGGAGAATGGCGTGAACCCGGGAGGCGGAGCTTGCAGTGAGCCGAGATTGCGCCACTGCACTCCAGCCTGGGTGACAGAGCGAGACTCCGTCTCAAAAAAAAAAAAAAAAAAAAAAAAAAAAAAAAAAAAAAAAAAAAAAAAAGAATTTGAGCCAAAAAGGTAGATGACATCTTATTATTATTATAAGAAAACTGTAACACTACAGAGCCCCTGAAAAGGTCTTAGAGGGCCTACCAAGTGTCCCCAGACCACACTTTGAGAACCACTGCTTTAGATTACTCAAGAATCCTAGAGTATTGTGAAAGTTGTAGCATTCATTGTGGAATTAAGCTTTAGTGCTTTGTAAAATGTCTGACTTGCAAAATTCTGTAAGAATATTCTAACTCTAGATTCTGTCTCTTTTTCTAGTTGCAAGTTACACCCTCATCTTCATCTTATTTATTTATTTATTTATTATTTATTTATTTATTTGGACACAGAGTTCTGCTCTTGTTGCCCAGGCTGGAGTGCAATGGTGCAATCTCAGCTCACAGCAACCTCTGCCTCCTGAGTTCAAGCGATTCTCCTGCCTCAGCCTCCTGAGTAGCTGGGATTACAGGCATGCACCACCACGCCCAGCTAATTTTTTGTATTTGTACAAACGGGGTTTCTCCATGTTGGTCAGGCTGGTCTCAAACTCCCGACCTCAGGTGATCTGCCTGCCTTGGCCTCCCAAAGTGCTGGGATTACAGGCAGGAGCCACCACACCCAGCCTCATTTTCATCTTGTAATGGTGCATAACAATGGGCTCAGCGGAGATAAGAGTCTCTTCTGAAAACCAACAGCCCAAAAGTGTTACCCCCACCCCTAGACAGAACATTTCATAAAGAAGATTATTAAAAGGAAAAACACATATTTTATCAAGACCCTAAAAGATTTTAAAAATTGCTTTAGAATAAATCATCCCAATGTAACACGTTGACTTCAAGCTAGTATGATTTTCCTTTGTATGCATTTACTACGTTTATGTTTAAAGTTTTTGTCCAAATACGGTTCTGCAATTTAAAATATATAAAATGTAGAGGGTTTGAAATCATTTGATATATTTAAATATTACACATTCCCTTCTCTTTCCTGCCTTTTTAGACCTTACTCTTATAACTGGATTTCTAAGCTTACACCAACTCTATGCAGGAGCCATTTGAATAGGCTCATTGATTCCTTGATCTGAACTTCCCTTTGAGCTCTGAATTGTTTCCTTGGAACATCTGCTTCTCTGCTAGGTGTGTATCAGTCTGACTCCTCAACTGTACATAGGGAGTTATACTCCTTGCCAAACTTGTTTATATATATTGTCATGTCAGGGCTCGACAGATATCATACTGCAAATTCAAGCCTCCAGTTTCCCTCTCTGGAAACCTGTGTCCCCAAGCCTGATGCTTTCAATTCAGAGAATCATAGAACCTCAGGATTGGAAAGGATCTTTGAGGTCATCTAGACCCCTGCCACTCAAAAGCGGGCTTCAGATCAGCAGCACGGGCATCATCGGGGAGCTTGCTAGCAATGCAGAATCTCAGGAGCACCCCGACTACTGAATCAGAATCTGCATTTTAACAAGATCCCAACAGATGAGTGTGTACATGAAAGTTGCAGAAGGGCTGCTCCAGACCAGCTTCCCACCTGAGGCAGAAGTCCTGTCTGCAGCATCCTCCTCCCAGCTACCCGCAAGTGCTCAACCTTCACCTTCCAGCTTCAGGACATCACTCTAGATGTCCTTTCATTCTAGAACAACGGTTCCCGACTTTGATTGCACATTAAAATCACTTGGGGAGATTTGAAAAATCCCAGCGTTGAGGCCTCATCCCGGAATGACTGACATAACCAGAATCTCTGCAGATGGAACCTAGGCATTGGTATTTTATGAAGCTCCCCCAAGTGATTCGAATGTGCAGCCACGCTTTGAACTACTGATCCAGAGCCATTCATTTGCATCTTAGGCTGTCTACTTTTTTCCTTGCTTTGATTTCCTGTGAAAATGCAAATATCCCCTCAGAAAGGCAAAACTGTTATCTCCCATTTACACTTTGCTTGGAAATAGGGTTCATTTTTTATCAGCATAAATAATTTATTGCTAACTCTAATATCCTATACTAGAGGCTTGGCAATTGACATAGTATTCTGGGATGGGAAAGCAAGAAGTTAGGAAATGAGATGAGAGGGGAGGATGTGAAGACAGTTGCTAAGGGGCAGACTTCACGCCTTCTGGTGACCACCTCTTGGTCAATCAAGCTACCTTGGGCAGGAAGGAACTGGGCCGGGCCAAGAACCTGAAGCTCTCCTGTGGCCAACCCACTGCAGGTTTCCAGCACTTTCTCCTGCTTCCTTATTCATGGTGCTATGGGGTGAGGGAAGTGTGGGGAGGTAAGACACTCTACAGCTGCTGCGGTTGTGGGTTCTGTCAGCTGAGCGTGGGGTCCCCAGTCTAGTCCTTGGCCTGATAGACCTAAAAGAAATTTTGTTAATGTTATGATCTTCACAGCCGCAAAAGCTAGTGGCTGTTCTCCTCAACTCAGTAATCCTCTTGAGTAATAAGCCCTTTTGTTTGTGACATTACTGCTTAACAAACTGAAATCTGGATTTTTTGCGAGATTTAGAAGAATAGAATTTTGTGAACACATTATTGGCTTTTAAATTAGCTAGCTTTATTTAGGTAGTGCTGCATTAGAATAATTGTTGTTTGGGAATACATTCATAATGTTAACAAGTAATTCTGAACAGACTAAACACATAATCAGCCGAAAACTTAGGGAGGAGAAAGTGTTATTTTAAAAGGAAAATTAATAGTACATCGTTATATATTAATGTGCTATTAATAAAAATATAACACAAAATAAATCCCTAATAATACATAAATTTGGAAGCTTTAACATTTTAGATTCTAATGAGTATCATTCACATGTTAAAATTTAGAAAATGTATAGCTTGGGGCTGGGTGCGGTGGCTCACGCCTATAATCCCAGCACTTTGGGAGGCTGAGGCGGGCAGATCATGAGACCAGGAGTTCGAGACCAGCCTGCCCAATATGGTGAAACCCCATCTCTACTAAATATGCAAAAATTATCTGGGCGTGGTGGCACATGCCTTTAGTCCCAGCTACTCGGGAGGCTGAGGCTGAAGAATCACTTGAACCTGGGAGGCAGAGGTTGCAGTGAACCTAGATCATGCCACTGCACTCCAGCCTGGGCAACAGAGCAAGACACCATCTCAAAAAAAAAAAAAGAAAAAAGAAAATGTATACCTTACAAACTCTCCTTCATACATATTTATTTTTGCAAACTAAATAATTTTTCAAAATAAATAAATAAATCTAATTAATTTAGATTTTGAGGATAAAATCCTATCACATTTTCTGCCTCCCATTTCCTGCTAGCTAACCTTCAAATCTGGATAAACACATTAGAGTGTTGTTTAAGAATGAATCAGATACATTCGACAGATTTATAGACGCTTTAGGGATTTGAAAAGTTGACTATCAGTTCTTTAAATTACCCAACATGTAATTTTTAGAGATAACGTTCTATTAAACTTTACTCTTTAGACTAAGCAAGTATTGTAGACAGAAGGAATTGTGTTTTGGGTGCCTGAAGAGGTGCGAAGAGGCTTAGAATATTTATTTTCTTTTTCTTTTATGTAAACATTAACTTTCTGATTGTAGTAAGAACACTTGTGATCTTAACAGAGTTTTAAATGTACAGCACAGTATTGTCATTTATAGACACAACGTTGTATAGCAGATCTCTAGAACATATTTATCTTGCTTAACTGAAGCTTTATACTCATTGATTAGCAACTCTATTTCCTCTTCCCCTCATCCCCTGGCAATCACCATTCTATTCTCTGCTTCAAACACCGCATGTTCTCACTCATAGGTGGGAACTGAACAATGAGAACACATGGACACAGGAAGGGGAACATCACACTCCGGGGACTGTTGTGGGGTGGGGGGAGGGGGGAGGGGGGAGGGATAGCACTAGGAGATATACCTAATGCTAAATGACGAGTTAATGGGTGCAGCACACCAACATGGCACATGTATACATATGTAACAAACCTGCACATTGTGCACATGTACCCTAAGACTTAAAGTATAATAATAATAAAATAACAAGAAAAAGAGTTGACTATTTTAGATACCTCATATAAGTGGAATTATGCAGTATTTGTCCTGCTGTGATTGGTTTATTTCATTTAGCAGAACGTCCTCCAGGTTTAGCCATGTCTCACAGACTGCAGGATTCCCTTCTAAGGCTGCGTTATTAATAATATCCCAGTGTATGTACATATATACCACATTTGCCTTATCCATTCATTTGCTGAGGGATGTTTAGGCTGCTTCCACCTCCTGGCTGTTGTGAGCAGCGCTGCCACGAACATGGGCGTGCTCATAGAGGATTTCCGCTCTCCATCACTGAACCTGCAACTCAGCTTCCCAAGAAAATGTGAGAAGGGAAGATGAAGAGCATTTTAAGAGGGCTTTTTTCTAAGTATGATCGTTTTCTTTCAATAATATAATGTTTGCCTTTTTAATTAAATCTCAATTTTGGTACATATATTCTACTTTTTTTTTTACCAGCTTATATTTTCATTTCAATAATGCTTTATCCTTCTATTTGAAGATAGAGAAATTGAAATTAAAACTAACATTTTAGCTTAAGTGTCTATTCTACTCTCAAGTCAAAAACACTTGGAAAAGTTGCCCTGTAGTGATTACTTCCCTAAAATTAAAAAAAAAATTATTTTAAAATCCCAATCATTTCCCAAATGAATCTTTTATATAAAATCAGATTTCTTAAAGAAGGGCACACCTAGGAGGAGCCACCAGTTTGGACTGGCAACCTTGCTTATCTACTTGACTTGTCATTAATTTGAGAGCAATCTATCAAACTATCAAAATTTGAGACCAATCTATCAAACTATCAAAATCTACCAATCTAGCAAAATCTGAGACCAATCTATCAAACTGGCGAGCTAATTCTGTGGACTTTCTGGAATATAGGTGACAACAGAAAGTTCTGTGGACTTTCTGGAATATAGGTGACAACAGAAAGTTCTGTGGACTTTCTGGAATATAGGTGACAACGTTTTTCCTGCTATCCACATCTTCCACTTTTGTTCCTTTCTCCACTTCGAATCTGTTTTCTTTTTTCATTTTTTAATGGGAGATCTGGATTTTATAATTACTCAAATCAGCCTCCTCAAGCATTTGGGGATCAGAGTTTTTAAGGATAATTTGGTGGGTGGAGGGCCAGTGAGTCGGGAGGGCTGCTAATCTTTTTCTTGACTTCAGGGACAGTTCCTTGTCCTCATTTCCCTCCATATAGTCCTATATTGCTTGGGAAAGCCCAGGTGTGCACAAGCATACCAGCATGGGTGCACACATACATGTACACATATGGGGTACACATACATATACCAATACTTTCATTTGTGTTAGAAATAGAAGTCATTATTTTTCCACTGTCTGCTTTTTACCCCGATGAAAGTGGATAGCTTGAATTGTGTTGTTGGTTTTTTTTTTTTTTTTTCAGTGAAATCCCATGATTATGAAAGAGCTTGGGACCAGAGAATGATTAAAACCATACTTCTCTGTTCATCAAACAAATACTTCCAGGCTTGCCTACTACATACAAGCCAACATCTCCACATTCTGAGTTTTCTTCATGGGTTCATCTGGACTCAGCGATCATGTTAGTGTATTCCTTCAGCTCTGACATCAGAGTTTTAATGTTAATAGCATTTCTCAAGGATAAGTAGTTGGGACCTGGGCACAACTGAGAAGGATGTGTCTGGGGCTGCCATGCCCAAACACAGACACAAGGATGTCTGAGCTGAGAAGCATCCTGTGCTCTACCAGTTAAGCCCAGGAAACTCATGTCAGATAGGCAATGTGACCCATCTAAAGACATATAACAAGTAATAAACAAAGATTAGAAACAGGGAACATGAAAAACAGGCATACTGGATAAATTAAGAGGCACTAAAGCTAAAGGAAAATATGAATGGGCTAGCTGTTCCCCGGAGCAGCCAGGACTTAATGGTGACTCCTACCAGTTGTGGGTGTATCCTGTGTGCATTTTCCTTTCTTTAGATGGCTCAGCCGTGATTCCTATCCCAGAGAATCCCCTTCTGGTATTTCATTATATTTTGGGGGAGATCATTCATTGATCCAAAATACAATCCTTGATTTTCCATTATTTCCAGTTCCTGTACAAAGTGTCTGGATCAAATCTTCATATTTGGCTTTAAGTCTTATGTGCCATCCAAGTAATAATCTACTAGTGCTTCTGGAATTTAACTCTGGACTTAGCTTGTCTCTGTGATAGATGTGACTGATGGGATGATAAAACCAAACCACATTCAGTGACGGTCAAGGGTGTGACATGAGCAGTGCCTCGGATTATCCTATCTGATGGGCACACCCTTTAAAGTAGGTGTTACATTTCATTGCAGGGGAGAGGAAATCAAAGCTGTTTCCTCCTTCTCCATAACTGTTGATCTTTCTTCATATTGTCAATTAATTTTAAAATAGGAATCTAAGTCATCCCTTCCTACTTTTTTGGATAAGGAATTTCCTTTGAAATTATTCCGTTCTTATTTCCTGTCACCAGCACTGCCATCCTGACATGCCACCCACCTTCTTCTCTGGCTTGAACCCTTTTCTCTCACACCCTTCCTTCCCTGGGACTGGGTACCAACCTAACCATAGCTAGCTAACCATAACATAGCTAACCCTAACTGAGCTACTTGTCACCTTCTTGACGCCTTCTACTTGGTGACACTCACTGATCAGACTGTACTTACAAATCCTTCCGTCCCCTTTGTCCTACTTCCCCCCTTAAGAAAAACGCATGGACATACATACGGGAACAACAGACACTGGGAACTACTAGAAGGAGCGGGGAAGCAGGAGGGTGTGGGCTGAAAAACTACCTATTGGGTACTATGTTCAGTACTTGGGTAATCATCCATACCTCAGCCATACCTCAAACCTTAGCATCATGCAAAGTACCCATTTAACAAACCGGCACACATACCCCCGAATCTAAAATAAAAGCTGAATTTCTTTTTAAAGAAAAACACGTAAAAATATCAAACCCTGACTGAAAAACTGGCCTTTTGCTTCGTTTTTTCTTGGCATCAGAAAATCTGCATTTGTTTGTACCATTGCAGAAGAAGCCAGAAACGAAGCCAGCATTTCTCTGCTTCCTACGCTTACCTCCCCACAGGAGTCTTCCCTGCTATCCCTTCTCATGCCTGCCATTTCCGCTCTCTGGATGGACTAAATAGGGCTGGCTTGGAAACTGTGAGTCAGCTTCCTACAACCATCTCAGAGGCAAGGCATTGCTTTTGTCCTGCCATCTTCGTGTGTGTGTGTGTGTGTGTGTGTGTTGTGTGTGTGTGTTGTGTGTGTGTATTAAATGCTGCATTTTATTTTGTTTTTTTTATTTTACTTTTTTGGCTAGAGACTTGCTTTCCAACCTCAAAGTTTTTCCTGACAAAAAAATTTATAAGACTCTTTTGTGTTTAACAACTGACATCTGCCTGTCCTGGGAAAAGGAAAGCAGCTCTGCCATGAAAGTGGAGATCCTGAGTCCTGGGACAGACTGAGACGGCATTTTATCCGACGTCTTCAATTCCCAGAGGAGAAGAATAAGGGATAGAGTAGTTGATGGAATTGCTAAAGTCCCACTGACAGTAGTGACAGAGATGGAACGAGAGTGCAGATCTCCTGACCTCTACTCCGTGGAGATCTCCTTGCTGCCGTGTCATTTCACAAACTAGCCCTGCATTTGAAATTGTGTGTGAGTCTCCAAAGAGATGTTAGTATGGTAAGCAGCTGCATGTGGCCACTTTGGGGCTCTCTCGTTTTGTTGTGTCCTGTGTGGTTCATGGTTAGGTGGAGGTCACAGGACCCTGGAGAATCCCTGACATCTTCAAGTCATGCACACGACAGGGGTTTCCCTGTATTTTCAGGAGGACAATGGCTTCTCCATATTCCTGAAAATACAGGGAGAGACCCTGGGGTGTGCATGTCTAGCTTTCTTGCTCATCCAATCTGGCATCTCTAGACAGAACCATATTATAACTTGCGAGGTCTGTTTTTCATGCCCACCTCCCCCTTGGGAGTTCTGGTTTCCAGCTCTTCATCCTCTCTTTCTCCTAAGGTGTTCAGGATCTATATCTCATCTCTTGGTTTCTCAGATCCTATCTTTCTTTCTGTCCCACCAAGCACTCCACCTAGACTGCCCTATATTCTTTTAAAATTCATTCATATTTTTTTTTGAGCCCAAATAGACTTTCCTATGATTAAAAACATAAGCAGTGAAAAATAACACAATGCTAATTTCCCCCCATTCATCTCAGACACTCCAGCCCTCTTCCCACACTCATTAACACATTTGCACTGCCCAAATTTGCTGGATTCACTTTGCTCCTTGTAGCACATGAAGCTCTAAGCCCATTTATTTTTTGTTTTTGAGATGGAGTTTCGCTCTGTTGACTAGGCTGGAGTGCAGTGGCATGATTTTGGCTTGCTGCAACATCTGTCTCCCAGATGCAGGCGACTCTCCTGCCTCAGGCTCCCAAATAGCTAGGACTACAGGCACCTGCCACCATGCCCAACTAATTTTTGTATTTTTAGTAGAGACAGAGTTTCAACATTTTGGCCAGGCTGGTCTCGAATTCCTGACCTCAAGTGATCTGCCCACCTGGGCCTCCCAAAGTGCTGGGATTACAGGTGTAAGTCACCCACTACATCCGGCCAAAGCCCCCCTTTTATTTTAAACAGCTGTAGAGTGCTCTATTGCGTTCCACAATTTATTTTACCAGTCTCTTCTCCAATGATGGCTAACTTTATTGCTTTCAGGGGTTTGCTATTACTAACAATCTATATCCTAGATTCTGAAAATTTTTCTTTCCCAAATTACTATTAAACTCATATATTATTCTACTTGCTGTAGACCCTGGAGCTGCTGTCCTAAGTGACAGCTAAATCAGCTAATAAATGAGTCCCCACTGTGTTAACAGGCACAGTATTCGTGAGCCCTTCCTTCCCCTTCAGGAAACATATGTCCATTTTAAGAAGGACCACCTGGATAAAAGTTCCTAAAACATTTCTCTCCCATGATTTTTGGAATAGAAGGGCTATAAGTCATAAATGAGTCATAGTTTTAACCCATGGGAGTATTTCAAATGACAGAAATTTCAGGAAGATATTTGTAAAATACTTCATTAAGTGTGATATTTGGGGGAAGATCGGCTTTGTTGTAAACACATAGAGCTTCATCCAAAACACATAATGCAGGGTGGCAATCTACAGGGCTTATCCCAGGTGAGATGTGTAGTTCTAGCTTTAGCCCTGAGCCTCAGCTTGGCTGATGCTGGCAGAGAAGATACAGCACAGAAGCCACATCCTGCAAACCACATCTCCTCTCTGTGGAGATGCAGCTTCCCATATCAAAATCAGGAGGGAGCATCCAGTTAAAAAGGCTGTGAGTACAACCTCACATCATACATAAAAATCTATTGCAAATCTAAATGTAGAAGGTAAGCAATAAAGCTTTTCAAAGAAAAAATGGAATAATGTCTTTGTGACCTGGGGCAGGTTGCTAGCCATAAATGAAAAAAATTGATCAATCATACAACATTAAAACCAGGGTTTCTGTTCATTAAAAGTCATCAGGAGAGTTAAAAGACAAGACAGAGTGAAGAAAATATTACCAATATTTTCAACTACAACAGAAAAACTCCTGTAAATTGTATCCAGAATATATGAAGAACTTGCACAAATCAATGAGAAGTAGACAACCCAATAGAAAAATGGGCAAAAGACATGAATAGGCACTTCACAAAATAGGATATACAATAACCAATAATGAAGTGAAAAGGTGCTTGACTTGTTTTCAAGGAAACACAAGTTAAAACCACAATGTGGTATTATTAACATGCAACAAAATGGCTAAAATGAAAAGGACAAACAACATCAAGTGTTGGTATGATTTTTGAATGACTAGAACTCTCATATACTTTGATGGGAGTGCAAATGAATATAGCCACTTTGGAAAACTGTTTGACAATACCTTCCAAACCTAAACATATGCCTATCATATAACCTAATGATTCTGCTCACAGGTATACACAGCAGATACACATACATATGTCTGCCAAAGACACATACAAGAATGATCACAGCAACATCTTTGGTTGTAGTTCCAAACTAGAAACAACCCAAATGTCTATCAGGAGTAAAATGGATAAACAAATTGTGATACATTTATATAATGGAATACTACACAGCAATGAACGTGAATAACCACACAACTTGGATGAATTTTTTCAAACATAATGTTGAGTAAAAGAGGAATAAATGATTACATTACTACATGACTCCTTCTATATAAAGTTCAAAACCAGGCCAAAATGATCTAGGTGATAGAAATCAGGAAAATGGTTACCTATTTGGTTGTGGGGTAGGTTACAGTTAGTAGGAAGAATGAAAGTCTTTTGGGGTGCTGGTATTGTTTTATTTCTTGATCTGGGGGCTTATTACACATGTTTGCTTTGTCAGTCCATTGATTACATACTTAATTATAATCAAGTATAAGCAAGGACATAATGCATAGCAGATGGCTATGCATTATACAGTATCTTATTATATATGTTATCATCTGTAATACAGGGTCTTTGTCACTCAACCCAATAGCACATTATTTGCACTGTTATTTAGGGCTTCCTTTGTTCTGCTTTATGGAACAATTGGCAGTGCAACTGTCTTCATCTCCCAACAAATTTGTAGTCTTCTTGAGTGCAAAAAATATTGGTGCATTTTCTCTAATATATTATTTCTGTTCTTAGCATAGAGACTTACACATAATGGGATTCAGTCTCAATGTTTGTTTTACACTGGAGTAGGGAAAGTATTTACTTATTTTTACTGATCTACTTTTATTTGTGTGTTTTAATTAAAGGTAAATGGGAGGTTAGAATTCTCATCCCTCATCCTTCTTCAAAAATATATACTTCTAGAGAGGAAGCATGAAGAGGGCTTTGTGGGGGTGCTGGTCACATCCTATTCCTTGATCTGGGCAGTAGTTAATAAAAGTTATACAAGTGTGCTCACTTTGCTAAAATTCATCAAGTGGTACACTTACTATTTGATACTTTCGTATGTTGCATCTTGATTAAAATGTAACATATAAATATACATATATTTATATCTCTAGTTTGATAAGACACTATGTTGGTGAGAGTTCATGGAATTAGTTAGGCACATATACTGCTTATTGGGGAGTAAAACAGTACAACCTCCTTGGGATGAAATTTAGCCAAATTATCAAAATTGAAAAGGCATTTACCATTTGACCAAGCATGGTTAGTCTAGAAATGAACCCTACAGTCTACTATAACATGTGCAACCTATTACATATTCAGTGTCATTCATGTCTGCTGCTTATAATAATTGGAAACAACAGAAGAAAGAACAAATAAATTACACATCACATGTAGAATATTATTCAGCAGTTAGTAAGAAGGAGGCAGATCTGTATCTGCTGATTTGGAAGGATCATCAGGTTAAGAAGTACGTAGAAGATGCTCTTGGTTGTGTTAAATATATGTGTATATAATTAGCTTGTCCATTCATAGACCATCTCTAGAAGGATATCCAAGAAACTGGTGATGGTAGAAGGAAGAAAAGGAAACTTATTTTTCACTATACACTCTGCCTGATCCACATTTCAAATTTTACATGTAGATATAACCAATTTAGAAAAATAAATCAAAAGATGATTCTTGGCTGCTGCCTCTTTGTCACTGTCATTTAGAGTCTTAATAAACATTCTATAATTGATAAGTTTGCCTTTACTTTCTTCTACCAACCTCCAAATCTATTCCATGCAGCAAAGGTCAGATTCCTCTTCCATGATAATGAGCAAAGTAGGCAGGTCACTCTTCTGCTGGCGACCTTATTAATTGAGTTTAGATCTCCAGTGAATTTGAACAGATTTTTTCTTTTTAATGAAACATTCAAAGCCTCTTTGGCCCCTCTTTAGTTCCCCTCCTCTCAGAAAGGAGGAAGAGAGTGAAAGGCAAGTGTTCTATTTGTCTTTAGTCAGATTTACAAATGCCTTAATTGGTTGTCAAACTGGAAGGAGAGGGAACCTCCAGTTCCCTTGGAGGATGCGATTTGAACTGCAAAGGAAGGGAATAAGTTTGATGTTTAACATGTGCCCTAGATTTGAAGCAGATTTTGTGAAATAAAGTCTTACCTCAATGGCCTGATGATCCAGAGTGTTTGCAGGCCCTTGGAGGTAAAAATACAACAATATAATCTATGTTGTTTTTCCCCAAGGGAAAAACAAGAGGGGCCTCTGAAGAACTAAGCTTATTTCCCAAATCACCTATGGTCATCTGCAAAAAATGGAAGGGAGGCCCAGGGCCGGGGATGCTGAGGTGGTGTGGGCACATGTGGAGGACATCGGCAAGAAGGCTGAAGCCCAGGCTTGTGAAATTTGCAATGGAAAATTTGCACAGGTCTTTTAAAAGGCACATTCAGAGTAAAGGTAGCTTAGATTAGATGATGCTGTTTTATCAGCTATTAAAGAGAAAGCAAAACCTGGTATTTACTGATTGTTTCATCCAGCCCATTCATTTTTACCAAGGCACACTCTACGCAGAGCCTAGGATTAAACACCCACATCTCCTGATCCTCTCGGTCCACTGCTGTGTTTACTTTCCACATTGTCCCCTTAAAAGCCTGAAGGCTGGAATCAGACCCCTTGGATTCAAGTGCTGCATGGGAGCTGCATGACCTTGGGCAAGTTTCTTAACCTTTCCATGCTTCAGGTTCCTCATCTGTAAAAGGCGAGAATAGTAATAACAGTATCTTCCTGGTATGGTTGTTATTGGGATTAAAATGCACTTCAAAGAGGGTCTGGTACATAGAAGACGTTAAATAAATGGTAGCCATAATATCAACTATTATTATCACTTCCAGTTTCTGCATCACAGAGAATCATTTTTAAGCAGGAAATCCTGCATGGGAGGCATCTGCATTGCAACACTTGCTTGGTTCTGGGTGCCACATTAAGTCTGAGATAAGAAATCACTTTGGCATAAAGAAAGGCCTCCAACAACTTCCTAGCTGGTGCTGGAGGAGCTGTCTCATACAGGTGGAGTTCAAAGGGAGGTGGCACGACCCGCCACCAATGCTGAAAGCAGACTCCTGTGTGGAGCCGAGGCATGGCCTAGATGACCTTTAGGGCTCCCGGTAATGCTAAAAGGTCTATGATTTTGGGACCTTTGAGACTAGCAGCCCTGGGGGCAGTCACTTTGCTTAGCTTAGTGGTCAGCTTTATGGTCACCTTGGACGTGAAGAGCATAGTTCTGCCTGAACTTTGCTCCAGTTCTGTGTAAGAGGACAAGCTCTGGTGTCACAGCTAAAACTTCCAAATACTCAAGTTGGAGGGGACTTTGAATTTATTTGTGAACAGACAGTTGCACACTTGAAAATGCCAACACATAAGGGAACATACTCAGCTTTGCTAACAAGATTGAGCTCATTACAAACTCTCCAGCCAGGGGATATTTCATTCTTAAAAGAAGAGTAGAAATCCTGTGTGTGTGTGTTTTGGGGGCTGGGGAGGGGAGAAGAATGTATCAGTCAACATTGTTTCCTCCCGCGCTCCCAAACACAGGCTAACTGTGAAGAGCCAGGACGCCCACCGAGTCCCGGCAGCGCTGCAAGGTGGGGCGGGGGCGGGCGCCGTCCTCTCGCTGGTGACTGCAGATTTCCTCTGCCGGGCACTTCCTAGGGCCTTTGATCTTTCCCCAGGAACTGGCGAGGGCCGCGTTTGCCTCTAAGTTTATTCCCTCTTGGTTTATTTATTGTATCTGCTTTCTCTTCTCGCTAGTTTGGAGGTCAGAACGCCAGTATGCCACGGGACGTGTGTCCCAGGCAGGGTCTCCCCTCTCCAGGCACTACCGCGAAATCTGGCAAAAGGCACATTTTACTGAGTCCTGGGGCAGCAAATTCAGCGGAGGAGAAAGAGCCTTTCTCCATTCAGGGAGACAACCCAGGAAGCCCGATCCCGAGATCAGAGGCCAGGACCCCGCCCCGGCCCCCTGCGCCAGCCCCAGCTCGGCACCGCCCAGGAGCTCTTCTCGGTCCGCCTGGGGGCTCGAGCTCGCGTCCCTCCCTAAGACGCCAGGCTTAACTTGGAGTTTCATCTCCTCCCCAGGAGGGTCTCAAGTTGCCTTCCTCTGCCGGGAAGGGCCCCCACTCCCCCGTTCCAGGCCCTAATCTCCACCCGGCGTCTCCGTCTGAGCGGCCCGGCCTCAGCTCTCCATCTGTGAGCCTTAAATCCCATTTATCTTCTTAGCGCCTCAGACCCGGACGGCCCCGCCCCTCTTCCTCTCACCCCCACCCCACTTGCAAATCACAGACCCCGGTCTACCCTTCTCATCCCCCAAGCGCGCTGGACCAACTACAGCAACCTTTGAGGTGTTAGAAAAAGTCGCCAGACTGGGTGGAAGCGACCTAGAGGGGCGCGGCAGGAGGAGGGCCCAGGTGGGGTGGGGGGCGCCCCAAGATTTCAGGGTGAGGACCGCGGAGGGTCCTGGACCCGCAGTCGCTTAACTCCTGCCCTGCGTCTCCAGTGCTTGAAGTCGGTCCCTCCTAGGACCCCAATCTAGGTCACCAGCGGGGAAGGGCTGCGCTGGGGGTCGCTAGAGAGGGTGAGGGGCGGGCTGTCTGCTTCCGAGGTGGGCGAGGAGTGAAGGTTTCAGGGCCTGCCCCTCTCACTTCCACTCGATTGTAATTTCATCCCCCGGCAGGTCGAGCCTGCCTCCCTCCCTCCCGCGTCCAGCCCTTCCCTCCCAGTCGGCCTCCTTCGTCGCCCCCGCCCCCGCGAAAAGCCCTGCCGCTTGCAGCCGGCTTCACTCCTGCACGCCGACCTCCCGGCTGCAGTCCGGCCTCTTGGAACTGCCCCGTGGTTCCGGGCCCAGCCCTCGCAGCCCCCTACCTCCTCGCCCCAGCCCGGGGATCCGCGGGGGCCGCGTCCCCCACGCGCCCCCGGAGACGCCCTTTCCGTGTGCGCCCGGGACTTGGTGAAACTTTGCAGGCGCCGGCGGCAAAATGGATTTAATCCGAGGCGTCTTGCTCCGGCTCCTGCTTCTGGCTTCCAGCCTCGGACCCCGCGCGATGTCGCTCCGAGCGGCCATCCGAAAACCAGGTAATGCGCTCCTCCGCCCGAAGCCACCACGCCCCGAGCGCCCCTGCTGGGCTCCGGGGCGAGGACACAGAGCGGGCAGCGCACCGCCTCCCTCTCCCCGACCAACGTCGGCTTAACTCGCTTCAGCTCTGTCAGGAGCTGAGAAAAGACGCGAACCTCGCCCTCCCCCGAGCCCGGGCGGCGCTAGGGATATTTATTTGTTGAAAGAATGATCAATTTTCCAGACACAGTAGAGGTGGTGGTCCCCGTGTTTGACCGCAGAGAGCTGAGAGTTGGGACAGCGACCGTGCTGTCTCAATTACAGAGGGTGGCAACCATGCAGAGGAATCAAACCAGCCCCTCCTGCGTCTCCAAATATCTTACTTAATTCATATTGTCCAGAGCCCAGCCATTTCCTGTTAAGTGTCTGAAGGGTTGCCTAGAGCCCCCTCTGTCCATCTCCGGTCCCACCCACGCACTGTGCAGGGGTGTGGACTCTGCTCTTAGCATCCTCTTCCACTCTGGGGCCGTTTGTTCGGAAGGAAGCACCGAGTGGGTTAATTTTATCGTGTTTTGAACTCCTGTCTTTGTTCTGCCATTTAAACAAAGATATGTGCGTTGTAGCCTGTTATAAGGGATTGAGAATTGGGGGAGAACTTGAAACCATAATAATGTGTGTTTTCTCTAGCTGCATATAGGTAAAAAGTCTTCGTTTATTTTGGTCCACTTTGATTTGGCCTATGTTGTGAGATTATTCAAAGTAGAACATTCTGAACAATGAAGTTCTAAACGTTGTTTCCCAAATAACGACTTTTATTATTTTTTACTGGGACCATATTTAGAATTCTGAAAAATCTGTTTTGTCTTAGCTTACTTTGTAAGGGAGGTTGTCTTATGGGATTAATTATATCTTATGAACAATGGAAAACAATATTACTTTTATTTGAATGCAGTCTGCAAAACCTCACAGAAAGTGCAGTTTGTCTTCACAAACGTTTCTGTAAGAAAGAGGCAAAGCTAGGAAAATTTATCAGAGGGCAAAGAAAATCGTCTTAGCGGGATCCCATGTGAATGCTTAAATATTTTTGCATTGGAACTCTCTATCTGGAAATATGACTTGTTGCATTTCGGCTCTGGAAGCGTCCTCAGTCTTTGCACTGTATCTCTTATTACCAGCACTTGTTACCTGCCTGGAAATCCAAGGTCATTATCATAATCTACACCATATTTAAATTATGAGCCATTCCATTTATGAGCTCTTCAATTCATTTTGGAGATAATAACTTCAGTCCAAGGCAATATCACATTAAATTGTTTCTCTTCCTGCAAGCACACATACACACACCTTCAAGGATTTCAGTGAAGGGCTTCTTTCTAACTTTCCTCCTTAAGATAACCACATCACGATCAATTGCATTTTGCAGATTTATTCACATGAAATCATCTATTAATTGTCACAATTTTTAAACAAAGCATAGTTATATCTATAGTTTTAAAGCATGAACAGTGTATGCAATGCTTTTTTAAGGATATATTTTAATCTGTTTAAGGGGAATTTTTAAAAAGTATTTTATAAAAACCTGTTGTATAAAACTGCTCATGTGGGTCATCATATTTTCTTTCTTATTTTTTGGAGTTCTTCTCCTAAAAAGATTTTCTACCTGGTTCATTCAGTGTCTCATTCTGATATTCATGCCAGGAATATGCCATGCTGGCCTCTTTGGTTTTATTTGAAGCATAGATAGGGTTTTGATAGTGGAAACACCACCTCTGAAATACCTTGGCATATTAATTACATCAAATTTGAGATAGAAGTGTTTAGACTAGGTTCAACCTAGAAGAGTTTTATTTTTATTACTTTATAATTTTATCCAGACACTGGCTTTCAGGTTGGAAAGCTTCTCAGATTAAAATGACAGCTACTTCATAAACTTCAGGGGAAATTTCCCTCCCGGGCTCATTTACATCCCTTGGAAAGACTAGTTTTTGATCCGGAAAATTGGTCCAGATTAAAAAACTGAATGTGCCCTGCTTGGCTCTGATGTGAGCAGCAACCAGCTAATTTATAATCTTCCCCAGACACTAGCAAATCCTGCAAGTATCCATATGGGAGTTTCTTTGTACCTTGTTTCCTCGACAGAAATTGGTTCATATACAGTACTTTGAAGGTATCGTGGCCACTGTGCAGGCATACTGGAGCGGTTCTGTTTTATTTGGATGACGCTCCCTGTCTCCTCATACACCTAAATCTACTTTTGATAAGTACAGCATTGTTGGAGAAGCCTTGGATTCAAAATCAACCTGGAAATTCCCCATCCCCACCTACCTCTGGTGAGAAAAAACTGAGTAGCAGCTTCAAGTCTGAGTCTAGTTTGGGTTCAATGCAAGCAACCTTTCTCTTCACCCCAAGATAGCTCATCTTTTGACACTGAACATTAATAAAGAAACCTCTGCATTTGCCAAGACTTACAAGAAATGACAGTTTTCAAATTAAGTTAAATTAAATCATAATAACTAACACTAAGTGCTTGCTACACTGTTCTAAGAACTGGACCCACAGTGATTTATTTAATCAACCCAATAGCACTGGGAGATGGGACTATTATTATCTCTGTTTTACTGAAGGAGAAATTGTGGCTTAGAGAGGTTACATATCTCACCCAAGGTCACACAACTAGTAAGCGGTGGAATGGAAATTTAAGCTCTGATATTCAGGACCAGAAACTGAATTCAGAACACCGTGTTTGCAGAGGTGTGTAGCATGTCTTGTAGGGTGTCTTCCTGGAGGCCGAAGAGTGGAGCTCCCGTGGGTCAGATACTGGAGGCTAGGTGGAGGCTGCTGTTTTGTGTGGGGATCCTGCGTTGCTCTTAAACATTTGTAAATGGGATCTGCCCATGCCTCTTAAGACAACAGAGTGCATATGATACTGAAAGAATTTTGGAAGCTACTGTCTACTGGCCTCATTTATAAGAATCACAGGGTGTGGCCTTATGGGGTGATGATGAACCACTTGCTTCTCTTGTTGAACTCCTGGGGATTAAGGCTGGTGAGGGTCAGAGGGCCCACTAGAGTACCTGAGGGTAGAAAAAGGGGCCTCTGAAGAATGGGAGGGTTTAGGGCCCTGTCCTTTCCCCAGACCTTCATGGTGTGGAAACACAACATGTTGGATAGCCTTCATTCCTCTTCAGACTACAAATTAGAATCATAGGCCTGGAAAGAAGTGAAAAGTCCTCATTTTGCAGTGAGGTTGAGGGTGACTCAGTGACTTGCCCCAGTTAACGTCAGAAGCTGAACTGGAACCAGCACCTGGACCTCCCACCCTCCTGAGTGGCCTCTAGCCTAGTGCTTGTCCCATCACCTGAGTCTCACCAGAAAGTGCGGGAGGACTGCCCTGCTTCTGTGGTGGGGCAGGAAGAAGGGAGGGGGAAATCCAGACAACTTCGGGAACCAACATGCAACAAGTCACTTCATTCCCGCAGGCATGTTGCTAACTCTTGTCCTTACTATCATTTTAAAGTCAGATTTATTGAGGTATGATTTATATACAATAAATTTCATCAAGTTTGATGAGCCCTAACAAACATACCCAGTAATGTAATCACCACTGGAATAGAAATCTATAGAACATTTCCATCATCCTTAAATATTCTCTTGTGTCCCTTTGCAGAAAAATGACTCCCTCCCAGCCCCTGGTAACCACTGATCTAACTTCTATCCCTGTAGTTTTGCCTCTTCCAGAATGTCATATTTTGTGTCCACCTTCTGTCACTTAGCATAATGCTTTTAAGATCCATCCATGTTTTTGCATATATTGGAAGTTTGTTCCTTTCTTATTGTTGAGTGATGGTGCGTTGGATGGACCATGGAATTCCAGTTTGTTTAACCATTTGCTAGTTAGTGGACTTTTAAGTTGTTTTCAGTTTTAGGCTATTATGAATAAAGTTCCTAGACACGTGCACATAGAAGTCTTTGGAAGATGTAGGTTTCCATTTCTCTTGGTAAACAGAAGGAGGGGGATCACTGCATCACATGACAGGTATATGTTGAGCTGGATAAGAAATCACCAAACTGTTTTCCAAAGTGGCCGTACCATCTTACATTCATACAATGTGTGAATGTTCTAGCTGCTCCTAATCCTCTACAACACTTGGTAGGTTTTTTTTTTCTGGTTTTGTTTTAGCGATTCTATTATAATAAGCATGTAATAGTATGTCATCACAGTTTTAGTTTGCATTTCTCTAATGACTAATTATATTGAACATTTAAAAAATTTATTTATTTGCCATCTTTTCTTTGGTGAAATCTTTGTTTAAATCTGGCTGACTTTTAAAACTTGGGATGTTTGCCGGGCATGGTGGCCCATGCCTATAATCCCAGCACTTTGGAAGGCCAAGGTGGGCAGATCACTTGAAGCCAGGAGTTTGAGACCAGCCTGGCCAACGTGGCGAAACCCCAGCTCTACAAAAAATACAAAAATTAGCCGGGCTTGGTGGTGCGTGCCTGTAGTCTCAGCTACTTGGGAGGCTGAGGCAAGAGAATCACTTTACCCTCAGAGAGGGAGGTTACCGTGAGCCAAGATCGCACCACTGCACTCCACCCTGGGTGACAGAGGAAGACTCTGTCTCAAAAAAAAAAAACAAAGAAAAAAATTGGGATGTTTATTTTCTTATGATTGAGTTTTGAGTGCTTTTTGTATATTCTGGATGCAAGCCTTATATGAGATCTGCGTTTTGTAAATCTCAGCTTCTAGTATGTGGCTTGTCTTTTTATTTTCTTAATGGTGTCTTTCAAAATGCAGAAGATGTACATTTTGATAAGGTCTAATTTATCATTTTTTTAAATGGCTCATGCTGTTTTTTTGAAAGCTTAACCCATGGCTGCAAAGATGTTTCCCTATGCTTTATTGCAGAAGTTTTTTAGGTTTTACATTTAGGTCTATAATTCATTTTGAGTTAATTTCGTATGAGGTGTGAGATACAAGCCAAGGTTTATTTGCTTTTGTATGGATATCTTGGCTTTATTTTCTAAGCACTGTTATGCTTGGTGGTGGGAGGTGGTACGTCAGAGGCAAAGGGATCTCCAGCTTGGAAGTCTTGCTGTGGCTCTCAAGCTACAGTGGCTCTGCCATTAAGACCTCTTCATTTCTATGCAATAGATAGGGTATAGATCTTTTGTCTCTCTACAAGGTTCTGTCAGTGACGTCAGACTTAGGGCTGACTGCCGTGGCATATCTGGGAAGGGCTTCTGGGGTTAAAGACCGGTGCTCCCAGGCCTAGAGCCTGGGGTTGCTCTTGGTTTATTTAGACAAGTCTCCTGACATTTATTAACTCTCTGGCACTAGAGGGGCTGGAGAACTGCACATGGGTCCTGCCTTTCCTCCTGCCTGTCCAGTTTGCCTGAGGTCCCAGGGTCAGTGGGAGAAGGTCAAGTCAGCGTTCAGAGTTCAAGGTTTTCCCTGGAGGATCTGGGTGTCCCACAGTCATCCTTAGCACGATGCAGCTCTCTCATCTTTTTCTTCCCACTTTGTCAGTATTTCTCTAGTGGTATAATCAAACTAAAATAAAGATGTAAGGAAAGTCAGGAAGCAAAAACAAAAGGCTGGAAGAGAAGAGTTCGCTTGTGGGCAATACATCTTGTTGGTTGCTGGTAGAGATACATGCACCTCTAGAGGCATTCTGCTGCTGCTAGTGTGAGGCTGAATGGCTAAGGGGCAGTGGCCAGGGATCTGGGGTCATCCTGGTCTACTTCCCCAATGCCACCTTGATCTACGTGGAATTCACAAGAGACTGGTTACTTCCTCGCTTATAGCTCTCATCCAAGCCCTCTTCCCAAAGCACGGCAATTGGGGGAGATCTCTCATCCATATGTTCCTTCCTGTCCCCTTTCCAGTCCACTGTACTCCATATCACACTGCTGATTCAGGCTGTCTCATTTCTCAGGGAAATCTTTAGCTCACAAAAGCCATGGGGCACTAGAAGGTAGGTGCTAGGGACCTAGCACACGCATGCATCCCCAGCACCCAACTCCTAGCGCCCCACGCAATTCAGGCAGACAGAAATGAGCGGGGGTACTTTTGCTTCCTTGCAGAACCCCTCATGGGTTCTCATGTAGTGGCTTAGGTGAGTCAAATAAAATTTCTGCCAGCAGAGGGCGCACGTTCCAGAGCTGGCTCTGCGCGGGTCTCCTCCCTCAGCAGTAATTCCTGCACTAAGTGGATCTGAATTTTTAGAGTGCAATCCAGGCACCTGCCTTTTTAAACAAGAACCTCAGATGACTTGATGCACACTTTGAGACATGCCAAAAGAGAGTTTGGACTCTCCTACTGCCTCCCTCTCCCTGATACCTCGACCCAGGTACTCTGTGTTATGCTGATCGTCTCTGCTTCGTACCTCCACGCCCAGCTGTGACTGCTGCCGACAACACGTTGCTGTGGGCATCTGTATTTAACCAGAACAACCCTGCCCTTAGACTCTAAGTTGACTGGTCAAAGAGGGAAACCTTGCAATGGCGTTAACAAAAAACCACGCTGTTCTATATATAACCAACATTTTCCCCCCTTACCTCCCTCACCCCCAATCCCAAGCTTGTTCTTTCAGCCTTCAAGGCTGGTTTCTCCTGGTGGAGCGGGAAGGCTTAGGTGAGAGCACATATTTTGATATTCCACACATTTGGGTTCAAGTACTGACAGTTTACAGCTACATGGTGACAGTGGGTCAGTTATATATGCTCCATAATCGTCAGTTTACTCATCTGTGAAAACAGGATAAAGAAAGACCCTACCATATAATGTTCCAGGGAAGATCCAATACAGTAATGCATGTAGCAGGGCATTAAAAAGGATTAGAAGACTGACATGTGAAGGCAATATTTAAGAAATTGGGATTGTTTAATCTGGACAAGGAAGAAAATCCTGAAAGAATTTCTATATTTCCAGGCATCAGAAGTAATAAACACAGACATTGATGATTTTATGTGCTTTTATTCTTTTCTATATGTATTAAGGTATGGTTACATGTGATGTAATTTGTATTGAACTGTAATATTTTTCAGACAAATGAATTAACAAATTAGAAAGACTCCCTGGTCAACCACATGCCTTGATTTTTGGTTTGGAAAATGAGGGTGATTTTTGCCTGGTAATTGTCTTGGGGGAAGTTTTGCAGGATGTGGTAGGGCAGCAGCTGTTCCTAAAACAGAATTATCCAAACTGATATGTTACTGGGAATCAGTGAAAGTCTCCGTAAAGCCAGAGAGCTAAGAAATGGTCCAGGTTTCGCTCACTGATAAGTTGACTGGAGTAAATCAGGAATCACTACTAGGGACATGGAAAAATAGACCGGGTTCACTCAGTCCATTTCCTATTGATGTTTCCTCAGCTGGAAAAAGCCCCCACTTATCCAAAGCAGACTAGTGCTTTAAAAGAGCTGAAGTGCTACCTAAGGACAGGATACGATCTAACAATAGTCATAATAATTATTATTACTGTCACCAACCAGACTGAGCAAGGATATACATCCCAGTGCTTTGATCTCATTTCCAGTATCCCCCTTATCTAAAGACTCTTGACAATCCTTTCTTGTCTGACTCTGCAAGTCCTGAGCAATTTAAATTTTAACACTTGTGTTTGCTGACAGGGCACCCCAAATCCCGAATCAGATTTAATGCAATGCTAATGCTATTTATTTTTCTTGCTGCAATAAGTTTATATTAGCCATTTAGTGGCTTACATTGTTCAAAAGGAGTTGTATCAGCAGGCACTTTTCTGTAACATCTGGGCACTTGGAAACATAATGTTTAAATGCAACCTGAGTTTAAAGACTTCCACGGACAGATGGCTAATTTTATTGATCTAATCTTTCAGTTAGGAATAGATCCCATGATCCTTTGCTTGTAATTCTTAGAGTGAGCAGAGAAATAAATAAAATGGGTGATGGCTGTGAATTAGGCACCTGTTATATTGTCTGTAATTTATTTTTAAAATACTTCAATATAAACAGTGACTGTATGAATTACTTTAATCTCTACCCTAGGGGAGCTTAGTTAACACTTGAAGCAATCCAGGCTAGAAGGCACTGCTCTGGCATAAGAATTTACATCTATTTTCATCTCTTGGTGATTGTGCCATGCCAGTGGTTAAATATTTGGAACTTCACCTCTGTCTTAGGCAGGAATCCAGACTGGTTAGTGATTATCTGAAGAACTTTACTATGATGTTCAAAGTGGCAGCAAAAATACTTAGAATGATGTTATCAGATATTCACACTAGAGGGTTCAGTAATTAGCATAAATGATGTTAGATGCAATGTTTTTATTGGTGAAATATGTGATTAACTAGAAAGATTATTCATGTCCCTCTATTTTTACATGGACAAAGAGTAAGAATCCAGCAACTCCAGAAATCAAGCTACTTTGGAGTGGCTGAATACAGCTAGAGCTCCATTCATTTCTGTGTTTCCCTCACACAACAGTAGACTCACTTGCCTGGCCCCACCCGGCAAGATGGTTTGCCGATTTTGCCATTAGAATATTGATGTGCCGGCCGGGCGTGGTGGCTCATGCTTGTAATCCCAGCACTTTGGGAGGCCGAGGCGGGTGGATCCCGAGGTCAGGAGATCGAGACCACGGTGAAACCCCGTCTCTACTAAAAATACAAAAAATTAGCCGGGCGTGGTGGCAGGCGCCTGTAGTCCCAGCTACTTGGAGAGGCTGAGGCAGGAGAATGGCGTGAACCTGGGAGGCGGAGTTTGCAGTGAGCCGAGATTGCGCCACTGCACTCCAGCCTGGGTGACAGAGCGAGACTCCGTCTCAAAAAAAAAAAAAAAAAAAAAAAAAAAGAATATTGATGTGCCTCTCTCAGCAGATATAAGCAGGTGCTTGTATTAATTAGTGTAATTAGCATTACCTATTGTAACAAATCCAAATCTTGGTGGCTTGACACAAAATTTATTTTTTGGACTTAGTCTAAGTCCACAGTGGATGTTCCTTTCTAGGCAGCCCGCCTCAGCTGCCTTCCTCCAAAGGGTGACTTGAAGACTCAAGTCATTCTGTCTTTAATACCACCATCTTGTAATACCACCATCTTTAAAATGGACCTCCAGGGTGGGAAGTAAAGAAAAAGAAGTCTTGTAAGAGATTTTCTGTGCCAAATCAGAATATGGTCATGTTGCCCCAACCCAACTGTAAGGTTTCTGGGAAATGTGGTTCAGTAGTGTGCACAGGAAGAAAAATAACCAGATGTGGTAGGTTGTCTCTGATGCAGTGCTTTGGAGTTCCTGAAATGACAAGAGGAAACATCACCAAATTTACAGCAGCAGGTTGTATGATAATTTTTGTGGCTTCTTGCCCATGGATATTTTATACGTGGCAGAATTTGACTTGGAATTTGCTTTTGTTGTAATGTACAACCTGGTTGAAAAGCAAATAGTTACCATCTACTTTTACTTGCTGGAGGCCACCACAATTTTAAAAAGGAATCTACAAACTAAACAGTCAAATTGATTTAGGCCAGTTTGCAGTAAGGTTCAAAAATATGTATATGGGTAAATGCATATGTGCTATATGTTACTATATATTTCTTACATTTTACAAAAGGTAAAATTAATCCCTTCAAAAAAAGTTGGCCAGGCTCAGTGTCTCACACCTGCAACTGGGAGGCTGAGGTGGTGGGTGGATCACTTGAGCCCAGGAGTTTGAGACCAGCCTGGGCAACATGGCGAAACCGCATCTCTACTAAAATACAAAAAATTAGCCAGTTGTGGTGATGTGCACACTTACAGTCCCAGCTACTCAGGAGGCTGAGGTGGGAGGACCACCTGAGCTCAGGAAGTTGAGGCTGCGGTGCAACATGATCCTGCCACTGCACTCCAGCCTGGGCGATGGGAGTGAGACCCTGCCTCAGCAGCAACAACAACAACAAAAACAACCAAGAATTCACTACCCAGTGGATTAACTAGAGTGAGTTTCTAAGGCATATCAACTAGAACTCTAGTCCCTCCCGCCCCTAGTTTACAAGAAACTCCTTCTGTTTGTGTCCCATAACAAAAAGGACTGACTAGTCATGGTAGAATATTCAGTAAGAGTTGCTTCTTAAATTATAAAAAAATCTTTTTTTTAGACACCACAGCCTTCTTTGATGAAGGTGAAGATGGTGTGGGCTGATCTCAACAAAAACAAATTGACACAGTTGGTTGAACCACTGCACTTTTCTTTTCTTTTCTTTTTTTTTTTTTTGAGACGGAGTCTTGCTCTGTCTCCCAGGCTGGGGTGCAGTGGCACAATCTCGGCTCACTGCAAGCTCTGCCTCGCAGGTTCACGCCATTCTCCTGCCTCAGCCTCCCGAGTAGCTGGGACTACAGGCGCGTGCCACCGTGCCTGGCTAATTTTTTGTATTTTTAGTAGAGATGGGGTTTCACCGTGTTAGCCAGGGTGGTCTCGATCTCCTGACCTCGTGATCCGCCCGCCTCGGCCTCCCAAAGTGCTGGGATTACAGGTGTGAGCCGCTGCGCCCAGCCTGAACCACTGCACTTTTCAAAGCACTTCTAAAAATGATCTTATTTGATCTTTGCAATCCTTGCCCTACCAGGAAGTCAGGGCAGATGACTTAACAAAAAGGAAATAGCCAGGACATGAACCTAGGTCATCCAGCCTCTAGCCCTTGTTGCTTCCCATCAACCCAGCGGTGTTTCTGCAGCTAATGGACAGCAGCGTGATCATTGCTATGTGCTTGAGTCTAGCTCTGCAGCCAGGAGGGACCTCGTCAAGAAGACACGCTCTTCATCCAGGCTTCACTTAGAAAGACTCCACGTGTGTAATGAGACACTCTGTAGAGTGACCTGGGACAGCTTTCAGTCACGCTCCTCACTGGTTGGTATGTGGGGAAAGTGGCTTATTTTACAAAATGCTGGATGACTACAGGTCTGTTTGCAACTGAGAAGCAGCTGTAGCAGCTGGAGGATATCCCCAAAATCTTTTCAGATGTCTTCTATGGAAAACCCTTTTGGGATCTCAAGGACCACCCAGATGACACAGCCTGGCTCTGAAGCTTTCCATCCCTCCACAATTTAGCCATCCTCTTTAGTAGCAAATGATATTTGTTAGACCTTCAATGTGGCATATTTCAAGGTTTATCATTCCAGTCTCAAGATTTCTGTTAGTTTCTCAAACATCTCTTTGATGTTCTGGGAATTCCCAATTGGTGTAGTTAAATAAACCATTAGTTTGAAAAAAAAAAAAAAAAAGCATTCATTTGATAGTTGTTTTTAAGTAATTGACAAGCTTAGCCACAACCTACACCCATAATACACATCCCTTCAGCTTGAAGGAATTGTAGTAAGACTCCAGTCAGACAGACCTGGGTTTGAATTCTAGCTTTAAAATTTATTGCTGTCTGATTCCAGATTGAATAGTTTCTTTATGCCTTATATATTTCATCTGAAATTTAAGGTTCATAATACCTACTACAAAGGTTTTGTGTGATAAATAAATGAGAAATTATGATGACGGAAGATATACCTACAAAAGTACCCAAACATTTGATACATAATGGGCACTCCAATGTTAGTGCATATTAATTAGATTCATTGTGGTCTATAGAGTTTATAGAGTGGTAGAGATGTTAACTTTTCTATATCTATTGTAACCCCAAATATTGACAACATTGACATAAATGTGTTATTGAGCTTAGGCATCCATGAAAGTGGAAGTGAAAATAATTTCATTTCCTTAATTTCATATTATGAATTATTACAGTTTATTTCCTCAAATGAAGACTTTTGGTGTTTATATTAGTCATAAAGTTATTGATATTGATGAAAGAGTTGGAGTCAGCTTTGAGTTTAATAAAAACACCCAACCTTTGTTTTGGACTTTGTACAAAATCAAGAAGAAAGGATCAGGCCACTATAGTAGTAATAGATTTTTCAGGCATCAGCTGCGTGGCTCCCTACCTTGAAAGACATTATTTGCAGTTAGAATATCAAAATTCCTTTAGCTACTTTTTTACTGTGATATTAAGAGGATAAACGTAAAAGATGCTATTTCTATGATGTGTTCTCCGTCTTCATTTTGCTTCAACCATACTCTACCAGAATAATCTTCCCAAAATGAAGTTCTAATCCTATCACTGTTGCATTTAATATTCTTTTCTGGCTCACTACTGCTTTCCAAACTCTAAAGCTGGGCCTCTGAAATCTGTCACAATATAGCCCCAACTCACTTTCCTGTCTTTTCACTGAATACATGCCTGTATTCCAGCCAGGATAGATTATTTGCCATTCCATAGACCTCCTCTTCACTTTCCCAATGCTGAATGTTGTCCACATGTTTATCTGACCCTTTGGAATACCCTTCCCTTATCTCTACCCAAGGAAACACAAACTTCAAAGCATGTCCCAGTTACTTCCAGTTCTATGAAGTCTTCGTGTACTCTTCCAGCCAGAAGCCATTCCTCTCTTCTCCCTTTCTACTTTATATTATCTGTCTACCTGACTCATGTCTTTTGGTAGATTTGTAACTTGGTCAAGAAAAGCACCATGACTTCTCTACTTTTGTATCCCCTGCATTGCCTAATGGATTATCTTACACATGGTTGGCCCTTCACAGACAGTTATGGAATGGAAAACAATGGCTTCCTTTGGGGCAAATACATTTTCACGTTGTGTGATTAATTTGATCCTACTCTCAGCTTCTGAATTCATTTCATACAGAAAAAGTGTCACTTCCATGTGCCAGCATTTTTGCACAACATATGCAGACATTTGAAAACCCACATTTCAGTATGATTCAGAGAAGTGAAAGCCCCAGGGAGTCACTTTGAAGCAATATATAATTTAAATCCCACCTACATGCTGCCAAAGGCTATTGGAATAGTGGGGTTTTAAGGAGACTCTGATGGAGTCTGTGCTGTGAAATACGTCATGTTCAATACCTAGAGAACAGGTAGAGCTTGGAGTAATGCATGGGGCTGCCTCGGACTTGCTTTATCATGTCTTTGGAGGCTAAGAAGCAAAGGCAATACCATTTACTCATACACTGAAAAGTAGTAGGTGGGGAGGGGTTAAAATAGTCCAGTGTTTAACAATCCTCCTTCCTCCATTTCTCTTTAAAACCAAAGGAAAGAGAGGCTTGTGTGGGAACAGCATCGGAGGTATGATTGAAAAGGTCAAGTTGCAGGAAAAGGGATAAAGCTAGTCCAATCTGCCGTAATGAGATCTAACTGTGAGGTCATAAGTAAAACAGTACTCCAGTTCTTCAACATTCTTCTTCAATTATTATTGTACTGACCCTGGCTTGCTTGTGAAGATCAATTCTGTATTCCCTTGAAAGCAAAGCAGCCAAAAGCTAGAGTGTTTGCAAAGGATTTTTCGTTCTTTGTTTTTTAAGAACCAACATGCCTGATAAAAATGAACACTCCTGGTAAGTCCTATTGAAAGCAACCAATTGACTGAAACATTCATCAGTTGACTTTTTGAGAGGTGTGTGTGTGTGTGTGTGTGTGTGTGTGTCTGTGTCTGTGTATAACCTAAAAGTAACCTGCATTATAATAGCAGTTAAAAATAAACTAAATTGTTTTGAAGTGGTGAAGTATTAGTGATACATGTACCAATGTCTGAAATTTAATTTGAAATACATTTAAAATAATAAGATTTAGAAGAGGAGGATGGTATAAGATGGTGGAATAGGACTCTCCAGCAATCATTCCCCTGCATAAACATCTATTTGAATAACTACCCATGCATGAAAATACTTCACAAGAGCTAGAGAAACCAGGTTAGAGATCACTGTACCTAGTTATAGCATAACAATAAGAAAAGACACATTGAAGAAGGTAGGAAGGACAGTTATACATTACCCATGTCACCTCTTCCCCAGCAATAGGCAGCACAGCATGGAGAGACATACCATACACTTGAGGGAAAGAAAGAGAAATAAGCCTAGGACTTTGCTTTGCACTCTAATACTGGGCTCACCACAGTAAAACCCAGCACTGGGAAGTCCTACACAGCCCAATGACAGGCTGATACCCACAGACATAGCCCCTAGACCTGTCCCAACACCAGATGGGAACACATAGCCCCTGCAAGATGGACTCAAGTTCTGGCCTGCATCACTGCTGGCCAACTACAGAGGCTTTGGACTCCAGATAATCCCTAGTGACAGGAAGGCCTCAGAAGGTGTGACTTTTGGGCATGCCCCAGTGCTGTACTAGCTTCAGTGGCCATGGGCTTTGGTTACACGTCAGCACTGCAGCAGCCTCAGCAACCATGAGATTCTAGCCCAGTGCTGTGACAGCTTTAGCAGCCATGGGACTTCAGCTTGGCACTGTGCTGGCTGTGACAGACCTGGGCTTAGAGGGCCCCCATGCACTGCAGTGTGTGCAGTAGTCACAGTCTTGGGGACCACACCCTGACAACCTGCCCAAAATCTCTAGATAGTCTTACTATTGAAGGACATTCCTAGACACAGCTAGACTGTGAACACTGGAATAAGTATCTGTTTCATCAATGTGCAGACATTGACACATGACCAAAATGATCAAGAACAATTAGGGAAACATGACATCATCAGATGCACAAAATAAGGTGCCAGTGACTAGCCCTCAAGAGATGGAGCACTATGAACTTCCTGACAAAAAATTCAAAGTAGCATTTTAAGGAAGTTCAATGAACTTCAATAAAATGCATAGAAACAGTTAAATGAAATGAAGAAAAGAATAAGTGACCAGAATGATAAATTTAATAGAGAAATATTAAAAAATCAAATATTGTAACTGAAAAATACAGTGAACAAAATGAAAAATACATCAACAGCAAAGTTGATTAAACAGAAGAAACAATCTGTGAACTTGAAGATATTTGAAAATATACAGCGAGGATTAAAAAGAAAAAATGAAAAAAGAATGAAGAAAGCTTACAGTATTTATGGGATAGCATCAAAACAGCAAATGTTTGAGTCATTGGCATTCAAGAGGGAGTAGAAGAAAGACAAAGGGGTAGAAAGCTTATTTAAAGAAATAATGGCAGAAAACTTTTCAAACCTGGAGAAAAATACAAATATCAAATTATAGGAATGCCAAAGGTCTCTAATCAGATTAAATCCAAATAAGGCTGTCTCAGGACATATTATAATCAAACTGTCAAAGATCAAAGACAAAGAGAGGATCCTGAAAGCAGCAAGAGAAAAGAAGCAAATAACATATAAGGGATTTCCAATATGCCCAGCAGCAGACTTCTCAGGAAAAAACTTACAGGCCAAGAGAGGGTGGGATGATATACTCGGTTCTGAAGGACAAAAACTACCAACCAAGAATACTGTACCCAGCAAAGCTGTCCTTCAGAAATGAAGGATAGATAAAGACTTTCCCAGACAAACAAAAGCTGAGGAAATTTATCACCACCAGACCTGTCTTACAAGAAATGCTAAAGGGAGTTCCTCAGGCTGAAAGAAAAGGGTGCCAATGAGTGATAAAAAAACATCTGAAAGTATAAAACTGAATGGTAAAAGTAAGTACACAGTCAAATTCAGAATACTCTAATACTGTAATGGTGGTGTATAAATCACTTACATCCTTAGTATTAATGTTAAAAGACAAACTGTTTAATAATAACTACAATCATTTGTTAAGGGATATGAAACATAAAAATGTAAATTGTGACATCAAACATTCAAAATGTGGAGGGGTAGTGGAGTTAAAGTGTAGAGACTTTTTTTTCCCAATCAGAGTTAAGTTGTTGTTAGCTTAAAATAACTTGTTATAACTATAAGATGTTTTCTGTAAGACTCGTGGTAACCACAGAGCAAAACCTATAATATACACACTAAAAGCAAATGGCAAGGAATCAAAAATACTACCAGGAAAAACTACTTAACCAGAAAGAAATATGCTAAGAAAAGATGAAAAGATCTACTAGAAAATAATTTTAAAATGGTGGTAATAAGTGTGTGCCTATCAATAATTACTTTGAATATAAATTGATCAAATTCTCCAATTAAAAGACATAAAGTGGCTTGAAAAACAAGACCCATCTATACACTGCCTATAAGAGGCTCACTTCACCTGTAAAGACACATACAGGCTGAAAGTGAATGGATGCAAAAAGATATTCTGTGCAAATGGAAACCAAAAGAGAACAATAGTAACTATGCTTATATCAGATAAAATAGACTTTAAGTCAAAAACTATAAAAAGAGAAAAAAAAGATCAGTATATAATGATAAAGGAGTCAGTTCAGCAAGCAGATGTAACAGTTGTAAATATATGTATACCCAACATCAGAGTACATAAATATATAAAGCAAATATTAATAGAACTGAAGGGAGAGATAGATCGCAATACAGCAATATGAATAGTAAGGGACTTCAATACCCCACTTTCATTAATGGACAGACAGAAAATCAGCAAAGGAACACTGGATTTAAACTGCATTCCAGACCAACTGAACCTAACAAACACATATAGAACATTCTGTCTAACAGTTGCAGAATACACAATTTTCTTAACTGCACATGGAACATTATTCAGGATACATTATATATTAGGCCACAAAACAAGTCTTAACAAATTTAAGAAGATTGAAATTATATTAAGTATCTTTTCAGCATAAAACTAGACATAAATAACAGGAGGAACATTGGGAAAATCGCAAATACATGGAAATTAAACAAATTGCTCCTGAACCACCAATGGGTCAATGAAAAAATTAAAAGATAATTTATTAGTCCATTTTCTTGATGCTGATAAAGACATACCTGAGACTGGGAAGAAAAAGATTTAATGGACTTACAGTTCCACATGGCTGGGGAAGCCTCATAATCATGGGGGAAGGCAAGGAGGAGCAAGTCATGTATATGGATGGCAGCAGGCAAAAAGAGCTTGTGCAGGGAAACTCCCCTTTTTAAAACCACCAAATCTTATGAGACTTACTCACTATCACGAGAACAACACGAGAAAGACCTGTCCTCATGATTCAGTTATCTCCCACTGGGCCCCTCCCACAACACATGGGAATCATGGGAGCAACAAGATGAGATTTGGGTAGGGATGCAGGGCCAAACCAATCAGATAAATTAAACTGTTTCTTGAGAAAAATGAAAATAGAATTACAACATATCAAAGCCTGTATGATAAAGCAAAGCAGTTCTAAGAGGGAATATTTTAGCAATAAATGCCTAATAAAAAAGGAAGAAATATATCATTTAAATAACCTAACATTGTACCTCAAGAAACTAGAACAAGAAAATAAACTAAACTCAAAATTAGTAGAAGAGAATAATAAAGACTAGATCAGAAATAAATGAAATATAAACCAGGAAAACAATAAAAAGATCAACAAAACAAAGAGTTGGTTTTTTTAAAAGATAAATAGAATTGACAAACTGTTAGCTAGACTAGAAAAAAAAAGAGAAGAGTAAATAAATAAAAATCAGGATGAAAAAGGATGTATTACTGTGATACCACAGAAACACAAAGATCACAAGAGACTCCTATAAATAATTATACACCAACAAATTGGATAATCTAGAAAAAAATGGATAAATGTTTGGCCATATACAACCTATCAAGACTAAATTATGAAGAAATAGAAAATCTGAACATACCAACAATGAGTAAAGAGATTGAATCAGTAATCAGAAGTCTCCCATCAAAGAAAAGCACAGAACCTGATGGTGTCACTAGTGAATTCTACCATACATTTAAAGAAGAACTAATACCTATTTTTCTCAAACTCCTCTAAAAGGATTTAAGAGGAGGGAATACTTCCAAACTCATTCTACAAGCCTAGCAGTACCCGATACCAAAAATCAGATAAGGATATAACAAGAAAGAAAACTACAGGCCAATATCCCCAGCAAACTTGAATACAGAAATATTCAACAAAAAATTAACAAACCAAATTCAACAGTGTATTAAAAAACCATTCACCATGATCAAGTAGGATTCATCCCTGGGATGCAAGGATGGTTCAACATACACAAATCAATAAATGTGATACCTCACATTAACAGAATGAAGGACAAATACTGTATGATCATCTCAACAAATGCAGAAAAGGCATTTGATGAAATTCAACATTCCTTCACCATAAAAAGTCTCAACAAATTAGGCATAGAGGGAATGTACCTCGACATAATAAAGGCTGTATATGACAAACCCACAGCCAATATACTGAACAAGGAAAAGTTGAAAGCTTTTTTTCTAAGATCTGGAATGAGATAAGGATGTCCATTTTCCCTACTCTTATTAAACATTGCACTGGAAGTTCTAGCCAGAGAAATTAGGCAAGATAAAGAAATAAAAAGCTCTAAATTGGAAAGAAGAAGTGAAACTGTCCCTCTTTGCAGATGACATGATTTTATGTATAGAGAAGACCATAGATGCCACTAAAAAGCTGTTAGAACTGATTAAAAAAAAATCAGTAAAGTTGCAGGATACAAAATTAACCTGCAAAATCAGTAGCATTTCTAGCAAACTGTCTGAAAAACAGTCAAGAAAACGATCTTGTGAATAATAGATACAAAAATTGAAATACTGAGGAATACATTTAAGCAAAGAGGTGACAGATCTCTACACTGAAAAACTATAAAATATTTACGAAAGAAATTGAAGAAGACACAAATAAATGGAAAGATATCCAATATGCACAGATTAGAAAAAAGAATATTGTTAAAATGTCCATAATACCCAAAGCAATTTACAGATTCACTGCAATCCCTATCAATATACCAATGACATTCTTCACAGAAATAGAAAAAAAAAAAATCCTAAAATTTGTATGGAACCACAAAAGGCCCCAAATAACCACAGCAATCTTGAACAAAAAGAACAAAGCTGGAGGCATCACACTACCTGACTTCAAAATACACTAAAAAGCTATAGTAATGAAAACAGCATGGTAGTGGCATAAAAACAGACACATAGACCAGTGGAACAGAATAGAGAGTCCAAAAGTAAATCCACACATTTATAGCCAGTTGATTTTTGACATAAATGGTAAGAACACTCATTAGGGAAAGGATAGTGTATTCAATAACTATGCCAGGAAAAAAAACTGGACATCCACATGCAGAAGAATGAAATTAAACTCTTATCTCTTATGATATACAAAAATCAACTCAAACTGGATTAAAGACTTAAATCTAAGACTGAAAACTATTAAATTACCAGAAGAAAACATAGGCAAAGAGTTCTATAACATTGATCTGGTCAATGATTCTTTTGTTTTTTTTTTTTCCGAGACAAGTCTTGCTCTGTCACCCAGGCTGGAGTGCAGTGGCACAAACTCAGCTCACTGCAACCTCCGCCTCCTGGGTTCAAGCAATTCTCCTGCCTCAGCCTCCCGAGTAGCTGGGATTACAGGTGTGTACCACCACACCCAGCTAATTTTTGTATTTTTAGTAGAGATAGGGTTTCAGCATGTTGGCCAGGCTGGTCTCGAACTCCTGACCTAAATTGATCCACCTGTCTTGGCCTCCCAAAGTGCTAGGATTACAGGCATGAGCCACCGTGCCCGGCCTCTGGTCAATGATTTTCTTTTGAATATAATTTTTGGGATAAAGCACAGGCAACAAAAGGAAAAAGACAAATGGGATCCATCAAACTAAAAGTTTCTGCACATCAAAGGGAACAAACATTCAACAGAGTGAACAGACAAACTACAGAATGAGAGAAAATGTTTGCAAACTCTATATCTGATAAGGGGCTAATATTCAAAATATATAAGGAACTAAAACAATTCAATAGTAAGAAAACAAATAACACAATTAAAAAGTAGGCAAAAGATCTGAATAGACATTTCTCAAAAGAAGACATACAAATGGCCAACAGGAATATGAAAAAATGCTCGATAATATCACTAATCATCGGAGAAATGCAAATCAAAATTGCAGTGAGATATCATCTTACCCCAGTTAGAATGGCTGTTATCAAAAAGGCAAAAGATAGCAAGTGTTTGTGAGGATGTGGAGAAAAGGGAATTTTTATTTACTATTGGTGGGAATGTAAATTAGTATAGCCATTATAGAAAGCAGTATGGAGCTTTATCTAACAATTAATAGAACTACTATATGATCCAGCAATCCCACTAGTGGGCATATATCAAAAAGAAATGAAATCAGTACCTTGAAGAGATATCTGCACTCCCATGTTTATTGCAGCACTAGTCTCACTAGCCAAGATACGGCATCAACCTAAGAGTTCATCAATAGATGAACAGATAAAGAAAATGTGGTGCATATCTACAATGATATATTATTCAGCCATAATAAAAAGAAGGAAATCATGTCATTTGCAGCAACATGGATGAACCTGGAAGGCATTATGTTAAGTGAAATAAGCCTGGCACAGAAAGACAAATACCACATGGTCTCATTCACATGTGGAGTCTAAAAAAGTTGATCTCATAGCACTAGAGATTAGAATGGTGGTAACCAGAGGCTGGGTGGTTAGTGGGGAAGGGAGTTAGGGTAATGTTGGCTAAAGGATACGTAACTACAATTAGATAGGAATAAGTTCAAGAGAGCTATTGTACAGCATGCGAAGTATAGTTAATGGTGATATATTGTATTATTGAAAAATGCTAACAGTAGATGTTAAGTGGGCCTAACATACTGATAACTATGGGAGGTAATGCATTTGTTAATTAGCTAGATTTAACCATTCCACAATGTATATATACTTTAAAACATCATGTTGTACACAATAAATATACACAATTTGATCTTTCAACTAACAAAAATTTTAAAGAAGCTAAAAAAACAAGATAAACCGATGATGAAGAGAGGGACAGATTGTTGGATAGATACATGATAAAGCCAGTATAGATTCTGCCAGGTGATGCACATACACATATTCACTCGAAAATTCTTTTACTTTTCTGTGTGCTTGAATATTTTTATAATAAAGTGATGATGGAAAAATATGAACTACCAACAAAAGAAACTACCAGTTTGAAGACATAAATAACTACAAATCTCTACCCATAGTGAGTTTCCGGCATGTTCTGCTGTGCACACACATACTGGGGGGTTTGCTATGATTGTTTTGCTCTTCACTCCACAGTTACTGTCAGCTCTGCTCTGCCCTGCTCAGTGTTCTATGGGGCCTGACCTCACCAGCTGTGTCACCTACTCCTTTGCCCCCTGGCTTCTTTGGGTTCAGCCAATGGGAGGCACCTAGAGGATATCAAAGGAGAGCAGGGGAGAGAATTTGTTTCTTTTCCTCCCTTCCCACCCCCCCACCCCAATTCCTCTCTCCTTTAGTACAGCTTCTCTGGCCACAGCTGTGTCTCTCTGCAACTACATACAGCCCCTGGCCCTCCATGGCTTCCAACTCTGGCTGGCTCCATGACATTACTCTCCAGTTGCACTCTTGGCCCTGGGTAGTAACAATGTCTTATTGGTGCTGGTCTCTGGGTGCATCAGTGTCCCTAGCCTTTCCTTAAAGCTGCTCACACCTCTGTAAGTAGTTTTCTAATTGAAATCTTTCTATGATTAAGTAAATTCCTCTTATTGCCGGGATCCTAATTGATACCTTTAGTACTACTGCTTTGTAATATATGCCTATTTATATTTTTCTCTTTAGGCATAAGCATAAGGTTTTGATTTGTGTTTAGTTTGCATTCAGAACTCTCTGAGAATTAGGTCTGATCTAGCTGAAGGATGCCTGCTGTAAATTCATGCAGTAACCGTAGTGTAAGAGAAACCATGATCTTTGAGGATGAGCTACCCCTGGGCCCAAATCTGACCAAGTGAATAAGGGGATGTTAAGACTGACATAGGGATAGCTGTGTGGTGTTGAGAAATGATTGCAGTGGTATCCAGGACTCAATAGAAATTCTATGAATAAGTTCTAGAGATCCCTTATACAACCTTGTGCCTAGAGTCAACAACATTGTATTTTACACTTAATCTGTTAAGAGGGTAGATCTTCTTAGGTTCTTTTACCGCAAATACTTTTAAAAACTTAGTCCTGTTACACATATTATGCTAAGTTTTGATTAAAGTATGAACTAAATAAAGAGATAAGCTAAGCATCATATCTAGTGTTGCCAGATAAAATACAGGATGCCCAGCTGAATTTGAATTTCAGATAAACAACAGATAATTTTATAAAAAAAAATCATTGGATCAAACAAATAATTTTTAATGTAGAGCTATCCCAAATATTGCATGGGACATATTTATATGAAAAAAAATCATTGTTTATCTGAAGTTCAAATTTAACTGGACATTCTGTGTTTCTGTTTGCTAAATCTGGGAGCTCTAATCATATAATAATTATAGTAATGTGTCATATTATGTTTTCTCAGTCTCAATGCCTCTTGTGCCTGATGGTAATAGCCATATGTCTTTTGTGGAGGTGGCACAGGGGGAAATTGAGCATGACATTTGGAAGAGGACTGATAGGTATTTGAATCTGGACTCTATCTTTACTAGCTATGTGAAATGGGGCCAGAAAATTAACCTTCCACATGATTTACCACCTTTCCCCAATAAAATGGGTTTACTACACAAGACTTGCAGATTCTGTAAGATTGGCCAACAATAAATTGACTGTGCTTGATACACTGTAGCTGCTAAGGAAGATAAAGTTATTTTATTGTTCTACTTATTCTAATAAAAGTAATTTCACTGGAAAAATAATTCTAAGAATCTAAAGGCTTCTGGACACAAATGAAATAAAGGGAAGATAATTCTTCATCTCTTGAGAGTCATCATGAACCCAAACTAACCTCATATTACTTTAGTGAGTTTTACCTAAAGGGAAAGATCACTGTAAGCTTGGAATCTTTCCCACTTCTGTTTAGGTTTAGCTTTTTGCTGATTTTTATGGTCTCAATATGTTTTAGACTCTTCTGATTTCTTGGCTGTATCTTATACTTCCTATTTTACTCATTAGTAGAGTTGAAAATGATTATTAATCAAACTAAAAATTTGGAATTAGGTCACCACCATTGTCTTAGTTTGGATTTCCCGGAAACAGAACTTAAGACAAATATTTGAATGAAAACAGTTTATTTGAAAGGTGCAAATGAAACAAATAAGGGGAGGGGAAGTGAGACAAGGAGTCAATGAAGGTTTCTTATCAAGCAATTTACATGTGGATGATTAGAACCTAAACTCATGGGAGAAACTCCAGAACATGGTATAGAACAAGCAGCTCAGTTATCCCACCTGAGGGGTGAAGTTGGGGTATTGTTATCAGTGCTGTCAGTCACTGGGGGGAGGGCTGTGGGAAGGTAGCTGTTAATTCCCTGGCACTTCAAAGCTTATAGGCAGAACAGTTTCTGTGTCTTCTGAGAAAACCCTCAGGCAAAAAGTTGCAGATCCTGGTAGCTGGAAATGGTGAGGCCCCAGGGGTTATGGCAAGCACTCACATTTTGGCTATACCCATAACTGCCAACTTTATTTAGAAACTTAAGACTGAATGCCATTTACCATTCTGATAGACAACAGTTCCTTCCTCCTACCAGGTTTATACACTGTATATATAGGAAGAAGGCAAAATATACTAGGAAACTCCAAATCCTGAATCCCAGTTCTCATTCCCAACCTGCATTGAGTTTTTTTTTGTTTGTTTTTTGTTTTTTTTTTTTTTGGAGACAAGTTCTTCTGTCACCCAGGCCAGAGTTCAGTGGTGCAATCAGGGCTCACTGCAGCCTCGGCCTCTCAGACTCAAGTGATCCTCCCACCTCAGCCCCAGCCCCCTGAATAGCTGGGACTACAGGCATGTGCCACCACACCAGGCTAATTGTTTTTGAATTTTTAGCAGAGACGAGGTCTCATTATATTGCCCAGAGCTCAAGTGATCTGCCCACCTAGGCCTCCCAAAGTGCTGGGATTATAGGTGTTGGCCACCATGCCTGGCCTGGGATTTTCAGTGGGGAAGAAAAAATTTACATCACAGTACAGTCTACAGTCTTTTGATTGAATGACCAGTTCTCCAATTGCAGATATTCTGGAAGGGCTTAGGATTTGGATCCAAGAACCACCTCCAACAATTACTGGACGGGGAAGGGCGAAAAGCTTTATTCATTTGTGCTGAGAAGAAGACCGGTAGGAATTAGTCTTCATGGCTTATGGTTATACCCTGTTGTTATAATTTGCTTCCAGATCATTCATTGTTATAATGGGGAAGAATCCACATTTACATATAAAGGCATGCATTGTGCCTTTACATAACAATGATGATAATTAACATTTATATAGTGCCTGCTATGTGCCAGGCACTGGTAGTAACAGCATAGCCTCCTAAGGCTGGCATGGTACAATCTTAGAATTTTAGCACTAGAAGGGACTTTGGGGGTAACTGTCCAACCCTGCCTGGTCTAGGGCAGACAGGTCACTTGTCTGAGGTCATGCAGCTAGTTAGTGGTAGAATCAGGATGAGGACCCAAGTCTTCTGACTCCTGGTCTACAGCTGTCTCTGCTAGATCCACCACCTCTCTGACTCCATGCAGTAGGTAGAAGAAACATGTATGTAGTGGAGCTTCTGTTTTCATTAAGTAGTTCTTGTCTTTTGAATTTAGTCTTTGCTTCTACATTTAGAGGCAATGAACCCTCAGCCCAGGTTTGTAAGATGGTTCCATGCCTGAAGAAACGAATGACCTGTGGAGGGGTTGTCCCTGCTCTCTAGTCACAGCCAAACCTACCTTCTCAGCTCTTCATTAGCTCCAAACTATAGGGTCTGTAGGAGACACCAGCTTGTAGGCCACAGACACCTGCAGGTAGAAAGGCAGGGGTGTCAGTGTAGATGTGAAGACAGTGCATTTGTACAGTGTCAAAACTCCTGTCTGGAATGAAAAGTGAGGCACTACTGAAGGGGAGATAGAGGAGAAATTTGTGTCATAGGACAGTGTCAGTGGCTTAGTTAATCACTTGGCTTGCCTCTCATTGTTGGGGATAACCTTAGGAATTAATCTACTGTGGCAAGGTTCCAGAACACTTTTTTAAAACACAGTTACAGTCATACCTCATAATAGAGCTCTGCCTTGTAAAGAATGGATCCTTTAGAGCCAGGGTTAACAGACTTTTTTTTGTAACAGGTCAGACAATACATATTTTATTCACTTTTATTTCTATTTATGGGGTCTTTCTTGGAACTACTCAGCTCCACCACTGTAGAGCAAAAGCAGCCACAGACTATATGTAAATAAATGTGCATGATTGCTTTTCAATGAAACTTTATTTATGGATACAAGGTGAGGGCCAAATGTGGTCCATGGGCTGTGGTTTGCTGAACCCTGCTTTAGAGTGCTGGAACCCTGAGCCTTCAGATAGGGAACTCCAGCAGGCCTGCTGCTTTCTTTTGTTTGCCTGCTCTGTGGTCTCCTCATTCATCACTGACATTGTGAACATTCTCTTTTCCTGCTGAAATTCTCTTGTTTCCTGGCAAATAGCTTGATTCAGGTCTTAAGTGCCAGCAAAGACTGGGTTGTTGTAATGGTTGAAATGTATGCTGCCACTAGAGAAAGTGCAGTGGAGTTAGCTTCAGTAGTTGCTCCAGCTTCAGTAGTTGCTGGAGTCACTCTAATTGTAAATAATCTTGAGAAGATAAAGACATCACCAAATAACCTCTCCATTTTGATGTAGATAATAGGCAATAATAACTATGTATATTCAAAATACATAAACATAGAAAGCTTTATAGACCTGATCCATGCCCCATTCTGCTTATATTTTAAAGTAGTGACAATAGCTCTGTTATAAAGAAAAAACAAGACTCAATTGTTATCAAGAGCAAATATTTTCATATAATTACAGTAGAAACTCTCTTGTCCAGTCCAATTTGGATTTGTTAGTTGATTGTAGAAGTTAAGGGGATGATTTTCACGTAGATTTTATTATATATTTTTTCACTTCAAAATAGCAATGGGAACTTTTTTAAAAAAATGAGAGCCCACCAGTTGGAGTTCTTGGTAATCTTTCAAGCACAAACTGCAGCCCCAGTGCATGATCAAAGTGCAGAATGCTTCTAGATTTCCCCATCTTTTAGAATTGGAGCAATTGTTTTTCAGAATGACCTTTATGGAGTTACTCTAAAGCAATCACCTTAGTTTTTACAGAAACTTTTTCTTATTGTACTTGTATTTCATTCATTTACAAAATAAAAAATCATGTGATCAAAACAGTGACCAGGACTATCACAATGGCCTCATGGTAACTGTGCACTCTACACACACTCCACGTTAGCAGGGAGGGTGGAAGTGGGTGGGGGAGGTGATGCACCAGGGCCATACAGAGAGTGCATCCCCAGCCAGCCCAAACTGCCTTCAGGGTCAGTGTCATATGTTTGACAGAGGGAATGGAGGCCATTGGTCTACTCAGGAAGTAACTTAGTGCATTAGTCCCTTCTCACACTGCTATAAAGAACTGCCAGAGACTAAGTAATTTACAAAGAAAAGAGGTTTAATTGACTCACAGTTCTGCAAGGCTGGGGAGGCCTCAGGAAACACAATCATGGCAGAAGGCGAAGCAGGCACCTGCTTCACAAGGCAGCAGGAGAGAGAAGAGAAAGTGAAGGGTGAAGAGCCCATTATAAAATCATCAGATCTCTTGGGGACTCACTCATTATCACCAGAACAGCATGGGGGGACCTGCCCCCATGATCCAATCACCTCCCTCCCACAACTTGTGGGAATTACAATTCGAGATGAGATTTGGATGGGGACACAGAGCCAAACCATACCACTTAGGTAGACTTTCTTTTGCTCACCATGATTTAGTTCCAACTGCTGAAATTCTTTCCAGCGAATGACCCTCCAGTCATCGCCAAAGCCTGAATCTTCTGTAATGACACACATACGTAAAAATTAGAGTGATCAGTAAACTCAGCATTTCGAAAAACAAGTAAACATTTGTATAGCTTAATTATATGCCAGCTACATTTCAAGCACTTAGAAACAAGAACACTTTTATTCATCTTAACATCCTTTTGAAATAGGTATTCCGCATGATCATCTTGCAGTGCTCAAGTTTCTTCACTGAGCCAGAAAGAGGTTAAGTAACAGTCAGGGTTAGAACCAAGGCAGGCTGGGCTGGAGTCTTTTTCTTGGCCGCATCTCATTTCTGCTTTTCCAGGCTGAAGTTGCTCTACAGAAGGAGGGTTGGAGACGTGACCCAAGTGAATACTCTGACACACAAATCTTTTACATCTTATAGTCGATTCCAATGAGCACACATGATAGGTTCTCAGCAAAATGTATCAGGAGGTATCAGCCTAGGGGAAGTAAGAGGTGAGCACATCTTCCCAAGTTATCCAGCTCCTCAAGGAAAAAAATGCTTGACTTAGTGGCCATGGTAGACTCCCTGCCAGGAATGAGGTTTTGTCAGGGCGTGGAAAGCCCTAGGTAGGAGTTTACCAAGCCTATATCATCCTTAGCCATGTCACCTTGAAACTCCAGTAAACTTACCTTTTGTAGATATATTGCCATTAGGAAGCTATATCTCTGGATTGAATATCTGAGTTTGGGATACTTTGCCATCAGCACCATCTTGCTACAATTTACACAGATTATAAAATAGTGAGTAGACATCACTCCTGAATAGTGACTTTGCACCTATGAGATGGTGACCAATGTGTGAATATACGCAGGCAGTCATGTCCAGTCTAAACAGACTGAGAGGGGATTGAACACAGCAGGCCTGGCCAGAGCCTACCACAGGGCCCTGACAAAATAAAGTACTTGATTGATATATTAAATGGTATTCATCAACTTCAGACAAGAGAGTCTATGAGGGCAATGATAGAAATACAGGAAATTGACAGATTATGGTAACAATAGCTTTGTATTTGTATGGCACTTTGGTTTACAAAATTCTTGTCTCCCAGGATCACTATTGCTAACAATGTGATTAGTCCTAGGTAATAGATCTTGAAGTCAGGTAGATATACTTTACAATCCTACCTCCTAGATTTGTGACCTTGGTCAGTTTCCATAATCTTTCTGAGCTTCAGTTTTTTTCTTTCATGTGTAAAATGGGGATAAATCATTTACCTTTTGGGGTTTTATGGTTTATGGCATATAATGCTACTATGAGTTAAGGCGTGTATGTGCCTAGCACAGAGCCTAGTTGGCAGTAGGTTCAATGCAGACCTCCTTTTTTTTCGTTTGTTTTTGAGATGAAGTCTCGCTCTGTTGCCCAACCTGGAGGGCAGTGGCACAATCTTGGCTCACTGCAACCTCTGCCTCCTGGACTCAAGCAGTCCTTCTGCCTCAGCCTCCTGAGTAGCTGGGACCACAGGTGTGCACCACCATGCCTAGCTAATTTTTGTATTTTTTGTACAGATGGGGCTTCGCCATGTTGCTCAGGCTGGTCTCAAACTCCTGGCCTCAAGTGATCTGCCCACCTCGGCCTCCCAAAGTACTGAGATTACAGGTGTGAGCCACTGCACCTGGCCAAGACAAGCCTATTTCTATTTAATGACTGGTAAGGCAGAGGCATCATCTAGTTGGAATGAACTCCCAACCAGTCAGAAGGAAATTGATCCATGTTGTAAGCTGAGATATGGAAATGAATATCTTTTATGCCCTAAGTGGGGGCAATGACAAATCAATGTGATTTTGCTAATCAGTCATTAATGTTTACATATCCGTGTATTCATTTAGCAATTGTTTATTTAAGTACCATATGCCAGGTATTGTGCTAACTTCTGGGAACATAGTGAGTGAGAAATATAATAATTTCTCTAAAACTCATTAACGCTTTGGAAAATTCCAAAGATATAATGATTCCTGTTGGAAATAGAAATTACTTAGTTTGTAATTTAACTATATTAGATTTAAATCATCTGATTACAGATTACAGAACTAATTATAAAGCTGAAAGGTACATTATGAACTGCTTTTTCAGTGTAATTTCTTAATATAGATTTTTATTAATGTAGTTTTATATAAATGAAAATTCACTGCACAGGTTAGATGGTCTGCAGATTTAAGAAAACTGTTAAAGATAAAAGGGCTTAAATATGTGGTAAGGCTGTTTTATTGTATTATCCAATTTTCATGACATCTTCTAGCACTTTCAATATAATTAGTAAAATAGCTGTAACTTTTGGGGTTATGAAAGAAAGATGGTCAGTTTCAAAACTGGAAAGTGGAAAAAACATATTGCCAGGAAAGATAGGGTCTCCACTGTGATATAATCTATTATGCATATTATTATTCTAGCCATCCGATCAAATAGAAGGCCCTCCTTTCACAATTGTACTTTAACTAGAAAAGCTAAATGATTTCATAAAACTTTATAATAGTGAAGAGTTTGACTGAATAGTTCACATTTAAGATTTGAGAGTGAAGTTTTGAGTCCTAACGCTTTGGTTCACAAGCTGAGAAAATATAGGGCTCTTACCAATTATTGGAGAGAAGTGGTATTGTTCAGTTACATAATGGAGCTTAGGACAGCCTAAATGCTAATTTTCTTGTGGTAAAAGACTCTCAGACTATAAGAAAGGAGAAGATTACAAACATTTGTTTTTTCTTTAACAAGTTACATATTTCAGTTGTCTAGACAATATTAAATTAACCAAATTGTTGAGCAACTGCTGCTCTGGCTCTGTAGACCAGACGTGTGTTGTCTCTTCAATATTGGGGTGGTTTTGAGTGGTAGGGAAAGCACTGTGTTATAAGGTAGAAGCCCCAAGTAGAAGCTACCCCACCTTTATGTCCTATAACTGGGTCTGTGATCACCACATGCTTTTATGAGGGTAACCTTAGAGAAGCCCTTTGTGGCTCATCTCCTTATTAATCCCCCCATTCCTGCCCTTATGGGGGAGTGGGAATAGGAAGGCTTCCTTTGGTTGTACGAAGCAGAACCTCTTTAAACTCAGGTCTCATAGCAAACCAGCCTCCCTGACACCCCTCTTCCTCTACTCCTGCCTCTTTCTTTTATGATACCATCTTCCTTTCAGTTTGCTAAGCTTGTATCCTGGAGTCATCTTTAATTCCTTTCCTCTCCTTCTCTACCTGCTGATTCTTCTTCCTTGGCAATTACTCTTTCTTTTTCCCCCCACACATTTCAGTTTCCAGGTCTTATTTCAGATTCTTTTTACTTGAAACCTGTAATAGACTCCTAACTAACTTATTTTCAGTCTTTCTGATTCATACCCATCTGTATTAGTCGGAGTAAGCTAGATTATGCTGCAGCAACAAGCAGCCACAAACCTCAATGGCTTGAAACAAATGTTACTTGTGGTTCATGCTACACTGCCATGGTAGATTATAAGAGACTGATCTCTGAAGCATCTTTACTGAGTGACCCAAGCTCCACTACTTAGAATTTTGTCAGTTTCTGATAGAGGAGGAAAGTGGACAGAAGGATTTCACACTGACAAATGTTCTGTCCAAGAAATGACACACTAACTTCCACTCACAACCACTGGGCAAAACGAGTCACATGGCAGAAACACGTAAACCTTTCATGGGCTTGGAACACGTGGAGAAATGGATATCGGATATCCCACACTGAAGGCAAGAATTCTATAATGAAGACTAGGGATACACAAGGAAGGCCAGGGTCCTACATTCAAGACTAAGTTTCTCCAAAGAAGGCCAGGGTCCTCTAAGGAAGGCCACGGTAGTCTCCTCAAAGCACTCCATTACTTAAAGTCTTTTGGCAGTTCCCGCTATCAAACAGCCCAGAATGTAAGGATCTCTAACATTTATAGAATAGCCAATATTTGTGAAGCACTTACTGTGTCAGGCACTTCGCTAGGTTCTTTATGTCCATTATCTCACAACAGTTATTCAGGTGGACATTATTATCCACATTTGACAGATGAGCAAACTGAGCATTAAAGAGTGTCTTAGTTTGGATTTTTCCAAAATCAGACCACAGAGATGAAGACTTGGGTGCCAGGAAGCCCAAGGAAGGGTCGGGGTAGAGGGTGAGTAACGTGATGAGTGAGTCACCGCTGTGAGCAGTTGGGGCTCAGCACAGCTGCAGACCCTCTGAGAGCCTGTAGAACAGAGCTCCGCACTGTGGGCTAAGGAGCTGGACTAGTTTTCCACCGATTCCTATCCCTCCTTGGTTGAGACTTGTTCTTGATATGTTAACTCCCCAGCAAGTCCACCTGCCCTGCCACAAGCCAAGCACAAGCTGTCAGCCAGGATATACCCATAGGCAGAGGCGAGGAAACTGTCAGTTTTCTGGAACTGTGCCGATAACCCCGAGGGGATATGAGCATTGACAGCATCTGTTACAGAACAGTGCAGTGGGCAAGATTTAAACCCAGTCTTGTTCCAAAACCCACTATCTGTTCACCCTGACCTCTTACTACTTGCTACTACTGGAGACAGCTCTGTGCTCTAACCAAAAAAAAAAAATGGATTACTGACCTCTCTCCAAACCATCTTGTCCTTTTCCTTCTCAATCCCTTTGTTCATGCCATTTCTTCTTCCACTTGGAGTCCCCTTTGCCTCTGGCCTCCAATTCAAATTCCGTCTGTGCTCTGCCCAGCTCAGTTGCTTTCTCCATGAATGAAGCCCTTTTTGCCCTCTGGGATGCTGCCTCTCTCCTTAAAAACCCTACAGGGGTTGGCCGGGGGCGGTGGCTCACGCCTGTAATCCCAGCACTTTGGGAGGCCGAGGCGGGCGGGTCACGAGGTCAGGAGATCAAGACCATGCTGGCTAACGCGGTGAAACCCCGTCTCTACTAAAAATACTTAAAAACTTAGCCGGGCGTGGTGGCGGCAGTCGCCTGTAATCCCAGCTACTCGGGGAGGCTGAGGTAGGAGAATAGCGTGAACCCGGGAGGCGGAGCTTGCAGTGAGCCGAGATAGCGCCACTGCACTTCAGCCTGACAGAGCGAGACTCCGTCTCCAGAAAAAAAAAAAAAAAACAAAACCCTACAGGGGTCAGTTATGCTCCTGCCACACTCACTCTGTGGTGTCTCGCATAGCAGGGATACACTTAGAGATCTTTTTCTGGATTAGACTGTAGACTCCTTGGGGGCATGGACTGTATTTTATTAAGTTGCTTCAAATATTTGGTGGAATAAGGCAGGTAAATATGACTGTAAATGTGCACACAATATCCATATGTGTATTCATTTCATTTTCGGCCCATGTTGGCTGACCTTCCCAAAGGTCACACTGAAGTCTGGATTTGGGGAGAAGGTTTTCTGTTTCTCTGCTTCCTGCACCACTACCAGCTTCTCTACTCACCCAACCTCTGGCATCTGTGTGCCACTTGCAGTTTCCACTCCTGAGTGGGAACAGAAGAGGGAGCTGACTAATGAGGGCAGGGTGGTTTCCAGCAATTTGCAGCAGGTTCCTCTCCACGTGTCTCCACGTGTCATATCTGGAAATGTGTACCTGTCATTATTCCCATTAGAAATAGAGGTGGAATGAAAATGGTTTGCTCAGTTCTGTTGACATGACAAAGAGAATGCAATTAACCTTAAGGAAAGTTGCCCAGAAACCTGACACTCTCAGCCATATGTCAAGGATTGCTAATGATTAGGAGGCGACAAAAACCTTTGGCTTTGTTTGGTTCAGGGCTAGAAAAAGGAAGCGACTCTTCAGGGCTGTCACCTGGTATTCAGAGTTGCACTTTTCATAGTCTAAGAAAAATGGCATGGACCGAAGAGGGAAATTCCACCTGGCCCTTCCTCGCTTACATGTTTCTGAAGAATGGCTTTTAGATTTCTATCGCACTGCAGAGCTCTACGGCAAGAAGTAACAACGCAATCAATGGCCCAGCCTCGTCCATGGAGTCACTTTCTGGGTTTTGCAGCCTGTGAAGTTTTCTAACATGGTAACCCCAACCCCTGCTTGTTAATGTTGACCTTCAGTTTGAAATGCTGAGCCCAAGACAGGAACTTCTGGCCACAGATGGTGATTCACTCTAACCAAATATAAGTGGCCTTTCTCATTCCCCCTGAGATGCGCAGAAACAGAATATTCCTAATCAAATCCTTAACAATATCTTATCACATTACTTGCTTCAACAATTTCCTGCACAGCACATTTATAAGTTAATTATGCAGTAGACAAAAAAGAAAGCATTTTCTTTCATCTGTGTTAAACGAGTTGCCTTCTGATTTCATTGTCCACCCCTTTGTTCTTACATGGCTAAGAGTTTGTTTGAGGAATGGCTTTGTCGTGTTTCATGTGTTTGTCACTGTTGCTTAAATGAAAAGTTTAAAAGGAAAACATTGAAAAAGTTGGCTGCCCAGTGGCGGTCTCTTGCAAGTACAGGTAACCTAAAAGTTTGCTTTCATCTTCCAGGTTTTGAAATCATCCCATTTATTAATCACATGTGTTCCCCAGTTCGCTGCTGAATGCTAACTGAACACCCAGGTCTTGAGTTGATATTATTCCTGCATCAAAATTGCACAACTATTCCAGGTATACCAAAGGGATAGTACCCACCTATACACATAATAGGCAATTTAAGTATACGATGAAAAAGTATGTGTTCCTTTCATGAAAATTTTGTATAAATAGGTGTAAGAAGATGGTCAGGGCTGGGGGTTGGGTGGCATGTGTGATTAATCAAGGAGAACTTTCTGGAGGAGTTAAATTCTGTGCCAATGTTGGAAGGAAAAGACAGCATAAAGAGTCATGTGAACAACTATAATTATTACACTAGATGAGGTAAGTCAGAGTTTCTATGGGGAACCATTAATCATCACAAAAAATTTCCTGCTCTGTCTGTTTTCTTCTCTATGGAACATAAAACAGAGTTATCCTGGTGAAAAGCAGCTTCACTGGAAATGTCTTTTCCTGTTTTCTGTTTGTTTGTTTTTAGGTTGCAGCTTTTATTTCTGCCATTGAGACTCTGACTCCATATGTTTTTCATTTCCACTTGGAGGAGTTTGAAATGCTATTGCCTAAGAACTTCTAGTCTAAATGAGGCTTTTTACTTTTAACCTTTTAATTCTTCTGGTGCTTCAAACTGTGAAGACCCTTGACTTTCTAATCTGGGCTGTATAGCAGTTGTTTTTGTATGAAAGAACATAGGATTTGAATCAGAAAACATGGGTTTGAGTTCCAGTTCCTATGCCAGTCTCAGCTGTGTCATCAAGGTGGAATCTTCAGCCTTTCTGAACTTTGGTTTTCTTGTTTGTAAAAGAAATTAAATCAGGATAACAATACTTAGTGCCCACAGAATTACAGTGAGGATTAAATTTAGTCATGTGCATTGTATAAATTTTAAGTGGCTTCAAAACAATGATCAGTGCTATTATTGTACTGGCATAGTATGGAGACTTGGCTGCCAAGAATTCCTCCTTTAAGGCCTTCTTCCATTCCTGAAATACTTTAATCATAAACAGTTAACCACACACACAAAAAGTGAAAACATATTTTTTCCTTAGCTGTTTTCCTTTACTAGTTCCCCAAAGTATATGGTTCTTCAAGATACAAATGGTGGAGTTGCAGGTTTTATAGGGTTCTATATAGGGTTATATATTGCATTATATAAAAATTATGCAATAAATCAACATTACTCTTGAAAATCTTTATTATGATTTTTCATATAGCGTATGTGATTTGGTGTCTACACATATGACTTTCATGTTGGGAGCCTGGGAGCCATTTGTAGGACAAATATGTGTCTTTAAACACCAAAATCTCACTCAGGGTTTGAATGTCACATTGGGAGATGCACATAGGAATTAAGACCTATTAAGGAACAGTAAATTCAGGACTCCTGGCTCATGCTCACTCCAGGTGCTCACTCATTAAGCACCCTTTATATTACTTTTCTTTCTTTTTAGAATTACTCTATTAACCAGCTATTGCTTTATGGAAAACCACACCAAAACTCAATGATTTGTAAGAGCTATCATCTGTTCTCACTCATGTCTCTGCCGATTGGCAGGGGTCAGGCTGATCTAGGCTGGACTCAGCTAGGCAGTGGTGTTTCAAGCTGCAGGTTCTCATGGGCTTGGACTCCTTGCTATAGGTTAAACTCGGGTCTATTCCACATATGTCTATTCTGGGACCCAGGCCAAGGGGGCAGCAGTTTCTCATGGCAATGACAGAGGCACAAGAGGGAAGCCCAAGTGCGCAAGAACACTTCAAGCATCAAACCTGCTAACATCTCATTGGTCAAATCAAGTAATATCTTTAAATTTAAACATAAGAAGTGGGGACATATATATACCTCGCTTGCTATGAAGCCAAAGCAAATAATATGGCCATCCCCAGTGTGAAAGGGGCTGAGAAGTATGCTCCTTCCATGTTGGGGCAGGAGATTAAATACTTTTTACCAGTAATCTAACCTACCCCTATAGCCAAGTGCATATAGGTGAGTTTCTATAAGTAAATACGCAGATGTTGTATAATTTTATAGTATAAGCGTAGAAGGTCCAATACCCCTCTCCAATGCTGAAATGACATTGAAGATGATGGTCACAGGGCGATACTCCCATACAGCATCATTTTCATTGTTAAAAAAAAAAATCAGAAAGGCTATAGATTTTACAGGTTTACCTTGGTTCTAGCTATAAATTTACCATTCATCTCCCTTTCCAGAAAGTATATAATAATTTGAATCCAAATGATATTAATTAAGGTTTAACTTAAAATCTACCTTGATTTATTTTAAAAAGCAACTCATTCTTTTTTTTGGCGGCTGCGGGGACAATGTTTTGCTCTTGTTGCCCAGGCTGGAGTGCAATGGCGCAATCTCAGCTCACCACAATCTCTGCCTCCTGAGTTCAAGCGATTCTCCCACCTCAGCCTCCTGGGTAGCTGGGATTACAGGCATACGTGCCACGAGGCCCAGCTAATTTTGTATTTTTAATAGAGACGGGGTTTCTCCATGTTGGTCAGGCTGGTCTCGAACTCCTGACCTCAGGTGATCTACCCACCTCGGCCTCCCAAAGTGCTGGGATTACAGGCGTGAGTCACTGCGCCTGGCCGCAACTCATTCTTAAACTTTGGTACTTTTGGTACAAGTAGTAATAACATGCTTGTAATGAAGCTCACGCTGATGGCAGCACATCATGGCTAAGAAGCATAGCTAGATCCTCTAACCACTGTATCTGAACAACTGACTATAATACAAAGTTTATTGAATATTGCAGTGACCAGGGCTTTTTAATTCACTTTTTATCAGTTTGACTTGGAAAGGAAAGCATATTTGCAGTAGTAGTCAAGACAGAGAGAGGTTGTTTGAATAAATGGATGTTTTTACATAATATATTTGAAAAAGTTTTTAAAAATATGGCTTGTGAATAAAGTTTAGATTGAAAAACTGCTGAATAGGGAATGACCAAACAGAACACCCCTTTTCCTTGCTCCAGATGTAGGTTAGAAGAGTCTCATTATTTCATTATTTTACTACATGGGAAAGTCTAGAATATAATTGATTAAAAATAGAAACGTGGCTTACTTTTAAAATTTTAAACTAGAATGGATAGATAGATCTTGATGTGAAATTTACCCCTTTTAACTTCCCCTATCCTCAAAATATACCAAACAATAAAGTAAGATTATGGTTATTAGGCAACTAGTAAAACCTGTCTTCCTTCCACACTTGTGGTAGGAAAAAATGCTTGTGTAAAGCAGAATGTATTTCATGTTTAAGCAAACCTCCTTTTTCAGCTGATAGTGGGTTAAAAGACCTTAACTCTATATTGTGAAGGCAAATATCACAGTGTAAGTAGTACAATTTGCAATCCTGAAATGTGGGGGAGTACTTGTTATATAGTTAGGATTAGTGCTATTTAAATTGCAAAACACAATCAGAGACAAGCCTCAAAATAATTGTGAAGCACTTTGGTGGTTGGGTGGGGGACGGGTTGCCATGTCTGTTGATTCCTGGTTACACCAACTCTGCTGGCTAGGAAACGTTTTAGAAATGTTGTGGATGTTCAACATGGGGATTTGGGGTGAGGGTAAGAAATGATGTATAGGAAAAAGAAAAAGAAAAGGAAAATAGGGTCCATAGGGTATTGATGGGTTCAGGTTAGGAAGAAGAGTGGTCTCCATCCAGTCTCTTTGTGGGGGGAACCAAGGCGAAAAGAAAGTCTTCTGACTTTTATTGCTGTTAACTATTCTAAACCAAGCTAAAGAGTTGTTCTATAGCAGGTGAGCATTCATCTGATGATGATGATGGTGATGATGATAGAATCAACTTACTGAATATGCAGCCCCATAAGTTGAATAGTCTGGATTCTCACGGAAGCCAGTTTGACTCTGAAGTCCATGCTGTTTCATCTAAATTCAGCTGCTTCACAGTATACTCAGCTGCCTCTCACTTAAAGAGAAGGGGCATTTTCTTTACAGTAGAATTCCAACTAATAAACATCAAAGGAATAAGGGAAATAGAAAACCACCATTAGGCAAACACTGCAATAATCACTGGGGCAGGCAAGATCTACCAATGGATGCCAACATTAGTGGGCAAAAGTTTGAGAGAAATAGGATAATTCATAATACCAAAGTAGTCTGCACCCAAATATATTTATTAATTATAAAATACAATTTTTATAATTATATTTGTAATATATGTTTTTACATACATATGTATGTATTTTTGTAATTATATATGTAAATATAATTTTCCACTTGCCAGTGGAGTGGGCAGACATCACTTTATTCCAGTGACTAGGGTTAACATCGCCAGTAATAGGACATATTGACACTGTGTACCCCTTGACGTAATTTACTAAGAAGGGCACGGCACTTCTCTGATATTCCTGCGCAAAATTTGTAACCACAATCTATTTGTGAAAAAAAATTACAAACCCAAATTGAGGGCTATTTTACAAAACAACCAACCAGTACTCTTCAAAAAGAAAAAAAAAAAAAAGTGTGAAAGTCATGACAGACAAGGAAAAATTTAGGAATTATTACAGATTGGGGGAGATTAAGAATCGTTAACAGCTAAATGTAATATGAGATCCTGATTGGATCCTGAAACAGAAAAAGGACATTAGTGGAAAACTGGCAAAATTTGTATGAATGTTAATTTTTGGGGAATTTTACCATTGTATTATGGTTATGTAAGATCTAACATTAGAGGCAGCTGGGTGAAGGATATAGAGGAACTCTATACTATTTTTGCAACTTTTCTCTAAGTATAAACTTATTTCAAAATAAAAAGCTTAAAACATTAAAGATAATGGTGTGGTGAAATTAAGAGACGTCAAGGATCTTATTGTATCCTTAGAGAGTCATCTTTGTACCACATAAAGGCCATTATTTTCCATTATTATCCAGAAACATAGATATCCCTAGAATTTTAAAAATACCTAATCTCTTGGCAATGAATTTCAAATCACACAAGTTTGGTTTAGCATTAAACTGGCAGTTGGATATTTTATTCCTTTGGATTCTGCACTGTGGATTTTGGAATTTTGTAAAGACTAGGTTATATGAAGACTAAATCACATCTCAAATGGAAAGAAGCTTTTAAGAACGCTGTGTCCTAATCCAAACTCTCTTGACCCTGAGCCTGTCCTCGGCAGCAATTACCTGGTCTTTAAGGTCACACTTCTCAGGCAAAAAGCTAGCAAAAGTCATTCATTAGTAAGTGTGATTAGCGCCAAAGGATCATGCTTATCGTCCCTGAGCTCACTATCCAAATGACAGCAGTAGGAGCTGTACCAGTAATTTCTCAGCTCTGAAAACCTCTCACCAAAGATTCAGAGCTATTTCTGGGCACCCCCAGGTCCTAAATCATTTTGTAAAGAGAAGTGGCCAAAGAGGAGACGGCTTGCAGCTGGGATGCACTCCCCATTACTGTCATAAGGACGATGTGGCTCCAGGGCATTTCAGTCAGGATCCAGAGTCCTTGAGCCAAAATTCACGCGGCACGTAGAGAACATCCTGGGAAGAGCGGCTTGGAGAAAACCGAAGACTTCAAGGGCTTGGGAAGACTCCGGAAACATCTCCAAGCTTGACAATGGGGATAAGAGGGGATCTGTTGTCTGCTCAGAGAAGGGGGGGAAATGGTTTTCTGACATGCTAAGGCTGGGAACATTTACTAGCAGTGAGTCTTTCTTTGACGTTTTCTTCTTTCCCGCCTGTACAGCAGTTGGCATTGTTAAAGGCTTTGGCTTTAATAGACTATAATTCCAGCTGAATTTGAGCAATGTCAGAGTCATTTTTGTAGGTACCGTCTACAATTTTGTAGGTACCGTCTTCTAGGGCTCTCTGATTAGGAAAGATGTAAAACATCTCAGCTCCTTGTACCTTCTCTGCCGCTCCCTAGGAGCATGGTGCTGTACAAATAGCCCCCTGACTCAGTCCTATCGAGCTCACACTTTCACAAGCCCCAATTCGTTGGATCATCTCCTCTGGGCCTTTAAATCATTTGTAGAAACTACTGTGTTGGGGTTTTGAGATGGTATTAAATACTGTATTATACAGCCCTATCTGAATGCCTGTGAACAATAAAGCTAAACCTACCACTGAATCACCAAAATAGATATCAATACAATATGTAAATATTTTGACAAACATTAGCTAAGATTGTTGAATGTTTATTAAATATTAAACGTTGTTTTAAGTTTCTTATCTTTTTGATTTTTTTTCTTGAGACAGGGTCTCACTCTGTCACCCAGGCTGGAGTGCCGTGGTGTAATCACAGCTCACCGTAGTGTCAACCCCCTGGGCTCAGGTGATCCTCCCACCTCCACCTCCTGGGTTGCTGGGACCACAGGCGCACACCACCATACCCAGCTAATTTTTGTATTCTTTGTAGAGACAGGGTTTTACCATGTTGCCCAGGCTGGTCTCGAACTCCACCTGCCTCAGCCTCCCAAAGTGTCACATTTCTTACCCTGTATTAGCTAACTTAATCCTAAACTGCACATCTTTAAAACAATATTGGATATGGGCACAACGATTTCTTCCTATGTAACAGTTGAGAAAGCTGGGGCACAGAAAGATAAGGAAATGACCCCTGGGAATTATAACTAGTGAGTAGTAGAGGCAGGTTGTGAACCCAGGTTCTGTGGTCCAGAGACTTTGCTCTTGGTCACTACCATGTGCTGCCCCTCGGCTATGGCTTTTATTCTGTAACACACAAGGAAGAATGAGGACAGACAAGACTGTGCCTACTCAGGTGCTCATTACTGTGGAAAAATACAACTGTTTTTGCCTACTTGTTCTCATTTACCTAAAAGTTTCCGTGTACTATGTGGCTTACACATAGAAGCCACAGCCCGGTGAGAATTTAGAATTCAGTACACTGTGGCAAGACAGTGAGCCAACGTGAGGCTTGGCTATGGCGTGTGTCATTGTCTGGATGTTTGTTCCCTGCAAATCTCATGTTGAAATGTAATCCTCAATGTCGGAGGTGGGCCCTGGCGGGAGGTGTTTGGATCACGGGGGCGGATCCCTCTTGAATGGCTTAGCACCATTGCGTTGGTGATGAGTGAGTTCTCGCTCTGAGATCGTTGGATCATCTCTGGGCCTTTAAATCATTTGTAGAAACTCCTGTGTTGGGGTTTTGAGATGGTATTAAATACTCTATTATTTACCAGAGGTCATCTCACTCTGAGTTCATGCAAGATCTGTTTGCTTAAAAGAGCATGAGGTCTCCCCGACTCTCTCTTGCTCCTGCCCTCACTAGATAATACGCTGGTTCTTCATTTGCCTTCTGCCATGGAAAGCTGCAAATTCTGATAGCCAGCCTCCCAGAAAGGTGTTAGGATTCACTTGACATGTATTTATTGAGCATCTATTATGTGCTGGACAGTGTTTTTAGGTGTTTGGGATGCCTTAATGAACAAAAACAGACACTGTTTTCTGCTGCCATAGAACTTATACTCGAGTGGAAAAAATAAGCAATCTGAAAATAAATACATGAATGTATATGGGTAGTGCTACAGAAAAGTAAGAAGTGTTGCCAAGTAAGGAGGATAAGGAATGCTAGGCAAAGAGAGAGAGGAGTTGCAGTTTTAAATGGAGTGGTCAGATTGGTCTCACTGAGAAGGTTAAACAGTTAAAGGAAGTAAGGTAGTCAGCCATATGAAGAACAGCCCATGAAAAGTCCTGAGGTGGGGGTGTGGCTGGCCTGTTCCAGGAACATAAAGGCCTGGGTGGCTGCGCCATGGGGTCAGATCATGCACGGTCCCAAGGGGCACGTTTACACTGAGTCAAATGAGGAGCCACTGCTGGTTTTGAGCAGAGGAATAACCCTGTTGTATTCTTCCCTTCTCTTCTCTTCTTCTCTCTCTCTATTTTTTTTTTTTTTGACATGGAGTCTCACTCTGTTCAGCCCAGGCTGGAGTGCAGTGACACGATCTCGGCTAACTGCAACCTTCGCCTTCTGGGTTCAAGTGCTTCTCCTGCCTCAGCCTCCTGAGTAGCTGGGCACATGCCACCACATGCCTGGCTAATTTTTGTACTTTTAGTAGAGACGAGCTTTCACCATGTTGGCCAGGCTGGTCTCGAACTACTGATCTAAAGTGATCACCCACCTTGGCCTCCCAAAGTGCTGGGAATACAGGAGTGAGCCACCGTGCCCGGCCATATTTTTCTTTTTGAAGTAAAGCTCTGGCTGTTGTGTTGAGAATAAAAATAGAAACAGAGAAATCTGTTAGGAGGTAATTGCGGTAATCCAGGAGAAAGAAGATGGTGGCTCAGTTCAGGGTTGTAGCAGCAGACGTGCTGAGAGGTGATTAAATTGGGGCAATACTTTGAAGATAAAATTAACAGAATTTCCTGACCCTGTGGATGAGCTATGAGTAAAAGAGGAAGGAGCAGAGAATGATGCTGAGATTTTTAGCCTGAGCAACTAGAAGGAAGGACTTTATGGCAAATCAGATGAGAGAGGCCGAGTGAAGCAGATTCAATGGTGGTTGGGAGATCAGGAGTTCTGTTTTGGAGGTGTTGTTACATGTGAGATGCTTGTTAGACATCCATGTGTCAAGATGGCTGTTGAATATACAAGTCTGGAGTTTGGAGGAGAAACTGTGGTCAAAACAATGGTACTGAAAGCCAAGTGTGTTGAAGTCACCAGGTGCTAAAACATTAGGAAGCCAGAGAGATAAGGAAGAACCCACAGGAGATTCTCAGGGGGAATGAGGTAAAACCAGGAGGAAACCAGAAACCCAAGTGAAGACTGTCAGGAGGAGCAAGTGATCGACTTGCAAATGCTGTTGAGCGGTCAAATGAGAACAGAGAACTGGCCGTGGGGTTTAAGCAAAGGCAGAGGACACTGGTGCCTTTGAAGAAAGGTATTTTAGCAGCATAGTGAGGGTGAAAACTGACGGAGGGGAGTTTAAAGGAAAATGGAAGGGGAGGAATCGGAGGCAGTGAGTATAGATGACTCTTGGTTGCTGGAAAGAGGATAAAAGAAATGGGTGGTAGTTGCCTGGAGAAATAGGGTCAGGAGAATTTTTTAAGATGGGAAAAACAATAGCAGGTTTAAGTGATGTATAGTTCAGGTTCTTTAAATAGCATTATGACATCTTTCTGTGCTAGGGTTAACATAGAAAACCGAAGAATTATGCTTGGGTCATGGAGCTTGAAGGGGGGTAGGGTGGGAATGAGATGAAAATAATAATGGGAAGAAAAAGAGCTATGTTAAGGTTGAAACTTGTTACATTCTGAGAGTTTGGGAAGAGCTGGTTACCAGTCATGTCTAAATCAACCCAAGCATCTCATTGCCAGGCAAGTTTGTTGTCCAGTGCCTGGTATGCAGTTGGCATCAATCTCCAATATCTCCCTCCCCTGACAGCCTCAAAGGTCCTGCTTAATCTTGTGACAGGAGGAGATCAGGCCAGGTGCGGTGGCTCACACCTGTAATCCCAGCACTTTGGAAGGCCAAGGTGGGTGGATCACATGAGGTCAGGAGTTTGAGACCAGCCTGGCCAACGTAGCAAAACCCCGTCTCTACTAAATACAAAATTAGCTGGGCATGGTGACGGGCACCTGTAGTCTCAGCTACTCAGGAGGCTGAGGCAGGAGATTCATTTGAATTCAGGAGGTGGAGATTGCAGTGAGCCGAGATAGTGCCATTGCACTCCAGCCTGGGCGACAGAGTGAAAGTCCATCTCAAAAAAAAGAAAAAAAATCAGTCTCAACCACATGTATAGATTTTGTAACATAGACTGATTATTTAAAGTCAGAGTTCCTTGAGGATAATAACAAACATGGCGTAGACGTGGGAATCAGACAAGCTTGCACTCACATTTCACCCAGGCCATCCTCCTGCTCCATGACCTTGGGCAAGTCTCTCAGCCTCCATTTTCTTAACTGCATTATGGGGTCAATAATAACGACTACCTCATAAGATCATTATAGGAATTCAAAGATAGGATAAATGTAAATGTAAATTTTGACATGAAACAAATGGTCAGTAAATTAGCAAGAGAAGGGTTTCCTTTCTAAAATATAATTACCTTTATCTCCATTTCTTGGGTTCATTTTCCCCCAACAGTTCAGAAGCACTTCTGCACACAGACTCTTGACATTTCAGACTCTGTTTCTTTAAGAGATTTATTTATAAGGTGTCTGAGAATCAAAAAAAAAAAAAAAAAAAGACCATATAGATTTTTCTAAAGCTTCCCTGATACCTGGTAAGAGACAAACCTTAGTTATCTCAGCTTCTGAGTATTTTTTCCAAACAGGCCATAAGAGTCTGAGTGAGGATTTCATGAGAAACCTCCATCCTCACTACTCCTGGCTATCTTCATGCCTTAACAGCCCAGATTCAATAATGAGCTCATTCTGGATTCTTAGAATACCTGGGTTTAGCAGGTGTCATTTAACTCAGTTTGTGCAGCTGCTTGTGAGGAAAGTCAGGGAAGGGTTGCCATTCCCATTTCATAGAGAAGAAAAGCATGTAGTAGTTGTGGAAGAGCAGAAATACACCCATCGTCCTTGGGATTTACCCAGCACACTCTTTAAAGGACTTCATTAAAGAGAAAAACATTCCCCAAATCTGAATTCTTTCCCCGAGTCTCCTGGGGGAGTCTCTTCAATCAGTGAAAAATTTAGGGGAGAGGCAGCTGAGCAGTTGCCTGAAGAATGCTAAAATATCACAAGGAAGTAAAAATTTCACTGGAAATATAAGATGAAGACAATGGTAATTACAAGAGCACCTCTTACAGACAGTAATTTATGACTGGAAGATAAATATTGATAAAGATGCTTTGGGATGGAGTGAATGGGGTAAAACCTTCAAGGGGAATTCTTGTTAACAAAAAGTCTGTAAAATGCTGTGTAGGGGAGATGAGTCCAGTTATCTATAGGGCTTCTAAGTTTTGCTGAGAGAGCTAGGCAAGTCTGGGGCCAGAGCTGAATTGCTAGGCAATAAAACTGAAGCTGTGGATCACTCACCCTTCTTTGTCTTCCCTAAAGTAGTGAGCAGCCTAGCTTTCTAAATAAGTATTGCTTATATATGTCAAAAATATTTATTTGGGTTTCTGCTCAAATGTTGAAGGCAATGAGTGTAGGTTAAACACACAGCTACTATTGCCCCTACTCAAAGCTCCACTAAAATTACTATAAATTTTTTTTCCGAAAAAATGGTAACAGTAACAAAATTTCAAAATGGAAGGTAGATGGAAAAGTGATAAATGACTTAATAGACATAAGAAAACAGAATATAGGCTTGGCATGGTGGCTGATGCCTGTAACCTCAGCACTTTGAGAGGCCGAGGCAGGTGGATCACCTGAGGTCAGGAGCTCGAGACCAGCCTGGCCAACATGGTAAAACCTTGTCTCTACTAAAAAGTACAAAAAATTAGCCAGGTGTGGCCTGTAATCCCAGCTACTCAGGAGGCTGAGGCAGGAGAATCGCTTGAACCTGGGAGCAAAGGTTGTAGTGAGCCAAGATCGTGCCATTGCACTCTGGCCTGGGCAACAAGAACAAAACTCCATTAAAAAAAGAAAGAAAGAAAGAAAGGAAAGAAAGGAAAGAAAGGAAGAAAGGAAGAAAGAAAGAAAGAAAGAAAGAAAGAAAGAAAGAAAGAAGGAAAGAAAAAGAAAGAAAGAAAGAAAGAAAGAAAGAAAGAAAGAAAGAAAAAGAAAGCAAGCAAGCAAGCAGACTCTAAAGCTAGCATTAAGGAACACTGAGAACCTTCAGATTTACACTTTGGAATCCCCTAAATTCTCAGAGTTTGGTACCAAGTACTTCTGGAAGTAGAAGGTAAAAGAGAAGATAAAGAAGACTGATTGAAAGTATGATTGAGAAGTAGTCAGAATTCTATATCCCTTTCCAATATCTGCATAGCCAGGCAATCCCCTCCCTCTTCCCAAAAGACTAGTTAAAAGCAAAAGGTCTGTGAACAGGGGGCATCCATCACAATTGGGGATATGGATACCATACTGAAAAGTATATATATGTACATGGGATGCGGAGACCTCGGTCTTCTTCCCTGCTCAGTTCCCATATTTAGGTCAGACTTGTTCCTTTAGGTAGGATATTGAAAGATCTTCCCTGGGATTTGACCAGCCTAAGAGGAAAAACATAATGATATTGATATTGAAAACTCTCAAAACAGCTACAGTAAAGTTCAGTCAAGAATCCCCACTCACACGCACAAAGTTTACAATGAGCTTTTTATTCATGAACACTTAAATATGAGCAGATAATCAGGGATTCCCATGCATCTAAACAGTGCCTCTAACATGAAAGATAAAAGCCAACACCAGAAAGTAGAAATATCTTGGAGGAAATAGAGACCATGAAGAAAAATGTAACAGAAACACACCAAAAAAACAGTATTTACTTAGATCCCTAGACAGATAAAATACTACAACTGTAAACATGAGCAGGATAGTATATAAAAGTAAATAAATAATAACAAAAGGGCAAAAAGAGCCTTGGGATTTTAATAATATGATATCAGAAATGGAAAACTCACTTTAAGGATTAAAAAGAAATTTGGAGAAATCTTTTGGAAAGTAGAACAAAAAAAGAGATGGCAAAAAGGAGAGAAAAGAAAATTACTGCCTCAATTCAGGACACAAACTGTACAAATAACAGGTATTCTACAAAGGAAGAAAAGAGAAAAAAACCAAGGAGATATTACCAATAAAATAGTTCAGAGATACAAAAAGATGAAAATAGACCCAAGCCAGGAAATGAAAAGAAAATGCTTACAAAATTCCAGAAAGTAAAAACAAAAACAGGAAAAGTCAAGAATCAAAATGGCTTTGGGCTTACCATCAATACTGGCAGCAAGAAGATTGTAGGGCAATTACTTCAAAATTCTGAAGGAAAGTTATTTCTAACCTAGAATTCCATACCCAGCCAAACTATCAATGAAGGATGATAGAAGACTCTTAATACATTTACCTCCTTTGCATCTTTTCTCAGGAAGGTGTTGGAGGATGACCTTCACCAAAACTTGGAAAGAAACATGATGCAGGACCAAAGATGCAGGAAACAGAAGATCCAACCCAGGAGAGGGATATAAGAAGTCCCTAGAATAATAGTGGGAAGGAGATGCTAGAATGACAAATATTTACTAGATAGAAAAGGCAACCAGTCCAACTGGAACAGGTCAGTAGGCTCTGGATGAAACTTATTCCCCAAAGTAACGTTGATAAAACATCTGACATGTCTGAATGTCTTGAGAAGAGATTTAAATGACCGGCAAAAGTACAAATTTTATATTATTCCAGGAAATCAAAACTAGGAAGATTAGAACACTGGAGTGAATTTATTATGTAGGTTCTGCATGTCACCCTTTCACTGTGACCCCAGAAATGTTCAGAGGACTTGTCCTTCACCAAGGCACTAGGACAAACATTCATTAGGTGTGTCCTGGCATCCTTAAGGAACTTGGTAGTGGCTTCTTCTGTGTAAGCCAGAATTGACAGTGTAAATGGCTGCATCAAAGTGGGCTCCCTAAATTCAGTGGGGATGATGGGATACTGGGTTATGTGAGCCAAGAGGTAGCAGCACTTAATCACCAGAGACTGAGTGGGTGACCATGGTTATTGGCAGTAGAGCCAAGCAGTAATCAGAATGGCCTGACCTACAGAGCTCTTTGATGTTGGCTAGTTCATCATGGTGTCCTTATTACTGAAATAGATGAGCAGTCTAATAAATGATTCCTTGATTGTAAAAGTGGAAAAGTTCTAGGCCTAATGAATAGAAACCTTACCTGAATTACTGTGATTTTTTTAAAAAGAGAGAGCATCACTTTGAAGGGGCACCAAATTGTTAGCCAACTCACATATCAAAGTTCAACATTTGATCACTTGGTAGTATCTGTTCTAAGACAATGGACCCCAGAAGAAGCATGCGTTTTCCACCAGATGGCTGCTTGGCTAGGCTGAAGTCCTGGTTGCTGGTGGCCTGGCCTCTGGGCTTACAGGAAAGACACCGTTCCTCCCCCATGATGGTTATTATAGTTCGATATCTCATGTTCAGGGCCATTTTACTGAATTGCAGTTGCGCTATTGGTGCTATTCTATGATTTTTGTTCTTTTTGCTTTCATGTAACTCTAATTTATTGTATTTATATATACGTAGTAGTTACACTGCAGAATATACAATTTTCCTCAGACTAGTGAGAAAGATCACTCTTTGTCTATTACATTAATGATTCCCCAATGTATGATGCGTCCTGTGGGTATTCACACACTTCTGTAGTAACCCTCTCCTTGGACAGGGGCTAGCCCTGTGATTTGCTTTAATCAATAGGATGCAGAAGATGTGATGTTTAGTCAATTTCTGGCCTCAGCCTTACAAAGTCCTGACAGTTTCTGCACATAGGAAATCTAAGTACCCTAAGAGAATTATACTGTGGGGAAGCTCAGTGTAACTACTACATGAAGAGGCCTCACATAGGAGAATCAATAAGCCCGGATGGCAGCAAGAACCAAGAACCAAGGCCCTGGGTTGCTAGCCCCAGCTGAGCTTCTAGCCAACTGCAGTAGTGCCTAGTCCCCAGTATGGGTAAGTCATCTTGGAAGTGGATCCTCCAGCCATAGTCAGGCCAACCCGCTGATGCTGTGTGGAGCAGAGACAAATTGTTTTCACCAAGCTCAGCCCAAATAGAAGAATTGTGAATAAATAAATAATATCATTATTTTAAGTCATTAAGTTTTGGGATTGTTTTTCAGTAACAGATAATATATCCCTATTTTTATTTGTCTATCTGTTGTACCTGGTACCTTGATATGGTTTGGTTCTGTGTCCCCACCCAAATCTCATCTTGAATTGTAGTTCCCATAATCCCCATGTGTCATGGGAGGGACCCAGTGGGAGGGAATTGAATCATGGGGATGGTATCCCTCATGCTGTTCTCGTGATAATGAGTGAATTCTCACAAGATCTGATGGTTTTACGAGGGGCTCCCCTTCACTCAGCCCTTCTTCCTGCCACCATGTGAAGAAGGACATGTTTCCTTCCCCTTCTGCCATGATTGTAAGTTTCCTGAGGCCTCTCAGGCCTGTGGAACTGTGAGTCAATTAAACCTCTTTCTTTATAAATTACCCAGTCTCAGGCAGTTTTCTCTAGAAGCATGAGAATAGACTAATCCGTACCTGGTGTAGCCCTAAATCTCTGCTGAGCTCCACTTTGTCACACAGCTCTGAAAAAATTGCTGCTGTTCTTCCTATTACTCTTTGCATATTATTCTCTTGGCAGTGATCTTTCTCTTTGCATGTCTGTCCAACTAAAGAAATATTTGAAACTGCTTAGATATGCAGGGGACCATATGCCTAAGGATCTACAAATTCACTGGGTAGGATTTTTCAACATTTTTGACCCCAGAGTTACACTGACCTGTGGCCTTGCTGCCCAGTCCAGCCTGAGGGGTAGGCATGGCTTTCTTGGCTTTGACTGCCATCTTGATGTTTCTCTGGTATGCTCTGACTCTTGGGTCTCAGTTTGTTTCAGTTTGTTTCCTTTTCAGCTTCTGGGGACGGCCTGGTTATTCCATCACCAAGTGTTGTGTGGGAAAGAATAGTTTCCCAGAAAAATATGTTGTTGGAAAGATGTCCCCTTAGGAATAAACAGACTTCTTCCTCTATGTGCTTTTTAAATAGTCCCTTTCAAAACCTCTCCCCTCTGACAATTGCTAAATAAAAGACAGAAGGGTAGCCTTTACTACACTAAAGTGGCACAGCCACAGAGTTCTTGTTAACATTTTAAAATCAGCCAGGCCTACTCTTGTCCCTTTTATTACCTCCTTCACAGGGCTGTGGGGCCCTGCCTGCCAATGGGGCCACTTGTCAATGTCCTTATTGCTCTTTCTCTTTTCCCTTGGTGAAGCTCTGACTGGATGACTTCTGCTCATGAGACCCTCCACATGCTGAAGGCTGGGATGTACCAAGGGAAAGAAGCTTGGCAACTTGGTGTCATTGGAAGAACACCAACGTTGGAACCAGACAGATCTGGATCAGAAGCCTGGCTTTGGCATTTTTTTTTTCTAGCTGCATGACCTTAAGCAAGTTACTTAAACTCTCTTGGGTTTCCTCATCCAAAAACTAGGATATTTAATGCTTACTTTTAGGGTCACTCCAAGGTTTAAAAGTAAATTATGTTAAGAACTCAGAACTAGAATGGATGCTCAAAAAAAAGGTAGCAATAAGGAAGATGAGGATGATGACTGACTCTAGGGAAAGAGACAGAGGTCAGAGAGTTCTTAAATGCTTCTTTCTATCAGGCCCATCTCACCAAGGTAGTCAGACAGAAGAGCACTGTGGGAAAAGAAAGAACCAGAATGAAGAACCAAGATATGCCCTGGTTTGCATATTACCTACAAGGTTGCTGTGTTGAGTTGAACAGGTTGTGCACTGCGTTGCCCAACTGTACAACAATATGTGGGCTCTGACTGCCTAGGAATCTGAAATGTTGTGTTGGTAACCATATAGGATTAGGAACAGTGGTGTGCTAGAGACAGCTCCTACAGACTCACAAGAGCCAATTGTTAAATTTTCAGGGATTTTGCAAGCCAGCTGCCAACATTGCCATTATTAAAAATTAAATTATGTTATATGAATTTATCATCAAATGCTCAAAACTCATCACTTACTGATTATTTTACTACATTTTTGTGTTGTCTGTATTCTTGAAGTTATTTACATCTACTATTCGTACCATGGAAGTACATACTACATAAAAATGTGTTACTGCACATCTCTTCCCAAAGTCGTGTTCATTGATATTACAATGGTAACTTAAAATTGGCCATGGTGTGAGTATTTACACCACAGAAATTGGTATGTGCTACAAATTGGGTCTTTCAGAAAAACTTTTACCAGCACACCACTGAGTATAGGCAAGGTTGAAACATGCAAACAGTGATGAAAACATTTCACTCTTCTCTTGCCCACTACATGTTGATTATATTTAAGCCCATCACTAGCACTAGCAGGGAAAAGAAACTGAGGGAGTGAAAAGCGGCGATTAGCTTGTGGTGTGGATTGCTCTGCCCTCTCTCTCCTTTTCTGTTTTTTGAGCCCAATGTACCCCATACTGAGAAGCCCACAACCATCAGCTGTGTGTACTCAGTGTAAGCAAAGGAGCATTTGGACAATGTGACCTAAAGCCTTGAGTCAAGAACACTGTGTTTGTACCATAAAGCATACATGAAGGTTGCAGCTCCCCGTGTGGCTGGTGGTCTGAGAATGCTTATATTTCAGCCTAGCACTTGCTTCTTTTGTTTAATTGTCCCTCTCACTCTGGTACAACATCCAAAGGGGACAGCCAGTCCACTTCAGGACAGTAAATTTAGCTCTTTGGGGGACAGGCAAAATCCAACTTGCCTACACCTTAATAAATGACAGTGACCCAATATTACACAGTAAACCAAATGCCACCACTGGTGTAATGCCAGACGACGGCATCAGCCATGACAGTGATGGCTCAAGTAGGCCATAATGGGGAATTCCAAGTTGCTAGCACCATTCAGGACCTCAAGGATTGCCGAGTGTTTGAGGAATACATGGAGAAACATTGACATTAGATGCTATTTCATCCTTAGAGCAACAGTCAAGTCTTTTAAAGCAGCTAAACAGATTGGGACGGCCTTTCACATATGTTTTTCTAGCTATATAGTGTAGTTATATACTATATATATAACTAGATAGCTAGACAGTATAGCATATGCTATATATACTATACTACACTAGTATAGTATCTAGCTAGCTAGATAGTATACTATACTATCTAACTATACTATCTAGTATACTATCCTATCTAACTATACTCTCTAGTATACTATACTATACTAACTCTCATATAAGTCTAAAATTATTCAAACACCAGAGGCCGGGTACAGTGGCTCATGCCTATAATCCCCTCCACCTCCCGGGTTCAAGTGATTCACCTGCCTCAGCTTCCCAAGTAGCTGGGATTGCAGGCACCCACCATGCCTGGTTAATTTTTGTGTTTTTAGTAGAGATGGCATTTCACCATGTTGGCCAGGCTGGCTCGAACTCCTGACCTCAGGTGATCTACCCGCCTCGGCCTCTCAAAGTGTCAGGATTACAAGCATGAGCCACCGTGCCTGCCCTCTGGTGTTTTAATGTGATTCTCTCTTTCCTCAAGAAAGACCCTCAGCGTGGTCACAATAACTCAAAATTAAGCCACTCATCTAGCAGTGAGCCAGAGGAATTCTAGAGAGGGCTGCTTTCTGAGAGAATAAACCATGGTGCCTGAGGTTATCTGAGAGAACTTTCTAGAAGGCTAGTTGCAGATGTTATAGTCCATAGTCCTCACTAGGCGTTCCTATGTGGTCATGCTCCAGGCTCATGAGATGGTGAGAATTCATATTAGGGGTAAATATCGCCATGGCTTTTCCCCAGTTGTTCCTCCACACCTTCTTTGGAAAGGTGACCTTGTTTGAGCGCCCTGTCTGCTTTAGCAGACCCCAACTCCCAGGGTTCTCTGGAGTGAGACATTCTCTTTAGACCTTCAGACTGGGGATGACTGGAACCTGAGCCTGGTCCCAACCAAGACAGGGGTCTGATGTGGAGAGATGACCTCATGCTTGACCGCCTGATTTCTTTTCCCTAGTGGTCTTCGTACCTAGAAGAGAAAATTCAGGTTGAGGGATGTCAGCACAGGTTGATGGGAGGCTGGATAGAGTCACAGTGGTAGGGCTGGAAGGAGGACAGGGATTTATTCAGTCAGCCATTTAGTCAATCAGGCAGCAAATACTCATGGAATGCCTATTCGGGGTCGGAAACTGCTGTAGGTGCCAGGGATAAAGAGCGAACACAAAAGTCCCTGCCCTCGTGGAGTTGACATTCTATGGTCTATTGGGGGCAACATGGAGAGTCATATCTGGAACACAGAGAGAGGAGGTGTGAACAACACTCCCAGATTTCAGGAGTATGGGGAATGTGGGAGGAGATGGAGATCTGAATGAGGAAGATGATGGGTTCCGTCTGGAACGCTTGGCATTTGGGGCGTTTGTTAGCCATCAAGGCTGAAGTGTGCAGTTAGATATGCAGAGTGTACTTGAAAAGACACATTTAGCAGGTGCCTGGGAACACTGTACAAATGGGTGAGATCACCTGGCAGAATGGGACTCACAGTGGGGCTCAGGCAGGAGCAGGGGCATGTCAGGGCCACCTCAGGAGCTTCTTTAAACTCCATGAAACGGTGCTCTTGACTTAGACATCTAGAGATTTGAAATACTGCCTAGGGGCATCCTCTCCAATTAGGAATTACTGCCATTGAGGTGTCTCCTAAGAGGCTGTCTATGTTGAAGCAACAACAAGATTTGGGGGTCACTGTATGCATGGAGAACAGGGCCCAGGTAAAATTGGAAGCCATCACGGCAGTGTAACATTTAGAACAACATGCTAGGTGGTAGACAGCACCTGGCTAGGCACTCAATAAAGCAAGGTCTTCATTTCAGTTTCTCCCTAACTAGTGTTGCCTCACACAAGACACTAGCTTCTCTGAGTTTTAATTTTCCCATCATTAAAATCTGAGATTAGACTACACCAGTGGTTCAAGAGGCAGCAGTATCAGCATCTCCTCAGAACTTTCTAGAAATGCAAATTCTTGGGACCCCCTTCCTGACTTAGTGGAATTAGAAACAGGGTGGGGTCCAGCAGGCAGTTAGTACAAGCCTTTCAGGTGATTCTCATGCTTCCAAAAGAAGTTTGAGAACCACTGGCTTACATGAATTTGAAACTCCCTGCTAGCATTAAAGCTTCAACACCATATTCTTGTTCAGATGCTTTTGTCAGGTTTCGTAGTCTGTGCTTCTTTGTCCTCCTCCGATTGTTAAATGATTGTAAGTCAGTTTCTCCTTGAGGTGGGAGGATGTGCGTGTTGTGCGTATGCCTGTGTATATGTGTGTCTGCATGTGTGCCTATGCTTACGTGTGTGTGTATATATGTGTGGTGATAGAAGGTTGGTGGGTGGAGATGCACAGCTTTCCTGCTTGCCTTTTTAGATGATGTAAGACAGTAGTCCCCAACCTGGGACCCCCCCTGGGAGTTTGGGGTCTGCTAAAGGAGACAGGGCTCTGGAACAAGGTCACCTTTCCAAAGAAGGTGTGGAGGAACCACTGGGGAAAGGCCAAGGTGATATTTACCCCTAATATGAATTCTTACCATCTCATGGGCCTGGAGCATGACCACATAGGAACTCTACTAAGGACTATGGACTATAACATCTGCAACAAGCCTTCTAGAAAGTTCCCCAACCTTTTTGACACCAGGGGCTGGTTTCCTGGAAGACAGTTTTTTCCATGGATGAGGGTGGGAGGTGGGATGATTCAAGCACATTGCAATTATTGTGTACTTTATTTCTATTATTATTACATTGTAATATATAATGAAATAATTATTTCTTATACAACTTACCATAATGTAGAATCAGTGGGAGCCCGAGCCCTGAGTTTGTTTTCCTACAACTAGACAGTCCCAGCTGGGGGTGATGGGAGACAGTGTCAGATCATCAGGCATTAGATTCTCATAAGGAGTGCACAACCTAGATTCCTCACATGCACAGTTCACAATAGGGTTCTTGCTCCTTTGAGAATCTAATGCTGCTGATCTGACAGGAGGTGGAACTCAGGCAGTAATGCTAGTGATGGGGAGAGACTGTAAATACAGACGAAGCTTGGCTCACTCACTTGCCACTCAACTCCTGCTGTGTGTTGCCCGGTTCCTAAAAGGCCACAGACCGGTACTGGTCCATGGCCCCGGGGACTGGGGCCCTGTGATGTAAGAAGTGAGCTTGAGTCGGTGACGGAAACAGGTCACACTGTGCAGGCTCTCACACAGAGTAGGTACTTGGAAGTGGTTTTGTGCCTTTACCTTCTCTAACATAACTGAGTTGACTGACTCCAGTAGGTTGTCAACTCTTTGGTGCTGCCACTGTCTCCAGCAGCTGTCTGGTCTGTGGCATCTGTGCTCCCCTGGGATTTCCAACTGGGTCTAAACAGGAACCACTGCTAGAGGCTTTCAGCATGGATTGCTCTCTGCCGGAAGTCAACATTTGGGCCAGAAGAATCCTTTGTGAGATCCCTTTACAACCCGGCTGAGCCCAGTTTGTGAAGCAGCGTGACACTCAGAGGTGCAGACCTACCCCTGACACTGGTGCATGGAGCACAAGAGTTCCCATAGAAGCCCACGTACATTGGTCTTAAAACCTACAAGTCATTAAATAGGCTAACAAATTATTAGACACAATATTTTCTCTCCTTCTAACCTGACAAATATATAGTACACTTTCATTATGATCAGAAAGAGCAGGTTCAAATTCCAATTTCTCAGACTCCTTGAATATCTACTTCTAGAGGAGGCAACTTCTATTTCTACTTGGAAAGAACTGCCCCGCCGAGCCCTGGTCTGCCCCAGGCCTCACCCTGTCCCTCCCTGAAGGATGTTCATATGCACACGCATGGACACCTCTGCCCACAGCCCTAGCTAGTGCTGTCCACTGCCCATCCTGGAGCACAGCAACCCATTGGCCACCCTCTTGCCTGAGGGCCCACATGGCTAGCAGCACAGTTCACCCTCAGAAGGACACACCCAGGGTCAAGGCAACTGAGGACCAGGAAAAGGGCTCGGGACTCTCTGGGCAGGGAATTCCAGGGTCATGAGTACCCAAGGAGTGGATGGAGCACAGGCTTTCCATAGGAATGTCCTCTTGGCTTGGGACTCCACACTCCACTCATGGGGAGTGGTGTGGCTAGAGGAGGATCCAAACTGGTCCTTCTAAAACAGGGCCCACGTTTGCCTGGGTCTGAGGGAGCACTGCCCCGAGGAGCTGTTCCGAGTGGCTCTCTTTCCTGCTCACTGCTAGTACTCTGCAGATACTTCCCCAGGAAGTATTTAGGGAGGGACTCTAATTTATGATCATCTAATCCAGTGCATTGACTAGCACATGAGGAAACCGAAGCGCTCCGCAAAGGTAGATTACTCCCTGGAATTACACTTGGGAATGATGGATTACTCCCTGGAATTACACTTGGGAATGATGGATTACTCCCTGGAATTACACTTGGGAATGATGGATTACTCTCTGGGATTACACTTGGGAATGATGGATTACTCCCTGGAATTACACTTGGGAATGATGGATTACTCTCTGGGATTACACTTGGGAATGATGGATTACTCTCTGGGATTACACTTGGGAATGATGGATTACTCTCTGGAATTACACTTGGGAATGATGGATTACTCTCTGGGATTACTTTCTGGAGTGGCAAACTATTCTTTGGAATTGCACTCTGGCATGATGAATTTCAAAGGGAAGCATGATTGTGATGTGTAGGATAACTGCTCCACAGAGAAAAGCCAGCAGGGATCTGGAAAACTCTTCCTGCTGCTCCTTAGTGACTGGCAACTTCTTTAATCCTCGGGTAATTAGAACAAACACTGTTCTGTGTCTTAAACCCACATTTTCACTGTTGCCTTGAGGGCATCACCTTGGAAGTAGCTCCAGTGGCCACTTTTTTTTTGGGTTACACATTCATAGTGCTGCTTTAATTAATAATAGTTGCAACAAGCTTCAAACAGATGGAAATATGGTTTTTGCTTTCCTATTCAGAATTTTCTGACTATTTTTAGTTAGTCTGGGCATTCTCTATTGCATCAGTGAGTGTAACTTGGTTCTTTCTGTGAAAATCAAATAACTAAAAAGCTAGCAATGTATTTCTGCCACAGATGATATTTTTGTTTGCATTTTGAAGTGTTTTTATGAATTGGATTACAAAACTAATTGAATCAGAGATGAATTTCGCTCAGAATTTGAAGTATTTTATGAAATAAAATTTCCATAAGAAATTGACCTAATTATTCAGAAGTTTCTAATGCAACAGCCTAACACAGTTTTGAAAGTCCTCCAGAGAAAAAAGCTCAAGCATACCCTCCCTCATAGCAAAGAAACACCCTTTTTATTTACTTCTCTCTTAAGCAGTATAGCTTTTAGTTTATAGGAACACAGCTTCAGAGTATATTGTATAGATGCATTATTTTAGTTTCAAATGCTATGTTTCTTCAAAACTAGTTCTATTATGTACTATATTTTTCCATCATTTGTAACTGTTATTGGTGAAACAAGTGTTATTTTTATATTTAACTGCTTAATATTACTTGTCTCACATGTAAGTGGCCTACTACTTAGATTTTTTTTAATATTGAGGAAACACTAGCATGTTTCTATGTAATAGATAAGAACCCAGAAGACTTCAGAGTTATAACCATTATAAAAAAAAAAATTTGTTTCATTAAGAGTTTTTTCAGCCAGGCACAGTGGCTCATGCCTGTAATCCTAGCACTTTGGGAGGCCAAGGTGGGCAGATCACTTGAGGTCAGGAGTTCGAGACCAGCCTGGCCAATATGGTGAAACGTCATCTGTAGTAAAAATATATAAAAGTTAAGCTGGCGTGGTGATGCATGCCTGTAATCCCAGCTATTCTGGAGCCTGAGGCAGGAGAATCACTTGAACCTAGGAGGCGGAGCTTGCAGTGAGCTGAGATCGTGCCACTACTCTAGCATGCATGACAGAATGAGACTTCATCTCAAAAAAAAAAAAAGCTTTACTTGCCCTAGCCAAAGCTTTTCCTGATGATTCAGACATTGTAGAGATGTGAGGAAAGCCTTGGGTGGTTTCCCTCTTACGTTTCTCTCTGGTAGCTGGAAGAGATTTAGAGAATTACTTTGATCTGCTCATCGCAGTTGGGACTATATCCTAACGTCTCCGTGTCTCTTGTAGTGATATCAGACCATGTGCCATGACTTTGCCTGTTGGTTTCTCTGGCCTTTCTGGGTTCACCACCTTTCTGTACCTAGAACTTATCTCTAGCCCATAGGCGGTCCCACTGGTGGCTTACTCCTCCCTTTATATCCTGCCCCCCTCCACACATACCCCAATAATACAATTTCTATATAATCAATATGCTTGCTCTGCAAATACAGCTTCAGATGGGCCTGGACTGGGTCCTGCCCTCCCTCAAGGACACTTCAAACAAATACACAAATAGAGAAATGCTGCCCTCAAAATGCAAATGTCGCTTGAGAAAGCCTCTGGTACTTCCTTCTGTCTGCCATTTATAAGCCCTTCTCCACACAAGTTTTAGAGGTTCCAATCCAATGGCCCCAACCTTTGTGCTGCACTCAACTGCTTTACAGAAAAAAGAAAAGTTTCATTTACAAACACATTCTCCAAAAGAGGCTGCAGAAGCTGTGGAAAGGGAAACTGTATCTCTTAGGCTGGGGGGAGGGCAGTGGGTTCCACTGCATGCACAGCTCTGAACAATTAATAGTGCTGCTCCAGGCCCAGGGTTGAGCAGGATTCCAAGGTTTCCCTGAAGAGGAGAGGATGGAGACAGTGTGACCAATTTGACACTGAGGGTGACTTGCAGGTTTCTGGAAGTCATGGTGGATGATGATGCCATCTACCAGGGTTACAGGAGGGGCTCGGGTCAAAAAGAAAGATGATGAATTCAGTTCTGTTATGTGGAATTTGAAAGGCCCAGTGTCACCTGGGTCCACCTGGCAGTGGGGTACATAGGCCTGCTCCTCTGAAGGGAGGGGCTGGGCTGGAGAAATGGGTGCGGGAGCCACAGCATATATGTGGCAATGACTGGCAGGGAAGAGGGTATCGTGGGAGCTGAGAACAGGGAGGCCAGGCAGAGTCACCAGGAACATCAACGTGAAGGGGAGAGGAGAGGAAGAAATTCTCTACCTGGCTCCTCACTGTCCCATTGACAAGATCCTCATTCAACAGACTCTAGACCTCAGTTTCGTCATCTGTAAAGTGGGAATAATATCGTCCTCCACTACCTCTGGCAAACAAGACAAGTTGAAGACACATACTTACTACTGGTCCCTTCGGTCCCCACTAAAATGCTTGTAAATTGGGGAGAAGAGTAGTAACCAGCAGGACAAAGGAAACAGACAAAGATGGCAGCAATAACATTTGAGAAACCGAAATGTGCATGGACAAGTGGCGACAGATTTAGAAACCAAAGAAAGATGGTTTCTAGGCCAGGAGTGAGGCAAAGATGAGAAGTGGGCTAAGGTTTGAGCATTGCTTTCAGATTTACAAAGGCACCTCCCTCTCTCTGTCCTCTCAAATAGATCTTTCTCTTTTTAAAGAAATACAAAATACTCTTTTTAAATAAATTCAAGCGGTAAAGATACTGGCACACTGTATGGGTGAACCATAATTTATCCATCTCTTTACTGATGAGCAGTTAGGTTATTCCAGGAAAAATAAACATGCAGATAAAAGTACATACTTCATGAGGATAAAATCCAATAACATCAGAATGGTTGTTATCTCTGGAAGAGAGGAAGGAAGAGGAAAGAGATGCAGTATGAAATTTTAGCTGTATTTTATTTACCTTTATTTTCTTTTTAAAAATTACCTGAAAATTAAAATTATAATAATTATAGAACTACATAAATGTTATGTTTATGTATATATTAATGTTTAATTATATAAATATTACAAATATTAATTTGAGAAAGAGAAAAAACTCTTCCACTCAGTATATGGTGACAGGTGAGTGTGTGTGAAGACGGCCTGCTGGGAGCACTGGGCTTTGCACAGCTCTGCTCAGAACCTTCATGAGGGCATGGTGCTACAGCCCTGGTCTTGGGCCTGTTTCCCCTTTCCCGGACACTGTGATACCTGGCCCACCTTCCCGTGAGGGCCAGTGGTCGTCCCCCTCTAGCTTCCACTGCTATGATGGGGGCCCAAAGGGACATGATGGTGAGACATCATTCAGAATCAGAACTGTCCTCTAGAATCCAGAACATAGAGAGCAAAACATTTTGAAAAAATCCTGTTCTAGCTGATGAGCAGCCACCGAAGTAGACAGGAGCAAATGGCTGCCTGTTCTGTGCTCTTTATAATCAGGTCCTCCCTGATGGCGCTTTGGTCACTGTCCGCTGACAATTCCTTGTGGCCTTGTTCACAGCACTAACAGCCTCCTTTCTGGGCACCTTTGTTTTGCTGTGTCCGTTGATAAGGGTTGTTTTGTTTTGTTTTGTTTTGTTTTGTTTTGTTTTGAAGATGGAGTCTCGCTCTGTCACCCAGGCTGGAGTGCAGTGGCGTGATCTCAGCTCACTGCTAGGTCCACCTCCCGGGTTCACGCCATTCTCCTGCCTCAGCCTCCCGAGTATCTGGGACTACAGGCACCTGCCACCACGCCTGGCTAACTTTTTTTTGTATTTTTTAGTAAAGATGGGGTTTCACCATGTTAGCCAGGATGGTCTCAATCTCCTGACCTCGTGATCCGCCCGCCTTGGGCTCCCAAAATGCTGGGATTACAGGCGTGAGCCACCGCGCCTGGCCGATAAGGGTATTTTTTTTTTTTCTTTTGAAACAGAGTTTTGCTCTGTCACCCAGGCTGGCGTTCAATGGCGCAATCTTGGCTCACAGCAACCTCTGCCTCGCAGGTTCAAGCGATTCTCCTGCCTCAGCCTCCCGAGTAGCTGGGATTACAGGCATGTGACACCACGCCCGCCTAATTTTGTATTTTTAGTAGAGACGGGGTTTTGCCATGTTGGCCAGGCTGGTTTCAAACCCCTGACCTCAGGTGATCCACCCACCTCAGCCTCCCAAAGTGTTGGGATTACAGGTGTGAACCACCGCGCCTGGCCGATAAGGGTATTTTACGTGTGTATATTACCTTTTGTTATTGAGAACTAAAAGATCTGCATCATTCATCACAAACTATTTTTAGCCTTACCCTGAAATGCAGAGAAACAGACTGCAAACATGAGACAGCACCATTTGCTCCAACCCAACTGGTGCAAACTTCCCGAAGCAGTGTTATTTTGCAGATTTCCTTGCAGTAAGCAAAGAGTGTGGTTATACCCACACCCACATGTCTTTTGATCTTTGGATGTAAAATATTTTTGAAAGTGAACTTTTAAAATTGGGAAAACAATATAACATTCTGGAAAGCTTGCCAAATAGAAGAATATGGGAGAAAAATTGTCCTTCATCTCAGCTACCCTAATGTATCAATTAGCTTTCTTCTCTTGCCTTCAAGTTATTTTTCAAATGAACATATTAAATAACTGTAATAATAGTATTGGTGGTAATTGAGTATGCTTTTCTGTTTAATACTACATCATAATTTGCCACAGTGTCATACAAGCCTCTTTTTTTAAATAGACTTTTTATTATTTTTTTTTATGTTATTTTTTTTATTTTTTTTTGAGACGGAGTCTTGCTCTGTCGCCAGGCTGGAGTGCAGTGGCGCAATCTCGGCTCACTGCAAGCTCCGCCTCCTGGGTTCACGCCATTCTCCTGCCTCAGCCTCCCGAGTAGCTGGGACTACAGGCGCCCGCCACCACGCCCGGCTAATTTTTTTTTTTTGTATTTTTAGTAGAGACGGGGTTTCACCATGGTCTCGATCTCCTGACCTCGTGATCCTCCCGCCTCGGCCTCCCAAAGTGCTGGGATTACAAGCGTGAGCCACCGCGCCCGGCCTTAGACTTTTTATTTTGAAATAAATTTAGATTTATAGAAGAGTTGGGTAGTCACTAGAGAGAATAGAATGCCTATTCACCTTTTACCAATTTCTCCTGATGTTAACATCTTACATAACCATGGCACATTTACCAAATCTAAACAGTGAATTAGTGATAGTACTAACTAGTGATAGTACAGTACTATCAACTGAACCACAGACTTTATTTAATTTTACTGGTTTTCCCATTAATGTTTTTTTTCTGCTCCAGGGTCCGATTCAAGAAACCACAAGCACATCTTGTGTTTATTGTTTGTATACCAGTAGATTCAGGTGATACACCATACTTTGCCTAACTATTGCCCTCTTTCTAAATATTTAGATTGCTTATAGTTTTTCCGTATCACACGTAGTACTATGAAGAACATCTGCATGTGGGTAGTTGTATTAGTCCGTTCTCACACTGCTATAAAGAAACACTTGAGACTGGGTAATTTAGAAATAAGAGAGGTTTAATTGGCTCATGGTTCTGCAGGCTGTGCAAGAAGCATGGATGGGGAGCCTCAGGAATTTCAATCATGGTAGAAGGCGAAGGGGGAAGCAGGCAATGTCTTACGTGGCCAGAGCAGGAGGAACAAAGGGGGAAGTGCCTTACACTTTTATTAAAGAACTAGATCTTACGAGAACTCGCTCACTATCACGAGAACAACAAGAGAGAAATCCTTCCCCCTGATCCAGTCACCTTCCACCAGGCCCTTCCTCCAACACTGGGGAGTACAATTCGACATGTGGGGACACAGATCCAAACCATATTAGTAGACTTCTCTTCTTTTAAGATTCCTTCCTTATGGCTGTCTATAATCAGATTTCTGGAGGCCCAAGGATAAGAACGGATTTATGGCCCTGGATATCATCGCATATTGCCGCCAAAGCGTCTTCCACAATGTCTGAATACTCATTTATACTGTCACGAGCAATTTTTTGAGAGTAGTGCATTCATGTACCCTTGTCAGTGTTGCTCTCATTTTAATATTTTGGCTAATTTAATAGGTGAAAACATCTCAATTTTTGAAATGTGTACTTCTTTGGTAACTAGCAAATTTGCATATTTCCCCATGTGTGTTTACTAGCTATCCTTTTTTTTTTTTTTTGCAAATTGTCTCTTCATATTTTATTTATTGGGGTTTGAATTTTCTTATTAATATATGCATGAGTTTTATAATAAAAGATATCCCTTGGCCTCTCACTTTGCTGCAATTATTTACCCCTCTATCTATTGTTTGGATTTTTTCTTTTGTAATTTTCAAAGAGCATAATGACAGTTTTATGATGTAGATTCCATTATTTTTAAAAAATTTATATATTTTTGGTCTCTTTTAAGCTTAGAAAGTTTCTTCTTCAAAGTCTGGTTTTAAGGTCGGGCACAGTGGCTCGTGCCGTAATCCCACACTTTTAGGGTCAAGGCAGGAGGATTGATTGAACCCAGGAGTTTAAGACCAGCCTGGGTAACATAGTGAGACCCTGTTTCTACAATAATAAGAAGTAATTAGCTAGATGTGGTGGCACGTGACTGTAGTCCCAGCTACTCAGTTGGCTGAGGTGAGAGGATCAACTGAGCCTGGGAGATGGAAGCTGCAGTGAGCTGAGGTCACACCACTGCACTCCAGGCTGGGTGACAGAGGGAGACCCTGTCTCAAAACTAAATAAATAAGTAAGTAGGGCCGGGCGCGGTGGCTCACGCTTGTAATCCCAGCACTTTGGGAGGCCGAGGCGGGCGGATCACAAGGTCAGGAGATCGAGACCACGGTGAAACCCCGTCTCTACTAAAAAAAATACAAAAAAATTAGCCGGGCGTGGTGGCGGGCGCCTGTAGTCCCAGCTACTCGGAGAGGCTGAGACAGGAGAATGGCGTGAACCCGGGAGGCGGAGCTTGCAGTGAGCCGAGACTGCGCCACTGCACTCCAGCCTGGGTGACAGAGCGAGACTCCGTCTCCAAAAAAAAAAAAAATAAAATAAAAAAAAAAAAAAAAAAAAAAAAAATAAATAAATAAATAAGTAAATTTTAAAAGTCTGATTTTTAAAATTCAATTATTTTCTATAATTTGAGATCCCATATTTAACTGATGCATCTGGAATATTTTTGGTATTTGGTCCAAGTGTCTGACTGGGACACCTCTCACTCACCAGCTGCCGGAGACCACACCTCCCAACTTCGTGGGTGGTCAAGCTGAGTCACTTCCAGCTGAGTGACTGGCATCCTCCTTCTCTGTGTTGCCCAAGCTAGAATCCTTGGAGTCACCTAATTTCTACTTTTCTTCTGTCTTTCACTACCCACATCCACCCAGCCATGGAGTCCCAGTAGTTCTATATTCGTGGTTCATCCCCCAGTTCTTTTGGGAAGAGTATATGCTGCTGTCTCTGCCTGGGACCCTTTTCCCATCCCCACTCTGTCTGCCTTGTTCCTATGGGTCTATTGCACAGAGCCTGGTATGTCCTTGCTATGGGCCACTAAAGTACTCCAACTTCCCAACCCTAAATCTCACACTCAATCGTAACATCCTGCTAATTTGTGTCCCTGTGTCTCTCTTCATCATTAACGTAGAGACTGACAGTGCCTGGTATGTATAGGGTGCTCAATATGTATGTTAGGTACGTGAAAGAGCAAATAAATGAGTGAAAATGCCAATAAAATAGGAGTCATACCTAACCAGGTCCCAGCAGGGTCCGATTTAAATACTTTCCTCCAGGATATGAAGGTAAAGGGGATAGCACATTACAATTCATGCCTTTTATGGGTGCCAAGAGGTCATGGATACCTTAGATTGGCTTGTTCACCTTCTGGGTGACTGTTTTATCCTCCTTCTAGATGCCATTACTATAATGCAAAGGCTGAAAAAATAAAAACTACATTTTCCAGACTATCTTGTAGCCAATATTCTGGATGTCAATTAGGTCCCACCAATTGGATATACTCTTGAGAGACAGGGAAGGCCGGAGTGGGGTGGAGGCCATTTTCCTGCTGCTATTTCTCCAGCCAAGCAAGGCCATCAAAACATGAGAACTCATCATTCCAGGACCTATTGCCAGTCTTGTGGGTGTCTGGAAGCAGTTGTGGCAGCAGTAATGCCAGAGTGAGGGTGAAGGCAGAGGCTTCCTGGTTCTGAATCACCGCTATATCATTCTCTCATTCATTCTCTCTCTCCCTGTCTCTCTCTAATAGAGCCATTGGAGACTCCTGAATTAATTTCTCCAGTCTTTCTGCCAATTGCCATAACCCCATCTTACTATTTAAAATACCTAGAGCGTTTCTATTTTCTGTACTGAACCATTGCAGATACACAAGGGATAGCAGAACTGGTTCCCCTCTTAGTGACCCAAGGAGCCTGCCTTGATCAATTGCAATTTTTCCCAGAGCAAAGGAAGCAAGAAATACTCCTAAGACTATGGATGAGGCTGTGCTTACTGGTTATTTTATGGTTCTACAATGGACTGATAAATCATTTCTGTCATCTTTCTCCATCACTTTTCAGCCACCTTTAAGACTATGTTAGAATAGGCCTCTTCACTTAGCAATAAATATGGCCAGTACTGGATAATTGCACAGGGGGAAGCAAACATAAAACTACCTGGAGAAAATACAGGTGAATAATTCAGATCTTTCACAAATTAAGGGTACTCACAAATCAGTGAGAAAAAAACTAAAACCCAATTAAATATGCGCAAAATACTTGAAAATAGGAAGAAAAATAGCCAAAAAAAGATGCTAAAATATTTGACCTTTTTTTTGATCAAATTTGCCAAGGTTTTAAAAGACTATTTAGAGTTTCAAATTCATAGTAAAATTGAGAGGAAGGTAGAGAGATTTCCCATATACTCCCTGTCCCCATGCATGCATAACCTCCCCCCTTATCAGCATCCCCTACCAGAGTGGTACATTCGTTGGTGAACCTACATTGACACATCATTCTCACCCAAAGGCCATAGTTTACATTAGGATTCATTTTTTCTGCTGTACATTCTATGGGTTTAAACAAATGTATGACATGTATCTACCATTATGGTATCATATAGAATAGTTTCACTGCCCTAAGAACCCTCTGAACTCTGCCTATTCATCCCTTGCTCTCTCCTAATACCTGGCAACCACTGGTCTTTTTTACTGTTGCCCTTTCCAGAATGTCATAGAGTTAGAATCATACAGTATGTAGCCTCTTCAGATTGGCTTCTTTCACTTAGGAATACCCACTGAAGTTTCCTCGATGTGGAAACTTTGAGGATTGAGACTATGGATGAAGCTGTGCTTACTGGTTATTTTATGGTTCTACAAGGGACTGATAAATCATTTCCATTATCTTTATTTCCACTTTTTAGCCACCTTTAAGACTATGTTAGAATAGGCCTCTTCACTTAGCCTATTCTAAGGCTAAGTGAAGGAAAAAGGAAAAGTTTCCCTTTCATGGCTTGATAGCTCATTTCTTTTTAGTACCGAATAATACTCTGTTGTCTGGAAGTACCACAATTTATTTATCCATTCACCTACTAAATAACTTCTTGTTTACTTCCAAGTTTTGGCAATTATGAATAAAGCTGCTGTAAATATCCATGTGCAGTTTTTTGTGTGGACGTAAGTTTTTGACTCCTTTGGGTAAATACCAACGAGTGCACATGCGAGTGGTATGATGAGTATGTTTGATTTTGTGAGAAGCTGCCAAACTGCCTTCCAAAGGGGCTGTACCAGTTTGCATTCCCACCAGTGATGAATGAGAGTCCTGTTGCTCCACATCCTTGTCAAAATTTTGTGTTGTCAGTGTTCTGGATTTTGGCCATTCTAATAGGCATACAGGGATGGTATCTCATTGGTGTTATAATTTGCATCTCCCTGATGACAAATGATGTGGAGCATGTTTCCATATGCTTACTTGCCATCATGGTATCTTTTTTGGTGAGGTGTCTGCTAAGGTCTTGGTCCATTTTTCTTTTTTTGGTTTGTTTTCTTTTTTTTTGTTTTTATTTTAGGTTTGGGGGTACATGTAAAGGTTTGTTACATAGGTAAATATGTGCCATGGGGGTTTGTTGCACATATTATTACCTTACCCAGTATTAAGCCCAGTACCCAGAAAAGTTATATTTTCTGCTCATCTCCCTCCACCCATTCTCCCCCATCAAGTAGACCCCAGTGCCGAGACCAGCTTGGTCCGGGAGACCCTAACCCAGCGGTGCTAGAGGAAGTAAATACACACACACACAAGTATAGCGCGTGGAGTGGGAAATCAGGGAACTCAGAGCCTTCAGAGCTGAGAGCCCCAAACGGAGATTTACCCACATATTTACTGACAGCAAGCCACTGATAAGCATTATTTCTGTAGCGTATAGATTAACTAAAAGTATTCCTTATGGGAAACAAAGGGATGGGCCAAAATAAAGGGATGAGTTGGGCTAGTTATCTGCAGCAGGAGCATGTCCTTAAGGCACAGATCACTCATGCCATTGTTTGTGGTTTAGGAACGCCTTTAAGCGGTTTTCTACCCTGGGTGGGCCAGGTGTTCCCTGCCCTAATTCCAGTAAACCCACAACCTTCAGCACGGGCATCATGGCCATCACGAACATGTCACAGTGCTGCAGAGATTTTGTTTATGGCCGGTTTTGGGGGCAGTTTATGGCCAGATTTGGGGACCTGCTCCCAACACCCCAGTGTCTGTTGTTTCCTTCTTTGTGTTCGTAAGTTTTTATTATTCAGCTCCCACTTATAAGTGAGAACATAGGGTAGTTGGTTTTCTGTTCCTGCATTAGTTTGCTAAGGATGATATCCTCCAGCTCCATTCATGTTCCCACAAAAGACATGATCTCTTTCTTTCTATGGCTGCATAATATTCCATGGTGTATAGGTACCACATTTTCTTTATCCAGCCTGTCACTGATGGGCATTTAGGTTGATTCCATGTCTTTGCTATTGCAAATAGTGCTGCAGTGAACATTCACATGCATGTGTCTTCATGGTAGAAAGCTTTATATTCCTCTGGGTATATATCCAGTAATGGGATTGCTGGGTCGAGTGGTAGTTCTGCTTTTAGCTCTTTGAGGAATTGGCATACTGCTTTTCACAACGATTAAGCTAATTTATACTGCCACCAACAGCGTATAAGGGTTCCCTTTTCTCCACAATCTTGCAAGCATCTGTTATTTTTTGACTTGTTAATAATAGCCATTCTGACTGGTGTGAGATGGTGTCTCATTATGGTTTTGATTTGCATTTTTCTAATGATCAGTGATGTTGAGCTTTTTTTCATATGCTTGTTGGTCGCATGTATGTTTTCTTTTGAGGTGTGTATTCGTGTCCTTTGCCCAGTTTTTAATAGGGTTGTTTATTTTTCCCTTGTAAATTTGTTTAAGTTCCCTATAAATGCTGGATATTAGACCTTTGTCAGATGCATAGATTGCAAATATTTTCTCCCACTCTGTAGGTTGTCTGTTTATTCTGTTGATAGTTTCTTTTGCTGTGCAGAAGCTCTTAAGTTTAATGAGATTCCATTTGTCAGTTTTTGCTTTTGTTGTGATTGCTTTTGGTGTCTTCGTCATGAAATCTTTTGGTCCGTTTTTCACTCATTGTTTGTTTATTTTTATTGTTGAGGGTTTTTTTTTTTTTTTTTTTTTTTTGAGATGGAGTTTTGCCCTTGTTGCCTGGGCTGGAATGCAGTGGTGCAATCTCGTCTCATTGCAATCTCCGCCTCCTGGGTTCAAGTGATTCTCCTGCCTCAGCCTCCCAAGTAGCTGGGATTACAGGCTCCTGCCACCATGCCCAGCTAATTTTTGTATCTTTAGTAGAGATGGGGTTTTGCCATGTTGGCCAGGCTAGTCTCAAACTCCTGATCTCAGGTGATCCACCTGCCTTGACCTCCCAAAGTGCTGGGATTACAGGCATGAGCCACCGTGCCCGGCCTGTTGAGTTTTAAGAGTTCTTTGTTATCTTAGTTTGTTCGGCTGCTATATCAAAATACTATCGATTGGGTGGCTTATAAACAAGAGAAATCTATTTTTCACAGTTCTGGAGGCAGACAAGTCTAAGACCAAGGCACCAACAGATTTGGTGTCTGGTGAAGGCTCACTTCCTGGCTCAGAGACAGCTGTCTTCTTGCTGTGTCTTCACATAGCAGAAGGGGAGGGGGAGCTCTCTAGGGTATCTTCTGGGGAACTAATTCTGTTCATGAGGGCTCTATCCTCATGACTTAGTCACCTCCCAAAGGCCACATCTACAAATATGATTACATTGGGAATTAGAATTTAACATGAATTTTGGAAGGACACAAATGTTTTCTCTACAGCATTTGCATATTTTGGATAACAGACCTTTATCAGATGTTTCTTTTGCAAATATTTTCTCCTAGTCTGTGGCTTTTTAAAAAAATTTTTCATTCTCTGAGCAAAAATTCTTTAAAAAGTGGTAGTAGTAAGACCTGGTGGGGCTGTGTTACTTTATACTGTTATTTATACATCTCATGTACACCACTATAAACTTCGAAATTGGTTAATTTTCTAAATGTAAGTTTGATGATATTTATTAGAAATCTTTAAAATATTCATTCCCTTAGGCCGGGCACGGTGGCTCACGCTTGTAATCCCAGCACTTTGGGAGGCCGAGGCGGGCGGATCACGAGGTCAGGAGATCGAGACCACGGTGAAACCCCGTCTCTACTAAAAATACAAAAAATTAGCCGGGCGTGGTGGCGGGCGCCTGTAGTCCCAGCTACTCGGAGAGGCTGAGGCAGGAGAATGGCGTGAACCCGGGAGGCGGAGCTTGCAGTGAGCCGAGATTGCGCCACTGCACTCCAGCCTGGGCGACAGAGCGAGACTCCGTCTCAAAAAAAAAAAAAAAAAAAAAAAAAATATTCATTCCCTTAAATCAACGGTTCTCAACGGGGAGCAGTTTTGCCCCTTGGGGAGCATTTGGTAATGTGTGGACATGTTATTAGTTTTCACAGTGGGTTGGGGAGTACTACTGTCATTTAGTGGGTAGAGACCAGGGATGCTGCTCAACATCCTATAATGCAAAAGGGCAGCCCCCACAAAAACTAGGCAGCCCCAAATGTCAATAGTGTCAAGGTCGAGATACCATCTTAGACACAAGAGCTCTGTTTTAAGAATTTACCCAAATAAATAATTGAATGCACCTAAAGATTTATTCATTTACTCTTTTGGGGAGAGCAGTAAGTCATTAGTAGTAAAAATGAAAATGTATATACTCAATAAATTTTATAGGTATCCATCCTAGAAACACTGGCACATGTGCGCAAAAAGGCACATACATGGATGTTCTTTTCAGCATTATTTTTACCAGCGATATTTTGATAATAACTGCAATGTCAATCAATGGAGTAATAGTTAATGTACATGCGTGCTCTGAAAAGCAGAGTTTTGGCCATCCAACTTCCCACTACTCTTTTCTATGATCCTATCCTCCTGCGGGGTTCCTTCTTTACTGTGGATGGGCTTGGTGGAAGAACAATTCCCAGAACTCGTCTCATCCTGTGATTTCCCAGTTTAGAAACCAGAAAGGACTGATCCTTCCTCTCCTGCCCCTTGATTGAGCCAAGAGGAAGCCACATGGCCTAAGTCTAGCCAATCAGATGAGACATTAAATCTGGAACAGATTTAATGGCAGAGTCAGAGAGATCATCAAGAATTAAATCTCTGAGTGGTGACAGTCGTAGGTGTATATGGGGCAGACGTGAGCTGACGTTTGGCCTCATGGTTCCTGCTCACAGCACTGGGCTTCTATTACTCTATCCACTAGAAAAACTTTGGGTTCTGTTGTTAAAAACATTGATGACAAGCCCTAGCAGCAGTCCATTAAATAGATACATTAGATCTCTGTGAGTTGCAAAGTATCCTAACTGATATGCTGGAGAACTACATGCAATAATTAAAAAGAAAGCTTACCAGGACATATTAGTAAGTGGAAAATCAAGTTGCAGAATGTTCATTCACTTAAGGAATGTTTATTGTGCTTTTACCATTACTAGTTTCTGTATTCTGAACAAGATAGACCTGGTCCCTGCCCTCATGGAGCATTATGTAAGATAGCAAAATATTGGGAATAAATTGCCTAGCAATAGTGGGATGACAAATGCTGTTTATTATGGCACATGTGTTATATGGAAAAATGTACAGCCATTAAAAATAATGATTTTAATGATTATAAATATGCTATTTGTACTATATATATACTAAGTGAAATAAGACTTAAAATTATTAACATGTATGTATATATACATAATCTCTATATATAACAAAACAATTTAAAAATTACATACACATGACCGGGCGCAGTGGCTCACGCCTGTAATTCCAGCACTTTAGGAGGCCAAGGTGGGCAGGTCACAAGGTCAGGAGATCGAGACCATCTTGGCTAACACAGTGAAACCCCGTCTCTACTAGAAAATACAAAAAATTAGCCCAGCATGGTGGCGGGTGCCTGTAGTCCCAGCTACTCGGAGAGGCTGAGGCAGGAGAATGGTGTGAACCCGAGAGGCGGAGCTTGCAGTGAGCCGAGATTGCGCCACTGTACTCCAGCCTGGGTGACAGAGCGAGACTCCGTACACACACACACACACACACACACACACACACACAAAGCTGAGCTTCCCAAATCCAAAAATCTGAAACCCTAAATGCTCCAGAATCCAACTTTTTGAGCACCAATGTGACGCTCAAGGGAACTGCCCATTGAAGCATTTTGGATTTGAGATGCTCAACAGCTAAGTATATTGCAAATATTCCAAAATCCAAAAAAATCTGAAATTTCAGATAAGGGATGTCAACTGTATAGAAACATACACACATACACACACACACACAAACACTTTTTTTAAATTGCACGTGACCAACAAGAGATATACCACAATGCTAACAGGACTCATTTCTGAATGTTAGAATTAGAGATTTATGTTTTCTAAATTGTGGCAACCTGTATATATTATTTGATAATTATAAATCTTATCATCTATAACTATGAAGTTACTTAAGATGAATAGATAGTAAAACATTTGAAATTTTTAAACTTCATTTTATACATAACTATATTTTTGAAATGTCCCACAATAGGAATATCCTAGCTATATAAGCAAACACATCTATGTAATGTATACATAAAACATATATGCTATTGAGTAAATACAAATGTGCCTGTCGTCTTACTTTAATACATTTTAAACTTTTAGAGTCAAGTCAGAAGTGTTTGTGGTCTGTGCTACCCTGAATCTCCCTTTGCTGGTCCCTGACCTATTAGAAGTTACCCGAGAGAATGAGGGCAATAGTTGGACTGATTTATCTGCTGATGCCAGGTTGGGAAGGGATAGCAAAGTGAATGAGGTCAGCTGAGACAGGTGTGGTGTATCAGAAATTGACTGCATTTCTGGAATTGTCTTTAAGTATGCTTTTCATCTGTCAGATAATGCACTCTTAAATCTTGTGTAAGTATACTTAAGGTGGGATGTGTGGAGCCTCTAACACAATCTCTTTTGTTTGGGGGCAGGCAAGGTAGGGCCTCCTCTTGACATCAAGCTGGGCACATTGAACTGTACGGCTTTCAGCATCCAGTGGAAAATGCCAAGGCATCCTGGGAGCCCCATCCTTGGGTACACTGTGAGTACACGGGCACGGGAGTTTCCTCGGTGGGTGTGTCGTGTGACTGTATGTCTTTCTCATCCTTGCTTTTTCTAGATATCTGTCCTTCCGTATCAATAACTGCCCCATTCTCCCTCCGTAAAACTAGAAGAAATGTCCCGTTTTGAAGGGTATTTGTAAATGCCCTGAATGTCACATCACATCTGCATTACTCACTTAGGATCTATCCAGTTCTTTCTCTGTTCAGCTGTGGGAAAATAGAAACTAAAAGGACACGGTTTTTGCTGTTCAATTGCCTATAGTCAAATCTGGAGAAAAAAGTATGAACACGGGAAACAGGAAATCACTGTGGAGTGTTGTCAGCAAGTACAAAATAATGTAAAGTAAGAAGGTGGGGAGGCAAAATGGAGGAAGCAGCAGAGAATGCATTCTTATCTATCAGAGGCTGCAAATTGGGCTGATATCATCTCACCAAAATGTTTTCTTTGAATAGTGTTTTTAGAAATGAGTCAACTGTGAGAAGTCAAGACATTTCACATATATGTTTGGAGTTGTGCACTCTCTGGGATATGGGGAGAGCTAGCCACACTGGGTCCACACTACTATCCACCTGCTGGAACTGAGCTGCTCATTTTAGATGAGATGTAAGACCCTGGTACCACCCCAATCCCACCACCTGCTACTGTCTCCATTTCACTCAGGGACAGTAGCCATTGATCATGGCCCTCGTCCTATTGTTTTCTAAAAGTAGAGGAATATATCTCTGGACTCATGTCTTACCGAAAGTGAGAAAATGAAAGATTAGCCGGGCGCGGTAGCTCACGCCTGTAATCCCAGCACTTTGGGAGGCTGAGGCGGGCGGATCACGAGGTCAGGAGATCGAGACCATCTTGGCTAACACAGTGAAACCTCATCTCTACTAAAAATACAAAAAATTAGCCGGGCGTGGTGGCGGGTGCCTGTAGTCCCAGCTACTCGGGAGGCTGAGGCAGGAGAATGGCGTAAACCCGGGAGGCGGAGCTTGCAGTGAGCCAAGATCGCGCCACTGCACTCCAGCCTGGGCGACAGCGAGACTCCGTCTCAAAAAAAAAAAAAAAAAAATGAAAGATTACCCGGGAGGCTCATGCATTTTGGGAAAAATAACACGAGCCACATCCAGACCTCTGCATCTCACTTCATTGATATGTATCTTCCTCCTGGACTCCGCAGGCTTCTGAGTTTGGAACACCCCCCACCCAACCCAGGTAGGTCTGATGTGTGTTCCCGCAGAACTAGTGCACGTGACGTTAGGCGACGCGCCTCAGAGCCTGCTGCCACTGTGGGTGCAATTACAACCTTTGATCTTACACAAGCACAGGCTCTGCTCTCACCAGGGTGTCTGCATCTTTTCAAGGTCTTTTACTCTGAGGTTGGAGCAGATAAATCCCTGCAGGAGCAGTCGCACAGCGTGCCTCTCAGCCAGGACATTCCGACCACGGTGAGTCTTTCCATCCTGGCAGCCCCCTCAAAAGCACGTGGGCGCTATTTGGGCGGATTGCTGATTTGGTGTGTGTGCTACTGTACATGTAATAATAATAACTAATGCTTGTAATAGTCCTTTAGGATTTTCAAATGTCATCCATGTACATTTCCTCTGAATCATGCCATCTACATCTCTGGAAAACAGGCATCTGATGAAAGAGTCCTGGTGTAAATGCTTCCATCCTGGACTCAACCCCATTTTATCATGCAAGAAAACTGCCACCTTACAGCTGGTTTTTCCCCTTCTTTTCTTCATAAAGTTCAGTTCTGTTTTTTTTTTAATCCCAATAAATCTTTATACATAAATATGACGCATTTGTATCTTCCCAGCTGCCTGAAGACACATTGCAGAAGAAGAGGATGTAATTCGAAATGTATATTTAAATGGTCCGAATTGTTTATTTGTTTATCAAGCCCAGTGCCCCGTCCTTCCACTAACCAATTGTTGGGTCCTCATCTGTTTTCTTTTCTGTTTCTCGTCAAGGTCTCTTGAGTGAATTTTTGGCCTTAGGCATCTTGTATTTTCTTTTCTTTCACTCCCCTCCTCCTCCCTCATTCTGCCACTACTCCAGGCTAGAGCCTTTTGAATTGCTCTACAAGGAGTGAGCACCAGTGCTCATAACACTGTTATAATGGTGGTGGTGGTGCTAACTCCTGTTTGATCCATGCCTTCTGGCGGCAGCACCTGAGAGAAGCCTGTTTGTCATCCATGATAAGGAACTATCACTTATTGAGCATCTGTTACTTGGCAGCCACCACCCTTTGCTTTACATTTGCTTTGCCACTTAATCTTCACAACTATCCTATGACCTCATTTTACTGACAAGGATGCTGAGACTCGGAGAGGTGAAGTAACTTTCCTCAAATCATACATTAGTGAGTAACAGCATCAACTGTAAACTCAGAGCTGACTGACCTCTGAGCCCCTGCCCTTGCTGGTTCTACCAAAGCCCTCATGACTCAGAAGGAATAGATGCACATTTCCAGCTTGCTTTTATTTTTATGACATGCTTTTAAGCTCAAAATAGACTTTTGCTTAAGCAACCAGCATTGGCTGCAGAAGCTGTCAACCCCAGCCTCTGTAGTTTACTCTCTCAAGAAAGAGTGATGGGTTGGGTTGGAACTTTCAATAAGCTCATTGACCTCACCAAGGAGTCTGATTGTCACTAGTAGTGTCCCCAGCCATCCCAGCCTGGTGGCTCACTGCTTGGCCTGGAACCCAGTCCAGGTATCAAGAGTGATACATGCCTCTGAGTCTACACAGTGCCTCTGAAATTAATATCCTGCCCATCACAGAACCTGGGCTGAATATTGGCATCTCTCTGAAGGTCACTGCTGTATAAACCTAAAACAAGGCTGGGAGGGAGACCAGCACTCTGGACTTTTAGGCCTGTTTCTTCCATTTACAGGTTGGGTAATGTTGGTCAGAGTCATTCAACCTGTCTAAACCTCAACTTTTTTTCATTGAAAGGGGTGTAATAATTATTCTCTTGTGAGGATCAAATAAAAGCCACGTGGATGGTAGTTATCATTCCCGATGATTTACCTGTTAAATATATTCTCTCCATTATCAACATCTAGGCATTAGAGTATGCTATCAAATTCTGCATTTGATCATCTTGCCAATTTTGACAAACTTGCATAGGGGCTACTGTATGCCCAACACAAGACAACACACAGTCCCTGTTTGGAGGCAGCTTTCAGTCTTCTGAAAACCACATCCACACAGATAAAACAATTAGGGAGCAACGTAAGATCAGATGTTATTAACATGCTGCTTAGCAGACAGGGTTTGAAGAGGGAGAGGTGAGTGTGAGAACAAGTGGTCAAGAGGTGAAAGTTGGGACTGAGGACCGAAGCAGGAACTTTCTGGAAAGGCAGGCTCAAGGGAGGGACATCCCAGTTGGAATGGTTTGAGCCCAGGGAATGAATGAGCATGAATGTGTCCACACATGCCTCTCTCTCTCTCTCTCTCTCTCAATCTGTGTGTGTGTGTGTGTGTGTGTATGTGTGTGTGTGTGTTTGGGGGGGTGGGGGTGGGGGTTGGGGAGAGTTGCAGAATAAAGAGAATAAAAAGAGGAAATCAAGACTAGAAATAAAGGCAGTGATTCAGCAAGGGAATGGGAGGAGTCTGATACAGCAGAATGGGTCCTGGATTCTGATGACTTGTGTTCAGATTTCTGCATTTCAACAAAACAGCTGCTTAACCTTACTAGGTCTCAGTTTCCTCATTGACATATATCATAGTGTGTCTGTGGTTCCCAAACTGTGTGCCAGGGTGCTCCAGGGCTCTGCAGCAGGCTCACAGGGGCACAGTAGAATAGTTAACATTTTTTAGGAAAACAGCAACATCTGTGTGAACTACTGTATTAGTCCGTTCTCACACTGCTAATAAAGGCATACTTGGCACTGGGTAATTTATAAAGAAAAGAGGTTTAAATGACTCACAGTTCCACATGGCCGGGGAGGCCTCAGGAGACGTACAGCCATGGCGGAAGGCACCCCTTCACAGGGCAGCAGGAGAGGGAATGAGTGCTGAGCGAAGGAGGAAGCCCCTTATAAAATCATCGGCTCTTGTGAGAACTCACTCACTATCACGAGAACAGCATGGGATAAACCACTTCCATGATTCAATTACCTCCAGCTGGTCCCACCCTTGACACATGGGAATTATTACAATTCAAGGTGAGATTTGGGTGGAGATATAGAGCCAAACCATATCAACTATTATTACCAAGTTGTTTGGATATAGCTACTTAATAAATGGAATAGTTAGACATTTCTTTTGGCGTAGAGGTGCTATAAATATTACTGACACACTAAGGGTGCAAAGAACAGAGAAAGTTTTAGGAACTCTGTACTATATCATATCATTCTATAGATAAAGATGTGAGTTATTATATCATATCATTCTATAGATGAAGATGTGAGTTATAAGGTAATGATTGTAGAACCTTCAGTACAATACCTGGCACAGAATGAGAGCTTAGTAAGTGGTTAGTATGATTCACATTGCAAAGATGTGTGTTTGCTGCCCTTGGCTGTGCATGGCAAAAGGGGCAGGTGCTGTACAGATTTGTTTTACGCAGGCAAGTTTTTTTTTTTTTTTACTCTTCATGTTGCCTCTGTTTTTTTCCTCTCTCCGGGGACAAACTGATCATCAGGCAATTTTTGTAAGCATGTTTCAGAAAAGTTAAACCTCTGTCCCAATCCAGGATTCAGGGGATCTCTTTTCATCAAAATGTTGATTTTCCTGCATCTCCCTCTTGCTGATTAAGGCTCAGTGGAGAGTGCCTAGTTCTAGTGTAAGCACAGACAGCTGAATCTACAAGGTGACTTTTTAATCGTTTAGAGGAAGCCACTTTTATCTTTGCATGTACTCCTTCATCTCACACGGCAGAGTCGGGTTAAGGGGAACCTCTCTGAAGGTTGAAGTAATTTAAGCTCTGGTTCAAGAGTAAGTAAAACAGATTGAAAAGGAGAGAAAATATTTAACAAGTGAGCACCTCTGTGGAGGTAGCTCCCCCTCCTCTTACCTCCTCTTTTCTCCCTCCCTTATTTCCTCTAACAATTCCAGATTGCGTCTTCAGTAAGATAGGATCGATTACCTTAAAAGGTAGATTTGGTTTTCTGGATTGAATGCTAAACCGGGGAGTGAGCTGACAAATGGTTAATCTGATCTAACTGATAAAATGACCGAAATACCCTGGCTGATAATGTGGAATTGGGCTGCATTGTTTGATAATCTGCCTTATAGAAGCTTTCAATTTGGCAGCATTTCAAGCCCACCTTATCTTTTTCTTAAAATAATACCCTCCAGGTTTCCTCCTGGAAAACAAAATAGTAAAACAAATCAGGGCAATTTGGTAAATTTTTTAGAGTTAGAAATAGAAAAGGATGTTTAGGGTGGTGGTCTTGATACTTTTTGATCATGCATACCATCAGTTAAAAAATATTTGAACAGGCCGGGCGCGGTGGCTCACGCTTGTAATCCCAGCACTTTGGGAGGCTGAGGCGGGCGGATCACGAGGTCAGGAGATCGAGACCACGGTGAAACTCCGTCTCTACTAAAAATACAAAAAAAAATTAGCCGGGCGTGGTGGCGGGTGCCTGTAGTCCCAGCTACTCGGAGAGGCTGAGGCAGGAGAATGGCGTGAACCCGGGAGGCGGAGCTTGCAGTGAGCCGAGATTGTGCCACTGCACTCCAGCCTGGGTGACAGAGCGAGACTCCGTCTCAAAAAAAAAAAATTTTTTTGAACAGGCACCAATATATGTATATTTATGTATTTATAAATTATACATATGCTACTATACTAATATATCATGTACATTATAAAATCTCACAGAATTTTAAAGGAGATAAAACAGAAATAGAGTTCATGTGTTTTCTTCTGGCATCTCAGTGGATTGTCTTGCTGTCCCCTGTGATGCACCACCACCCCGCTTTAGAGTCCACTGGTTGACCCAGAACTTAGAGAAAACTTACAGGAATCAGAAGACTTGTTCCTGCTCTCTCATCAGAGCAAGGGTCACCTGGGGCGAAGTCACTGATCTTTTCTGAATTTCTCTTCAACTATAAAATGAAGGGATGGGGCCGGGCACAGTGGCTCATGCCTGTAATCCCAGCAATTTGGGAGGCTGAGGCAGGTGGATCAACTGAGGTCAGGAGTTCAAGACCAGCCTGGCCAATATAGTGAAACCCCATCTCTACTAAAACTACAAAAAAATTAGCCGGGTGTGGTGGTAGGTGCCTGTAATCCCAGCTACTTGGGAGTCTGAGGCAAGAGAATTGCTTAAACCCTGGAGGCAGAGGTTACAGTGAGCCGAGATCGTGCCATTGCACTCTAGCCTGGGCAACATGAGTGAAACTCCGTCTCAAAAGGAAAAAAAAAAAAAAAAAAGGACTAGCAATGGTTCTCAACTGGGGGTACCTTTGTCCCCTCCTGGGCATTTTGGTGGACAAGCATCAGGGATGCTAACTTTCCTGCAGTACACAGGACAGATCCACATAAGGAAGATTTGTCCAGCCTCCAAAGCCAGTGCTGCCCCTGCAGCAAAACTCTGGAAAATAACTTCCTGTGACCACTCAGAGAATAGAAATCCCTACAATTCCTCCCTCCACCCTGCTCTGCACAGCCGTCCTCAGCGCATTGGAGGAAGGATGCTTGGAAGATAGCACTTTTCTGTTTCTCTGGTGCCTTCCACTGGACAATGCTAGGTGGTCCCAACTGCCACTAAGGCAACTGAGGCCCAGCCTTGACTTGTAGAGTCAACTGTGAGGTTGAATCCAAGTTTACTAGCTATTAATGAAGGTTGTTTTAGAATAATCATAGACTTTCAGTGTTGAATCTTTGGCCCAGAGAAGCTAAGTGGCATCCCCAAGACCACACAGCTAGGTTAGCAGCAGAACCTGGGTCTCCTGGTTCCCAGTCCAGTGCTCTACTCAATTCATGCCTCCTCTCAGCTGTGCTCATCTGAACTAGTGAATAGGACAGCCTCTAGCCTTATTTCCAAAGGCGAATGATCTGTATTTCTAGCAGTAGGAGGAGAAAGAACAGCATCATATAAGGAGGTAAAGGCGAGGTCTGAAATCAGAGTCTGAGACTTCAGTTCAGAACAATACAACATGATTTCGTCAATGCAGAGTGAAAAGTACGTAGTAAAGAATAGTCTTGCTGGGTGCGGTGGCCCACGCTTGTAATCCCAGCACTTTGGGAGGCTGAGGTGGGCAGATCACCTGAGGTCGGGGTTTGAGACCAGCCTGACCAACATGGTAAAACCCCATCTCTACTAAAAACACAAAAATTAGCTGGGTATGGTGGTGCACGCTTGTAATCCCAGCTACTCAGGAGGCTGAGGCAAGAGAATCACTTGAACCTAGGAGGCAGTTGCAGTGAGCCGGGATCGCATCATTGCACTCTAGCCTGGGCAACAAGAGTGAAACTCTGTCTCCAAAAAACAAAAAAGAGTCTCATCTTTTCTTGGGCTCTTCTTACATGGTAACCCAGGTTGGTTTTGTATATTGGGTCATGTATTAGATAGATATAAGTCTAACAGGCCAGAAACTCAAATTAACAGTGTTTCTAATGAGATGTGTATTTACATTCCCCCCATGGAACTGTCTGGATGTCACCTTCTGGTGGCTTCACTTGATCAGAGAGCCAGGCTCCTTCCAACCCATTGTTCTGCCAATCCCTTGTGCCCTCCTGCCCATGGTCCAGAATGGCTTACTTTGCCACATCCACACTCTAGCCAATAGATGAGGAAAACAGGAAAGGAAACACACTCCTTCCTTTTAAGGGATATCTCAAATGTTGGCCTCAGCATTCTCACTCACAACCTATTGGACAGAATCTGGCCATAGGGCCACACCTGGAGGGAAAGGAGGCTGAGAATGTAGTCTTTGAGTGGCCCAACTGAAATATGGGGATTCTATTATTAGAAAGGAGAGAATGGATACTGAGGGACGAGTCATCCAGGTGACAGACTGTGAATGGAGGGAATGGAAAAGGCAGTTGAACATCTGAAAAACCAGGTGCTCGTTTCAGAACTAGTTAGTGATGCTGTGTCTATGAGTCAGGTGAATAGAACCATATAAAGTCATGGTGTGTTTCATGAGGGAAATCAGACCAACTGTTGCCCACAAGGGCAGTTATAGAAACTTTCTGAATCCAGTCTCGTTGTCTGTAAAATGGAGATAATAGGACTGACCTCTTAGAGTTGTTGTGAAGATTAAAGGAAATAACGGCGTACAGAGATTTTATAAATTCCAAAATGCTATATAAATGAAAACTATAATGATGATACCAGTTGTAAGATGAAAGTTTGTTGTTCTGGCAATCTGTGAAGAAGGCAAGAGTCCTGAAAGTCGCCCGAGCTTTCTCACTGGGCTCAGTGACCAGTCTTGATTTTCTCTTCTATAGATGTGAATTCACTACTCGCATAAAGCCACCAGCGGTGTCGAGCAGACAAAGGGGTTTTGCATTTCAGAAAGAACCAGGCAAACACCAAGTAGGGAATATTTTGCAGCAAAGCACTCAGCTTCACCCAAAAAATGGTGGGGGAAGGGCCCAGGGGAGACTGTTGAGGTCACTCTGGCCTCTACTCCAAGAAAGCAATTCCCCCCACTCTGTTTCTCACTAACTTGTGTAGAAATGAAGTGCAGGAGAGATAAACATCTTGACTTGTCTTCAGACTTCCACAAGGCAACAAAACAAAGCAAAAGACTGTTTCTCTACTTGGAAAAGAGCATGTTCAGCATCTGCCCTAGTTTGATGCAAGGCTGAAGTGGTGATGGTAAGACCTTTAAGGACAGAAATACAAAGATTTATGGTGTGTGGTATTTTACTACAAATTGCAAGGGTTATCACAAGTTACAATACGTTGAGGATTCCATTTGAGAGAAGAGATGTCAGGGGAGGAAGTAACAGTGAAATCGCTGAATTCAACATGTTTCTGTGGCCCTGACCACTCAGTCCCCTCGATTTTTACCATCATGCCACTTTCCGGAGTGTCAGTGCAGGAAAAGAGACAGACGGGAAACAGCCGGCTTTTGGGAAGGTCACCCTCTACCCCTCAGAATGCACCCAAGCTGAAGGTAGCACTAATCTTCCATATCCAATAAAGAGTTCCAGAATTTTTTAATCTATATATGGAATCTTCCATATCCAATAAAGAGTTCCAGAATTTTTTAATCTATATATGGAACTACAAATACGATTTTGCTTGGTTTTCAGTGGTAACATTTAAATTTCTGATACATTAACTTCCATGGTCATAAAGTAGTAATAATCCAGTTTTCAGTGATTATGGTAAATATCGTTTGTTGTTGATTTAAACATTATTTAATATATTTTGTACATGTACTGGCCAATTAGAACTTGGGCATTGGTGTCAAACGGAGAAGGGTTCAAATCCCTATTTTGCCACTGACTAAATCTTGAGCAAATTGTGAACTTTTCAGGACTTAGGTTTTCTCCCCTGTAAATGAAAATAAGAGTGACACCTACCTCACGGAACTGAAGGAAGAATTAAATAAAGCTACACGTAGGCTTCTTTCCCTTTGTTCCTGAAACAGAGGAACCACCCATCACTGGTAATTAATGGTAGCTGTGTTTGGTATTAAGCAATATCTACAATACTCTCTGAATCCACATCACCACCCATACTTCGTCCAGCATCATGACTTCCCAGGAGTAAAGGATCCTAAAGCAAAAGCCTGGGAGAGTGCTGTGTTGGTTTGAAAGTGTTTCTGCTTCCTTGAGGAAAGCCTGGAGTGTTAGTCGGGAGAGGAGTGAGAACGGAAGGTTGGATCCACCTGCTGCCTCCAGTCTCTTAACCACCAGACTTGACTTGAAACCTGGAGACAGAAGGTGAAGCTCAGGAGCACAGATGTGAGGAAGTAGAGCCAGAGAGGGGATCTGAAGGCAGGTCCACATGTGCAGCAAAGGCCCCTTGTGAAGCCACATGTAGGATGGAGTGGAGGTGGGAGGGAGGGAGGCAGGGAGGGGCAGACTGAAGACCCAGGCAAGGAGTCAAAGGGGCTGGAACTCGGGCAACAAGGTGGAAATGGGACAAGGGAGCAAGCCTGAAAGGCATGGTGGGGTGGCTGGAGGGAGGTGGGCAGGAGAGTCAGTCGTGTCCCTGGAGGTGCTGATCCAGGGCCTGGGGCAGGAGTACTGATGCTGTGAGTCAAGATGCAGGGCTCAGTAGTATCAGCTGGCTTCTTGATGAGGTCATCTGTTTACATGAGACATCTTGGCTTGATTTCTTTCTTTAATCATTCATTAGTTCATTTATTCATTTATCAGGAAGCATTGCTTGAGCATTTGCTAGATGTCTGGTAATACTATGCTAAGCTTTGGGATGCCAGAGGAATAAGAACTTGCTTATTGGCTTCAAGTGGGTGGGGACAAGGTAACAAATCAACTGCTAATTAAAATACAAGGTGAGCATTGCTCAGATTGAGGTGCACCAAGGATGCCAGGGCAGCCTAGAGGAGGGGCACCTAACCAGACTGGGGCGGGGCCGGATAAATGAGGTAATGTCTCAGCTGATCTGAGTCATGAAGAATGAGTAGGGGTGAGCCAGGCAGGAGTAGGGAGAAGGACATTTCATGTAGAGGGAGCAGCAGGTTCCAAGGCCCAGAGGCATTGAATGGCATAAATTTGAGCCCTGCCAAGTTCTTAAGTATGACTGGAATGTAGAAGGTAAGGAGGGGACCATGGTACAGGATGATGCTGGAAGGATAAACAGGGGGACACAAACATGCTCTTCTGAGGGGTTTTACAGTGTGAAGTACATGATCAGATTGCGGATTTGGAAAGATAAGTAGTATAGCAGTGTGGAGTCCAGACTGGAGGTACAGGCAGGGCAACATTGGTGGCAGGGGAATCAGAGCCCATTGTCATATTTATGAGGACTTGGTCTTCAAGGGCTGTAAGGTTGAAATGACAGAAACACATTCAAGTGATATGAAAGAGGTGGAATCTGCCGCATGGGTAACTGATTAGATGGTGGTGAGGGGTGTAGGGTGAACTCATAGAGGAAAGCATCAAGAATTCTGGCCTTGGGAAATGAGAGAGAGAGAGAGAGAAGGCAAGCAGTGAAGCTGTGTTTTTGTTTGGTTTTGGCAGTAGGAGGAGGAATGATTAGTTGAGCTTTGGTAATGTTACACTTGGGTTGCTTGGTAGTCACTGGGTAGATGTTCAAGAGGCACTCACAAATCCATGCCTGGAGACCAGGAGGCAGGCCAGAGCTAGAGGTGCAGAGTTGGGAGGTGTCACCCTGAAGGTGGTGCCAGAAGCTAAAGGAATGGGAGATGAGTTTACCCAAGCAAGACTACGAAGGAGAAGAGAAGATGGTGACAGGGTGAACTCCTGGGAAAGACGAATCCTTAGAGGTAGCAGAGAAAGCGGGGTGGATGGAGGGTATTGGAAACGAGCAACACGAGAAGTAGAAGGTGACCACAGAGGAGCAGAGTCGTGATTTCCAATGGAGCCAAGAGATTGAAGAAGCAAGGGTGGACAATGGTATTGAAAGCTGCAATGAGTCATTAAAGACTGAGATGCACCCACTGGATTCTCTACAAAGTTGTTACGGTGTCTTGGTAAGAATATCTCAATAGGTTTGTAGTGAGAGTGGCAAGGTGGACGTAAGTTCAGGAGTAAATAGGAGGTGAGGCAGCAAAGAGAACTTCAAGGAGGTTGCTTCTGAGGAGAGGAGTTAGGGATGCATGTGTGGTAGGGAATTACTGTTTTTAAGGTGTGTGAGTCTTGAGCATAGTAAATACAGAAGGATCTGGTAGATACTGGATCTAGGGGGATCAGGACAATGAGAGGAGGGGGAACAGATGGGGCAGTTCAGGGCCTGAGAGGTGAGCCAAGCCCTAGAACAGCAGTTCACAAACCTGACTGCACATTAGAATCACCTGGAGGGCTTTAAACAGACGCCTGGTTCTGTCTCCCGTAGATTCTGATTTAGGTCATCTGGAGTGGAGTTCAGGCATCAGTCGTTTAGATTACCGAGTGATTCTAATGTGTAATCAGGGTTTGAGAACTACTGTATTAAGTATTCATTAATTATTTGTTGAATGCTTTAAAAAATTGTAGGGATGCCCTTAATTCTTCTTAGCAACAATAAATGTTCAAACATCTGCAAGAGATTGTGAAGAAATTATAGGACATGGTCCCTGCTCTCAAGTTGCTTATAATCCCGTGAGAGAAATAGTAACAGTTTTTAATAAATACAATGTAAATGTGTTAAAGTAGTGGCACAGTTTTCATTAGGGTAAGATCACCAGACCCGCATGGTCAGGGAAGGTGTCAAAGGGAGGGCTTGGCCTTTGGAGTAGTCGGGGAGCCTGGGTAAGCAGAGAAGAGGAAGGTTCCCACATGCCCAAGACGATAATCATGACACTCATTTCCTGAGCGCATCTTCCATACTGGCTACTTTACACACAGTATCTCAAATGTTACAATCATACAAGATGGTTATATGTCATGCCTGTTTTACAGAGGAAGAAACTGAGGCTTAATGAATTTAATATCAAGGACACAGCTAACAATAAGTGGCAGAATCAGGATTCAAGCCCAGGGCTGGTTGACTACAATGCAGTGCCCTTTCCACTACAATGGGCTGCTGCTTCCCACCGATCAGACCCAGGCTCCCAATTACTATTTAGCGCTGTAGCTTTGGGGACACACCACTTTTGCCAAAGCTCAAGGTGGAGAAAGCCCTCTTCCACTGGGGCTTCCTGCTCAGGGCCCTTAGTGCAGGGGAAGTACACACACACACACACACACACACACACACACACACTTTTAAGAAAGTCTTCCTGGTGATTCTGATACTGTTTAAAATTTGAGAACTAAAATTTCAGTCCCTACTTTATAGGTACAAATCAAGACCTCAGTTTCTTCAGCTGGGGCTTCCTGCTCAGGGCCCCTTGTGCAGGGGAAGTACACACACACACACACACACACACACACACACACACAGAGAGAGAGAGAGACACAGACATACTTTTAAGAGTCTTCCTGGTAATTCTAATGCTGTTTAAAATTTGAGAACTAAAATTCCAGTCTCTACTTTCTAGGTACAAATCAAGACCTCAGTGTGCAGCTGTAGTTATTCCCTGAGCATCTGAAATCTGCAAATGGAAGGAAGGAACTGGGGAATTCCAGCCTTGGAAAGAATCATTACCTGCCTTCCAGCAACCTAGTACTTTGATCAAAGAATTCTGATGTTCACAGTAACATTTGCTAGTGTGAATGTAACCAGTTCTAGGAGCATGGATAGATTTCAATAAAGGGCCATCCTCCAGTCTTGGAAAATATGTCATGGCCATTTTTTTCTTGGCAAAGTTTAAAACTGGGCCAGTCCTAGACAAACAAAACATTCTCTGTGCCAAGCAATTTCACAGGGGCCTCGAGATATAAACCTCATGGAAATCATACAATTTGCCCAAACAGATCTACTGATTGTTAGCATCTTTCTTGTTTGGTCATTGACAGGAGGAAGTGATTGGAGATTTGAAACCAGGCACTGAATATCGCGTGAGCATAGCAGCTTACAGCCAGGCTGGCAAAGGGCGGCTGAGCTCTCCTCGGCATGTCACCACTTTGTCCCAAGGTAAAGTAGGTTCAAATTCATTAATAGGTGGCAGGCTGCTATCCATGCATCCTTCATTCAGCAAATATCAATAGGGACTTACTATGTGCTAAGTGCTGTGCTAGGCTCTGGGAATTCAGTAGAGAACAAAAGCAAGCACAGCCTCTGCCCTCTCAGAACTTAGTGGGGTGAGTCAAGACATTCCTTCATTAGTGTGTAGTCACAGAGTGTGATAGATGCTTCAGCACTGTAGAATGTACAACACAGGGATAAGGGAAGAATTCCCTGAAGAGATGACAACTAGTGGAGATCTGACAGGTAAGTAGGAATTAAGAAGGTGAGGAAGGGGGGTGGGAGAAGAGATTTATAGGTAAAGGGAATGCAACTAATGTTTATTGAGGTGGCACCAAGCTGGACAGTAGGGTACAAAGTTGGGTTGATGGTGGTCACTGCTGGCAGGGAGCTTTTTGTGGAAGGAGAAGCCAATGACAAATGAGTGACAGCAGCACTTCTTTTTTTTTTTTTTTGGAGACAGAATCTCACTCAGTCACCCAGGCTGGAGTGTAGTGGCACGATCTTGGCTCACTGCAACCTCCACCTCCCGGGTTTGAGTGATTCTTCTGCCTCAGCCTCCCAAGTAGCTGGGACTACAGGCACATGCCACCACGGCTAATTTTTGCATTTTTAGTAGAGACGGGGTGTCACCATATTGGCCAGGCTGGTCTCGAACTCCTGACCTCGTGATCCACCCGCCTCTGCCTCCCAAAGTACTGGCATTACAGGAGTGAGCCACCACGCCTAGCGACAGTAGCACTTCTAAGGACTGCACTGGAGGCTGTGGAGCACACAGGAGGGCACACTTCCTCTGCCCCAGCCTCGGAGGCTTTCAGAAAGAGTCCTACCTTTGGCCTGAGTTACAAAAAATGCATAGGATTTTGCTAGGAAGAAAAGACAGGAAAGGTCTCCCAGGCAGATGGAGTAGTGTGAACAAAGGCTGGGAGATGTGTGTGTCTGGATATGATCAGAAACAGCGGTCACTTGAAGTGATGGGATCATGGGTGACTCCTAGATCTTTACATAGAAGGGCATTTCCCAAATGACCTACCATTACTATGCATTCAGATTGCCAGGGGCAAAACACACAGAGAAAAGAATGATTGGCAGTGATTCTAAGCATTTAATTTTCCTTGAAGGTAAATATCAGTTCTGACAATGCAAACAGAGATGGAAGGCTGTTAGGAGTTGAGAATGTGATAGAAGGTTTTGCGGGGAACTTACCACTGTGTGTCCCAGGATCAGTGGCTGGGACATAATTAACTGGATTTGCAGTCAGGGGTGCAGTGGGGAGAAAGGAAGACCAGCTCTCATTGACTCGAACCTCACATGGTGATCAAGTTGTGATTATGTTTTTATATTTGTTTGGTTTGGGTTTTGAGGCTGTTCTGAACAGAGATATTTTGGGTATAGGAAGCACTCGTGCTGTTTATGTATTATATTAAACCTCTCCAACGGCTGAGACCACCAGCCTAGTCTAGTTGTGTTTGTCATCCCACCTAGATTCCTGCCTGCCTCCTGCAGCTCCCCAGCAGCCACATGTCATTGTGGTTTCGGATTCTGAGGTGGCCCTGTCTTGGAAACCTGGAGCAAGTGAAGGAAGCGCCCCTATTCAGTACTATTCTGTGGAATTCATCAGGTAAGTCTGTATGTCACATTCAAAAGCCAAATGTGTGCCGGGCGCGGTGGCTCACACCTGTAATTCCAGCACTTTGGGAGGCTAAGGTGGGCAGATCACAAGGTCAGCAGTTCGAGACCAGCCTGACCAACATGGTGAAATCCTCTCTCTACTAAAAATACAAAAATTAGCTGGGCGTGATGCCACGTGCCTGTAATCTCAGCTACTCAGGAGGCTGAGGCAGGAGAAACCCTTGAACCCGGGAGGCAGAGGTTGCAGTGAGCCGAGATCATGCCATTGCACTCCAGCCTGGGTGACAGAGAAAGACTCCGTCTCAAAAAAAAAAAAAAAAAAAAAAAAAAGCCATATGTGTAGATGTCAGAATTCCAAGCCTGATGTAAGACAGTGAGGAGAGTCACCTCCAGGTCTCTACCACATGTATATTTAAGAGCGAACAGAGGCTTGGAAGCCCATGTATATACTTGGGCCAGTAATGATCCCCACACCTCTTTGTTGGTTTGTTGGTGGGTCATCTGTATCACATATCTCTTCCTCATTTCCCTGGCACAATCAGAGACTGTTCTAGGCTCTGAAAACTCCTGAGGTACCATTTCTGATAAGCCTGCCTACATTTCAAGCATGAGCCTTACCCTCCTGGCTTTGAAATATTATATATGAAAGTAAATATTTGATGCTGCTGTTTCTTAGGATTAGGGGAACAATCTTTTAAAAACAAGGACAACCCATTTTTCTTTCACATCCGTATTGCCTCCGGACAAGTGTCTTGGTTTGGCCTCAAAGTTTTTCTTTCATCTACCTCTCCATTTCTTATTATTCGGCTTAGCAGAGGGTAGACAGTGATTGGAAATTCTTTACAGATATTAAAGCCTTGATTCTCAATTCAGTGCTGCTATGTAATTTTAAAGAAAGAGAGAAAGGGAAACAAAGGTCAACAAAAAGAACTCCCAATCTAAGGTATTTCCTATGGACTCTAGTTGCTGTTTGATTTTGAATGGAAGCGGTGGCTGGTGAGTGAGTCTGAAAACAATGTTTGTGGAGTTGGGATTCTCTACGTTGAAGGTGATGGGGCTTCTCTGAGGCCTGCTGCTTTCTGCATTCATAAAGAGACTGGTTCGGGACCTCATTCCTAAGGCTCTCTGAAGCTGGGACAAAGGATTCTCCCAAGATTTGATTAGCTCTACTTCTGTGTCTTGACTTCCTAGCCTATTCCTTGGTAATGGAAAGCAGATATTTGTTTCTTCAGAGGTGAGGTACTGCACTGAGTCTCTTTAATTCTTGCGTACAGAGTGTTTCACACAGGACTTGGTAAATTGCTAGTGTCAGAAGTGTGAAAGGAGAAGATGAGGCAGTAATGCATCAGCTCCTGTAACTGTAAAGTCCAGCAGCAAATCTAAATTCAGGAGAGGCTAGATCTGTGTCAACTCAGCAGTCTGACTCCATGTGCCTCTCTGCTTTAGTGGCTTCATTTTAGATGGGCTTTTCCCATATGGTGGCAAAATGGCCAGCAGGCAGTAAAGACCTGCAGTGACTAGCCTAGCTCCCTAGGAAGGAGAGTGGCTTTCTCCATGGACCCAGCAAAATCTCAATATTTATTCTCATTGGCCAAGCTAAGTCCCTTTCCATCCTTTGCACAAGTCACTGTGACCCGAGTGGGGAGAATTCATTGATTGGTCAGGCACTGGTCATATTCCAAGCTCTGGGATTAACAACTGGTTATTCACTCAAACCTGGAGTATGTGGATTGAGTATTCAAGAGGATCGGATCCTCAAAGGAAAATTGTGGCACAACTACTGGAAAAGAGGGGAGCAGATTCTAAGAATTTTTTTTATAATGCCTACTGCAAAGCCCCAGAGCAATGCTTTGCACTGAAGATAATCTACGCCCCTGCCATTGAACAGATTCTGTAGGCAAAACCTGGAATATCCCTAAAAAAAAAAAAAGATTCTAGTCCTGGTTCCAATACTGGTTAAATGTGCTACACTGAAAATCCTAAAACTTCAGCCTTCTCATCTGTAAAACTTGGGGCAAAACTTAACATTTATAATTTACTTCCATAGATACATTAGACAACACCAGCAAAGCAAGATGTAATACTTTAAAATTTTGAAAAATGCATAGTTCTGGCCAGGCACGGTGGCTCACGCCTATAATCCCAGCACTTTGGGAGGTCAAGGCAGGCAGGTCACCTGAGGTCAGGAGTTCGAGACCAGCCTGACCAACATGGTGAAACCCCATCTCTACTAAAAGTACAAAAATTAGCTGGGCATGGTGGTGGGTGCCTGTAATCCCACCTACTCAGGAGGCTGAGGCGTGAGAATTGCTTGAACCCGGGAGGCAGAGGTTGCAGTGAGCCGAGATTACACCACCACACTCCAGCCTGGGGGACAGAGCGAGATTCTGTCTCCAAAAAAAAAGCCCAGTTTTTTATGCTTTTATGGTAGCCTGGCAGATAATCTGTGTAACCCTGAGCAAAGGTAAGCATTATTTACTATTAATTTTTTGTTCAAACACATATTTAAAAATTGTATCTATATAAGGTAGAAATGGCAGTTTCTTAACCTTGTGTGCACACCTGAAAGTAAAAGATGAAAGAGAGTCACTGGATTCAGACAGAAGAACTGGGAGAGAATGCTGCCTTCTCTATTGGCAGCCGTGTGGCCTAGTACAGGTTACTTCCCCTACTGAGCCTTGATGCCTCTCATAGTGTGGGGTCCCCTCAAAAGAGAGCCGGAGATAAGGACTTGGGTGCAAATAGTTTATTTGGAAGTGGGAATGAGAGAGTGGGGAGAATGAGACAGGAAAGGAGGATATATATATATAAGGGCGTGTTAGTTAAGTCACTGCTGTGGGCAACGGGGTCTTCACTGGGGTCTTGATTCCATTGCGATCTCTCTGAAACCCACAGAATTCTTCTCACATTGCCCATGAAAAAGACAGGAGACATGGATCCACTGGCTTCCTCCTCTGTCCTTTCAGCATTGCCCCTGAGGGTAAAACTCCTCCACATTTTATGATGAAGGGGGGTGTCCAGAAAGGTGAGGAGTGACAGGAGCATAGCATGTGTCTGAGGTCACATGCTGGCTGCAGGAGGTGAGTCTGAGCCCTCCAAGAACTGTCCATGCCACGGCTGCTGCTGAAATCAGAAGTGGGACAAGGGGAGGTGACACGGCCGCAGAGGCATCGGCTACAAGCTCCTTATCTGTAAAACGTGGGTGATGACTTCTTCCAGCCTTATAGTGTATGGTTAGGAGGATCAAGTGATATTTTTGAAAATATGGGAAAGAGAAGAGCTTTGTGTAAGAAAAAGCTGTGTTGATGTTAAAAACCTACAAAAGTATAAGGTATACGTGGGTGTTATGTACAAGTATAATTCCAATCAAAATGCATTTTAACATTTAGAGCTCTCTAATATCTAAGGGGCTCAGTGTCTCAAATTCATATGTATATATTTTGAGGCAGAGTTTCACTCCTGTTGCCCAGGCTGGAGTGCAACAGCATGATCTCGGCTCACTGCAACCTCCGCCTCCGAAGTTCAAGTGATTCTCCTGTCTCAGCCTCCCGAGTAGCTGGGATTACAGGCACCCACCACCACGCCTGGCTAATTTTTGTATTTTTAGTAAAGATGGGGTTTCACCATGTTGCCTGACCTCAAGTGATCCACCCGCCTCAGCCTCCCAAAGTGCTGGGATTACAGGCATGAGCCACTGCGCCTAGCTTCTTATGTATATTTTAAAATTATATGCCATTCCAACCAACTGCTAATATATATTTATCTGTTTACCTTGACAACATACCTTCACAGTGTCTGGAAGGTTAGCTTCAGATTTAGAATTCTTATTGATTCCAAATGGAATTCCAAATGGAACATGGGAATATGGGAAGGCCCAGTCACTTGTTATATCCCCTGTGCTAGGAATTCTGCCTCTATCTCTTCCAGAATATGTAACTTCAGTCAAGTTATCCTTTTTCAGAACCCCTATTTCCTCCTCTGTAATATCGAGCAAATGCAACCCTCATTGCAGAGCTCTTGCTTGTACTTCTCATAAAGTATCTATACACGTAGACATTCAGTGTGTATCTGTTTCCATCCCACAGTACCACCATTTCCCTTTCACAAAAGTAGAAATTGAGACTCCATTGCATAAGTTACTTTGCCAAGATAAAATGACTGGTTGGGGACAGAATAAAATTAGAACTGATTTCTCCTGACTTCCAGCCCAGTGCTCTTTTTATGAATCCCCACGTCCTTTCATGTTTGTGACCCACCTTCAGAGATGGAAGCTTAGACCCAGCCTGCCCAGAGCCCTGCTGGCTGAGGAAATGAGAAACCTCATCTTAGGCTGCTGTTTGATGTATTCCTGAAAGAAAGCCTGCACAGCTTGTTGCAGCATTTAATGTTTGGCTGCAAAATAAATCCATTTGTAAACATCTCGGAGCCTATCCCATTATAGGTGAGTGAATGTATGTTCAGGGAGAGCTTTCTCGGGCTCTAATGCTGAAACTGCAGTTTGTGTGTGCTACATATGGTCTCAATGTTTATGTCCTCCACAAAACTCATAGATTAAATTCGAACATCCAAGGCGATGGTATTAGGATGAGGTCTTTGGAACGTGGTTAGGTCATGAGGGCAGAGCCCTCAGGAATAAGATTGGCGCCATTATAAACAAAGCCCGGGAGGTCTCTCACCCCTCTATGATGAGATGGAAAGAGAGATGACTTTTGACAAAAATATCAATTTGCAAGTAATAGTTTAAAAAACCCACCCAGATTGCATGACCTTGAGATTCGCGCGCAACACAAAAAAATTAGCCAGGTGTGGTATTGCACACTGTAGTTCCAGCTGCTCAGGAGGCTGAGGCAGGAGGATCACTTGAGCTTGGAAGATCAAGGCTGCAGTGAGCCATGATCATGTCACTACGCCCTAGCCTGCACAGCACAGTGAGACCCTGTCTCACAAAGAAAAGAAGGCAGACCCTCACCAGGCAGTGGGCCCTCACAAGACACTGCATCTGCTGGCGCTTTGATCTGGGACTTCCTGGCCTCCAGAACTATGAGCAATCAATGTTTGTTGTTTATAAGTTACCTACTTTATGGTATTCATTATAACAGCCCAAAGAGACTAAGACAGTAAGAAAGGATGAAAGGCTCTGGGTGGGAGGGGGTTGTCTTCAGTTATTTTGTTTTCCCCAGAGAGGTCCATTTAATGTTTAATAGTGAATTCCTTTTTCCACTTCCTGTATACAGAAGCACACGTGACAGGTTTCTATGTGAGCCAAAAGGTCCTTATTATTATACATCTAAGGGGCAGGACTCTGGCAGGCCAAGGCTAGGAAATTGTAGAAATTGGTTTATCCCCAGAAGTTATCCTCAGATTCACATATCTTAATGTGAAGTTCTTGTCTAAATTCTGTCACTGGAAGGTAACGTTCCAGTCCTCTCTCTGTCTTCATGGGCACTTCTATGTCAGTTACTCTTCTTATTTGCTATTCAATGGGGATAAAGATTTCAAAGACACTGTTAGGAGATAGTCTAACAAGTTTTTTTTTTTTTTTTTTTTTTTTTGAGATAAAGTCTTGCTCTGTCACCCAGGCTGGAGTATAGTGGCACGATCTTGGCTCACTGCAACCTCTGCCTCACTGGTTAAGTGAATTTTTTTTTTTTTTTTTTTTTTTTTTTTTTAATATTCAGCTAAGCCAGAAACAGTAGCTCACATTTGAAATCCCAGCTACTCAGGAGGCTGAGGCAGGAAGACCACTTGAGCCCAAGAGTTCTAGGCTACAGTGAGCTATAATTGTGCCACTGTATTCCAGCTCAGGCAACAGAGTGAGACCTCTGGTTAAAAAAAGATTAACCTGAAAAATTATGAGACCAGGGTATGGGAGTGCTGACTACTTATTTGCTAGTTTTGATGATATTTCAAGTAGACCTTATGCATAATATGATGATGTCTTGAGTCAGGGGCTTAGGACCAAGCAAATTTTTGTTCTTCATCCAGCTTCTACTACCCCCAAAATAGAGGATACCTCTAGCGTGAACACCCTGAAGGCGCTCTCAGTAACTGCATCAGAGAAGAGCTTGGTCTCAGGCCCAGGCAGAATAAAAGCTTTTAGATGGCAGGAATCTTCATGATCTCCCCCAAAGTTGGTCTGGAGGCTATTTGTTAGCTTTCTTTATAGCCATAGATTTTTATTTTTTAAGCAGTGTAGAAAAGATCTGAAGAGGCAAGTTCTGAGTAAGCCTTCAGGCTGTAACATATTTTGCAGTGTTTTAAACACTTTTACTTGCTTTTTTAAAACACAAAAGCCGTGTGTTTGAGGTGAAGGAGAATATTTCTTTTCTAAAGTGACACTAAAAATTTCTTTGGGGGCAGCAATTCTTAGTGTTTATTAAAATAAGAACCAAGCATAAATATAGCTACCTATGTTTTGAAATATCTTGGCTATAAATATCTGAGAAACCTTCCTCCTTCTGCCTAAGATTTCCCCAGGGTAAGTGCCTTTCTCATAAGCAAATAATATATAGTATGGTGGCAATGAAAACCAAAGGCCTGGATAAACGTTCCTCATCACTGAAGTTCCAATCGGGGTGCCATGCCTGTTGTATGCTGTCTATCGAGTTGGATAAACGTGAAAAATAGTTTTCATTTAACTTACCTACAGTTTTTCTAAAGGTGTCACCTTATTGGCTAAAACTGCTTCAGAGCTTTGCATTGTCACCTTCTGGAAAGGGCAGGCTAAAGCTCAGCAATGGCTGTTTTTAGTTAAAAGTCCACCATTGGCCGAGCGCAGTGGCTCACGCCTGTAATCCTAGTAATCCCAGTCCCAAAGAGGCAGATAACTTGAGGCCAGGAGTTTGAGACCAGCCTTGCCAACATGGTGAAACCCCATCTCTACTAAAAATACAAAAATTAGCTGGGTGTGGTGGCACGCGCTTGTAATCCCAGCTACTTGGGAGGCTGAGGCACAAGAATCGCTTAAACCCAGGAGGCGGAGGTTGCAGTGAACCTAGATCACGCCACTGCGCTCCAGTCTGGGCGACAGAGTGAGACTCTTTCAAACACACACACACAGTCTACTATTGGCTTATTTTGGGTACATGTGAAAGTTCAGAATATGTCTGTGTATGTTTTAGGGACTCAGGTCAAGAAACATTGATCTCTAAATCCCAACGTCAGATATTTATATTAATAAGTGAGAAGGAGCAATGCTTCCCCTCTTCTTCCTTTCTGACTTTTCTGCCTAAATATTTCTCTGGTCCCTGGCAGATGCCTTCCATAATAAGACTTGAAGAATTCATCTTCACACAGGGTGCTTCTAGGTGGATTGCAGTAGCTACATATTGGTTTCATTTGAGAATCTCAAGGTCATGCAATCTGGGTGGGTTTTTTAAAGTATTACTTGCAAATTGATATTTTTGTCAAAAGTCATCTCTCTTTCCATCTCATCATAGACTTCCATATTCTGTAACTAACAAAGGAACTTAATTAGTTTCCTCAAGGAAGTGACCCTGCAAAGGCTGTTACTGAAATGAAGATCAAGTCTGGGATTCAGAATGGAAGCTGAACAGAGGAGGGGTTTTCTTTGAACAGTTCTAAGGGATGATGTGATTTGACTCATGGTCAAGGTGAAAAGCTGTGAAGGTTAAAGGAGTTTCTCATTCAGAATTGAGGCTTATACCCTGATTCATGGTATCATCTCTTGAGGTTTAAGTGTGTCCAAATGTGGCATCAGGAGAGACAGTTCTGAACCGGCCTCCAAGCCTGGCAAAGTTGCTTGATTCCAGTCCTCAGTTTCTTTCTCTGCAAATTAAGGCATGCTGAATACATGACATCTAAAATCCTATGACTCTGCTCGTCTAGTATCAAGATGTAGGGGAGGCAGTATGGATGGACTGCGTAACACACAGGCTGTGGGCTGGACTCCCTAGTGCAAACCTTGTCTCTACCACTTCTAACCTGTGTGATCTTTGGTGGGTTATTTAACTTCTCTGGGCCTCAGACAACAGAATGGGGATAATAATTTACTTGCCTCATGGGGTTATTATGAAATTACATGAGTTGACACGCATGAAATGCCTAGAACAGCGCCTAGCCCTTAGTAAGTGCTCAATCAATGCAAACTATTCCTATATGGCTTTCTCGATGGGTCTTTTCTGCTTTCCTACATAGCCTGCTACTTCCTGGCTACAAGTGTGTTTTTAAATTATTTTATTTTTTTATTTATTTATTTTTGAGATAGAATCTTGTCTCCCTCTGTCACTTAGGCTGGAGTGCAGCGGTGTGATCTCGGCTCACTGCAACCTCCACTTCTCAGGTTCAAGCAATCCTCCTACCTCAGCCTCCCGAGTAGCTAGGATTACAGGCATGTGCCACCATGCCCAGCTAATTTTTTTTTTATATTTTTAGTAGACATGGGGTTTCACCATGTTAGCCAGGCTGGTCTCGAACTCCTGACCTCAAGTGATCCACCCACCTCGGCCTCCCAAAGTGCTGGGATTGTAGGCATGAGCCACTGCGCCCTCCCTGGCTACAAGTCTTTATGCTTGCTATCCTGTCAGGATAGCTGTTCTACCTCCTTACTTAGCTAACACTTGTTCATCCTTCGGGACTCATCTTTAAGTGTCACTTCCTCCAGGAAGCCCTGCCTGACTACGTTCCTCTACTCCCAGATTAGGTTAGCTATACCTCCAACATTTACTTGCAATATTAATTACTTCTTCAAGATCTGTCTTCCTCTTGGAACATGAAGGCAATATCTACCTTGCTCCTTTGTGTGCAATATAGCACATAGCACTGTGAACACACCACGTGTCAAATAGGTACTGGTAAGCATTTGGACACAGGCAGTCATGGGATTGATCTAGAGCAGGGGTGTCCAATTTTTTGGCTTCCCTGGGCCACATTGGAAGAGGAAGAATTGTCCTGGGCCACATATAAAACACACTAATGATAGCTGATGAACTAAAAAAAAAAAAAAAAAATCATCTCATTTGTGAAGAAAGTTTACAAATTTATTTTGGGCCACATTCAAAGCTGTCCTAGGCCACATGTAGCCCTCAAACAGTGAGTTGGACAAGCTTGATCTAGAGGATGCCAGCAACTAGCTGGATCCCTGAGCAAGCCGCTTAGTCCTGCTAAGCCTTACTTTCCTCTGCTGTAAAATATGGATGGTAATAGTGGCTACCTCAGAAGGGTTGCAGAGATGAGAAGGTCTGTACGGCACTTAGAAGAATGGCTCATGGAGGATTTTTGATATATATTTTTTTTAACTTGAGCCACATGCAAATATATTTTCACACTAGCAGTTACTTATTTTTGAGTAAATAACGTAAAAAGCATTACCCACAAGTAATTCAATGAATCCTTTACCACCAATATCAGAGACCACAACAGTAACCAACATCTGACCTCACCCACTACAGAAATAAAAACCATACAAAAGCCAACAAGGATCTGCACATATGCATCCCCCGACCCCCACAATGCCCCACTTCAATCCCAACTGAAAGTTTATTTATTGCTATCGTTTTCTCATCATAAAAGTAATCTCAAGATGTGGTAAAGCTTCAAATAATACCTAAATGTATATGACTAACTTGAAAGTTCCTACTGTGATTTTATTTCATGTGGAATGCAAATTCATGTCTTGGAGCTCATCATAGTAACTAAGTGAACTGCCACCGTTCTAGCATTTTACTGGAATATATAGCAAGACTTGGGCATATGACTGCAATATTTAAGAGTGATGTAGTCTGATGTTGGCTTGCTGGCCCCCAAAAGTTAGAATTGAAAATATTTAAAGAATTATTCTTATACAGTTAATTTTGGGAGGAAATGAGAAAAAACAACCCTCCCTAATCTCCCTTTCTTTTCAAAAGAATGTGTTAGAAGTTTTGCTATTTAAGTATGAGCTTTCATTACCATCAGCAATAGAATCAGATATAAGCAAGAATGAGCTTGCTTGGATGTCAGCTGGGATTTCATATGACAGGTGACAAGTGCTGCTTCACAAAGAATTCTTTTCCTTACCTTTAGTTTTGAAACTGAAAATCTCAGAACCACCTTCTAGACTGGCGCCTGGTCCTAGAAATTCCAGAAGCTGTCAAGTCCCTTTGCTCAGGCCCTAAAGGAAGGGCTTCTCTAAAGGATTTAAAGAAGTCTGGCCTGTAGTTCGGCAAATTGATCCCGTAAAGCTTCAATTCCTCCTACCCTAAACATTCCTGATATAATTCCTGCTTAGACTGATGGCAATTGACATAAATTGAATTATGAAACAGCTTTGGGAACCATTTGTAAACTGTAAACGAAATGTGCTCTCCTATTGCCCCACCTGGGACAAATTGCCAGCTGAGTTTATCATAACCCCTTTGTATCCATCTGTTTGTCATTTGGTTAGGTTAAACCAATTTGTAAATAAAGAAAGAAGGCTGAAAGCTGGTCAAATAATACATCTTTTTTTTTTTTTTCCATCTTTGACTACTGAGTGGTTTTGGACTTTTCTCTGCAATTCATTTAGTATAGAGCAAATCCTGCATAAAACCAGTCTGTAAAATTGACCGAGTCGGAGGCTTTTCTGAGCGTGAGGTTTTCTCTCACCCCTGTTGTGTTTGCCCTGGGTAATGTGTGGGATCACAGCTCTTCTCTTAGAGCAGGGTGTTTAACCGGCAGTCCATAGATCCCCAAGGGTTTCCTGGATAGAATTCAGGAAATATAATTTAAGAGGTCCCTGGACTTGGATTGGAAAAAAAATTATATCCCTAGTTTTACCAATGGAAATTTAGCATTTTCTTCAAAAGTGAATGTAAACAACAAATCACAATGGTATTAACAATTCTTGTGACCCTGTCAACATTAGAATCACAGGTATTTTCTTATCTGGTTACAATGGTTGCACATATCTCAAGATACCAGTTATGTTTATCACTACTTTGAAATTAGCATAGTTATCAAATCCATTGCTAGGTTTTTTATTTAATGTGTTAATAAAGAAGTATATTATTTCATGATTTTTATTATTTTGATCATTCTTTTCAATATAATTGGTTTCCTTTGTGAACCTATATAATTGATGTATTTAAAAACATCATTCTGAGAAGGGGTTCATAAGCTTCATTGGACTGTCAAAGTGGCACAAGCCAGGTTAAAGCATGCTGTTGTCTTAGATCAGGGGTTGCTAAACTTTTTCTCACAGGATCAGATAGTAAATATTCTGTGCTTTGCCAGCTGTATGAACTCTATCTCAACTGCTCAACTCTGCCACTGTAGTAGGAAAGCAGCCATAAACAGTACCTAAATGGGTGTGGTTAAACAGAACCTAAATGGGTGTGGTTAAATCATACCTAAATGGGTGTGGTTAAACAGAACCTAAATGGGTGTGGTTAAACCGTACCTAAATGGGTGTGGTTGTATTCCAGTAAAACTTTATTTACTAAGACTGGCAGCTGGCTGAAATTTGCCAACCCTGATTTAGGGCATCATGCTATTTCTAAGTTGAATTCTGAAGATATTTTAATTCAGCTCAATCACCCTTTATTGGATACCTCCTATGAGCATATGTTCATACAAACATGTATGTATTGAGTATCTCATGTGAAAAACATGCAAGAGATTTAGGGATGAATAAATAAGCTGTAGACTCCACCCTTGGACAGTCTACTGGGGAATGCAGATGGACAGAATTCAGAGGAGTAGTGAGTGTTGTAGGCAGGCATGGCGATCAGGAACCTAGAGAAACAGAAGCTTGATCTGACCTAGTTTTGAAGGAAGGAAGGCTTCTTATGGGAGCAAAGAAGGACACATCAGAGATTACCAGGCAAAAGGGGAGGGAGGAAGCAACATGAAAGGCTTAGACTGAGGAAGCCACTTAAGCAATGGCTTGGAGGCAAGAAGAAAACGTTACCTGGAATTGCTTAGAAAGCCTGGAGCTCTGTGGGGAGAGAGATGCGTAGGCGAGGGTCACACCAGAAAAAGGCCTTATAAAGGAGCCCATATGTATCCTGAAGGGAATAGGGAGCTATGGAAAGTTGTAAGCAGGAAAGAGACTGGTAGCGTCCCCGTCTTTGAAAGATCATGCAGACATCTCAAGGAACACGTAGATGAAGAAGACAAAGTCACCATGCTTAATGAGCTCACAGCCCAGGAGGAAAGACAGAAGTCTAAAATTATACCGGAAGGTGATCTAATCAGTGTGATAGTGGAATCAGATTCAAGGCATGGGATTGTCTGGAGGAAAGTCTTTTTAATTCTGTTTCTGAGATGATGTTTAGAAGGAATAATGTGAGAGAGAATACTTAGGGAGGGAGCCATCAAGTAACCCAGCGTCCTCCAGAAAGCATCCCATTGCGGGTTGGTAGGTTCGATGTGGAAAGAAGGAGGCCACAGGTGTCTGTGCTGTAATTAGGCTTCTGGTCCCCTCCCTCTAAGGCCAGTAGAGTGGCCTCTACGGTCAAGGCTATTCTGGATGTTCTGTTGTATCCCCTAGAGGACAGTTTGCTGCTCCAACAAATTCCATTCTCAAAAGTATTTTCCTAGCAGGATTTAACCAGTTTTAGCCATTTCCTAGTTAATGTCTGTGACATGCTTGAGCTTCACTCTTCATCTCAGCTCCATCTTTCTGGAACAGGAGTTCTCAAACCGAGAGGTGAAATAGAATAGAAAAGAGAATACCACAGGCTCTCACGCATAGTAAAAAGGAGAATCGTTTTGTGAAACTTGTTTCAGGTGTATGTGTGTGTGTGTGTGGTGTTTACTGGGTCACAATGTCCAGTGTATATCTTACTGTGGATCATTCAAAAACACAGCTCTGATATGTGATGAATCCAGAGCATGTTTGAGGTTGAACAGGCTTCATTTGCCACGTGTTCGTGTTGAATTCAAGTTCAAGGAACAGATTCCTCTCAGGGGCTAATGACACCTGCTTTCTTTATTTTTGGAATTGTAGAATTGGAAATGCTATCTAAAGTATTCTAGGGGGAAGAGTTCAGTGCAGTGTGTTTCAAATTATGGGCCACAGCACTTCAGGGAGTGGCAAGATCAATTTAATGGTCATTTACCAGCATTTTGTTTTTTAAAAGGAGAAGTAGAAAAGAAAGGAAAAGGAGAGAAAGAAAGGAGAAACATGAATGAGGTAGTAAAGTTAAGTATTTTTTCTTGAGACTTTTTTCAGCTTTGTACTCATATATAATATACATATTTATGTGCATAGGTATATTTACTATGGAAAAATGTTTACTTACTGTGAGTCAAGGTCAGAGATACTGAATTAAGTAGCTCCCACCCTGATCAGGAAGTCACTTGTTACATTATCATCCCTGACTGAGGACCACCCAGTTTTGCTTTAATATAGTCAACGAGGCCCAGCTCATCCCTTCCAAGGCAGTCAGCTTCATTGTCAGTCATTCCTAATTGACATCAAAAGGTTTTCCTGCCATTGGCTTCTCTGTAAGAAACCACTGGGCCTCTTAGTCCAACATGGAAAACACAGAAGCTTTCCACAGCATCTTCATTTGTCTGTCTCTTATGTAAAGACACCACCCTATCCTCACTAAGTTTCCTCCACCTAAGCCAGCGGTACCCACTCTTTGGATCCTGCATCAAGTGGAGATGGGTCTAGAGCAACTTCTGCCCAGTGATCAATGTAGAGAACCATGTCTCCCTAGGATATGGATTCTGGGACTTAGACTTCCCTCAGGATTCTAGTTCACAGTGACCTATTCAAATACAGTTCTTGAAATGTGCTATTTTGTGCTGGCTTCCTACTGGTCCTTAGAGGTACTGTTTCTGCACTGATGCTCAGATGTATTATATCCCCAGCTTATTAGGTTATAAACTCCCTGAAAATGGAACTGTGCTTATACTTCCATGGAGCCTCCGGGAATATAACTATTGTGATGGGTGCCTGGTTGATAATCATTCATCATTTGCCAATGGACTAGCCCATGGCAGCCACCTATGGGGTTTGATAGTATCAAGAAAAGTGATCGTTCACTAAGATTGAGATTGGCAATGGGCAAGGTAGTCAAAACACCACAAGCAAGAATTAAAACAGAAAGATATACCACCCAATGGTTCTGTGACTTTGGGTAAATTATTTTCCTTCAGTGACCATGTAGGTAGAATGAGAGACTGGATCAGATCAGTGACTCTCAAAGCTTTTGGGATCATGATTTTATCTTTGAGAATCTGATAAAAGTGAAGGACCCTTTACTTAGAAAAATGAAATGTGTTCGTGTATAAAATCCTGCATACAATTTCTGAGAGTCCTCAGACACTTGGACCGAATGATCTCTAAGATTTCACCCAGCCCTGATAGCCAGGCTGGATTCTAACAATGCCAATGGTAAGTGGCAAAATGAACCAGTTAGTGAGCCCTGATTAAGTGAATTGATGAATTGGGTTTTGAGTACCCACTGCTGGCCGCATTCTCTATTCCCCACCTGAATTCACCTGCCCAGCAACTTTCCAAAGGTGAGCCACTGATCTCCTGGGGTGCCTGGCCCAACCCTATCTCACTACTTGGCAAAATGCTTGAAGTGTATGCCCTGCTGGTGGCTGCCCATGTTTTTTTTATTGTTGTTGTTGTTGTTTTTGAGACAGGGTCTCATCTTGTCACTAGGCTGGAGTACATTGGTGCAATCACAGCTCGCTGCAGCCTCAACCTCCCAAGCTCAAGCAATCCTCCCACCCCAGACTTTTTTTTTTTTTTTTTAAGTTTTTTGCAGAGACAAGGTCTTACTATGTTGCCCAGGCTGGTCTTGAACTACTGGGATCAAGCAATCCACCCACCTCAGCCTCCTTAGTAGCTGAGATTATAGGCATGCACCACCATGCTGGCTAATTTTTTTTTAAATTAAACATAGTGAGACAAGGTCTCACTATGTTGCCCCAGGCTGGTCTTGAACTCCTGGGCTCAAGCTATCCTCCCACCTCGACCTTCCAAAGTGCTGGGATTACAGGCTTGAGCCACCCCACCAGATGGCCAGATGTTCTTCTGTTCCTGTGGAGTGGCAGCCCATTCTCAGTCAACTTCTCACCCTCTGGCCTTTTCATTGTTGAATCCATTGCCAAGATAGTTTTGCTATGGTGATCTGACCAGCAACTTTGTAGTTAGGATAAAGTGATTTTCTTCAGTTGAAAAAAAGATAAAAGTGTTTTGGGGGATGATTTAAGACAATACTTTTGCCTGGTCATGTCTTTCTCAGCCTCACCTTTGTACTTTTGTACCTGAAGAGACTCTAAAAACACTCAGATAAAAAACTCATGACAAAATCAGAGGCAAAGTGTTAAAGGTTTTGAGTTGGCATTCAATCTGCATGAGCTTGTCTCTCTCACTCTATAGAATAAAAATAAATGCTAATGATTTCAATCTCTTATTTGCTGGAAATAAGAGTTTTTCTTTTCTGCATTAAATGGACAACATGTACAAAATCATCTTTTCGTTTTGCTGTAGTTTTTACATAAAGATTGTTGCGGGTATTTGCAGGTAGTCCTCGGTAAATAACAGCAGACTGTGAGAATAGATATGGGTTATTTCCTCTATAAATATCACAAGGGAAGCTTAGCAAAGGAGAGCAGGAGAGTTTTATCTAAAGATCACATCTTTTCTGACTTTACTTTTAGGTATCCCCTATGGTTTTCCTCTGCGAAGTGATTTTGTTCTAATTCGAGTTTGTAAATGTGTTTCCTTCCACTCACCGAGGTTTTCTCTTTGATGATAAAGTTAGTTTACATGAGAATTCCATCTATGGGGAAAGAATATCAGGAAAGAGAAGCCAGCCCTGCTTCCTCCATGGGCATACCCTGTGAACTCTGCTTTTCCAAACACGTGTAACACACTACCCCCAGCTTGGTGAGCTTGAGGAAGCATCATTTACTGGGCATAAGGACTCCATCTGGCTTTCAATCATTCCTGCTAATGAAAAACTGGGCGAGCTCACATTAAGGAAATCCGCTGTTCACCTCGGCATCTTCTTTTAGCAAAATGAGTCTCTATTTCCTTGCTTGGTAAGTTGCTCATCAAAGACAAACAGAACTTTTTTGTTTCCTGCCTTCCTCTAAATATCTGTGAGCAGAGGTGTTTAACAACAGAACACCTGAGAGGTGGCCAGGGAGCAAGCAAAGGGATGGGGAATCGTCTGCCGCCCACCGTCACTCCAGTTTTTCATCCAGTATTAAGGGTCTTCTAAATCTAACCTCATCTTACCAATCCAAGTGGGCCTCACCATTTACCAGCTATGTGACCTTGGGCAAGTTACTTACCCGTTCAGTGCCTTAGTTCCCTTCTTTGTCAAAGAAAAAAAAAAGGTGGAGGTGTTTAATATTAGTACCTACTGCATAGGGCATTTGTGAGAAGTCAATGAGTTAAGTTATTAGAATGGTGCTTGGTAGATGGAAAGCCCTTGATGTTATTAGCCATTAACACAAAGCCTCTACTCCCCTTAGGCCATTCGCACTGTCCGCAGGCCATGCACAATTATTTCCAACTTTTATCTTGTAGTTCTTATTACCTGGAATGTTCTTTTTTTCTCCCCTCCTGCTAGGACGTCCACATAGAGCAGCGCTATCCAGTGGAAATACAATGCAAGCCTATTTGAAAGTTTACGTTTTCTAAGAGTGGCATTTCAAGGGCAAGAAGAAAGAAATGAAATTAATTTCAGTAATATATTTTAACCCACTGTATCCAAAATATACTCTTTTGAACATATAACCCATATAAAAACTATTGAGATATTTCACATTCTTTTTTTATTTTTCTTTAAAATCCAGTGTACATTTTACACTATAGCACATGTCAATTCAGACACATTTGAAGTGCTGACTGACGACCACATGGGGTAGTGGTACCATATTGGATCATGCAGGTATAGAGTAAGCAGGCAGCTATTAAGTTACTAGTTCTGTGAATAAGTCCCTTGAATAATGTCTGGTACCTGCTGAGTGTTTGCAATTTGATGCCAGGTACTAGGCTGGAGATATATATCTTATTTAATCTTTATGGCAGTCCTCTTAGGTAGGTCCTTTTATTATTCTCATTTTACAGATGGGAAAACTGAGTCTTAAAGGAATTAAGTAGTAGCTAGTAAGTAGGAGAGTCAGGATTTGAACTCCAGAGCTCATCTCCCGCCTTCTGTATATTAACTCCCAGATGGGAGCTCTAAGCAAAGGTCTGCCTTCTCTGAAGGGCCTTCCAAAGGACATGTAAAAATTCAGCATGTTGGCATAGCTGTATAATTCGTTAAGACTAAGAATGTCCGTGAACAGATTCTTCTTGGGTTTTCCCATGACAATTCGTGCAATTAGTCACCCTATAAAACTTATATTTATTTTGTGAACAGATTGTGAATAGACAGAATCTGCGTTCTTCTGACCTCTGGGGATGGGGACTGCCAAAGGGAGGATTGTTTGTGAACATCTGGAAGGCAGAGTCCTTGAAAGTGAATTCCTATGTGAAGATCTTTTCATCATAGCCAGGGCCTTGCAAAGAAAAACGGATGGTCTTTAAATAGTGTTTACAACTGACCCTAAAAATAATCTGCTTGTTTTTATCGGCAGGGACTTGCAAATGATGACTTGTGATTTCAAATCAGGATTACTTTCAGATAGGAAATGTTAACTTACTTTTACAAGTATTGCTTCCAGAGTTCAAATGCTGTTAGTTTACATAGCCAGCTAACTACCCTTCCCTCTGGTATTTCTGAACTACTGCTTCTTTTTTTTTTTCTAATCAATAAAGGCCAGATTTCGACAAGAGGTGGACCTTAATCCATGAGCGGATCCAGATGGACTCCATGGTTATCAAGGGCCTCGATCCAGATACCAACTACCAGTTTGCCGTGAGGGCAATGAATTCCCATGGCCCCAGCCCCCGCAGCTGGCCCAGTGACATCATCCGGACCCTCTGTGAGTACCAGGGCCCCTCTGAGGGACCGAGGGAACTGCATATCTGGGCTTGCCTCATGAAGACTCACTTGACCTGGATGTTGTGCAGAAGGACAGCCTGGAAAAGGGCTAACTCCAGGCTTTCCTCCTGTGGTTTTCCCAGCCCTTTGGAAGTTAGAGGCTGTCAACAGGGACACGGGCTGTTTCTATGTCTTGGAGGTCAGCAGAGGATTTATTTTTGCATCATCCTTGGGAAGTTTGAGGTCAGTTTTCTTTCACAGTCACACAACAGACCACATAGCAATATGATGTACAGCCTTCCCCCTCCTTTTCATAGTTTGAGAAAATGAGTTAATCTTAGAACCATAGGAGAAAAAACAGGCCCCTGGAGGCTTCAGCGTTCGTGTTCTCCTGAAAATAAAGGATATTCAAGCAACATCAACTCCTCTGAATGATGGTCGAGGAGTATCAAAGAAGTTGAGCACTGACATGGAGCTGGGGCTGTAGCCAATGGTGTATGTTCTCATAGTGCCTAGGAAACACTTGGGCCAGTGTTCATCAAATCACCTGGGGGTTTTGTTAAAGTCAGATTCTGATTTTTGAAAACAACCCTACCCTAACCTTGAATGTCGGGTCGCCTTTTGTCAAATTAAATTGTTGGGTTATATAGGGAGGCTATACTCCAACACACACACACGTGCACACACGCATACACACACACACATGCACACACATATGCTCATGCTCATGCACCCTGTAACTACTATTGATCACCCAGAAAAAAAAATGTTTTCACTCTTCTTCTTTAGAATTTAGAAGCTTAAACTTCCCGGGTACATTCCAAAGGCTGACAGCATTCTTCCTAGAAGAAATGTTAATGATTCGATTTAAAGGAAGGCCTTGTTTGATTACTCTTTGGCTGAACTTTGTGGAATAGCAGGAGCTAGGGCCGACAGTACTTTGAAACACTGAGTTCGTCTTTTTGCACTACAAAGTGAGTAGCCACTTGGTGCTGTGTCCCCACCCACCCTCCCCATGGAACTCCTACTCCCATTTCGTGAGCTGCTCCAGGCTCACCTCTATCAGTCTGTCCCTTAGCTTTCCCTTCTCCATACAGTCAGGAATGTAGAATAAAGATGAGATACAACAAGCGCATGCTGATTTAGATGTGCACGTAGAGACTGGAGTCAGGGAAGGATGGGTGGGTTGGGGCACCTCTCATACTGCTCCTGCTTCTTCTTTTTTTTTTTTTTTTCTTGAGTCGGAGACTCGCTCTGTCACCCAGGCTGGAGTGCAATGGTGTGATCTCGGCTCACTGCAACCTCCGCCTCCTGGGTTCAAGCAATTCTCCTGCCTCAGCCTTCCGAGTAGCTGGTATCACAGGCGCCCACCACCATGCCTGGCTGATTTTTGTATTTTTCGTAGAGACAGGATTTCACCATGTTGGCCAGGATGGTCTCGAACTCCTGACCTTGTGATCCACCCTCTTTGGCCTCCCAAAGTGCTGGGATTACAGGCGTGAGCCACGGCGCCCAGCCTCGTACTGCTGCTTTTTTAACGGAAACACTGATCTGGTGTTAGAGTTTCTGATTATAATTTCCCCATTGCTGGATCCTGCTTTTCTGGATTGAGTGGATAAGTTATGTGAAAGTGTTTTACAGATCTGTAAGATTTTATTGTAATTGGCCTGTTATGTGAAATAAAATTTTAAAATTTCAAAGTAATTGTGGGTAGGGAAGGTGGACAAAACCATGCTAAGTCAGTGAAGATTCTCAGTTATGAAACATTCTTAAATAGACATAATTTTATGCTTCTAGGTATACACAGTTACTCAGATCAGAATAACAAAATTTATTAGATGAACTGTTTCATGAATAAAGCATGGGCCATAATTAGTATTTCAATCGTGGTTTTTCTGCCTGATCCCTTCTGACATTTTGGAAAACCCTTTATTCTGGGATACATTTATATTTTTTATTTTGGTATTGGTTTAGACTATTATTTTACTTCCAAAACATGCTTTTCCCATACATAAAATTACCTAATTATCAAATAGCAGTATCTGAATTAAATTGAAATGTTTAAATTTTAATTTAACAAATTAATAATAATTTAACAAATTAACAAATTACTTCAAATTAATAAATTTCAAATATAATACAAAATACTTCAAATTAATGAATTTGAAGTATCAGAGCTACCACTGGGAAGGTGTACTATGAGCCAGGCATTGTGCTGGTCACTTTACCTACAAAACCCATTTAATCCTCACACAAACACTGTGCTGGAGGAATAGTGTCCCTTTTCTACAGATTAAAAAAATTGAGTTTTTGGAAGGTAATGTATTTTGGCAAGACTGATCATGGTAAAGGCAGGATTTGAACTTGGGTTTGGCTGACTGTGAAGCTGTTTCCCTGAGTGAGATGTATGTAGCTTCTAGTGTACCCATCACCCAAATAGTGACCATTGTACCAAAGAAGTAATTTTTCAACTCCCACCTTCCTCCCAACCTCCCCGCTGCCTTTTGGAGTCCCCAGTGTCTGTCATTTCCATCTTTATGTCCCCACATACCAGTTGTTTAGTTCCCACTTGGAAGTGAGAGCATGCAGTATTTGATTTTCTGTTTGTGAGTTATTTCACTTAGGATAATGACCTCCACCTTCATTCATGTTGCTTAAAAGACATGAGTTTGTTCTTTGTTATGGCTGCATAATATTCCATGGTGTATATATACCACATTTTCTTTATTCAATCAACTTCTGATAGATACTTAGGTTGATTCTGTGACTTTGCTATTGTGAATAGTGCTTCATAAACATGTGAGTGCAGGAGTCTTTTTCATATAATGATTTCTTTTCTTTTGGGTAGATGCCAAGTAGTGGGATTGCTGGCTCAAAGGTAGTTATATTTTTAGTTCTCTGAGAAGTCTCCATACTGTTTTCCATAGAGGTTGTGCTAATTTGCATTCCCACGAACAGCATATAAGCCTACCCTTTTCTCCACATTCATGCTGACATCTGGTAGCAAAGTTGGCATCAAATCAAGTAAACATTCACGTAGATGGTGGGGAGTGGGAGGAGTGAGGATGGGATAAGCCCAACGTGTAGAAATACCATACTGGCCTCACAAATTTATTCAGAGTAGGGTTTTTTTTGACTAGTTATTCTGATTGGTGTAAGATATCTCATTGTGGTTTTAATTTGCACTTCTCTGATGATTAGTGATACTGACCATTTTTTCATGAGTTTTTGGCCACTTGTATATCATTTTTTGAGAAATGTCTGTTCATGCTGTAACCACCCAATGGTTCACCTTACCCACTGCCTAGACAGAGCCTATTTATCAAGACAGGGGAATTGCAATGGAGAAAGAATCATTCACACAAAGCCAGCTCTGCAGGAGACCAGAGTTTTATTACTGCTCAATCAGTCTCCCTGAGCATTCGGGGATCAGAATTTTTAAAGATAATTTGTTGGGTAGGGGCTTGGGAAATGTGGAGTGCTGATTGCTCAGGTCGGAGATGGACTCCTAGGGGGTCGAAGTGAGGTTTTCTTGCTGTCTTCTGTTCCTGGATGGGATCACAGAACTGGTTGAGCCAGATTACCTGTCTGGGTGGTGTCAGCCGATCCATCCAGTACAAGGTCTGCAAAATATCTCAAGCACTGATTTTAGGTTTTACAATAGTGATGTTATCCCCAGGAGCAATTTGGGGAGGCTCAGACTCTTAGAGCCAGAGGCTGCATGATTCCTAAACTGTAATTTCTAATCCTGTAGCTAGTTTGTTAGTCCTACAAAGGCTGACTGGTCCCCAGTCAAGAAGGGGATCTTTTTGGGAAAGGGCTGTTACCAGTTTTGTTTCAGAGTCAAACCATAAACTGAATTCCTTCCCAAGGTTAGTTCGGCCTACGCCCAGGGGTGAATAAAGACAGCTTAAAGGTTAAAAGCAAGATGGAGTCAGTTAAGTCTGATCTCTTTCACTGTCATAATTTCCTCTGTTATAATTTTTGCAAAGGTGGTTTCAGTGTCCTTTGCCCACTTTTTAATAGGGTTGTTTCTTGCTTGAGTTGACTTCCTTGTAGATTCTGGATATTAGTTCTTTTTCAGAGGCGTGATTTGAAAATATTTATCCCATTTGGTAGATTGTCTGTTTACTCTGTTGATCTTTTTTTTTTTTTTTTTTTTTGGCTGTGCAGAAACTTTTTAGTTTAAGTCCCATTTGTCTATTTTTGTTCTTGTTGCATTTGCTCTTGGTTTTAAAACTCATAAGGTATATTGCACATACAGAAATATGGGTAAAACATACATATGCACTGAAAGTCAACCCGTATATATCAGTATAGCCCTAGTATTTTACAGCTGTCAGCCCCTTAGATTAGTTAGACCCAAACCAAGACACATAAATGTTTTGAACACTACTCTCCATTTGTGAGGTCAGAATTTCCACATGTTGGGCTTATTCTATTCTCATCCCTCTCACTCCTCTGTCTCCATGAATACTGGCTTGATTTAATGCCCACTTTGCTCCTTGAACAGCCACCTTGACAACACAATGTTCAAGGAGATCCTTGAGGCTAAGTGCCCAGTGGGGACCTTGAGATCCCACCCAGGACACAGGCCACTCCCTGGGGTCCTCTGTGGCCTGTTTATCTTAGGGCTAAACTCTTTTGTAATAAAAGATAACACTTCAGCCCTACTAACTGGGGAAGCTTTCACTTCCCACTGGGCCTATTAATGCCAGACACTATTAGCAACTTAATTGCTTAATGGGGCAATCGGAAGATCTTAGTTGCTCTTGTGCTGGTAGTTAATGAAAGCCAGGGCCCAGTGTTATCATTAACTGGCACTTAGCTGAAGTGAGAAAGGAGTATGGTGTTGGTGCTTCCACTGCAATGTTGAGAAGTTTGTGCAGTGTCCACATCTAATTCCAGCTCCACAACATTATAAGTAGAACAGGAAGGAAAAAAAAAAGACTTTAGTGTCTAGGTCCTCTAATGAGAGCTAGGATCATTTTGGTGACCTGGAATAATAATGATGCATCTACATGTACTTCTATCTTCTCCTGGGAGGCGTTCCACAGAAATCAGCACCTATTTTGTTTCCAAAAGGAAATACAAAGAAGACCCAAATCATGATCTCTCATTCCTTACCCCCATCCTGCTGTATTTTTTTTTCCCTGCAAGAAACACCAGCAGCATTATAGTTTCCTTTTGATCTGGTAAATCAGGCAGTTGGTTTGCAGAACTGGGGGCTTTGTAAAAAATATATTCACTGCATCCACTGGCCACCAACTACTGAGCTTGAAGCTTATTGAGTACATTCTTTCATCAAGTAGAATGAAAGCCAGTAAAAAGGACATGAATGGTAAATAATAGAAATGGCAGAAGTAAAAAAGTCACTTGCCTTTCTTCTTTTTTCCAAAAACGGGAATTTAATTAAAAATAAGTTACATGTGTAATCAACTCTAGAATTATATAACTTCCCCTAGGAATAGAACTTGGTCTTAACCACCAAAACCACTTAATTTCTAGGATACTATCCTCATGATATAGGCAGAGAAAGAACAAATGCATTCCTCACTGAAGTGAATTGGTGTCATTAGATCAGTTCCTAGCAGATGATATTGTTTCTGTTCCTAGCAAAAGCCGTTTTGCTCTTTTCTGCTTCAGGACTTTGGCACCTGCTATTTCCTGGGCTTTGAACTCTCTTCCCTCAGATCTTTCTATGATCATGCCACCAGCCTCCTCCCTTTCTCCTTTTAGATCCTAGCTCGAATGTCACTTTCTCAGATAGGCTTCTGGTTTTCTTGAGACAGAGTCTTGGAGTGCAGTGCTGTGATCTCAGTTCACTGCAACCTCCACCTCCCGGGCTCAAGTGATCCTCCCACCTCAGCCTCCTGAGTAGCTGGGACTATAGGCACATACCACCACGCCTGGCTAATTTTTGTATTTTTTGCAGAGACAAGGTTTCACCATGTTGCCCAGGCTGATCTCGAACTCCTGGGCTCAAGCGATCTCCCTGCCTTGGCTCCCAAAGTGCTGGGATTACAGTCCTGAGCCACTGTGCTCGACCCCAGGCTTCTGTGGTCTCAGCCTAATGCCCTGCTTTATTTTCTGCATAGCACTTTCACTGCCTGAATCTACATTATGCATCGTATTGTCTGTCTGTATCTCCTCTAGGATAAGGTCCATATTGGAACTGGAATAACTTGTTCAACTTTGTGTTCTCTCGTTTTTTTTTGAGACAGAGTCTCACTCTGCCACCCAGGCTGGAGTGCAGTGGTGCGATCTCAGTTCACTGCAACCTCAGTTCATTGCAACCTCCGCCCCCCAGGTTCAAGCACTTCTCCTGCCTCAGCCTCCCGAGTAGCTGGGATTACAAGCTCCTGCCACCATGCCCTGCTAATTTTTTTATTTTGATTTTTAGTAGAGATGAGGTTTCACCATGTTGGCCAGGGTGGTCTGGAGCTCCTGACCTCAGGTGATCCTCCTGCCTCCGCCTCCCAAAGTGCTGGGATTACAGGCGTGAGCCACCACTCCCAGCCATCAAATGTTGTGTTCTCAACACCCTATGCAAGGTCTGCACTCAATAAGTATTTATTGAGTATGTAAATGAGTGAATGTGACTTAACAAGCTAAGAGTCTGTGACTACTTTGGTGATTGGATAACTCCCTACTGCTACTGTATGGGAAATTCAAAGACATGATGAAAGGAAACAGTTGTTCCAGAAACCCACATAGGCCAAAAGTGAATTTCCCATTGGCAAGGTTCGTAGGCAAAAGTGAACTCCCAGAATTGCAATGTGGTAGAAATAAGGAAAAGGTAAACAAATAGAGTAAAAGAGGGAGGAAGGAAAGAAGGAAGGAAGAGAGCAAACCCAGTGAATTTAAATTCAAGGCTGTAAGGATGAGATTCTAATGCTGAAAAGAGTACAGTTTGCTGATAGGGGGTTGATGAAGGGAGAGACATTTTCTAACCCTCTTTCAAACCAAGCCCTCATTTTACCCCTGTGTTCTTACTTGATCACGATAATAAGCATTAACATTTCTAGACTACCTTTTCCTCCTTTTCCTAATAAGGCTAATTATGGTCTCAGATCCTCAGGGATTACGTAGAGAAGTATGAGAGATGTTTTGTTTTGGTTTGGTTTTTGCCATACTGTTCTTCCCATAATCTGTTTTCTTCTACAGTTTCAGAAACATACTCTTCCACTGAGCTGAGACAAACTCCCTCTTGCCCAAATCAGATTTCTACAATAAATCTGATTCCATGCTGTTCCCCAGCACCCTCCCATCTCACCCCTCTTTTCTTCTGTACACCATCCTGCTTGCTTAGTACAGCTGTCGTTGGTTGTGTAAACCCATTGTCCCGTGTCTGTGTGTGAGTCTGGCTTTTGCCCAGTTTTGCTCTGAGATTTGGGCCCCTGTGTTTTTCATTGCCCGTCTGCCTGGAGACCAGTTACAGCATGCGAGGATCCCTGGGTACATGTTGTCGTAGAGCCACAGAATAGATTTCCCTTATCCCTGTTTGCAAGTGAGGACTCCTCTTTGGCGGCAATGCCCCTGAATAGGCTGCAGCAGTGAGCAGAGGGGAAGCAAGTGGAGACAGAAGGTAGTGGCATGTTCTGGGGATGGCTACAAAGCAATCAGGAAGTGCTCCAAAGTCCCCATGACTTATTAGCACTCTCTAGCAGCTTCCTTACAGCTGCAGCCTCTTTCAGTCCATGCCTATGTTTTGTATTGTGAGTTCTTTTAAGTGTAGTAAAAAATATCAGGAACAACTGTATATTCATGACCCAGCTTTATAAAATCTTAATAGGTGCCACATTTTTTTCAGTGGTAGAGAAAAAACATTACAGGTACAGGGGCAGCCCCTGAGTACTTCCCAACCTTTATGCTCTTCACAGCCCCCAAGCATCTGTACCTTTTAGCAGAGCAGAATCTGGCCGGCAAGTCTGGGTCTGAGGTCCAGGAAAACTTCCCGCTTCCTGAGAGGTGCTTGAATCTGGTATTTATGATTCCCCCCTATCACTTTTAATTCTTGTACCAACATGCATATATTTACTTGCAAACTTTATGATACTGCTTAGAATGTTTTAGCATTTTTTATAAATGCTATGACATGGCAAGTATCCTTTTGCAAGTAATTTTTCTCTACAATCTTATGTTTTTGACTTTCATGCAAGTTGAATTGTAACATTCTAGTGGATTCAGTGTTACACTTAGTATCTCTGGGCCTCAGCTTCCTCATCTCTAAAGTGGGTACAGTAATGCCTGAGATAGGTGATATTTTCTACTTCTCAGGGTTATTTTAAGAAAACACAAGTGGAATGGAGGTTAAGGCATCTGACCACTCTTCAAGATGAAGGAGATGTGAATAGATGTTCCCTCCATGCATAGTTACTAAAGGATGGTGTAGCTGAGGGGCAGCCGCTGGAGGTTCTGTAGCTTTTTCTTTAGACTCCAGGCCGTGAGCTCTGTTCTTGGGATGGGAAGACATCAGAATGCCAGAATTCAGAAACAGAAGTACAAGAACAGAAACTTTCCTCACTGGGCAGTGGAAGAATGGAGGAAGCCCTCTGAGTTAGGTCGAACAGAATCATTAGGATGGGGCTTGGTTGTGTCCGGGAGGGAAGACTTTCCCTTTACCCACAGAGGGTTTAATAACTGAGTGTATGAAATAAACGGACAGCAGGCAGATTAAGAGGAGAAAAGGTACACACATTTTTTATATGCACAGGGGCATCCAAGGAAAAAAAGTGAATACCCCCAAACCCAGTGAGATCTAGAAGCTTATAGACAGGGGAGGAAGGACGTAGAGAACACAGGAGAGAGTAAATGATGAATGGAGCCTCCAAAGAATAGGTGACAGATAGCCCATGACAGTCTGTCTGGGTGTGGTGTTAACCCCCAGTCTCCCCTCCTGAGATGGGAGTTAATCTTCCCTGGTAGTAAGATTCCGGGGAGGGGATCCGTTGGCAGTTGCATTCCTTTTGGAGTATCAGTCTTCAGGCAGATAAGTTCAGAGAAAGCCCCTCCCTGAATGTGCTGCTCCCTGGGTGCCCTCCGTGTGAAGCAATCAACACAGCAAAGTGGCTTGTGTTGGGGGGACATTTCCCGAACTCCTTCGGTTGGCTGCTTAGTTTTAAAAGACTGCAGTGATCAGATGTCAGAGAATTAAAACTGCAAGTCACAAGCTCTGATAACAATAAAATTTCATGTCTCTTACCACTTAAGCACATTGTAGACTCAGGCAAAAGGAAAATAAAAAAGAAAAAAACTCTAGAGTTACAGTATCGTGCTGCTAGCTTTGTTTGCTTTTAGTCTTCCCAAAAATAACCATTTAGTTAGACAACGGTCAGCAAATTTTTCTATAAAGGGCAAGATAGTAAATATTTTAGGATTTTTAGGCCAACTTTGCTGTCATAGCAGGAAAGCAGTCATACAATAAATAATTATACATGGCTGTATTCCAATAAAAGTATTTATGCACACTGAGATTTGAATTTAAGTTTTATGTGTCACAAGAAATTATTATTCTTAAACTTTTTCCCCAGCCTCTAAAAATGTAAAAGCCGTTGTTACAGCAGGCTGGATTTGGCCCATGGGCCATAGTTTGCTGACATCTGTACTATACTGTTTGGGCATTTTTCCTTAAATTTTCAAGAAATTTTTCAGGAAATTTGGTAAATCCCCTTTTAGATAGCAATTTTGTCAAGGTTTTAAGGAATCAATTAGCACATACTAATGAACTTGTTCCCTTGATAGAGCTCTCTGTGATTTAATTTTCACATAAAAGTTCTTAAAGAAGAGACCCGGAGAGCCTGCAATCTAACCGCTTTGGAACAGGTTTGTGCTGGTGACATTGGAGAAAGACAAAAAGCAAAGTGAGGAAGAGGTTCCTTTGCTAGGCATTATTCCAGGAGCATGGGAAAGGCCAGTACATCGGTGAGCTTCATGGATTTGTAAATCTTTAGAACGTGAGATGAAAAAGGGAACAGGAGGAGTGATAAATAATTTGTTTCACTCATAGCCTAGACAAACCTGCATTTTCAGTTTGCATTTGAGCATGAATATAACTTCAGATGTGATTTTACATTCAGGGTGTCCTCCATAGCAATCGCTCTATTGATTTACTGATGCCTCCACACATGTAAATCTGAGCAACGTTCATTTGCACAACTCTATTGGCTCTACAGGGAATGATTCACTTTGCTGTTTAAATACCTATTAATTGCTCTTCTGAGGCCTTTGTGCATCTTACATTATCATACATTTACGTATAATCAGGACACCGATATTTTATCCCCTCTGGCTAGGTAGAGAAGAGAGACTAAAGCAAATGATAAGGAAATATAAATTTTCAAAGGAAAGGAACTCACGGTGCTCTGATTTCAACTGGAGCATCTGCTCGGTTGGTCGGCTGTTATTTCATGGCCACAGAATGTGCAACTATATAATGTTTATTCCACTCAATGGATTTTTAAACATTAATATATTGAGGTGATATCCACACACAAATATCTTACCCATTTTCACTTTGTTTCCTTTTATTTACTTATCCATTTTGTTCTCTTTCCTTCACACTCATCATAATGTCATGGCTAATCTTTTCTGTTCTTTCCTTTGGAGCATTTCTTGCTTTTATAGAGTTCTTCATTGGGATCATTTCTTAGCATCTAAATTCTTGAATCATTTCAGTTCTTTGATGAGAGAGTAGGGCCACAGTTGTTGTTCGGCACGAAGAGAGGAGGTCTATGAAATCAGCTTAACACAGTGACAGACACATAGGAGGGACGCGGTGCGTGCTGGTTGAGTTTGATGGATCTCATCTGATAATGCAACCAAATACGAAACACATATGTACAAATATAAATGAGAAGCAACTGCAGGAGAAAAGATGACTTTTCTAGGGATCTCAGTTGTCATCAGGCTCCTGGCACGAAATAGAGGCACAAGTACTTGGATGATTTGAAGCAAATTTAATGAGGGGACTGTTTGCAAAAGCTTGGTCGTGTGCTAATTGGGACCAGTATCCAGGTGGACAGGGAGGGCCATCCAGCAAGAGCTGTGACTTTCAGACATGTGTCCCATGACAACCTCATAGGGTAAAAGTTAGGGGAACACTCTGACTCTTTTTCCTCTCTCTTCTTTCTTGCTGGTGCTTCCTAATGGGCAGGACACAAGCGGAAGCCAGGCAGGTCAGCTTCCCAGGGCACAGGGCAGGGTGGGGAAGGACAGAGGAATTTTAGGAATCAAGTCTGAAAAGGTAATCGCCAAACTGGGTTTTGGTCCAGGATCTGCCACTTGATTCCTAAAATTAGTGAGATTCCTTTTGTCTAAATATTCGATTCCTCAAGCGTGTTCAGAGAAGAACAAGCAGGTCAGTGTAGCTGGAGAAGGGAGTTCTGGGGGAGAAAAGTCGAAGGAGATGCTGTTAGAGAGGGAGGGCACAGTTGGTGGATGCTGGTTAGGGAACTGGAGCCCATTGGAACCCATCAGACTTGGCTTTTTCTCAGAGAGGGATAAGACTGGGAGGGTTGGGGGCACTTAATCAGGGAAATGAAAAGACCTTACTTACTTAGGTTTTAACAAAATTACTCTTAGTAGAATATAGAGGGGTAAGGGCAAAAATAGGGAAACTAAGGAAACCATTGCAATAATTGCAAAACAGAAATAGTATTTTTGTTATCGCCAAATAGAAAAGAATATCGTGCTCTATAATGCTTATTGTTAGTGAAAAAAATTCAGGCAACATAAAAAATATTAAAAGGTCAAAATGAAAATTATCTCTAACCTCAGCATCTAGGTATAGCCACTATTAATATTTTGGCAGATAATATCTTCCAGAATTTTTTTAATCCAATGATGAAATCATAGTACATACACTTTTTCTGTACAACAAAATACTGTATACATCTATAAATACAAATGAATGTAGGTATACATCACAAAATTTAATAAAATGTATTCCATTATAAAGGTGTGCCACATTTATTGAACTAATTCCTCATTGATGGACATTTGGATTGCTTCACTGGCGTAAACAAAGCTGGGCCTCTTGATGGTAACCTTACTTGTCTTTTGGGTGTCCAAGTTCATCTTCCCTTTTGGTATCTTTTTGAAGCAGAGTGGGCCAGCACCATTATTTCTCTGTTAGTTTCTAGTTGGATAGACTGACATGCACAACTGATCAGCAAGTGGATGGTATTCTGTACCCAAGTCTCTTATCTGCTATTTCACAAATTTAACCAATAGCCTATGTTGCACTAATCTCTTATGAACACATAATATTCATATATACCTTTTGAGATAAAAATGTTTTTTCAAAAGGAAAAATAAGTCAGCTGCTGTAAGGATCTATCTCTAAATCTGAGCCCCAATTGGAATTTTTTGGTGGTACCAGCTTCTCATTCCCACTGGTATGAGGAGCCAAGAGGCCTGTCTTAGAACATAGATTAGTGCTGCTTTTGAACTCTAATCCCAGCATCTACCATATTTTAAAATGTGATTATGTCTCTATTTTGGCCCAGTGGAATGTATCTCCCATCACTGATGTTGATCACAGGATCCTTAGGGAGTGCAGGGGCCTGCCAGCCACAGCTGCTCAGGAGGAAGTATCAACAGTCATCCAGCAGATGGCAGTAGTTCCCAGATTTACAGAGCCGGAACAGCCCTTGCGACTTAGTCTGGAGTCACCGGAAGTGGTTGACCTTGAGAGCAGCTCCATTAGATTGCGTCAGATAGAGGGCACCTTCTATAGTTCAAAGTCCCAACCAACATGGGAGAGGGCAACTAATTTTAGATTTTTTTTCTGTTGCAACCAAACGTCCACAAACAAAAACAGATATTTCTTCAGCGATCTTTGGCGTTTATAACATTTTATTTACAATGCTGTGTCAAAATGATGCAAATAACTGGTAGATACATTTCTTTCCAAAATAAAATGAAATAAAGAGCTGGCAAATTCAGAAAGAATTACGACGATGAAAATTAGAGGAGTGGGTGATGAGAAAGGCTACAAACAAATTTGTCAGGACTTTTTTTTTTTTTTTTTTTTTTTTTTTAACATTACCCCTGAAAACTGTTTGGGTGATGTTCAAGAAAGTAAAGAACCTAATTTCTGACTGTACATTGATTATTTCGCTTGTTTAAGCACTTATTCACACAGTTTCCAAATTGTATATTTGATGTCTGTTTATGCCCAGGTAATTTCTGGGTGCTGGGGTTTTAGCAGTAAACAAGATCAATAGTGTCTCCGCCCTCATGAGGTATGTCTGTGGGAGAGTCTGTGAAATAAGTCTGTATCACATTATATTACATAAATACTATCATTGGTAATGATAAGTGTCAAGAGGAAAAGTGAAGGGCTAAGAGGGTGTAGAGGATGGTGGAAGCTGCTGCTTGGGATAGGCTATCAGGGAAGGCTTCTCTCAAAGAGAGATTTGAGCAGAATCCCTCCACGTCGAGGGAGTGACAAATGCAGAGGTCCTGGGGTGAGAGCCCAGAGGACACTGGAAGCTCACAGAAAGAGGCCCACTTAGTGGGAACATGGTGAGTGAGAAGAATGATAGGAAGTGAGGTCAGAAAGTTTGCCAGGGGTCAGAGCATGTCAAATCTTATAGGTCCTGAGGAAGACTTTGAATCTTATTCAAAGTTAAAGGCCAAGATGTTGAAATTTTGAGCAGCAAAATGACATGGCCTGACTTATATTTTAAGCAGGATTGCTGTTGCTACAGTGGTGGAGCTCAGTGGAGAGGAAGGAGAAGGAATAAGGAGGCAATTTTATATTGCTTTAAGGAGAACAGACATGAAAAGAAAAAAAAAAAGGTAGAGTGCCAAATGGAAATCATAGAACTTTGAAACTGGCGAGTCATTGAAGAACCTAGCCAGATTTCCACAATTTTCAGATAAGGAACTGACACCACCAGATTATGTGACTCTCTGAAGGTCTTACAGTCACCATGAGCGTTGGATTTATGGGACTCTCTAGCCAGTAATCCTTGCACTTCCTGTCCTCCTCTCTGTTGCAGAGACCCCACTTACACGTGTGCTTACACTGCTCCATTCTCACCCATTTTCTGTTGGTTCCTCTTGAGAGCAGTGTGAGTGTTGCTCCCCTGCTCCCAAGTGGGGAGTTTCTACATCAGTTCCCTGAGCTATTTCCTTATATAAGCCAAAAGTACTGGGATGCCTTTGCCTTTCTTAGTGCCTCAAGAACACTTTCTGACCGGGAACACCTGCTGTGTCCTGCTGCATGTCCCAGCCACATGTGTGAAAATCCTGCAGTTAGACTGAAGGCAGTCTGTGCAGTGACACAGTGGCCCATAGGGACGTGGTTGTAAACCGAACAGAGGTTAAGCAAGTTTGGGGATCAGTATCCCAGACTCAATCTATTGCAGTCGGCTCCCACAGGGTCTTTGCTTCATATCTGCTACTACTCTATCGTGCCCCCAAATGCGCAAAAGTATTTGGGGGCATGATAGAGTAGTAGATTTCAACTGGGGGTGATTTTGGTCCCCAAAGAATATTTGACAAGCCTGGAGACATTTTTGGCTGTCACACCTTGGGGTAAAGTGCTACTGGCATTTAGTGGGTAGAGACTAGGGATGCTGCTAAATATGAATACCTTGCAATGCACAGAACAGCCCCCTACAATGGAGAATTATCTAGCTCTAAATGTCAATAGTACTGAAGTTGAGGAACCCTGCTATAGAACAAAATCAAATTTAAAAACCTAACCCCTGTTCAAAGTAAAGTGGCAATCAGCTGGGAAATTAACTGACATTTAAAAAAACAAGCATTTCTCAAACTTTTTTGGACTACCACTTATAATAAGTATATGCAATTTACATTGCAACCTAGTACACACAAACATAAACAGTCATTTCTCTGTATTCATGGAGAATTGATTCAAGGACTGTTTCCCACCCCCCCACCAACAAATACCAACATCCAAAGATGCTCAAGTCTTTTATATGAAATAGAGTAGTATTTTCATATAACCTGTGTACACTTTCCTGTATCCTTTAAATATTTATCTCTAGATTACTTATAATACCTAATACAATGCAAATGCTATATAAATCACTGATGTACTGTATTGTTTAGGGAATAATGACAGTAAAATAAAGTCTGTGCATGTTTAGTATAGACATAACCATCCATATTTTTTTCCAAATATTTTGGATGTGTGGTTAGTTGAATCTGCAGCTGCAGAACCCACTGATCCTGATGTGGAGGGTCAGTTGTATAGAAGTACATGTGCATATGTGCAAATGTGTCACAGACACAATACTCACCATTGCTAAATGCAGGACTTTATATTTTCTCATACCCTTCAGTTCCAATTTTTAAAGTGTGGTCATGTCCCATTGAATTACTTTTGTAATTCACTAATGGGTTTAAAATCTGTAATACTGAACTAAACACAGTCATGCATTGCTTAACAACAGGGATACATTCCGAGAAATGCACCATTAGGTGATTTCCTTGTTGTGCAAACATCCTAGAGTTGTACTTAGACAAACCTAGATGGTATAGTCTACAGCACGCCTAGGCTGTATGGTATAGGTTATTGCTCCTGGGCTACAAACCTGAACAGAATGTTACAGTACTGAATACCACAAGCAAATGTAAGCAGTGGTAAGTGTTTGTACAATTACACATAGAAAACGTACAGTCAAACTGTGGTATTATAATCTTATGGGCCTACCATTGTACATGGGTTCCATCATTGACCAAAATGTCACTATGTGATGCATGACTATATATAAGGATACTGAATAAAGTAAGGGTGTATTAGGTATGCAAGTTACCAAAAGGATCAGCCATTCATTTCACAAATATTTTGTTGTTGTTGTTGTTGCCCAGGCTGGAGTGCAATGGCACGATCTTGGCTCACTGCAACCTCCACCTCCCGAGTTCAAGCAGTGTCTCCTGCCTCTCCTAAGTAGCTGGGATTACAGGTGCACGCCACCATGCCTGGCTAATTTTGTATTTTTAGTAGAAACAGGGTTTCACCATGTTGATCAGGCCAGTCTCGAACTCCTGACCTCATGTGACCCACCTGCTTTGGGCTCCCAAAGTGCTGAGATTACAGGCGTGAGCCACTGCGCCCGGCCCACAAATACTTATTTTTTTTTATTTTTACTTTTTAAGAAGGAATCTCCCTCTGTTGCCAGGCTGGAGTGCAATGGCACAATCTCGGCTCACTGCAACCTCTGCCTCCTGGGCTCAAGTGATTCTTGTGCCTCAGCCTCCCAAGTAGCTGGGACTACAGGCATGTGCCACCACGCCCAGCTAATTTTGTATTTTTAGTAGAGACGGGGTTTCACCATGTTGGCCAGGATGGTCTGGATCTCTTGACCTCGTGATCTGCCCACCTCAGCCTCCCAAAGGTCTGGGATTACAGGCATGAGCCACTGTGCCCGGCCCGAATACTTATTTTTGCCAAACCCTTTTTGAAAAGAGCTGAGGCAGCCCTTGCCCTCCAGGGGTCATAATCCAGTCCAGTACATAAACACACATACACAGCTACCCATATGGTGACACACAGATATCAAGAAAATGCTCTGCAGCACAGAGGAGGGGTGATGCTGGTTTTGTGGGTCAGGGAACTGGGAGGTAGCGTGGCCAAGTTTTCATTTCACGGTGACTTTGGGGATGACTGGTAAAAGTTAAGTGGAATTTCTCCAAAGGGGCAGGCGATGAGAAACAAGAGAATCAGGCAGAAGGTTTTCTGGGTTGAGTGTGGAGGGAGGTGTTGGAGAATAGCCACAGATATTGTCCAGACGCCAAAAGGCATAGGGGCATAGAGGCAGAAAGTAGAAACCCATCCTGCAGCTCACTGTTGGGCTAATATAAAACCACCTCCACTGGCTTGTTGCTCTCCTGCTCCTCCTTGCTCAGGATAAAGGCCATATGATGGCCTGACATTCCCCATCTTTCACAATTCAGTCCCCGCCAACCCCTCGATTTATTGCTCCTGGCTTTATAGCATGAGCCCTCCATGCCAGCAGATGGTATACCAGCTATCCCAACTGTCTCCAGAAGGCTTTTTGGCTATTCCATCTCCTCATCTTTTCTCTGATCAGTAAGTTCCAGGTAGTTTGTGTTTTCTCAAGGTGTAGGTTTCAAATCACTGCAGAAACTCTTCCATTGGAAAGCAACCCATGGTGAGTTCACCCACCACACAATTCCATTTGTTATTCCGACAGTGAATTCTCAGTCTTAGCATTTCCTGATTCCCTCTCTGATGGAGAATGACTTTGCGATGCTTCAATGCTTGGAAGCCCTCAGCTGCGCTCCTGGTTCCTCCTCCGTCTTTGTCTTGCTTTAGTCAATATGCCAATACCAATTTGAAAATGAGAACCAGTTACTCTTGTTCGTATTTATTTCAAAAACGTTTCTTGGACACAGATTAATCTTATGACCTAGAGAGAGGCTGTCTTGCTCCTGTCACAGGCTGTCTATGAGGTTTTCTTCTAATGTCGCGAATGGTTATGGGTCAGTGAAGACTCAAGCCAGGCTTCTTTCCCTGATTTAAGACTGACTGTCTTTGCCTGACCTTATATACAAAGTAAGGGAGGTTTTCTTCACTGTGGGACACTAATGGGTCCCTCCCCAGCTTAGTTACCACTGATCTTCTCTGACCACAATGAAGCCTGTCTACCAGAGCCAGGCTTTTGGAATATGAGTTTACTCAAGAGATTTGAATATCTTTTTAAACCATGGATATTCATTTCCACTCATGTAGAAACGTGATTTGAGACAGTTCCACCTGACACACGTTTTTAATTAAAAGAAGTATGATAACATAATCAGAAATCAAATAGAGATAGCAGACATGATTATATCAAGACTAGAGATGAGATAGTTGCTTAAGCCCTTGAAGTCACTCAACTTTGAGCTTCCTAGAAATCAAGGTCTTACAGAACTCTTAATGTCCGATCAAAAAATGCAAACCAGGCCAGGTGTGGTGGCTCACACCTGCGATCCCAGCACGCTGGGAGGCCAAGGTGAGAGGATTGCTTGAGCCCAGAAATTCAAGGCCAGCCTGGGCAGTGTGGTGAAACCCTGTCTGTCTCTACAAAAAACAAGTAGTTAGCTGGTGCCTGTAATCCTACACTTTGGAAGGCCAAGGCAGGTGGATCACTTGAGGTCAGGGGTTTGAGACCAGCCTGGCCAACACGGTGAAAGCCCGTCTCTACTAAAAAAATATATATATATGTATATATAAATTAGCCAGGCATGGTGGCACATGCCTGTAATCCCAGCTACTTGGGAGTCTGAGGCAGGAGAATTGCTTGAATCCAGGAGGGAGAGGTTGCAGTGAGCCAAAATTGGGCCGCTACCCTCCAGCCTGGGCAACAGAGCAAGACTCTGTCTCAAAAAAAAAAAAAATAAGTTAGCTGTGCTCAATGGTGCACACCTGTAGTCCCAGCTACTCCGGAGAATCATTTGAGCCTGGGAGGTTGAGGCTGCCGTGAGCCCTGGTTGTGCCTCTGGACTCCAGTGTGGGTGACAGAGCAAGACCCTGTCTCAAGAAAAAAAAAAAAAAAAGTAAAAAAAATGCAAATGAGTTTTTCAGTGAAAATAATTTTTTTTCTGGATACATAAGAAGAAATTACCAAATGAATCATTGTATAAAGAATATTGAGTGTTATGATGAATGGTGACTTTCAAAGCAGTTTTATAGTAGATGAGAAAATATTTTTTGTATGGCTAGATTTTTACTGATCCTCATTAAAAATTAAGGGTGTTAATTTGAATTGTAGTTGAGTGAATGGCATTTCTACAGGGATGATTGAACTTGACAGAAGGAAAACCCTTAGAAAATTAGAAGCATTGATGATTAACATGCCCCTTATAATTATTCGGCAAATTTCTCATGTATAGTTTAGAGTCCGTCACCTAATATACATTCTTCTGTTGAATACCAGAGTTTTTCTTTTAAACCACAGTTCAACATGATTTTTCTAAAGCATCTTAATTATTTTTAGTTCAGACACTCTCTCTGAAGGTAGTAAAACTTCCTTTTCCTTTCTAATTTGTCTCGACTAAGTCAGATACAATCTAGATAAATCACCCCTTGGATTCTGTATTTCAATATCAAGTATTCATTTATTTGCCTACTTGCTTGTCTGTGTAGAAATCACCAGGTTCAGTCCTAAAGTTTTTTCTTTATACTATAAAAATTTTGTCAGTTTAGACATAGGAGTAGGTCTCTAAGCTGAAACATTAGTCCTTTCAAACCATTCTCAAGGTTTCGTTGTGGCTAGTTTTTGTTTCCCCAGCCCAGATAAGTTTTATTTTTATGTTTTTCGTTCATATTTTTGTTTCCATTATTCTGGTAAATACCAAAAAAACACTCATCATCTCTTAGTTTGGATTTTGTTTTCTATATCCACATCCATACACGTAATTTTCCCTCCTATTTTCATCTCTTTGACATTTTTCTTAGCATTCTGAGAGAACTTCTCAAGTTCATCCCCTACATCACTGATTCAAGCTTCTACAGTATTGATTTTGTTTCTTATTATTGTAGGTATGGATTTTTATTCTCCTAATAAAATTTAGGCTTTGTTACATTGTTTTGTATTGTGAGTTATTTTAAGTGTAGTAAAAAATATCAGGAACAACTGTATATTCATGACCCAGCTTTATAAAATCTTAATAGGTGCCACATTTTTTTCAGTGGTAGAGAAAAAACATTACAGGTACAGGGGCAGCCCCTGAGTACTTCCCAACACTATTCCCTTCCCGCTTCCTGAGAGGTGCTTGAATCTGGTGTTTATGATTCCCCCCTATCACTTTTAATTCTTGTACCAACATGCATATATTTATTTGCAAACTTTATGATACTGTTTAGAATGTTTTAGCATTTTTTATAAATGCTATGACATGGCAAGTATCCTTTTGCAAGTAATTTTTCTCTACAATCTTATGTTTTTGACTTTCATGCAAGTTGAATTGTAACATTCTAGTGGATTCAGTGTTAATGTTGTATAACATTCTACTATATGAGTATACCGTAGTTGGACATTTAAGTTGCTTCAAATTTTTTTCATTACAAACCATATTACAATGAACAGTCTTATGTACGTTTCCTTGTGCATGTGTACAAGAGCCTTCTTCAGCATGTGCTTTGAAGTGCAACTGTTATATTGTAGTACATGCATATCTTCAGCTCTACTACCTATTATAAAATTCTCCCTCAGTTTCACTGCTATCTTCACTCCTGCTGACAGTACATTTGAAGTTCTTACTCCACATCCTTGTCAACACTTGGTATTATCAGACTTTTAAATACCAATCTGATGAATGTAAAATGATATATCATTATTATTTTGAATTGTACTTCTCCATTTCTAATGATGTTAAGCATAACTTTATAATCTTATTAGTCATCCTATGAATGGACTGTTTATATGCTTTGTCCATTTTTTTGGTATAAATACCCATGTATATCAATTATATATTTAGCATACAATTTTATATATGTAGTAAATATTAAATATATATTTAAATACTAATCCTTAGCCAATCATATGTTGCAGGTATCTCCTATAAGTCTGTGACTTATCTTTCATTCCAGTTATGGTATTCACTAGGAAGAAGTATTTTAATTTAATGTAGTTAAACATCTTAAGTTTTTTCTTTTTGATTTATGCTTTCTGGCTAAAAACAACTTCCTTTTCCCAAGATCATTAGGCAGTATCTTATATTTTCTTCTAAAAGTTTAAAAATTTTGCTTTGCATATTTAGGGTGTTAATCTACCTTGAATTCACTTTTATATGGAGAACCTACTTTAATAATTTTTTTCCCCATATAGATAACCAGTTTCCCCAGCACCAAGAATTAAATCATTCAGTCTTTCCCCTATTAATTCGTAATGACATCTTTCTGGTATATCAGGTCTTCGTACATTTCTGGATCTGTTTCTGAGTTCTATACTCTGTCAGTTTCTTTATCCCTACTTTAATACCACAGTGTTTTAATTTCTTTTTTCTTTTCTTTTCTTTTTTTCTTTTTTTTTTTTTTTTCTTTTTTTTTTTTTGTGTATGTGTGAGATGGAGTCTCACTCTGTTACCCAGGCTGGAGTACAGTGGTCTGTTCTCGGCTCATTGCAACCTCAAACTTCCTGGGTTCAAGTGACTCTCCTGCCTCAGCCTCCCGAGTATCTGGGCTCACAGGCGCCTACCACTATGTCTGGCTGATTTTTATATTTTTCGTAGAGATAGGGTTTCACCATGTTGGCCAGGCTGGTCTCGAATTCCTGACTTCAGGTGATCCGCCCACCTCAGCCTCCCAAAGTGCTAGGATTACAGGCATGAGCCACTGCGCCCAGCCTTACACAGTGTTTTAATTTCTACCACTTTATGAAGTCATGATATCTGGTAGATGATTTCAGTCCTCATTGTCCTTCATAATGCCTTTTCTTTTTTTTTTTTGCAGACACAGTTTTACTCTGCCACCCAGGCTGGACTGCAGTGGCGCAATCTTGGCTCACTGCAACCTCTGCCTCCCAGGTTCAAGTGATTCTTGTCCCTCAGCCTCCCAAGTAGCTGGGATTACAGGCACCCACCACCACACTAAGCTAATTTTTTTTTCTTTTATAACTTTTATTTTAGTTTCAGAGGTACATGTGAAGGTTTGTTACATAGATAAACCCATGTCATGGGAATTTGTTGTACAGATTATTCAATCACCCAGGCATGAAGTCCAGTACCCAATAGTTATATTTTCTGCTCCTCTCCCTCTTCCCACCCTCCATCCTCAAGTAGACCCCAGTGTCTATTGTTTTTCTTCTTTGTGTTCATAAATTCTCATCATTTAGCTTCCACTTATAAGTGAGAACATGTAGTATTTGGTTTTCTGCTTCTATATTAGTTTACTAGGGATAATGGCCTCCAGCTCCATCCACATTTCTGCGAAAGACATGATCTTATTCTTTCTTAGGACTGCATAGTATTCCATGATGTATATGTACCAGATTTTCTTTATCCAATGTGTCATTGATGGGCATTCGGGTTGATTCCATATCTTTGCTATTGTGAACAGTGCTGCAATGAACATCTGCATGTATGTGTCTTTATGGTAGAATGATTTATATTCCTCCGGGTCTATACCCACTAATGGGATTGCTGGGTTGAATGGTAGCTCTACTTTTGGCTCTTTGAGGAATCGCCATATGGATTTCCACAATGGTTGAACTAATTTACACTCCCACCAACAGTGTATATGTTCCCTTTTCTCCACAACCTCACCAGCATCTGTTCTTTTTTTTTTTTCTGGGTTCTCACTGGGATTTAATATCATGGTTTAGTGTTCATCATGCTCATTTTTTTAAAAATTATAACTTTAAGTTCTAGGGTACATGTGCACAACTTGCAGGTTTGTTACATATGTATACATGTGCCTTGTTGGTGTGCTGCACCCATTAACTCATCATTTACATTAGGTATATCTCTTAATGCTATCCCTCTCCGCTCCCCCTACCCCATGACAGGCCCCAGTGTGTGATGTTCCCCATCCTGTGTCCAAGTGTTCTCATTGTTCAATTCCCGGCTAATTTTTGTATTTTAGTAGAGACCGTGTTGGCCAGGCTGGTCTCAAACTCCTGACCTCAAGTGATCTGCCCACCTCAGCCTCCCAAAGTGCTGGGATTACAAGCATGAGCCACCGGGCCTGGCCCACAATGCCTTTTCTTTTCTTGATTCTTTGCTTTTCAATAGAAATTTTAGAATCAGTTTTTCAATTCCATGAAAAATTCCGTTGGGATTTTAAAAATTGAAAACATATTGAATTTTAAAAATGAAAATTATATCGTATTTATAAACTAATTTTGGAAGAACTGACATCTTTATGATATAGAATCATTGATTTAATAACCACATTATATCTCATCTAGATTTTCTTTGAGTCTTTTAGTGTACCTTAGTAATTTTCTCCATTATGGAGAAAATTCTGAAACTTAAACAGTCTAAAATTCATCAAATATATTACCCTCCTTTCAAACAATAATAACACAATAATGATGAGACAGGTTAGTTCCTTCCACTCCCTTCGTGGTCCGGAACTGGGGTAGTTCGTTTCACTCAGCCCATCACTGGCCACTCCTCATGGGAGGAAGAGTGCAGGAACCAGAAGTTCTTTATAGCTTTTGTTAGATTTATTCCCAAGTCTCTTACATTCAGAAGTCTGTTTAAGCTTTTTTGATCAAGATTTTTAATATTGTTCAAATCTCATCTATCCTTATGCATTTTTTGTTAGCTTGATCTATCAATTACTAAGAGGATACATTACAGTTTCTCACTCTATCTCCCTACACCTCTCTCAGTTTTATTCTTGATATGTATGTGAGGCTGTGAGATTAGGTGCATATGAGTTTAGTATCATGTTGTATTCCTGGTGATTCTTTTAATCATTATTTAATAACCATCTTATCAGTAATGATACTTTTTTTTCCCCCTTAACATTTATATTGTCCAGTAATTATACAGGTACTAGCTTTCTCTTATCTATTGCCTGGAATATATATTACATTCTTTTACTTTTGATGTTTCTGTAGGTTGTGTTTTAGATACGTTCTGGAAATAGCATGTAGCTCAAATGTATTAAATCCAATATGACAAGCACTGTTTTTTTGGTTTTTTGTTTGTTTGTTTTTTTGAGACAGAGTCTCGCTCTGTCGCTCAGGCTGGAGTGCAGTGGTGCAATCTCGGCTCACTGCAAGCTCCGCCTCCCAGGTTCACGCCATTCTTCTTCCTCAGCCTCTGGAGTAGCCGGGACTACAGGTGCCCGCCACCATGCCCGGCTAATTTTTTGGTTTTATTTTTTTTTAGTAGAGACGGGTTTTCACTGTGTTAGCCAGGATGGTCTCAAAGCACTGTTTTTTAAATGACAAGTTTATTGCATTTATGGTTATAATGGCTGACATGTATTATTTATTTCTAGAGTCTTATTTTGTGCTATTATATTTACTCTGCTTTTTCCATTTTTTTATTGGAGAAGGATTTTTGTTTCTCCTGTTTTCCTATTTTATTTTTTATTTTTTTTATTATTATTTTTTGAGATGGAGTCTTGTTTTGTCACCCTGGCTGGAATGTGGTGGCACAATCATAGCTCACTGCTGCCTTGACCTCCCAGGCTCAAGTGCTCCTCCTACCTCAGCCTCCCAAGTAGCTAGGACTACAGGTACGTGCCACCATGCCTGGCTAATTTCTTTTAATGTTGTTTTGTAGAGATGGGATCTTACTATGTTGTCCAGTCTGATCTTGAACTCCTGGTCTCAAGTGATCCTTCTGCCTCGGCCTCCCGAAGTGTTATGGTTACAGGCATGAGCCACCACACCCAGCCCGTTTCCATTTTCTATAGGATTGACTGTATTTCTTAGTCCTTTCTTCCTCTGTATTAGGATGGAATATACATTATTTTATTTACCATCCATACATTGTTAACGCTCACACTTAAACAGTCTAAAGTTCATCACAATCTATTACCCTCCTCTCAAACAATAATAAAACAGTAATGATGAGACAGATCAGTTCCCTTGACCCCCTTTGTGGGCTGGAACTGGAGTGGCTGGTTTCACTCAGCCCACCGCCGGCCAGTCCTCGCGGGAGGAAGAGTGCGGGAACCAGAGCAAACGAATGCTGGCACTGGCTAGTCGCTCCTCTCTGGCGGAGCAGGCTTTGTGCGGGCCCCACAGCAGCGTCCAAGCATGTTACCACCAATGCTCTTTCAGCTCTGCCATCCAGGGACAGCCAATAGCCAACCAGCTTAGTAGAGGGTCAGGGTGGCAGCCCCAGCCCTCTCGGCACCCGGGTTCTTGTTCGGGGTCCAGGAAGAATCAGGTCACACAAACTGTTTGAAAGGTGATGAATACAGAAGACTTTATTGAGCAGTGGGTGGCTGTCAGCGGAAAGGGAGGCTGGAAAGGAGATGGGAAGGTGATCTTTCCCTGAAGCCCAGCCATCTCCGGCTAGGCCCATTTCTGAAGCCGCACCGTCTGAAGTTAGCCATCTATCCATCTATTTGTAGTCTCCAGCACTCAGTTGCTTCTCTGCTCACCGTTCAGCTGCTTGTATCCTCGCTGCTCAGCCACTCGTGTTGCTCTGCCAGCTGAAGTCTTATGGGCAGAGGACAGGGGCGAAGCAAGCCAAAAAGGCAACATTTGGTTGGAAAAACCGGGTCAGCTGTTTTCACTTAGGGCTGTGGTTCCAAGCCTAAGGGTGGGGTTTAGCTAGGAGCCCAGCCCTTCTGTATCAATAGGGTCTTAGCAGTTTCAGTCCAAATCAATTCCTTCTTGTGTTACATGTTACTTTTCGGTATTTTTGTTCTACCTTGTTTAGTAACCACATTTTTTTCAACTCTAATGCTTGTTTAGATTTATTTACAGATTTACCACTTTCTGTGCCCACAACTCTTCGCATCTTACTCTTTCCTTCTTTTTCTTGAAATATACTTTTAAATAAATGTTTAAAGATCTGTTAGTGATAAACTGTCTCAGGCTTTATGATCATGTCTTTGTTTCACTGTTACTGTTGAACAACCATTTAATTGAATGTAGGGTTTATTTTATTTTATTTTGTTTTTTGAGATGGAGTTTCGCTCTTGTTGCCCAGGCGGGAGTGCAATGGCACGATCTCGGCTCACTACAACCTCTGCTTCCTGGATTCAAGCGATTCTCCTGCCTCAGCCTCCTGAGTAGCTGGGATTACAGGTCTGTGTCACCACACCCAGCTAATTTTGTATATTTAGTAGAGGCGGGGTGTCTCCATATTGGTCAGGCTGGTCTCGAACTCCCAACCTTAGGCGATCTGCCCACCTCGGCCTCCCAAAGTGCTGGGATTACAGGTGTAGGCCACCATGCCTGGTCTTTTTTTTTTTTTTTTTTTTTTAGAGACTGGGTCTCGGTCTGTCACCCAGGCTGGAGGGCAGTGGTATAATCATAGATCACTACAGCCTGAACTCCTGAGCTAATGGGATTCTCCTGCCTCAGCTCCCCCACTGAGTAGCTGGGACTACAGGTGTGAGCTACTGTGCCTGGCTAATTTTAAAATTTTTTTTCTGAGAGACGGAGTCTCACCATCTTGCCCAGGCTGGATATAGGATTTTGTCTGTACGATTATTTTCTCCTAGCACTTTGTCTTTAAAGAGTGAGAAGAGAGGGTCTAAGTGTCTCTGGTTTGAACAACTTGCCCATCTGAATACCTAAAGGAGAACTGAAGCATGGTTGGTACTCAAATGTGAAGCCACTTTAAGGAACAGAGAAGCTTCACAGACTCAACTGCTCACATCTTAGCTTCAACCCTCTTGCTGTGCGCTGTAGGCGTGTAAGTCTCCCTCCCTACTGGACTGTGAGCCACTGACAAGCTACATCTGCTCTCTTTGCCATCTCACTCTCCCTGATCTAGCTCCTGATTTCTCAGTGCAAGATGTGAATTGAGCCCTCTTTTTTAGGGAGCCAATTGGAGACCATACTACATATGTCAATTTTCAGTCAGTTACCCTGTCTCTCCAAATGATTTATCTTTTCATCTTTGCTTTTCTAGCGGATCATCCCCATAAGGACACAAACGTGTGTTCTCTACTCATAGAAAAAGACTCTCCTTATGCTCACAACCCGCCACCTACCATTCCATCTCCCTGCTTTCCTTCAAGCTAGAGTTATTGTGTTTCCATTCACTGTACCCACTCTTTAAAAGCCTCCTATTCATTCTTCAACCCATCCCAACCTGCTCCCACCCCCAACTACTCATATGAAAACACCAATGATCCACATTTTTTCTGAACATAATATTGTCCCATAAACATATCACATGCCATTACATTTCCTTTTAAAAAGTGCGAATGATAAGGAATGTGATATGTACTGCCAGATTATCCCACAGAAGGAGAGAGAGAGAGAGAACCCGCCAAAGTGCAAGCTTCCTTTCAAAAGCCATATCCTCTTGATGCTATGGGCAATAGTTTTCTCCCATTAACAGTCAGTTTACAATTGCTGGCCGGGCGCAGTGGCTCACGCTTGTAATCCCAGCACTTTGGGAGGTTGAGGCGGGTGGATCACGAGGTCAGGAGATCGAGACCATGGTGAAACCCCATCTCTACTAAAAATACAAAAAATTAGCGGGGCGTGGTGGCGGGCACCTGTAGTCCCAGCTACTCAGAGAGGCTGAGGCAGGAGAATGGCGTGAACCCAGGAGGCGGAGCTTGCAGTGAGCCGAGATTGCGCCACTGCACTCCAGCCTGGGCGACAGAGCGAGACTCCGTCTCAAAAAAAAAAAAAAAAAAAAAATTGCTACCAAACTTCCAGTGAAAATGACTGACTAGATACATAGATCATATCAGATTATAACTGCGGTCTTTCAACTAACATTTATTTTGCATTTACCATGTGCAGAGCACCCTGCAAGATTTGGCTCATATAGAAAACATTCACTCACTCATTTACTCACTCACTCATCTAACAAATACATATTGAGTGCCTGCTGTGTACATAGCACTGAATACCTAATGTCCGCCACCATTTCAGATGTTTAGAAATGTTTTCATCACCTGTCTGAATTTTACACTGCCCACCCCCCCTCCAGTCCTGAAGTATTGCCACAGAAGGTTGCCAGGAAATTACTATTCATTATTCTCTAAACTTACAAATGCTCCAAGCCTGAAATCTCTCGCACACCATGATGGAAAGATGGCCTTGGGTTTTCCTGCTGTGTTCACAGCCGCTTCCCCCATTATGCTTTGCCTATGTATCTCCTCCATCAGCAGGTGGCAGAGAAGCAGGTGCATAACACCTTGGTCTCTGGCCATCTGCTTAACTTTCCACGGTCCCATTATCTTTAGAAAGGGAGACTCCGAGAGAGAAAGACGCAGTGGCATGTGTTTGGTTGACTGGCTTATGTACTTCAAAAGGCAACACCCCACAGGGGTTATGCACTATTTGCGCTTCTGCTGTGTGGACGTGCATAAAGATAAAGGCATCTGAGAAGCTTTGAGGTGAGGGCTCTGGAAGTCACTGGGTGCCTGAGGTGCCATTCTTAGGCTGTGGTCAAATAAGAGTTTCATGAAATGTGCTGAGCATAAAAGAACAACATATCTGCCTATGGTCGGTACTTAGAGTTACTTTCCCCCACCAGTCCCAACCCTACCATCATAAAAACAAAATGCTGCATTCATTAGATTCATTCAGATTTGAAGGGACTGGTTCCAGCAGATTATTTGGGGGAAAGGGAGGAGCAAGGGAAGCCATCCACATCTTTGCAGCCCCTGAGTTCTTGCGCTGGCTGGTGTTGAGCAGGCCTTCTTCATGCAGAACCCAGCTACTAGGTAAGTCACCCAGTAGCTCTTGTGACTCATTCACACTGCATGTACTCAGTTGCAATATCTTTTTAATTAAAATTTTTATCTTTATAGAGTTGAAGTGTTGCTATGTTGCCCAGGCTGGTCTTGAACTCCGGGGCTCAAGCAATCTTCTCACCTCAACTTTCCAAAGTGCTGGGATCACAGGTGTAAGCTACCACGTCCAGCATCAGATTCAATATTTTCTAAGATAGGGTCTAACTGAGCTGTTTGATCACCATGTTTCAATTAGGAATGCATTAGCTGCTGCAGCTCCAGCTATCACAAGCACCTTCACTGCCTAAGCAAATGTAGAAAGCTGGGAGGTTCCAACAGGCGTCCACGTGCATCTTAGTGACCCAAACTGTCATATGACTCTCCCTACCCCCACCCCGTGAGCAAGGGGGACTTAAAAATCCAGTATTTCGCTTCTGTAATATCTACAGCAGAAGCAGGTGAGAGAGGAGGGAGCTGAGGTTGGAATATCTACCTTACCTTCCAGCGTAAGCACAGATTGTCACACCAAGGACCCTCAGAGATGGCTGCTCTGAATGTGGTCATTATCAGATCAGGCATAGATCCTGGTTCAGTCATTTTTTTGGCCAGGGTAGCAGGACTGACTTTACTTAAAGCATATAGCCCAAGCCAAAGTGACTTAATGCGGAAGAGCCACTGGGAACATCAACTCCAGAGGGGCTCTGGGTGTGGATTGCTTTCCAGGAACATTCTGCAGAATGACATCCTTAAGATCCTGGAAAAGTGTGGCTCCCCTTGGGCCTGAACTTTTGCTGTTAAGAACCTAGATGAATGCTGCTGTCATATATTTTTATTATGCCTAAACTACTCCAAAAGTTCACTGTTTCTATTTTCTGTACATTCTGTAAGTTTCTAAAATGTGTCAGGACTGAGTGAGGTTTGGGTGGTACAACAGAAACCAAAATAGATAGTGTTGATTTCCTCAAGGATTTTACAGTCTGGTGGGAGAATTACATTTATGAAATCATCACATAAATAAGCATAAAATTACAAACTCATAATGCCGCTAAAGAGGAGAGCTATGAGAACATACCTGACCTTATTTGGGATACAAGGAAGACATCCCTAAGAAAGTGATTTTGAACAGAAATATGAAAGAATTAAAAAGGTAAAGGGATGGGCAGTGAGGGCTAAGATTTCTAAGCATAGAGAACAGCATCTGCAAAGGCCTTGAGTCAGAGGAAAGGATGGTTCATCCAAAACATTGAAAGAAGAGCCAGCGCAGCTGGAGCACGGTGAGAAGGAATACATTGGTGAGAGATGAGGCTCAAGCTTGCAGGGCCAAGTCACATAGGGTCTTGGGCAGACCTTGAAGGGACTCAAACCACAGGTCTGACCTGTCATTATTCCATCTAACCAACCAATTCTTGAACATTTGCACTGAAAGAGATGACCCAGTTTCTGTCTGTGGCTTACAGCCTCATGGAGAACCATTCTTATTCTGGTGGGTATTAGGGTTTTGAAGAGACGCAATTAATAGCACTTTTTGTTGCCCACTTTTGAAATCAGTTGAAAAATAAAACAACACAGTCAGCAGAGGAAGATGATAAGGATGAAGATGAAGCAGATGAATCAAATGCCATTCTTATTTCTAAAAAGGCTGGGTCAGGAGACGTAGCTCACTCTAAGAGCCAAAGTGAGCTTGCAAACTCCCTTCTGTCCAGTCCAGACTATGGGAGAACCCACTTGAGGGAAAGTTTGGGTTTGCACAGGAGTCAGACCTACCAGGCTATTGTTTTCCACTATGCTAGGTGGAGAGGGAAGGTAGGAAGAACTGAATTAATTAGTTCCAAATCGAATTCCTCCTCCCTCCCCAGGGTCCTTTTTTATTTTTGTTTTAGTTTTTTTTTTTTTTTTGTGAGATGGGGTCTCACTCTGTCACCCAGGCTGGAGTGCAGAGGCACTATCCCAGCTCACTGCAACCTCCGCCCCCCAGGCTCAAGCCATCCTCCCATCTCAGCCTCCTGAGTAGGTGGGATGACAGACACATGCCACTATGCCTGGCTAATTTTTGTATTTTTGTTAGATACGGGTTTTTGCCCTGTTGCGCAGGCTGGTCTCAAACTCCTGAGCTCAAGTGATCCACCCATTTTGGCCTCCCAAAGTGCTAGGGTTACAGGTGTGAGCCACTGCACCTGGCCCCCAAGGTCCTTTGATAGATCAGCTTCCCTCCTTCAGAAATGTGGACCTACTGCTTCCATTTAGCAGCCAAGTCACTGTCCCCATCTCTGTAGGCAGGGAAAGTGGTTGGACAAGAATCCAGCAGTACTTAGGGAGACTCTATTATCATGATTGGAACTCCAAGAGTAGGGAATACGTGTTCCTCCCTTGTTGTTGCTAAAAGACATTAAGAGAAGGGACTCAAAATACAACCTGGTCCTTTTGAGTGAAGATGGATTCCTATAAATGACAATGGATCACCTCCTACAGGAGAACACAGTGCTACAATCCCCAAAGCATGTGACTTCCATGCTGAACTAACTTCTGTTTGCTTTTTCATCCACATAAGTAAAATTCTCCAGTTGTTTCTTTTTGAAACCTTGCTTGATGTGACAGATGCCTGCAATATGTCCAAATTAAAAGGGTGGCTTTTAGGATCACAGAATGTTAGTGCTGGAAAGGATTTCAAGGTCATCAAGTCTAATCCCACTCCTTATTTTACTGGAAAACACAAGACCCAGAGAGATGAAGTGGCCTCCTCAAGGTCACCCAAGCCATTTATGTCCTTCTCCCAATTATTTGGATTCTATGACTAGCGATATTTCCAACTACATCATGTTGATATAGCTGAGAAACTCATTATTTATAGAAAACCTGTGATGCCTTTATTAAAACAAAGCACAGGTTTTTTTTATAAAATAAAAGTCACCCTTTTATCTATTAACAAAAAATTGTTTTTGTTTATTAACTTTTTTTTTTTTTTACAATGGAATAACCCCTGAACTAGTGGTTTGATTATTCTGGTTCTAATAAATGTCTCCTTTTTAATGTTCTCTTTTCCTAATTAACAAAGTGCCAAGTAGAAAGAGATAAGTTATGCACTTTAATTACAATAACCCCAGGCTACAGGGAGAATTCTTATCACTGGCTTGGACCGTACATTCTGTGCTCACTTAGAAATAACATTGGTAAAAACTTCCTGTAAGCTCTGGATTGGGGATCTGAGGTGGCGGGGCAGTCAGGAAACAGAAGTAGTGAGGCTTTAGTTCCCGGTTTCTTCCATCATGCTGTGCCTGGTTCTCTCTGTGCTCATTTCCTTTTTATTAAAAATGGGAAATGACTATTATCCTGGATTATTGTGAGAGAGGGAGTTTGGGATGCTGCAAAGAGGACTGGGTTGCAGCAGCAGGAGCCCAGAATTCTAGATCAGCTCTGCCACTAATGAGCTGCTTCTCTGGGTGAGTCTCATGGATTCTTTGAGCCTTAGTTGACTCCTCTGTAAAATAGGCTTGTTGTGTTAGCTGATCCCTGTGGTCTTTCTACGAAAGTTAAAATTACTTTGACTCTAAATCCTTGTGATTCCATGTTCCTTTTCCCTTTCTTCTTCCATACCCTATGTTTCCCCAAACTGAGTGAACTCATGTTTCAAAGAAATAGGTTACAAAAAGTGTCAAAACGGAAACAATTTTTACAAAGACCAAAGAACATTATCCATTGAAAAATATGCGCCTTATTTTACTTGTCGAAATGAGCAGAGAATCCAGGATTATTTCCATTCTCATTATGGTATCATTTCGTAGTAGCAGCAATTTGCTTGTGGTCCTTTTCTCTGAGGAGTCCCCTTCGAGAAACAGAATTTCTTTTTTTTTTTTGAGACGGAGTCTTGCTCTGTCGCCCAGGCTGGAGTGCAGTGGCGCAATCTCGGCTCACTGCAAGCTCCGCCTCCCGGGTTCACGCCATTCTCCTGCCTCAGCCTCTCCGAGTAGCTGGGACTACAGGCGCCAGCCACCACGCCCGGCTAATTTTTTGTATTTTTAGTAGAGACGGGGTTTCACCGTTTCAGCCAGGATGGTCTCGATCTCCTGACCTCGTGATCCACCCGCCTCGGCCTCCCAAAGTGCTGGGATTACAGGCGTGAGCCACCGCGCCCGGCGAGAAACAGAATTTCCTAGAGCAGATGGAGGGGCAGTAAGAGATCTCAGCCACCTACACTCTAACCCTTGGCTTCTCTAGGTTCCAGGTTCTTCTGACTGAACTATCTTTAGATACTTGATGCCAAAAAAAATTGTGCAATAGAATCTTATGGACATTGAACTAGAGTCATATTATCTGCTTCTAGAGTTAGAGCTTCCTCTAATGAGATGCATGATCTTGATTTTAAGTCAACTCTCTTCTGTGGCCTCGGTTTCCATGCTTGTGAAATGAGAAGATTGGGCTGGATGGTGGCTAAGATCTCTTTCCATTCTTGCTTCTAGCTTCATTTGGGGAAAAGGACAGGATTGGTGGCAGTTTTGGGGGTCTTTGGATTGGGAGGCAGAGTCCCACCATGTTGAGCAAGGGCAGGACATAGTTCAGCACTAGGGGAGTGTCTCCTCTCACTCCTCTCAAGGGTGTTGACCTTTGTTGAGTACATGAAGTGTTAGTGACATGGAGGAAGGAAAAATATATCAAGAAATCTAAAATATGGTTTCTGCTCTCAAAGGATTTACAGTCGAGTTGGTAAACACAAGGGCAAGAGTCTAAGGCCAGGAGCCCAGAAGATGTACACACCATCTTACACATGTGTTGACTTGATCAAGCATTGGGCATTTATGCTGATCGGAGGCATATATCCATGGCTGGGTAGCCCCACCAGGAGAAGATGAAGGAATGTCCTACAGGTCTTGGTGGCTTCTTACTTTGTGGAGTCACCATTTTCCCTAGAAGAGTCTGTTTTCTTTTTAAAATGTCGCTTGATTTTGGTCTTTTGATGGCACACATTCAGCTTTGTCTCCATAGAATGCATGCCCCCTGGGAGAATAGGTAGGCTGTGTGTAAGGAGATCGGAGTGGGAAAAAGATGACAATGGGAAAAAGCATTAACCAAAATCCTAGGGTAAGAAAATACAAGATACATTCAGGAGACAACTGGCAGACCAGTTTGGCTATTATGTAGCTTTTAAAGAATATTTTTTAAAAAACAGCAAAAACCTGAAAACGTAATTAGGATTCAGATTACGTAGCATGATGTAGTCAAAAGAGAGACCAAGGATAAAACCTAGCCCTGCCATTTCCCATCTGCCTGCCTTTGAGCAAGTTATTTAATCTCTCTGTGTCTATATCTCCACTTGGTAAAATGGAAGTAATAACACCAATTTTATAGTATTTTGTGAGGATTAACTTAAGCAATGTATGACAAGCTCCTGGCACACTAAGAATGATCAACATATGGTAATTTTCTCAAATTCTAGGATCTTTCTACCTCCACAGTGGCTTCTTCTGCAATAGGCAATTAGGAGAGCAGTCACCAGACAGACCTTGGATTTGAGTTCAGCTCAGCCAGTTATAAAGTCTTTGATTTTAGGCAAATTACTTAACTACTCTTAACTTCAGTTTTCTTATGTACAAAATGGGATTAGTCATACTTACCTTGCAAGATTATTGAAAAGTTTAGAAATATATCATGTTGAGCACCCAATAGTACCTGATAAGAAGAGGAGAGGGAGTAGAATTCAATAAATCATGGTGATGGGGGAAGGAGGAGGAAAAAAGGAGCTGTTTTAATTGAGAACCTTGAATTCTTGATGAAGAAGCTTAGAATTTATGTTGTAGGCAGTGGAGAGTCACTGAAGGTGATTTTTCAGATAGGAAACCATAGGATAAAGATGAAGAGAATCTTAACCTTGTTAAGAATGTGTCAATAAGGTGGACAGGGCAAGGAAGAACAGCCTGGAGGGAGAGAAGCCAACCTACTGAAGACAAAAGCCAGCTTGCTTTGTATGTGCTATATAATTCTTTTACTCCCAAATGGATTTCTTCTTCTGGAATCTAACAATTCTGAATATATGAGAGAGGCAGAGATAGAAACGGAGAGCGAGGGAAAGGACAGAGGGGAGAAAGAGAAAGAGAGAGAGGGGCCGAGAGAGAGCGATACAGTAGTTCCCTCTCCGTGGGGGATGGGTTCCAAGATCCCCAGGGGACACCTGAAACTGCAGATAATACTGAACCCTATATATGCAGCAGAACTAGCATAAATTTCATTTTCCTTCTTCACAGTTTCACAAATAGAAGATTCGTTCTTGCCATAGATCTTAGCAACCTCAGCATATGATTTTTTTTCTTTCCTTAATTCAGTTGAGAACTTTCACCTTTTAATTTAAAAGATGCACTTCATGGCTTCTCTTTGGCATATCTGAATCCCAGAATCACTGCTCTTGCACTGTGGGGCCATTATGAAGTCAGATAATGGTTACTGGAACATAAGCACTTCGATACCATGACAGTGAATCTGACAACTGAGACGGCTGCTGACCATGGGGCAGGGAGCATATGGAGCATGGATAAGCCAGACAGAGGGATAATTCATATCCCAGGCAGGACGGAGCAGGGCAGCATGCTATTTCATCATGCTACTCAGAACTTATGAATTGTTTATTTCTGGAATTTCCCATTTAATATTTTTGGACTGTGGTTGATCGAGGGTAAATGAAATTGCAGAAAGCAAAAATACAGATAAGGGGGACTGCTTGCTGTACAAAGATAGAGACAAGAGGAGGGAGCTGTCCTCAAGGGCTTTTTGTGTGAAGACATCTGGCACACAGATACGCTGCATGCAGGTGGCTTGAGAGAACATGCATCCAGGTATAAATCTGGCATCGACAGGTTGAATTTTCAGTTGACAGGTGGACTACTTTAAGGGGAATTGTGTGGAAAGGGTGAGAACACCGTCTCCCCTTTGTTATTCCACCTCCACCAAGATGTGCCCGAATCCCTGAGAACAGCTCACTCCATCCTGTCTCTGGGTCATCTGCGTCATCTGCTGACCACACTTCTCTCTTCTGGTCTGGGAGGAGATTGATTTCTGATCAACAGCACGCCCCCTGACAAAAATGACTTTCTGCCATTTCCTTCCACTCCATTTTCAATCTGATTGCTATTTTGTTTGGAGGAGTGCTGTGGTCGGAATGTTTATGTCTCCCTCAAATTCATATGTTGAAATCCTAACCCCCAAGGTGGGGCCTTTGGGAGGTGCTTAGATCATAAGGGTGGAGTCCTTGTGAATGGGATCAGTGCCCTTGTTAAAGAGGCCCAAAGGGGCTCGTTTGCCCTTTCCACCATGTGAAGATGCAGTGAGAAGGCACCATCTGTGCCCTCATCAGATACTGCCAGCCCTTTGATCTGGGACTTCACAGCCTGCAGAACTGTGAAAAATAAATGTTTGTGGTTTACAAGCCATCAGTTTATGGTACTTTTGTCATAGCAGCCCGGACAGACAAGGTAGGAGGGTGACATTGTCTTTGTGAGAATGGTGCGTGACTTAGCTTATTCTGAAAGCAAAATGTCTTTAAGTTTAGTTTATGTTTTTTATGCTTTTTATGTTATTTTTCCTTTTTCTTTTTCACTAGGCATCCAAACACTGGATGTCTAATAACTAATGAGCATCAGCATCCTACCAAAGTCAGTTTCTGTTGCCAAAGTTGTTACTGCCCTAAAGGCTGGTGCCTGGCTTGTTCAGTTGGGAGAGGGCAGCAAGTTAGTACCTGTGCTGGCCAAAATCCACTGTGAGGACATGCAGGTGCCCTGGAGCCGCTCTTTAAAAGGCTGCCACCTCCTGGTGGAGTGTTTCCTGTGTGCAGCCTAAATCAGAGTGCTGTGCATCAGTGGATTCTGTGGATGACAGATGAATAAAAATGCCAACTGAATGTCTCCCAAAAGACAAAGCTGTGTATTGACATATGAGAGCTTTTCTCACCCACCTTTCAGTTCTGAAAGATTTCGTTGTCCTGCTAAGATGGATGAAATGGTTGACCCCCAAGATACATTATAGGTCCCCCTTTTTTTTAGTTGTGGGAGTGTTTACTATAATCTCCCTTTCTTGTTTTAAAGACTTTTAGTGAAATACTTTGTACATCAAAAGTATGTATGTATATATATAACATATAAAAAATATGAATATTTACAGGTACCCAGCACTTACCTTAAGAAATAGAATATGATGGAATACTCTCAAAGGCCCCTGTGAATCACACCTCATTCATATCCCTTTTCTATCTTCCCTTGGTTATTTATTTATGTGATTGTCCTGCTTTTTTAAAGAGTTTAAATTACATATATATGTATCCCTAAGTAATATATTGTTTTGTTTGCTGTTGTCTTTTATATTAATGTCATCAAACTAGATGCGTTCTTTTCCAACTTGCATTTTTTTTGTATGAAATCATGTGAGATTAAGCCATGTTGATATATTAAATGATGATTCATTCCTTTCCCCTACTATATGGTACTCCATTCTATAGATATACTATAAATAATTTGGTCATTCTTCATTGATGGACATTTGGGTTGTTGTTTGTTCTTATAAATAGCATATTTGGAGTATTTTTTACTATTACAAATTCTGATGCTATGAACCTGTTTTGAACATGCCTTTTGGTACACATGTACAGGAGTTTCTCTAGCTTTTGTAAGTTGGGGTGGGATTGCTAAGTATGAACAAACATCTACTTTATGAAATATTTCCAAATATTTCACAAAGTGACTGGACCAGTTTACACAAGTACCATATGAGTCCTCATTGATCTCATCCTTAGTAATATTTTTATTACCTGATTGATATTTTTGCCAGTCTTGTCAGTATAAAATGGAAGCTCTTTCTGGTTTCAGTTGGCAATTCCTTAGTAACTTACGAGAGGAAACTTTTTTTATATCTTTTGGTCATTGACACTTCCTTTTCTGTGTTGAATTCGTTGTTATATTTCCAATACACTGCGTTCCATTTGGTACAGCTCTGCCTGCAGCTGAGTTAGGCTAGACAATAGTACAAAGGCCTGTGCTGATGAAAGATATGCTGCTTTTCATTGTGAAGGCCCTGAGGAGGCGGGAAGTGGCCGCTATGGACCCCATTATATCACCGACATGGGAGCCGGTGAGGATGATGAAGGATTTGAAGACGACTTAGATTTGGATATTTCCTTTGAGGAGGTAACAATAATCTCTGCTCTTAAAACCCAGGGTGTTTCTGTTTCCTTGCCGAACAAGGCAATTTAGCCAATGGACCATAAACATTTTACTTAAAACTTAAATGGGCCCATTTGCTTTCAACACTGATTTGTTTCCTCTGACGATCAGTCTCCAGGTGCTGATAAATCAGTAGTAGGGAAGTACTAGCCATGCTGATGTTCCGTAGGCAGACTTCACAATCCAGCAAAAGCATATTTTGATTTCCCACCAAGGGAAATTTCAGAAAATCAGGTATTATAAGGAAATGAACAATTCCTTGACAAAGTCATGCATCTTCATCATATTGTAATAAGAATAAATCATGTAATATCAGTTTTACTGCTGATTTTCTGAGTAATACAGGGAAAAGCACTGAAAGTCCCTGAGCATCAAGCTCTTTGTCCATAAATTAGAGTCAGTGCTGTCTTCCCCATCTCCATCCTAGGGTTTTTGGAAGTGACCATGCTTTCAAGTACTAGGCAACAACTATAAATAAAACAGTCCAATTGCCATGCTCTGTGTTCATCCTGAACCCCTTTCCTTCTCTGGCTTTAGGTTAAACCACTTCCTGCTACCAAAGGAGGGAATAAGAAATTTTTGGTGGAAAGCAAGAAGATGTCTATATCTAACCCAAAGACCATTTCCAGGCTCATCCTCCCTACCTCAGCATCTCTCCCTGTGACCACGGTGGCTCCGCAGCCCATTCCCGTAGAAAGGAAGGGGAAGAACGGTGTGGCCATAATGTCAAGGCTCTTTGACATGCCTTGTGATGAAACTCTCTGCTCTGCTGACAGCTTCTGTGTCAATGACTACACCTGGGGGGGCTCGCGATGCCAGTGCACCCTGGGCAAAGGTGGTGAGAGCTGCTCAGAAGGTAGGCCCTTGGGGAAGAGGAAGAATGTGGTGATGAATTGGCACCATTGAGAGCCAGAGGGCAGTTTTGTGGTCCAAACATAGTTCCTTCTAGTCCCTTCTCCAAGATAAGTTTCTTCTTCCACATATTGGTCATTAAATTAACTATACAAGGCAAATTGTGAGGCAACTTTCATTGCTTCTAAGTAGACAGCAGCCCTATTTCTATGTGTGCCAAATGTGTAGTCCCTTTAAAGCAATCAATAAATCATCTTGATACTATCTTAGAGAGGTAGGTTTTACTATAATCACATCTCTACCAAAATATGCATTTAAAACTTATGCATGAGGGTTAAGAAGGATAACAACTGGGCCAACTTATATTGCATAAAGGCCTGTTGAGCTGAGGGCAAGTGACAGTGGCCCTAAAGCCATTGGTTTCTTCTTAGGAAAGCCAGTGCCAGTCTCCAAAAATGCAGCTTCTTCCTAAGAATTTCAGAAGCTCAAAGTCTCCAGAATGAGAGTTTTAGGTTTAAAAAGTATATAAAAGAAGATAGTGAAGTTGAACAGATTAGTGAGGGTTCTCACTTAATGATATTCAGGCAATGTTGTATATTGATTTTTGCTTTTGAAGAAGTGAGGAAATAGCATTCTTTTGTGTTGTCTTTTTTCTTCTTCAGATATTGTTATCCAGTATCCTCAGTTCTTTGGCCACTCCTATGTAACATTTGAACCTCTGAAGAATTCCTATCAGGCATTCCAAATTACTCTTGAATTTAGGGTAAGAGGGATGTGTTGTTTGATGAGTGCTTCTTGGACATTTTAACACAGCAATGTGCTACATTCAAAGGCTGGGGGAGAGGAAGGGAGGCAGCAGGGAGAGCGATCAAAGGTAAATATGACACAGAGCCTGTCTCTAAACCAACTCATGGGTCAATAGGAATGAGGAGCACATTCACAACATTCAAGTGTGACAGTGAGGAGACGGTGGGTTTGTATGTCACAGAACTATAGAGTGGCTGGCATGAAGGTTCCAAGTGAGAATGTTGGGGTCCGAGCAATGTTGTTCATAATAGTGATTTCTCCCAGGCCAGGATTGAGAAGAAACCATGCATTCCCCATTCCAAAATTGTTTAAAAAGAGAGCCCAATTCTCTGTCTTCATTGTGATAGCTGTCACTGAACAAATAGAAAACTGTTCTCTACGCAACCCTTGCATCGTGAGGGCCCAGTGGAGGTTCTCTGACTTGAATCAACTGCAGATAAGAATTCAATCAGTGACCTCAGCTTAAACTCATTCTTTTGGGTATCTCCAATGACACAAAAAGGTCTGGAGGTCTGGAAAGAAGTCTCATTTGAAGTCATGGCCACAGCGTTGAGTCTTCAAGAAATGACCTGTCTTAGTCTAAGACCACCAGCACAGCTTTTGGCTGAGCTATTCTTACCATCCTGTTCTCCTGATAGAAGGAAAGGAGCAAATGTCCATGCCTCCCCAGAGGGAGGGAAATAGAAAGAATAAAGTGAAAATAGAATTGGATGTACACCAGCAACGTCCTCACTGTGACCATGGTCGTTGTACATTTGGTTTTCCGAGGCTCTGCAGGTGCGTCCACAAAGGACAAGTAAAAAGCGGGTCAAAGATGGGGTCACCTTGCTCTTGCCTCACTGCTACCCCTCAGTTTATATCACTGCCATTAGTTTATTGAAAATGAACTGGGACCAGGTATCTGGGAGTGAATTGGAGCCCACATGCTTGACCCTTTGTAGATAGGATCCTGGAGGAGAAAATGCTCAAGTTTCACGTTTGTGAGTCTTTCCAGATGGCGCTTTAAGGAAGGGGAGGTGCTTACTGTTCATGTGGCTTTTGTTTGTATAATCACAGGCGGAGGCAGAGGATGGCTTACTGCTCTACTGTGGGGAGAACGAACATGGGAGGGGGGATTTCATGTCCCTGGCTATCATCCGACGCTCCCTGCAGTTCAGGTAATTCCTGCCAAAAGCCTCACACTCTCTTTTTGTTACATTATCCTACATTATATTTGCATTTTTATAGTATGAAAAAATATATACAGGATTGGTTCTAGTAGATGAAGGAATGGTTTGTATAAAATGAGTATGAACCAGTTTACCAAATACTGGGGTACTGGGATTGCAGGATAACCTATAAAACTTGCATTTTGGAAATCACTCATTCATTCAGCAGCACCTACAGTGTACCTGGCTCTGGAGGTGTTGTTGAGTGTACCTGGTCCTGGGGATGCTGTTGAACATATGCTGCTGACACTGCAGGTGCTGTTGAATGTACCTGGCGCTGAAGGTGCTGTTGAATGTACCTGGCTCTGGAGGTGCTGTTGAATGTACCCAGCGCTGCAGGTGCTGTTGAATGTACCTAGCTCTGGAGGTGCTGTTGAATGTACCCAGCACTGCAGGTGCTGTTGAATGTACCTAGCTCTGGAGGTGCTGTTGAATGTACCTAGCGCTGCAGGTGCTGTTGAATGTACCTGGCTCTGGAGGTGCCGTTGAATGTACCTGGTGCTGGAGGTGCTGTTGAATGTACCTGGCGCTGAAGGTGCTGTTGAATGTACCTGGCACTGAAGGTGCTGTTGACTGTACCCGGCGCTGAAGGTGCTGTTGAATGTACCCAGCGCTGCAGGTGCTGTTGAATGTACCTGGTGCTGGAGGTACTTTTGGATGTAACTGGTGCTGTAGGTGCTGCTGAATGTTTCTTGAGGAGGGTACCTGGCACTCCTATCGATCCTGAGGATGCAGAGTGAGCCAAAGGAAGACAGTTTCTTTTCTCTGGAGCTCTAGTGGATGTGATGGGAAGAAGGCTGGGCTCTTCTCCTCTCCTTTTGGCAAATGTGGCTGACAGGTGTGGACTGAGAGGAGCCTCCAACCTCCTATGGGCTCCCCATCCTCATCTTCCTCTGGGCTGTGCTGGGCACTCTTTGGCTTGCCTCCCCTACCCTCATCGTTTCTCCCCCAACACACTTTGGAAGCCACCTTTAGCTTATGTGTGGTCTTCTGGGGAGCAGAGTTTTGTGGAGGGGTGAAGATTTTAATGAGTCTCGTGGAGGTGTGCACTGCACCTCTTTGTGAACAACCAATGGGCACCAGCCTTGTCCTTCTCCGTGGTGCACTGGCTGACATCCTAATGGCACCACCCCCTGCTGCCTGACCTTCAGCATGTGACGCAACCTCTCCAAGCCTGCCTTTCCTCATGGGGCTGTTGTGAGGGTTAAATGAGTTAATTCGTAAAAGCGCTTAGAGCAGCATCTGACCCACAGCAAGTACTCAATAAGCATCAGCTACTATTGTCTTCTTAAATTACTTTCAGCATAAAAGTGTTTTTGGTTAAGTTGAAGAAGGCTTCTGAGCATCCCACTTGGGCTAGAAAATGGGCCCCCATGCTTTGCTAAATGATTTGATTCACGGAAGTTTGGTGTTAGCCACCAGGATCTTGGGCGGTGGTTTTCACCTTGTAGGGTTCTAGCACTTGGAGGATTGGATAGACTCTCCGTAGCACTGGCAGTTGTTAGCTGGTAGCAGCTCTCCAACTGTGTAACTCCTGCTGAATGAATCTGCTGTCCTCCTTGGGGTAAGCCTGTTCCCCAATGCCTCTTGACTGCATCTCACTTCACTGAGGATCTCGAGACAAAGGGAGGGCCTGAGAAGTGGCTGCAGTTAATGCAAATCCTAGTAAGGAAAATACCGGCCATGACTCCTTCCCCAAGGGCAGTCTCAGGATCCATGTGGAAGAGGCCTGGTGGCTATTTGGAAGTTGACCAGAAAGGCCCAAGATTCCACCTGTTAGGCATAGTGACCGTGGGCACTCCTGGGCCATAGGGAGGTTGGGATAAAAACAAGAATAATGCAGCCATCTGAGGACGCCCCTCTCTCACCTCACTGCTGAGCCTCCTATGGACCTCGCCTGTATTGAGGTACACCTAAGCACAGATGGCAGGGCTGGCCAGCTTGCCAAAATGAGCCTGAAGACCTGGATTTTTATAATTTATGAATATCACTGAGCTTTGTTATTTGAGAGTAGGGAAAGTCCCCAGAGAAATCCCTGGAAACAGAATGACTTGCTTTCTATTCACCGTACCTTGAATTCACTGTAAGCATTTGGCAATTACTGAAAACGAGAAGGAGGTCCTTAGTTGCCCATCATTTTCTTTCTTTTTCTCTTTCTTATGATTTTTCCTTTACTTTTCTTATGGGTCCTGTCCTTTTCAGAAACAGAGAAAGCTAAATTCCTTCCGAGCAGAAGTGATCATCTACTTCCAGTCAAAAGAAAATGGGAGCCGGGTGCGGTGGCTCACACCTGTAATCCCAGGACTTTGGGAGGCCGAGGTGGGCGGATCACGAGGTCAGGAGATCAAGACCATCCTGGCCAACATGGTGAAACCACATCTCTACTAAAAATACAGAAATTAGCCGGGCGTGGTGGCATGAGCCTGTAGTCCCAGCTATTCAGGAGGCTGAGGTGGGAGAATCTCTTGAACCCGGGAGGCAAAGGTTGCAGTGAGCAGAGATCACACCACTGCACTCCAGCCTGGGCGACAGAGCGAGACTCTGTCTCAAAAGAAAAGAAAAGAAAATGGGATGCGGATTAGCTACTACCTTTCATTAATTTCTTTCTTTTTTTTTTTGAGACGGAGTCTCTGTTGCCAAGGCTGGAGTGCAGTGGTGCAATCTGGACTCACTTCGACCTCCACCTCTCGGGTTCAAGCGATTCTCCTGCCTCATCCTCCCGAGTAGCTGGGATTACAGGCATCTGCCACCATGCTCAGTTAACTTTGGTATTTTTAGTAGAGACAGGGTTTCACCATGTTGGCCAGGCTGGTATCGAACTCCTGACCTCAAGTGATCCACCTGCCTCGGCCTCCCAAAGTGCTGGGATTACAGATGTGAGCCACTGTGCCCAGCTTTTTAAAATTTAAACTTTCATTTTTTATTTTTATTTTTATTTATTTTTGACACAGAGTTTCACTCTGTTGCCCAGGCAGTGTCGTGATCTTGGCTCACTGTAACCTCCACCTCCTGGGTTCAAACAATTCTGCTGCCTCAGCCTCTGGAGTAGCTGCGACTACAGGCACCTGCCATCATGTCCAGCTAATCCTTGTATTTTTAGTAGAAACAGGGTTTCACCATGTTGGTCAGGCTGGTCTTGAACTCCTAACCTCAGGTGATCCGCCCGCCTTGGCCTCCCAAAGTGCTGGGATTACAGACATAAATCACCATGCCTGGCCTAATGTCAACTTTTATTTTAAATACAGGGGGTACATGTGCAGATTTGCTACATGAGAATAGTGCATGATGCTGAGGCTTGGGGTACAGATCCCGTCACACAGGTAGCGAGCACGGTACCCAAATGCCCGTGATTTTCTAAGTGGCAGAAAAAATCAGGTTAACAAAGGCCCTACAATTGAAAGTTCCTATGGACAGATGAAAGATAACTAGACGGAGATCCTCCCCAGGAAGAGGTGCTTTGTTCTTCCCTGTATTGATTTCAACAGCACTTGATATTCATAAACATAACTCTGAACAGACTGACTCTGAAAGGAGCTGTTGACCTGGAAGTGACGTCCATGGAATCTGAAAATATAATGAGCTGGTTCGTCAAAGAATCTTCTTTTCCTTTTCCTCCCCAACAGGTTTAATTGTGGAACTGGGGTTGCCATCATCGTGAGTGAGACCAAAATCAAACTAGGGGGCTGGCACACAGTTATGCTCTACAGAGATGGGCAGAGCGGGCTGCTGCAGCTGAACAACGGCACCCCAGTGACAGGCCAGTCTCAGGTAAGCATGAGCCCCACACCCTGCCCACCCCACATGCCACCCACCATAAGCCTCCTGAGAAGGGCTTACTGCAGAGAGCCGTGGCAGAGTCTGCAGGATTCAAGTTCTGGATGGGCTCGGTGAGGCCTATTTCTCACGGTGAACCCGTGCCACAGACCTTTGATGTGCTCCTGAGGGGTCTTGCACTCCAGGTAGCTTTCAGGGCACACATTCACCGCACATCTACCAAAGAGAAGAATTAAACTTGCAAGCATCATTGCTGTTGGTGCACAGGTCCATGCTGCAGGACTGTGCCCAAGGACGTGTTCTCTTTCCCTAAGTACATCAAAGCCAGCGGTAGAAGAAGGCCCATATTGGAAGAATAGAACCCATTATTACTATCATTACTTGGAGGCAGGGTCTCACTCTGTCTCCCAGGCTGGAGTGCAGTGGCATAATCATGGCTCACTGCAGCCTCTACCTCCCTGGTTCAAACCATCCCACCTCAGCCTCCCAAGTAGCTGGAACTACAGGCATGTGCCACCATGCCTGGCTAATTTCTTTTTTTTTGTTTGTTTTTTTTTTTGGTTTTTTTTTTTTTTTTTTTTTGTAGACAGAGTTTCACTGTGTTGCCCAGGCTGGTCGTGAACTCCTGGATGCAAGCAATTCTCCCACCTAGGCCTCCCAAAGTGCTGGGGTTACAGGGATGAGCCACCACACCCAGCCTAGAAGCCATTATTAGTGTCAAACACAAAGCTTGCTTTTAGGGCAGGAGTGTTGCAATCCTGTGGCTTTAGAAGATAGTCTTGAAAGGTTCGCTTGGTTCAAAATGCAGGAATAAGCTGTTCATCTCCCTTTGAGGGGGACCGTAATTGTAGGAAATGGTAAAAAAAAAAAAAAAAAAAAAAAAAAAAAAAAAAAAAGTCGGACTGTTGGGCTACTCAGCAAATCACCTAGTATTCACATATTTGTTATGGTCTGGGCAATTTTAGGACTATGTTCAGAATAAACAGTTTGGATTAGCAGCCTGCCAAGGAACTGAGCCTATAATTATAATCAGGCAGGTGTCTGTAGTCTCCAAGGAAAAATGTAGCAAGAAAGCCTTTGTTTATATGTGTAGAGCTTCCTCCCTGCCTGGGCTCCTCTCTACTCTTTGCCAGCAAGACACATTATATAAAGCAGTGGTCCCCAACCTTTTTGGCACCAGGGACCAGTTCTGTGGAAGTCAATTTTTCCACGGACCAAGGTGGGTGGATGGTTTCAGGATAAACTGTTCCATCTCAGACCATCAGGCATGGTTAGAGTCTCAGAAGGAGCGTGTAACCTGGATCCCTCGCATGCACAATTCACAGTTCACAGTAGGGTTCGTGCTCCTGTAAGAATCTAATGGCACAGCTGATCTGACAGGAGGCGGAGCTCAGGCGGAAATGCTCGCTCACCCCGCCACTCACCTTCTGCTGTGCACCCTGTTTCCTAACAGGCCACAGACTGGTATGGGTCCATGGCCCAGGGGTTGGGGACCCCTGATATAAAGGGCTATGCCTTGCTGACACCCCGCCTTCCAAAATATAGAAGAAAATATCTCATTAATTTGGATCCCAGTGGTTCCAAAGGAATAAGAATTCAAATTTAGTAAATGTGAATCCAGGGAGATTGTTTATGCTCAGATGGCTAGGTAAGAAAAAGACAGGGTCAGTGAAGTACATCAGTGCCAGAACTATAGGCCTAACATGATAAAAGTTAGTTTGATAGGAATAAAGAAACTTCTAGCTTGGGTCCAAAATACTCACATGAAGACAGAATGGGGAAGCTACAATAGAAGCCTGTGAAAATGTCTAATCGTTTAAAGTGGGGGAAGTTCCATAGCTGTTAACAAACAGGGTCATGTGGTAACAATGAGCTAAAGAAATTATAGGCTGTGTTAACAGAGTCATAGCATCTAAAAAAGGGAGGTGATGATCTTATTCTATTCTGGTGACCATGTGATAGCTTCTAGTGACTCAGATGGTGACTCTAATCCTCTGAGAGGATTACATTCACATCTGGATCACATTCTAAGAAGGCCGCAGACAAATTGGAGCAGTTCCAGGGGTAGTCACCCAAACTGGAAGATGACTTGAAATCCCTTCAAGGATTGATTGAAGGAGCAATGTTTAGTTTGGAGAAGAGAAGATGAAGGCACGCAAGGTGGCTTTTCATTATAGAGTCAAAGGGAGAGTCTTGGGAAAGAAAGATTTACTCCATGGACCCCCCCCAAGGCCAAAGCTGAATGGAGTGAGCCTCAGGAGGTCGATTTTAGCTTCACCTAATCATACAAAGAGACAGAAGTGCAACAGACTATCTCAGGAGAGGGGGGATATCCTTGGGGGCTGTTCAAGGGGTAACTTATCTAAACTTTTTATTAGGGATGTACCAGGAATCCAACAGCCAGTGAGAGCTTGAATTATGAGTTTTTATATTTTTTGTTAATCTCAAGATTCTATGATTTTAATGAATATAAGAATTAATTGAGCCAGGCGCAGTGGCCCATGCCTCCAATACCAGTACTTTGAGAGGCTGAGGTGGGTGGATCACTTGAGGTCAGGAGTTCAAGACCAGCCTGGCCAACATGTGAAACCTTGTCTCTACTAAAAATATAAAAAAATTAGCTGGGCGTGGTGGTGGGCGCCTGTAATCCCAGCTACTCAGGAGGCTGAGGCAGGAGAATTGCCTGAACCTGGAAGGCAGAGGTTGCAGTGAGCTTAGATTGCGCTACTGCACTCCAGCCTGGGCTGCAGAGCAAGACTCCATCTCAAAAAAAAAAAAAAGAGAAGAATTAAGAATTAATTTGATTGCCAGGCACAGTGGCTCATGCCTGTGATTCCCACACTTTGGGAAGCCAAGGCAGGAGGATCACTTGAGCTCAGGAGTTCGAGACCAGCCTAGGCAACATGGTGAAACCCCATCTCTACCAAAAATAGAAAAATTAGCCAGGTGTGGTGGCATATGCCTGTAGTCCCAGCTACTTGGGAGGCTGAGGAGGGAGGATCACTTGAGCCCAGGAGGTCAAGCCTGCAGTGAGCCATGTTTGAGCCTATGAATAGCCCTGCCCTTCAGCCTGGTTAACATAGCCAGACCCCATTTGTATTAGTCCGTTCTCATACTGCTATGAAGAAACACCTGAGACTGGGTAATTAATAAAGAAAAGAAGTTTAATCGACTTACAATTCTGCATGGCTGGGAAGGCCTCAGGAAACTTACAGTCATGGTGGAAGGGGAAGCAAACACGTCCTTCTTTACATGGAGCAGCAAGGAGAAGTGCTGAGCAAACGGGGAAAAGCCCCTTATAAAACTATCAGATCTCATGAGAACAGCATGGGGGTAACTACCCCCAAGATTCAATTACCTCCCACTGAGTCCCTCCCACGGCACTTGGGGATTATGGGAGCTACAATTCAAGATGGTATTTGGGTGGAGACACAGCCAAGCCATATCATCATCTTTTTTTAAAAAAAATAATTAATTGCAAGAAGCATGTAGCTTTATGGATACTCAGGCTATAGATTGACTCCATGCTAGTGAGACTTGCTAAGCAAGTTGTAAAGCAGGACCACAGATGTGGCTGTTTAATAAGCTTTCCTGAGAGACAGTGATTCTACCTTAAGTGGTATTCCCCAGCAACAGACCTGAGATGTGGAGTCCTGTGCAAGTGATGTATTAAGAAAGTGCTCCCAGGAGAAACTGCTAAGAGAGAGGAGACGGACAGGGAAGAAGAGGATATCAGCAAGAGTGAGATCTCAGGCCAAGTTTTTCAGGGTATGGCTTCTGCCTGATCCAGTAGAGGAGCTCTGGAGTATAAATTATACCTCAGACTCATCCCAAACTGTTAAGGGCTGTCTTGGGAGAATGTGAATTCCAGGACACTTCCATTTCCCTGTACAGGCAGGCAAAGCAAGCTCCAGGGATCAGAAGGCAACCCTCATCTGAAATGTAAAAGCCAGGTTTGAAGACTATTGCCCAGGATCTTGCGAAGGGCACAGCAAAGTAGCTACCCACCCCTACAAGGCACTTTATGCTCTAGAAAAGGATTGAGCTGTCAGGCCTCCTGCTGTGGTCCCAGATCATGGAACAAAACTGAAAGGGCCAGGATGGGATCCAGAAGAAGTGAATTCTGAGAATCTTGGTGAAAGAAGCCAAGGGGACATTTAACTCATCTAATGAAAGCAGCGTGCTCAGTGGCTGGCAAACAGCTTAACTGACCCTGAAAACCCACTTCCTAGCTTTTGTTGAGGCTACTATTTACAAATGATTCTTATCTCTTCATCAGAAAAGATAAAACGATCATTAGATTTTCCACTTGGCTGGTAACAGAAGTTTACAGGATCAAGATTATGTTTCAGAGTCTTACACTCTGAATGTGTAAATGTTCATTATAAAATGTTCATTTATAAGTTCTGGCAGCGTGCCTTTCCCTGACACCCTTCCTTACCCTGCAATGCAGATAAATGAGATATTTTGGTCTCAAAAAAAGAATGACCAGGCCGGGCGTGGTGGCTCACGCCTGTAATCTCAGCACTTTGGGAGGCTGAGGCAGGTGGATCAGGAGATCAGGAATTCGAGACCAGCCTGACCAACATGGTGAAACCCCATCTCTGAAAATACAAAAGTAGCTGGGCGTGGTGGCACATGACTGTAATCCCAGCTACTCAGGAGGCTGAGGCAGGAGAATTGCTTGAACCTGGGAGGTGGAGGTTACAGTGAGCCAAGATGGCTCCATTGCACTCCAGCCTGGGCAACAGAGCGAGACTCTGTCTCAAAAAAAAAAAAAAGGGCCAAGGGTGACTTAATTTTGTCCCACCTAATCTTCAGCTCTGTATTTTGTAACCTTAAAACCTGCAATCCAGATTGTGGTTTGGTCTAAGATGGGAAATTTCCCTACCTCACTGTAAAAAACAGAAGTCATATTCATAAGCAAATTTCAAAACACTTTGCATCATAATCTGTTTGGTAATTCCCCTCCACCCCTCGCCCACCCCAACAGTGTTTCTCTCAGGATATAGTATAAAGGTGACTAGGACAGTGAAAAGGTAATTGTTAGCCACTGTATACAAAATTAGTATTATCACCTTTGGAGGCACAGAATAGCCCTAAGATCCTTCCAAAGTACACAGTCAGCTGGTGTCAGGACTGGAAAGAGAACGTTTTTGTTGGATGCCTAGCATGGTTCACTGCCTGGTGGGTGAGGCGTGGCTCTGACCTCCCTTCCCTTCCCTTCGAAACATTCCAAAATCCTCCCTTCTGGAAGCACAGCCCTCTGAGAAACTCACTGAGCTCCCTACGGTAATCGTGGGTTTAATTTTCCAGTAAGGCAAGGTCTTAAAGACAAATACAGATGGAAGAAAACACTGGGGCTGTCACTGACGTCTTAACCATGTCCCTCATAAAAATCTGGTGTGTTTTGGCTTTTGATTGTGTTTAGTGAAGTATTCATGAGGGGTCATCTTTCTTAAAGGGCCAATACAGTAAAATTACTTTCCGGACACCTCTCTATCTTGGTGGCGCTCCCAGCGCTTACTGGTTGGTCAGAGCAACAGGGACAAACCGAGGCTTTCAAGGCTGTGTGCAGTCACTCGCTGTGAATGGGAGGAGAATCGACATGAGGCCCTGGCCCCTGGGAAAAGTACTCAGTGGGGCTGATGTGGGTAAGTGGCTGCCTGGTGGGTTGGGGTGCTCTTATGGGACTTATGTCTTATGGGACTGCCTTTCTGGCGTGGGCCATGGAGGGAGCAGCAACATTAGGTGCTACCCTGGGAAGCTGGTACCTGCAGAACGTCAGGAGGAAGGTGGGCCCCAGGGATGAGGCTGGTGCTCTGCAGACATGCTGACCCTGCATCTGAACACCAAAATATGGTGACATTATGGTGCACCAAACCCTGGTTGTGTCTTGCTAGCAATTTGGGCCTCATCATGAAATATGGCATGGTCTTATTGGACAAAGCAAGAAGCGATCCAACCCTTTTACCTTACCTCACCCAGTCCAGTGGAAGAGCCAACACAGTAATGTAAGAAGAGCTTTCATATACTCTTTGTTTCTTAAAGAAGTGGTCAAATTCTAATTCGTGATCACTGTGCCAAACGTCTTCTCATATGCTCTGTCATTTACTTTCACACTAACTCTAAGAGGTAGAAGTTATTATCATGCCCATTTTATAGATGAGGAAACTGGGGCTTGCAGAAGTTAAATAACTTATTGAAAGTAGCAGGCAGAGCTAGGCTTATTTTTAAAGCAATAAGGACATTTATTCTATCACTGAAGGCAGCAGGTAGATAATTCCCAGATTGGTTAATTCAGGGACTGTCTATTAGAGCTGCCATAACAAAATACTGCAGACTGGGCGAGTTAAACATCAGAAATTAATTTTCTCACTGTTCTGGAGGCTGGAAGTCCCAGATCAAGGTGCCAGCCAATTTGGTTCCTGGGGAGGCCTCTCTCCTTGGCTTGCAGATGGCCACCTTCTCGCTGTGTGCTCGCGAGATCTTTCCTCCATGTGTGCACACCCCTGGTATGTCTGTATGTCCAAATATCGTCCTATAAGGACACCAATCAGACCGGATTAGGTCCCCACTCTTATGACCTCAATTAACCTCAAATACCTCCTTAAAGATACTATCTCCAAATACAGGGAATTAGGACTTCAACTGTGAATTTTGGGGGAAAAGCTGTCCAGTTCATAACAGGGTCTCTATGATATCAGGACTCTGGGTCGATATCACTATGATACTCTCCTTTTCACTCACTACTCTAAGCATCACATCCTCATGACTTTGTCCTTGGCAAGAAATGGCAAGTCTCCTCCTTGAATCTCTTTTCCCTCCATCTCTGAGATGCTATTTTGAAAGAATGCTCGGTGAACACCATAGTCTCACTGCCTAGATTCTACCGTTAACATTTTGCTGCATTTTCTTGACCACATATCAATTCATCCCTCTCTCCATTCCTCAATCAGAGGTAGGATTCGATCCTTATGACTCCTAGAACAGTTTTTTGTTTTGTTTGTTTTTCTTGTAGCTAATATTATTAGTTGAGCACCTACTTTAAGTAGGCACCATTCTAAATTACTTTGATCTTTCCAAGGTTATTGTGAAGTAGGTGCTATCATTAGCTTTACTTTACAGATAAGAACCAACGGGGCTGGGCACAATACCCATGCCTGTAATCTCAGCACCTTGGGAGTCTGAGGCAGGCAGATCACCTGAGGTCAGGAGTTGGAGACCAGCTTGGCCAACATGGTGAAACTCCATCTCTACTAAAATACAAAAATTAGCCGGGCATAGTGGCACACCCATGTAATCCCAGCTACCCAGGAGACTGAGGTAGGAGAATTGCTTGAACCTGGGAGGCAGAGGTTGCAGTGAGACGAGATTGTGCCACTGCACTCCAACTTGGACAACAGAGTGAGACTGTCTTAAAAAACAAAAAACAAAACAAAACAAAAAACCAATGGTACAGAACAGTTAAGTAACTTGCCCAAGGTCACACAGCTAGTAAGTGGTAGAGTCTAATGTGACCTCAGCCATTCTGGCACCGGTGACTACCCTCTTAACAAAATCAACTACATCAATGGCTACCCAATTGTTTCCCTCCACCTTGTTCACTCCTATAGGTGATGCCATTGTTATAACTGTAAAAGATGAAGTTTACTTAACAAAAAAAGTTTACCATCTATTGATTACTTGGTCAAAGTAAACAGTAAGCAGCAATGACTGAAACAATTATTAAAGCTGTCACTATGGTAGGACAATGTCTCCAAAATCCGTCTTCTTTCTGTGATGATTCAGAACATAAGAACCAGCCATTCCATAGGAGTCACATGCCTTGTTTATGAGCCCGGACTCTGAAGGCAGATTGCCTGGATTTGAAAAATTTTTGCAACTCAGTCTCCCCATCTAGAAATAGTATCTACCTCATAAGATTATTTTGTTTAAATGAGTTGTGGTGCGTAAAAAGCACTTAGAATAGGGCTTTGCACATCGCAAACATTTCGTAAATGTTTCCTGTTATTAATATTGTTATTCATATTCTAACCCTACCCTTCAAATCAGCTATAATCTGTTTCTTCAGGGGAATAGCCCTGAATAAACCTGGCGGTCCTGAAATGGCATGGCAACCTCTGACAGGTAGTTCAGAGGTTGTAAAGTTGGGCAAGAACTGATTTCTGCCAGCTTTGTTAATTCTGACACAGTGCGATACCCACTTTTCCAGCAGGTGGCACCAAAAGGACCTCTCTTGTGGGCTCCAGCTCCCTGGATACAGCTATTGGATTACTGTATAGACTTTCCTCTGTGAATATTAATGGCATGTGTCAGCCATGTTGGTATTTTACATTTCTTCCCATTTCATTTCCCCTGGGGTTATAAGAGTGGGGCTGGTTATCCTTCCTCAGCTTCCATGTTTGCTGTCCTTTGGGTTAGTCCTCCTGAAATTCAAGTTTTTGTAAGTCAAATACGGCCTCACCAGGGAAGTCATGGTTCCCCATCTGATATCTCTAACTTGGCATTGCCATCTTCAACTGTAACTTTTTCTCTGCCTTCCCACTAAACCCGTTTTCATTCCCCAGAGGGGCATGCATTACTCAGTTCCTTCCACTTCATCTCCTGTCTTTCGTTAGACTGTTCCCAGCTCTTGTGCTCTCTGCAAGTCACATTCTAGAATAGTTGGTCAGAAATCTCAGCAAATTTTGCGTTCTCTGGTCCAGCTCTTGATTATTTCCATTCAGATTCTCAAACCTATATTTCCACCACTCATTTATGCCCATCCCATCTTGGATATCCCCACTCTGCTGGAGCAGTCACAGAGCCACTTCCCAGGGTATTTGAGATTCAAGGGGTCTGCGGTGACCATGGGTCTCACTATGGCTTACCAGCTCTTTTCCTCACTTCACTCAGTAAATACTTCACTGAGCATCTGCTTAGTGCTTGTCACAGTGCTGGGTGCTGGAGATCAAGTAATGAACAAGGCAGGATCCAGCTCAGTCCTCATATAGTTGCCATGTGGAGAGACCAAATTAATATAATAATCACACAGTGAAGGTGAAGTTCCACATGGGGTAAGTGTTATGGAGGAGAAGTGATGCTGCAATGGTGATGTTTAATAGGGAGGTTGTAGGGTCTGGGGGCCAGGGAAAGAGTTTCTCAGAAGAGTAAGTTAATATGAAGCAAGAGTAGGAGTGAAAATGTGGAGAAGGGAGAGAAGGACATTCCAGGCAGAGGGAAGGTCTTGTTCCAGGGGAAGAGGAAGGATGAGATGGTTGCCATGATCTAGTTTGTGATTTGAGAAGATCCCCTGAAAACTCATTAGAAGGGGCTTTCAGGGATACATGTAGACCAGCTGAGGTCTATTGCAGTAGGTCACATGACAAATAATGGTGTGATCCAGGTGGTGGTGGTGGTAGAAACAGAGACGGATCTGACAGATCATTAGGGGAAAAATAGGTGGGCCTCGGTTATGGACTGGGGGCTGGGGACAGGGAAGTTTCTCCTTGTTCATGGTCTCGTTAAGGAACTCCACCCCATGATGTTCACATTCTTTCCCCTCCTTAGGAGTCTTATTTCTCTTCTACCTCCCGCTTTCTTATCTAGCAGAAACCTACACAACAACTGGCCTATGGTAGGCGCTGGTGAAAGTGACTTTACATATTGATGATGAGGTCTGTGTGTACATGACCTTGCCACACCCACCTCTCCTCGCCATCACTCTTGAATTGAGAGTTTTCCCCCTAAAATGAACCTATTCAGCTAGAGTCTGCACTCACCCTTCCTGGCTGCCCTGGGCCCTTGCCGCCAGGGTCCTCTCTTCTCAGTAGCCCAGGGATTCTTGACCTCTTTGGCGCTGCGGCCCCCTTTGGTGGTCTGGGGAAGCCCATGGACCTCTTCTCATAATGATGTTCTTAAATGGAGAAAAATAATATATGTAATATTGTAACGGGAAACAATTATATTGAAACCCAGGTCTATCACATATTTTTTAAGTTTTGCTTTTACAATAATATATGTGCTCCTTTAGAAAGCATATTAAGAACAGAATTATTTAATGGTGGGTGAAATAACTCCCATGACTTCAAAGTAGCAACAGGTATAAATGATACTTTGAAATATGTGCAATAAATGGAATGTGACAACAACTGTGAGGTTTATTGGTCACAAGGCACAAGAACTACTAATACTAGAAGTATCTTGCCTGTATTGAAAGTTGATGGAAATACATGTCCAGCTCCAGGCAGAGGCTAGGGAAAATACAGATGCAATATATTTTCCTTCTCAGTTCACAGAACCCCTGCTGTGGCTTACTCACCCGTGCTCAGGTTCTCTCCAGCTCACACAAGTGCCATGCCTTGTGTGACCTTGTACCCACACTGGTTTGGAAACTCTGGGAACCTCTCTCCCTTCTTTCAAGGCCTGATACCAGCAGTGTGTATTTCCACAGTCACCTTAGACTTAAATCCAACCAAAGCAGCCTCTTCGTTTGCTTCACATAAGCCAGGTCCTGTCCACAGCCACTCTCATTTCTTCCCTCCTGCACCATTATTTTAGTCTTCCAAGCTACAAACCTTGAGATTGTGCTGGAGGAGTCTTCTTGCCCTTCAGCCTCTAGAATGAATCTCTCATTTCTTCCTTCCTTGGATGTCTGATCCTTCACAGTCTCTCCATTTTCTTTGTGGCCATCCTGTTCACTCCCTATAGGACTTTTTTCCTCTCCTCCACTCCTGTCACTCATCAGTCTGTTTTGCAGGCCATTCCCAGAGTAATCTTGCTGAAATGCTGCTTTCACCAAGTCAGCACCTCCATCTGGCTTTCATGACCTCCCCTACCCCACGCCCACCTCTTAAAAAATGGTTAAAATGCATAAGATTTGTAATGTAATCCTTTTCTGTACATCTAAAATAACATACAAGGACCCCGCTTCTTCCTGTGGATCCAGCCAAGCTCTGGGAAGGAATCACGACCCACAGAAATTGGCGGGGCTCAGGGACCTTTGAGAGTTTGGCTCTTTAAGATAAAAGTCAGCCAGCATCTCTGTGGAGACTGTGAATGCTGGGGGTGACATTCTTAGGGCTGTGGCTGGAGACCACTGGTCATGTCTGCCTGAACATTCAGTAGCCATCAGCTGGAATTCACAGAGGCTAGCCCCCCTGAGCTGGGGTGGCAAGCCATCTGCGCGGGCTTTAATCAAATTCTGTTAGCAGTCCCTGAAGTCAGTCTCCTCTCCTGGGTCTACCCTGGGTGCCTGGCCCTTACCCCTCCTCCCAGTGAGTCTTTATGAAAAGACTGGACCAATTCAAGGAGGGAAGGGTGAGAGATTCATCCTGCTGAGATGACACACTCAGGCCAAGGAGGGCTCCTGCCCTCACAGGGTGGGCTACCAGCTCATGCAGTGGGCAGCCTTGAAGACTGGGAGAGAGCACAGCTGGACCCTTCACTTCCAGAGGCACGCCCTTCTACCTCCACCCCCAGAAAAAGTGTTTTGTACTCCCTCCTGTGGTTCTGGGCCAGATGGTGGTCCATCTGTCTAACTGATTTCTTACACACAGAGAAAACACAAAGAAGCAGAAGAAAAACAGCGCATGAAAAGTCCATTTGTTTTCCTCTGATGACCTGCACTTGAAAATGACAAAGGATACCATTTTTGGATCTCTCTGACCTGTTTGGTGAAGAGAACTCACTCATCAGATGTTGAGCCTTTCAGCCTTCTTACTGCAGGCCACCTTTCTGTCCCTCATCAGGGTGTAACTTTGGAAGTAGAAATAGGGATTCTGAAACCCATGTGCCAATGTATTATGGGGCCCTCCCTCCCTGTTCCCTACCCCAGACAGAGGAGATGACAATCCAGGTGAGTTAATCAGCTTAGACGTGGCTGGATAACTCCTTCTGTGCCTACCTTGCTTGTCTCAACTTTGAACCAACAAGGCAGCAGCACTTAAGCTAATTGGGGTCGTGCAATTTAGAATGCTTTTAACATAAACACCCTGTTGACATTGGAGGGATTGAAATGTGCTCTTGTGAGAGCAAGAGAGAGATGAATTAAAGCAGAAACAGCCCAGTCATCCCAGTTAGTGGTCATAAAATTGCCCAGAAATGTATTATTTGATTTATTGTGTCCATCATGTTTTTTAAAGTCTCTATGGCTCTTCATACAGGACAAACCAAAATCAAATTAAAATGAAGAGCATGTTCCACTTATCCTGAAAGCCCGTTTGCAGTTGTGCAGAGCTGCAAATCAACAGGAGTAAGAACTGAACTGTATTTATTCAGAACCATGAGCTGCTGGTGGGGTCAGTGCCACTGTGTTGGGCTGGCACACATGGCGGATTGGCTTTGTAATTCACATTCTGTATTTAGGGGAATGCAGCAGTGGCATCTGCGATGAGGCCTCGTGCATCAATGGTGGCACCTGCACAGCAATCAAAGCCGACTCCTACATTTGCCTCTGTCCCCTTGGGTTTAAAGGTCGACACTGTGAAGATGGTGAGAAAGAAGCAAGTTGAAGGCGGTTTCTATCTGCATGTTAATTTGCGTAGATTTATCATCAATGTAGTTTCTTTGTTAATTTGTTTGTTTTTGAGACAAAGGCTCCCTCTGTTACCCAGGCCTGAGTGCAGTGGCGCATCTCAGCTCACTGCAGCCTCTGCCTCCTGGGTTCAAGTGACTCTCCTCTGCCTCAGCCTCCTGAGTAGCTGGGACTACAGGTGCCCAGCTAATTTTTGTATTTTTAGTAGAGACGGGATTTCACCATGTTGCCCAGGCTGCTGTCAAACTCTTGACCTCAAGTGATCCACCAGCCTCAGCCTCCCAAAGTGCTGGGATTACAGGCGTGAGCCACCACGCCAGGCCTCATCAATGTACTTTTAACAAATCTAACAAAGCCCCATACATTTTTATGGGATCAACATTGCTTTGTCAGGAGAGATGGGGGAAACTTTTTTAACCAGGTTGGAGTGCCTCTGAGTGCCAAAATTTGTTTGGTAATGAGAACTCACTCATCTGATGTTGAGCCTTTCAGCACTTCTTACTGCAGGGCACCTTCCATCCCTCAGCCAAACATATGTTCATTTCAAGATGCTAAGAATGAGTGGGCTCCTCTTAGCCCTTGAATAACTTTTAAAAAGCCTGTGTTAGTATGGTTTGTATCAGACTGAATTCAAAGCATTTAAAGCTCAGGCTCATGCTCTTTAGAATATCTGTCAATTTCTGATAAAAGATTGGGAAGATGGGGCCAGGCGCAATGGCTCACGCCTGTAATCCCAGCACTCTGGAAGGCCGAGGTGGGCGGATCACGAGGCCAACGTGGTGAAACTCCGTCTCTACTAAAAATACAAAAATTAGCTGGGTGTGGTGGTGCACAACTGTAATCCCAGCTACTTGGGAGGCTGAGACAGGAGAATTGCTTAAACCCAGGAGGCGGAGGTTGCAGTGAGCCGAGATAGCACCACTGTACTCCAGTCTGGGTGACAGAGTGAGACTCCATCTTGGGGAAAAAAAAAAAAAGATTGGGAAGGTAGACACAGAAACATTAACAATGTGATGGGACAAAAGTAACCTTTTTTTGTACTGTTCTACTAAATTATTCCACACTTTAATACTGTATATACAGAGAGTATGTAAATATATATATACATGCACACACGTGTATATAAACATGGAAACACACATGCACACAAATACACATATGTGTGCTCACACAGGCAAATAATAACAGAAAATTTCAAAGCTTTTAGAGAATCATGGAGGGTTCCAAAAGTGATTTTGGAAAACCATTTTTGCAGAATTCTAAAATTAAAATAAAAAGAAAATAAAACTGAGGCTAAGATCACTAAACTAGTCAAATTCTTCCCTAATTCAGATTTGGACCTAAGATACCATGCTGGGGAAAACTTTTGTAATCTCAAATCTCATGTCACCTAAAAGAGGGCATGGGAGTCAGGGTAAGCCAATGCTGTCACATACCAGCTCATATTTCAGTAGCCTTACATAATCAAGGCTAGTTCTTGCTCATATTACATAATCACTGCAGGTCAGAGATGGTGGTGAGAGAGGGGGTTCTGCTCCACACAGTTATACAGGGACACAGTTTCTTTCCATCTAATGGCTCTTCTAGGGCCTTAGAGTCCTCCTCTGATACCTGCATCCTGCCGGCACGTGAGAGGAGAGAAAGAGCATGGAGGATGGAGGGAAATTTTAGGGGCCAGACCTAGGGTGCTCTATGATTCTCCCACCCATGTTCTACTGGCCAGAATTCAGTCACACCACCAACCTAACTGCAGGGCCACTGGGAATTGTAGTTTAGGTCTGTACCCAGGAGGGAAAGAACACAGCTATGGGTGCACATATGGCCAGTTTCTGCCACAGAGGGATTTCTAACACCGTGCTTGTTTTTTCAGCTTTCACCTTGACCATTCCTCAATTCAGAGAGTCTCTGAGATCCTACGCTGCAACTCCCTGGCCACTGGAGCCCCAGCATTACCTTTCCTTCATGGAGTTTGAGATCACATTTCGGCCAGACTCAGGAGATGGTGTCCTCCTGTACAGCTATGACACAGGCAGCAAAGACTTCCTGTCCATCAACTTGGCAGGTGGCCACGTGGAGTTCCGCTTTGACTGTGGCTCTGGGACCGGTGTCCTCAGGTGAGGGCTGAAACCTTCTGGGACTCTTTCCCTTAAAAAGGCAAATAGTAACTGCTTCAGAAAAAAACCAAATCTCCATTCAACAGCTCACACTCATCCTGTCTTCTCTGCATGCTTATCTTCTGAAACTTGTCCTGACTGGTCCTGCTTCAGGCAGATGACAGGCTTCCCATAGAGAGTGCTCTCCTGCCCACAAGGCTTCCTTTTCTCAAATAACTACCCAACAGGTAGCAATTCTATGCTTCGAACTATGGAAAATGGACTTGCTTCAGGTGGAGGTAAACTGCCTCCATTTCCGCCTAAAGTTATGCCATGTCATCCACAGAAACTTGATGAACTGTAACTAATCAGCATCTTATACAGAGCATCACATGATGGGCACTCAAGAAATACATGTCAACTAGTAAAAAAGTATTAACAAATATTTTTGAACAAAAATGTCCTTGATGACCTCACTCTAAATATTCACTTTCCTCTTGAACTATTTCTTTAATGGAAATTGACAGTGAATCATCAGCAATGCAAAGACCCGTTCCCTAAGCAATATGCTCAAGAAAGATGTGTGATGAGTGGTCTTCAATAGCATAGCAGGAAATGGGTGCTTCTGCAGTACTTGCTGGTATTTGCAGAATTGGTCTAAGTAGTCAAAACTTTCCTACTGTTATCTAGTTTGTACTATTAAATTACTTAGCAGGTCGATTGTTCCTTGGGGCCTGTAGTTGGTAGATGCGGATGCTTTTATTTGTTTATGTCTCCCATCTTTTTATTGTGTCGATGGTAGTTTTAACCTTCAAGCCAGAGGGGCCACTAATTAAATGCAGACATATTTCTTGTTCCTACATTTGTCTAATTCTTCTTTTTTGAAACTCACTAGGATGTTTTGCTCCATGGTGTCCTGTAACAGGATATCAGTTAGTCTGTTCTTTCAAAGAATATTGCAAACTGTTTTCAATCACTCTGCATATTGCTAGACTGTCATGTTTAAAAAGAGTATGTGGGTGAGATGCTACAACCATGCATTGCCCTTAACTACTGATCATTTTTCCTGGCTGATAGAAAATGCTCACCGCATTAGGTTTTAACAGTTCTTAAAAAGGATGGTTTGTTTTTGTCCTTGTGGCTGAATTCCTGCACATCAGTGACACCTTCCCCCCAGGGGAACGGACAAATATTGTTGTACCTCTGGTTCCGCAAAAACATCCTATATTTCAAGACAACTTTGGTGGGGATTTAATTGATTCAATTTACATGTGATTATGCAAAATAGCCTAAGCAATTCACTTAGAACTGTATGTCAAGTTGACAAAGGAAGACACCTTGAATATCACCTTGCACTTTTAAATGGTTTTCTTCCTGGATAAGGAATGACCAGAAAGATCCAGGAGAGGGTCGGGGCTCATCAGCCCTCCTCCTGGACAGACTGCCCCCTCTACACTGCCTCTCTGCAGTGGCAGCTCCAGCTGTGAGGTCACGAGCACATGGAACCCTTAGAAGTCCAGCATTTGTCTCTTTCATAACTCTGTGCTTATTTTTGACACGAGGTGTTTTTAATTTTATTTTTGTAAATTTACTAAGTTATTGTTTCACTGCCTGTCAGGAAAGGCAACTGGAAAAAGAATTTTTAAGAATTAGGTGGTGAAAATGAGGCAAGAGTTTCTAAGGGACAAACCACCATCTGCCCCCTTATCCCATCCTCTCCTGAGCATAACCTAACAAAAGTGATTACTCTTGATGTTTCAGATGCCCCATTGGAAGCTGTTTATTTTGAAAACCATTTCAAAGACTTCTTGCTTAATTAAGAAAATGCAGTGAAAATACAGGAAGTTGTGGAATTGGCCAGATCATTTTAACTTTAGGAAAAGGATAAGATGCGCAAATTCATTATGAACTTGATTAAAAAATCACAACAATTGGAATGAGTTCTTGATGGCTGTGATCAATAAAAGGATGTTGAGGAAGGTGGCGTATTGACGGCAAATGACCTCTGCAGTACAAAAACATGAAATGGCTCTGTTATGGAGATAGACCACTTAAAAAGGACTACTTATTTCTTTATTGCATATTGATTTTAGCCAAGGTGATTAAATTCTAATTGCTAAGAACAAATCACAAAAGCATTTGCCAAAGCAAAAATCAAGTGAGGGGGTGGTGACCTTTCAATAATTGTGCCCATTGGTATTCCTCAAGGTTTTCTAAAGATGATCCAGGACCACAAGATAATTGGGAAGTTCAGCGAGGGCCAGGAACTAGACGTCGCTAGAAATACAAATGCAATAATGAGTCTCTTTCTGCACACCTCACTATAAAACGTAATGAGTAGAACTTGCATAAATGTCATTAAACTTTAAGCACTTCAACTTTGAATGAATAATTGAACTTTTAATGTAATTTTAATCATTTTTACAATATCAGAAAATATGGAATCTGTTTCCCTCCCAATATTTTATTATGAAAAATTTCAAGCATATAGAAAAATTGGAAGAATTACACAGTAAGCATCCTGAAACCGAGCGCCTATAGTCTGTAATTAACATTTTTCAATATTTGCCTCATCACATATCTAGCCATTGTTACATCTGTCCATCCATCCTTCTTATTTTTTAAAAAAATTTTAATGACCAAAACAAAGTAGCTAAAACTGCAGCTTCTCAAAGAACCACTTGTTCTTGCCCATCTGTTCCTCTCTTCAGACTTGACCTTGTCCTCCCATTGGGCCTTGTGGTTAAGAGCAGGATCTCTGAAGACATCTTTATTGATAACAGTTTTGTTCAAGGGGATATCTGGTGGCTGTAGGGGCGATCTGAGATGCCATCATCAATGTTCTTCGCAATGACAGCTTTGCGTCGGAGTAGCATCTGGCCAGGACCACCACCAGTTTCCCAGGTTTCACGAACTTGCCCTTTTCAACAGCAACCACTCAGGCCTACAGCAGAAAGGTCCTTCTTATTTTTTGTGCATTTCAAAGTACGTTACAGACATTGGTATGCCAAATAATTTGTTTTTTACATCATAGCTCCTATGATTTTTCTCTTCTTCCAAGCTTGTGTGCAATTATGACCATATTTTACCTTCATGCCACCTCTCATCTAGAAAACCCATTTCACCAGACTCACTGAGTCCCATTTCAGGCTCATTGTAAGGAATAAATAAAACAATAAATGCAATGCTCCTACCGTATGAAGGCGTCCAATAAATAGTAGCTAATCCTGCTATTGTTACTAAGCAGTAATTAGTGTTTTCTTTTTGCTGAATGGATTGGGGTGCCTAAGGTTAGCATTAGTTTCCTCGAGGCTAGATTGACAAAAATGATCCATAACATGCTGACCCAGCTTGGTTCCCTTCTATGTTCGTCAGGGTTCTCCAGGGAAACAGAACCAATAGGCTATAAATAGACATGTAGAGAGATTTATCATGAAGCTTTGGCCTGCATGATTATGGAGGCTGAGAAGTCCCATGGCCTGCCGTCTGCAAGCCGGCAGCCCAGGAAATTTAGTGGTGTATTTCCAGTCCAAGCCTGAAGGCCTGAGAACCGGAGAGCCCATGATGCCCGTTCCAGTCCAAGTCAAAGGCCCAAGTACCGGGAAGCTGATGATGTAAGTCTTGGTCCAAGTCTGAAGACCAAAGAACCAGGAGCACTGATGTTCAAGGTTAGAGAAGGTAGATGTCCCAACTCAAGAAGAGAGAGCACTTCCCCCACTCTTCCTTTTTGTTCAGTTCAGAGCCTCCGCAGATTGCATGATGCCTGCCCAGGTTGGTGAGGGCAGATCTTTACTAAGTTTACTGATTCAGATGCTCATCTCTACCAGAAACACACTCACAGACACACCCAGAAATAATGTTCTACCAGCTATCTGGGCATTCCTTATCCTAATCAACTCGATACATAAAAATAATACCACATCTTCCTTCCACAGGAGTGAAGATCCCCTCACCCTAGGCAACTGGCACGAGCTTCGTGTATCTCGCACGGCAAAGAATGGAATCCTACAGGTGGATAAGCAGAAGGTAGTGGAGGGAATGGCAGAGGTAAGAACAGCACACCTTTTCTCTTGATGGTTAGTGTGAGCCAGATTACTGTTTTCTGCCTGTCTTGGTAGAAAAGCAGCAGAGTGTTGTGGTTAACTACATGAACTTCAGTGCCTGTGTGACTTTTCTATTGCTTAGCTATAAATGGGGATAATAATAGTATGGGCCTCATAGAGTTGTGAGGATTAAGTGAGTTGATACCCAATAGGTTTAGCACTTACAAAATTGCCTTTCACCTGTTCGCCTCCCACCTCCACCTTTGTTCTTATCAGCTACAGCAAGTAGTAGGTAAGAACATGGACTCTGGGGTAGGGCCTGAGGTGCATGGGGGAGGCCTGACAAGACCAGGCTGTAAGTCCAGACTCCTGGGGCTCAAAATCTGGCTCAATTACTTACCAGTGGTGTGAGCTCATACTGGTTACTTGACCTACCACGGTTGTTTTTCTTGTCTCAGCATTATCCTCTTATCAATGGGGATAATGGTGATGATAACAGTGCCTACTTCACAGAGTTGCTGTGAGAATTAAAAGAATTATATATGTAAAACACAGCAGTACCTGACACCAGGTCAGCACTAAATAGCTTTACGTAGTAGTAGTAGCAGTGGTGGTGGTCGTGGTGAATAGTGTATGGTTATGGACTCGAGAGGATAGGATTTCTACTTAAGTTTATAACTTTTGTCCATGATTTTAATTCTAAGGTTATGTTCAAAGAAAACATTTTTAAGAGGAAGTCAGCGAGATTTGCTTTAAACTATAGCCTGCTAGGATTCTACAAACACACACACAATTTATAGTTCCTTAAAAATAGAGGGGACTGGCCGGGCGCGGTGGCTCACGCTTGTAATCCCAGCACTTTGGGAGGCCGAGGCGGGCGGATCATGAGGTCAGGAGATCGAGACCACGGTGAAACCCCGTCTCTACTAAAAATACAAAAAATTAGCCGGGCGTGGTGGCGGGCGCCTGTAGTCCCAGCTACTCGGAGAGGCTGAGGCAGGAGAATGGCGTGAACCCGGGAGGCGGAGCTTGCAGTGAGCCGAGATCGCGCCACTGCACTCCAGCCTGGGCGACAGAGCGAGACTCCGTCTCAAAAAAAAAAAAAAAAAAAAAAAAAAAAAAATAGAGGGGACTTTAGATTTGCCAATATCTTAGTTCCCACCAGTTTTCATTCTGTGCAAAGGAAGATTTGCAAAGGACATTGACAAATTTGGGTATACTAATGAGCAAATAGACTAGTAGAAAAAAGAAAAGGAAAGAAAAGAGACTTTTGCTAGGGAAAGAGGTACTTGATTGGAGAGAGAAGAAAGAGGGACACGTGTGCAGAAGCCAGCCTGAGGGGCTGCAGTGGTGGGAGGACCAACCGGAACCAAGGGCCTCCTTGGGAATGAGGGGAATCCCAAATTGGGTTCTGTTTCAAGAGATGGGCACCCTTCACACCTAGAAAATGCTCCATATATATCTGTGGAAGGGAGGAAGGGTGGGGGGAGGGAAGGAGGGGGAGGAGGGAAGAAAGGAGGGAATGAATGGGAATTGATTTTAAATGGAGAACCGGAGTCACTTCTGGTGCAATCCAGAACATTCTAACAGCCGACTTTAGTCCAAGACAGAATTAGAAGCTCACGAGAATACACCTCACTGTCTGTTGGCTTAATGATATAAATCCAATTGTATCTCTATAGATCTTAGTTGCAAACATCTGTAAAACAGGCACAAAAGCTGAGGATGGGAACGTTTGTAAAGAGTAGGGGCAAGGTCCATGACCATAAATAAGTTACTCTTCAGGACACAGTATTTACTATTAGGGTCTAAGAGACAACACATAAGTAAAAACCACACCTCACAGTTTCTATCACTGCACATCAGCAAAAGAGCATGAAACCAATATGGTGGCACCTGCACCCTCCCTTTTGGCTTTTTTACCTCTGGTGGCATGTGGGTGAATGGAGCTGACTGGAGTTTTAAAACAAAAGGAACCCACAGGAAGGTGTGGCTTTGGTGTGTGCATTGGAGGGGCGTTCTGCTGAGTCCACTGTGAACCAGGAGTGGGAAGGCCAATGCCTGATCTCCATATGCTAAACCTTCATCAAGTCTTTTCCACAAGGAATTCTGCTCCCCCGCTGTCCATATCATGTTCGAAGTGTGGCCGACAGGGCAGTGGTCTTAGAGCTCAGACACAGGTAGGGCAGGGGTTAGAGTACACTTTGAGGGGCTAACCCAGGACCTAAGCACCTAAGAGCCTGTGTGCAGACTAAACCTGACCACCAGGCTGCTCAGCTGGCAGCTCTGAGAAATAGCAGAAGCCTGGGCTTCAGTCCGACTATGCAAGACGTGTGGAAGAGCAGTGCTTCGGAGGCTTTCAGGAAACTCCAGCCTGGAAGTTTGCTCAGCTTTGCAAACTGCTTCCAGCCAAGCCAAAGTATAGGATCCAGACACAAAACCCCTCACTGCAGAGCAGGCCTGGCTTTGGTGGGATATGTTTGCTTCTCTCCCGTGGTCCCCTCTTGGGCATGGCAGCTGCAGCCCTCCCACTTGTCAGCAGGAGGGTGCTGCACGAGGATTTTGATGAGCAGCCAAAAGGAACTGCTCCTCACTCCACGAGGCCCCACTGCTGGACACAGCCATAATGCAATTTTTTTTCCTGGCAGCCAGCTGCTCTGAAACCTCCTTGACCCTGCGTCCTTCCTCCTTTCCTCTTTCCATCTTATTTTAGCTTTTGTGTAAGAGCAATGACAAGAGAAAGATGCCCGTGGGTTTGTGGTGACAGTTACTGACGGGTTCAGTATTCTGCTGGGCCACAAGAATTCCTGAAAGCCTTTATACTTTTTTGATAACCTCTTAGTTAAGTAAGAACCCTCAAAGCTGCCCGAAGGCTATTGACAGAAGGCATTTTGGTCTATTAATCTAAGTGAAATTTCCCTGGGCTACCTGGCTGGACCCAGCCCCGGGGCGCTCCCTAAGATAAACAGAGCTTCCTCCTCCATGACTCACCTGTCTTGTCTTCTCTACCCTTGACATGACCCCAGTTTCATTCTCCTCCCTCTGGCCAATGATCTTCCAAAGCACAGACCTCTCTCTTTCCTGCTTAAATCTCATTGCTTTTTGGGTACAGTTCACGCTCCTAATGTGGCGTGTAAGGCTCTGCATGCTCTGGCCCCCTCTCACCTGTGCCTTATACTCACATTCCCTCCAAGCCCCAACGTCTTCCAGTTTCCAGAATGTTAACTCTTCCTTGACCACCTCCCCTACTCCCTGTGTCTAGGGTGGGATATGAGACTCTCGTGTCCGGCACCCAGGTGCACCCATAGCCACCTGTACAGTTCTTCCCGGTGCTGATCTCACCTGCTCTTTTACTTGTCTGTATTCCCTGCTTGCATAAACCCCTGCAGGGCAGGACTGGGTCTTTCTTATTTTCTGCTGTTTCTCCAGCACTTAACATAGTGGCTGGGGCATATTATATTAAGTGCCTAATAATATTTGTTAAATAAATGATCAAAGCTACTACTATTTGTATTTATTTTATCGTAAATCAAAGAAAATAATAACTTAACATTACCTAAAGTGTGTTCATTCCCAGAGCTCTCAAATGTAAGGATTTCTCACTCATGATACGTATCCACCAATGGTGAGCTGCAGCTCTAATCTGAGATCCGGGCTGAAGGAACAGTGGGAAGGAGAAAAGGGCATGATGAACTACTCTCTGGCTCTGAAAGCTTCTGCCCAGAAGTGATTCTTTTCTCTTCTGCTCATGTTTTATTGGCTGTAAGAAGTCGCACAAGCTCATCTGAGCTGATAGGTTAGAGGCAGTCTTCCTGTGGGGAGGGGTACCTGTGAACGGTAGTGCAGTCTGCCACAGTCATCATGACATCGCTATGAGGTAGATACAATGACTCCCATTTTGCACACAATGAAATGAAGTCTCAGAGACGTTAAGACTTTCACCAACATTCAGGCAGGTGGTAAGTAGCAATGAGTAGCACCGTGAAAGTGAAGCCCATGTGTAGACAGGTTGTCATGATGGGTCTCGAGGCTCTGTCTACCATTTTGTTCCCCAACAGGGAACCAAAGACCCATTTGATCATTTTGAACATCTGTTTGAAAGGCATACCGTGCTTTGTTTTTAATCTCTTGGCAGGGAGGCTTCACACAGATTAAGTGCAACACAGACATTTTTATTGGCGGAGTCCCCAGTTATGATGATGTGAAGAAGAACTCTGGTGTCCTGAAGCCTTTCAGCGGGAGCATCCAGAAGGTACAGGCATCTCTTCCTCATGTTTCCTGGGCCACCCAGAGTGTAGACAAAGAAAGTGAGGATTGTGATCAGTTTCATCTGCTGCACCCAAGAAAGACACTTTGAGAAAGTTTTAACATTTTTAAAATTTTATATTTTAATGCCCACAGCATGGCTTTCCAACCTCACTTTCTTAGAACATCTGCTCCTGGGTCTGTGCCCGGCAGACATTCCATGAATGCTACAGTAGGTGATGATGAATTTTTACAGCAAATCTACTAAACTATATTAGGACTGCTGAGGGAGTGAAATGGCATCAGGTGTCTGCAGATACTGCCACAGTAGGGAAGGAGGTGGATGGAGGTGAATGGCAACCTTGGCTCTGCGCTTCTCTTTTGTGGTACTTTGCAGTTTGCTCAACATCAGAGCCAGTGCTCATCCCCACCCCCACACTTTAGCAGTCGGTGTTCATTGATCATGTAACCAAGCTCTTAAGAGCATAGACTAAAGAGTTCTTCCCTAGAAGGTTCAGGAAAAAAAACATTCAGTGAAAGATACTGACTCCCCTGCTCTCTCTCTCTCTTTTTTTTTTTTTTTTTGAGACCGAGTCTCGCTCTGTCACCCAGGCTGGAGTGCAGTGGCGTGATCTCGGCTCACTGCAACCTCCACCTCCTGGGTTCAAGCGATTCTCCTGCGTTAGCCTCCCAAATAGCTGGGATTACAGGCGCCTGCTGCCACATCCAGCTAATTTTGTATTTTTTTTTTTTTTTGAGACGGAGTCTTGCTCTATTGCCCAGGCTGGAGTGCAGTGACGCAGTCTCGACTCACTGCAAGCTCCGCCTCCCGGGTTCACGCCATTCTCCTGCCTCAGCCTCTGCGAGTAGCTGGGACTACAGGCGCCCGCCACCACGCCCGGCTAAGTTTTTGTATTTTTTAGTAGAGACGGGTTTCACTGTGGTCTCGATCTCCTGACCTCATGATCCCCCCGCCTCTGCCTCCCAAAGTGCTGGGATTACAAGTGTGAGCCACCGCACCCGGCCTAATTTTGTATTTTTAGTAGAGACAGGGTTTCACCATGTTGGCCAGGCTGGTCTCGAACTCCTGACCTTGTGATCTGCCCGCCTTGGCCTCCCAAAGTGCTGAGATTACAGGCATGAGTCACTGCTTCTGGCCTGCTCTCTGTCTTTTATTCCTTCTCTTGGGACTGCCCATAATCTCTGTGGTTATGAAGACATGCTCTGTCTGCAACAGACCTGATCTGCAGCTTGACTCCCCAGCCCAGGTGGGCAGAATCACCAAACACCGGGAGAACAAGGATCTGAAGAAAAGTGTGTTTAGTTCCTGGATGTTAGCTTCATCCTGTTTTCCTTTAGTGACCAGTGGTGGCTAATGGATCCTTTTTGGACCTGAGATGGAGCATGAGGGAGGCTAAGGTGAAGGAGGAATGATGAAAGGGCCCCTGGGGCTGTGATCATCTTGTCTCCCATCACAGTGTCAGGCCCAGTCAACATTTGCTGACAGCCACATGTTTCCCTTTGTTACTGAACTTCGAGGTCTGTGATACCTCAGTTCAGACCATTCTCCCCCATGAGTGGGATTGGCCATGCTTAACCAGGTGTTTCACATTCTCACCTAGGCAACAAGCTGGGATGCTAAGACGTTTCCCATCCTCTGCCCGCTCTTCTCAGGCTGTGCAGTCCCCTTCACGCAGCACACACAACCCTCTCCCTATCTCCTGCTAGAAAGACCACCCTCTCCTGCCTGATTCACGGGCTGGGCCATGTCCTGTAGTGAACAGTGCCGTTCTTGGCTTGTCTCAGCACATATTATGCAGTTTCATGGTCCTTCACTTGCAGCCTGAAAGGGGGAGATTGTAGAAGGATCCTGGCTGCTTTCTAGCAGCTTCTTCAAGATTCAGGACTGGGGAAAAGTTTTCTCTCAACCCTCCCACTGCTCTCCAAGGGCCAGGCAAGCCTTTGGAAGCTTAGATTCGTGGCAGGAAGTGCCATTGCTAACCTCTTATAACCCCTGGGCAGTGGGGGTTCCCCTGGGAGGTGTTCTTACTGTCTCGAAGTTCTGCAAAGCCAGCAACAGTTCAAAGTAAATCCATATCCTGAATCAAGGGCTGGTAACATTGGATCCATTTATTTGGGGCTAGGGAACCCAGTAGTCCCTCCTCATAATTTGTCAGTTTCACTAGAGTCACATTGCAGGGCAGAAGGTGCAAGGGAGCTCTTGAGCACCAGTAAATCCATGCACAGTGGGGTAAAGAATGCGACCTGCGTTTCACTTTGGTTTCTTAAGTGGGGAAGGGAATGTGCAGAGGGAGCAGATTCAGGAACGTGAGGAAAGGAGGATAACAGGAGTGAGTGGGACAATCGGGGCGGTCCAGCTGATGGAATTTTAGGAGACTGCTTGAGAACATTAGTTGGAAACATAAAGGAGTACACTAGAAAGTGTCTCTGGATTCCGCAGCCACCGGGAGCCAGGGTGCCCTGTTTGACTTCCGCCTCCGTAACACTGTGTTTTGCACTCTCCCCACTCTGCTTTGTATACCAGTGTCTCCCAACCTGGGCTGCATCTTCTGAGGTGACTCTCAAAAACTTCTTAAAGTTACTGACGACTTGGTCTCACCTTCAGAGATTCTGGTTCAATGGGTCTGGGCGGGTCTGGGCATTAGTATTTCTTAAGAGACCCCCAGGTGATTCTAATGTGCAGCTGGGTTGAAATCCGAACTTTGTAGTTCTTGGGACTTCTTTACAACCTAACCGAGTGGCCAGGCTTCCGGAACCAGAGGAGCGCTTCACTCCGCAGATTCTCCCAAGTGGATCAACTTGGGATCACTTCAGCTCCTGCATAGATGACAAGACTATAAAAGTAGAAACTGGGCCTGGCGCGGTGGCTCACGCCTGTAATCCCAGCACTTTGGGAGACTGAAGTGGGTGGATCACCTGAGATCAGGAGTTCGAGACCAGCCTGGCCAACATGGTGAAACCCCATCTCTACTAAAAACACAAAAATTAGCCAGGCGTAGTGGCAGGTGCCTGTAATTCCAGCTACTTGGGAGGCTGAGGCAGGAGAATTGCTTGAACCCAGGAGGCAGAAGTTGCAGTGAGCCGAAATTGCGCTACTGCACTCCAGCCTGGGCAACAGAGAAAGATTCCATCTCCAAAAAAAAAAAAAAAAAAGTAGAAACTGGACTTAAAAAAAATTTTTTAAAATCTCCCTATGTGTAGCTCAGGTTAATGTGCCAAGGGAAGCTTTAGAAGACTACAAAGATATTTCTCAATTCCTGAATTTCTTTATGTTTTTCTCTCCCAAGATCATCCTGAATGACCGCACCATCCATGTAAAGCATGACTTCACCTCCGGAGTGAATGTGGAGAATGCGGCCCACCCCTGTGTGAGAGCCCCTTGTGCCCATGGGGGCAGCTGCCGGCCCAGGAAGGAGGGCTATGACTGTGACTGCCCCTTGGGCTTTGAGGGGCTTCACTGCCAGAAAGGTATACTCAGGGGTCTGAGGCACAGCTCCCTGGAGGGAGTGGAGGGAACGGACAGCCAACTGGGGGACCACAACTCAATGGAAGAGTTGTAACAGTGGTACAACCATACTGGTTATTTTGATCAATTATTTCAATAACTTATTAGATGATTATTTATAAACTACCGTAATTTCTTAATAAGAGTTAAATGCTGAAATATTTCTGCTAACAGTGAGTAAATAGGTTCCCCACCCTCTGCCCTGGCTCCTTCCTTAAGAATCACCTCCTAGTCTAGCAACCCAAGAGTTAACCCATAACAGAGTAGGGGTTTCCAGGACTTTTGCATCTGAGACACTCCCAGAGCCCATCCTGATAGATGAATGCCTATGCTTTGTAAACTGATAAATATTTTGACCCCTGTCTGTGAGTGCTGTATAAGAGAAACCTTGTCCAAATATGCAAAAACACAAATTATACATTAGTTGCTCCAAACTAAAGTATGCATAACCTGCTGTATAGTGCGATTTTTTAGGCTATCAAATTGCTGTGCGTCAGTTTTCTCAACTGTAAAATGGGAATAATAATAGCAGTATTATTGTGTGTCTAACACAGAGGGTTATAGTGTTGACTAAATGAGACAATGTATCCAGAACATTTAGAAGAGGGCCTGGTAAGTACTCAAGCAACCAACCAATACTGGTCATTATTATTCGTGGGGAGAAAAATAAAATCCATTAGCAGGTGCTGTGGGCTACTCAGTTTCCATCTTGCCCTAGACTGAAAGCCAGGGCAGGTCATAGACCACGGGACCCTGCTGGACTTGCTTTCTGTACCTGCTTATGAGAAGCTCAGGACATGGCCCTGGTATCTAGAATAGGCTTCCCACATATATCCATCATATTGGGCCTTCATTTTTCAGTCTCGGTGTGGCCTTACCTGCCCAGGAACTTAAAAAAAAAAAAAAAAACAAGCCTGGAAGAAATGAAGCAATGAGCCTCTGAAGGAATGTGCACTCTTTCCTATTTCCAGGTTCTTGATTTTTATCAGAATTAGGGCTTAGAGGAAAACTATAAATTACAGGTAGTTATGTTGGTATATGGAATGGTAGAAGTCATTTTGTCATTTTGCATCAGTCTTGGAAAATATGAAAGATGCCAATTTGCCAATCGGAAGACTTAGTAGTATTTCTTATGTTTAAATGAATTTGAAATCTACATGGCAAATCTTCCTTGTATTTTTAGCAAGGAAGAGTAATTGATTCATTTGTGAATTATCCTGATTAGAATCCTAACAAGCAAATTGCTGTTTAGCTAATAGGTTGTACTTACAGAGATTTAGCTGAAGAGTGGCTCATTCATTCAGAAAATTGGGTTTGGATTTCACACATCAATGTTTGAATTTACTAAGTCTCCAATTTTACCACAGGAGCTTCCAATTTGTGCTTGCCTTATATCTAACATTAATGGTCAATCTATAAATCCCAGACTTAGATGAACATTTAGCACTGGAAATTAAAGGGAGAAAGAAAGGATAATGTGTGATCTTGTTAGCCCTCATTTCCCGCTGCAGAACATTAGCCATAACGGAGATAAAGTGCTCACATTTATAGCTTTGTAATTATAGGTTCAGGTTCAATGAGAAGCAAATCTTACCAGAATGTTGGGGCAGATCCCAGTGAACACCTGCATCTGGCAAGATCTGTGGGAATGGATGATGGCAGAGGGAACTGCAGGACGTTGGGGCCTCTTTTCCTGCAAAGCAGTCTAGAACCAAGATTGGAACCCAGATGAGCCAGCAGCCACCCTCCATGTTGAATTAGTATCGGATTGTGTTTTGAAATCAAGATACTGCTTCTGGGAAGATGGCATCCTTCCCAAATCCTGAGAAGGTTCATACATCAGAGGTATGGCCCCTATCCCGTAATTTCCTCTCCATCATAATGACTGGAGAGGATTAATGGGGCTCTGCAACAATTTTTCCAGCTCCAGCAGGTAGCAATTGTGGGCAGTTGCCATGCCGACTGCTATAACATTGGGGAAAGCATTTAGTCCCATTGTAAGGACTGGAAAGAAAAGGAAGAGAGATGGGCGATTATGTTGTTCCATAGAGATGCAAGAGAATACATAGAAAGTTTGCGTAAATCCTTGGTTTGAAAGACCAGGAATGGTGAGAAGCCATCCTTGGTTGTCAGAAAGAATCCTGTCTCATCCAGCAAGGTGATTTTTAGCCTCATATATTTAAAAGTTGGGGTTTTTTTCTGCCTTATAATCAAACCATGTTTCAAAAGTAAGAACCTGTTCCCAGTATTCCGACAGAAGTTAAACCAGTCCTTTTACATGGAGCAAAATAGCATAGAAATAACCAGCACCAGGCCTCATCCAGTCCATACAAAAGGGCACCTTGTTCATGAGGAATTTCGTTTTCTGGATTGTCAGTGAGTCTGGGTCTTTTTCAGCCTCATCAGAGAGTGTGGCAAGTGAGTTCCACAAGGGCCGTAGTTGGACAATTTGACACTTGTTCCCACCTCTTGGTAACTCAGGAGAGCAGGGGCCAGAAACTCAGACAAATCCTGGAGCAGTTCCAGGCACTTAGACTACATGGTGGTTTCAGGGCCCCCACTTTTCCCTGTGGGGTTGGGGGCAGGAGCAGGAGAGCCTGACCCAGACCAAGGGGTGCACTGAGCCCCCACTGAGTGTCTGAGAGGCTCTTGGGACGCCACAGGCTTCCTGTAGCAGTGGCCCCTGCAGAAACTCAAACCTGTCTGTCCCACCTTCAAGACCCACCAGGACAGGAAAAGCCAGAGGTTCTTCTTACTCCCAGCTATGACTTCAGGTGCCTTCCATTTGGTGGGTTTCAGTTTCAGGCATCTTCTCCACCCCACGCACTACCCCAATACCTAGGCCCCCTTTTTTCTCAACAAGGCCTTCACCATCAAAAATTACTTCCATACTTAGAGATTTCTTTCCTTTTTTCTTTACTTGCATCCAAGCGGACCCATCTTGTGTCCCAGTTCCTCAGAGCTTGTGTATCTAAGTAAGTTACTACAATGTTCTAGAAGAATTTCACAAAGCACATGTAAAAAACTAAGTTCTGAGGAATATTAATCGCTGCTTTGTGTACACACACACACACACACACAGACACACGCACACACGCATTCACATACACGAAATAGGAGGAGGCTTCTACGGTGAAATACATTTGGATAATCCTGAGTAAACAGACAATTCTCTCTCTTCTGCAGAATTTCTCAGAGCCTTTGCTATGCTCTGAGTGTCTAAGAGGTGAGTACAGGACACAGATGTTTTCTCTGGGTTCCCGCAGTTTATAGTGGACAAGTCACCTGGGATACTAACCTTTGGCCCTTGCTTCCCTTCCCTGTGTGACTAGAACAGCTTCAATTCAGACTGTGCAGGATCCCACACACCACTAGATGGCGGTGTTTCTCCGTAGCAGGTGGCCCCGCACAAGACAGAGCCAACAGCTGTTGAGACAAAGCTAGGCTTAGCGCCTGTACTCATCAGGGGCGCACAGTCCTCAAGTATCCAGTGCTACCTGATCAATACTGACCTACCACACATGCAACATTTAGGGCATTTATGTTGTGTTTACTTGAGTCACATCATGTTCCAGGCTCTGATTTGGGTGATTTTTTTTTTTTTTAGGTCCCAGCATATATATATATAAAAAAGGCTTCTGTAAATATAAAAAAACTCTGTATATAAAACCACAAATTAATAAAACACATAAATTATGCATACTAAAGGGAATTTATCTTTAATATAATTTAATATATTAAATTTTGTATCATTTAATATATTATATTAAAAATTAATATACTAAATTTTTATATTTAATATCAATATATTAATATTTGATTTTAAATATTAAATTATATTAACATAATATGTTAATATTTAATACTAAATATAAAAATTTAATATATTAATTATTTTAATATATTTAATTTAATATATTAAAGTATATTTAATATATTAAAAATAAGTCATCTCAAATTAATTGGAAAAGAGAGATTAATTATTGTTACACAAGTAATTCGATTGTTACATAGGAAGAAAATTTCAATTGCGTTTATCTTACAGATGAATTAAAGAGTGAAACATGCAAACACACATTAAACAAATACCCAGACTCTTTTCGCTGCAGTCCTTCAGCTAATGACCATGTTGGCTGTTCCCGGCCCCTCATTCTGGTCATTTTCTCCTTTAGTAATTGGAACTTGTAATAGCACAGTTCTAAGATGGTTCCCAAGATTCCTGCACCTTTGTTAGGGAACCAGGAGCATAGGAGAGCCAGGGTGACACCATTTTAAAAATCAACTCCATCTTAAAACTAGCAAGGTACATTCCTTGTCAGTCACATGGTCATATGTCTGTGGCTAAGGAAGCAGCTTAGTAATGTCTGCAAAGACAAACCCTAGGACAACCAAACATTCAGATGCCCTGATATCGCATAACAATATATACTTTTAAGATGTTTAGAGTCAGGCCAGGCGCGGTGGCTCATGCCTGTAATCCCAGCACTTTGGGAGGCTGAGGCAGGCAGATCACCTGAAATCAGGAGTTTGGGACCAGCCCGGGCAACATGGTGAAACCCATCTCTACTAAAAATACAAAAATTAGCCAGGTGTGGTGGTGCATGCCTGTAATCCCAGCTACTCGGGAGGCTGAGGCAGGAGAATCGCTTGAACCCGGGAGGCGGAGTTTGCAGTGAGCCGAGATCATGCCACTGCACTCCAGCCTGGGTGACAGAGTGAGACTCTATCTCAAAAAATAAAAAATATAAGATGATTAGATGATTAGAGTCATGCTTTGATGTACTAATGCACTAAAATGCGAAGGATAACTTCCTTTAGAAAACATTTAAACCAACTACAAGAGCCAAATTCAAGGGAATTTCTTCTCTGTGGATGATATATCATTAAACACCCCCCGGATGGGAGATCTGGGGGTGTTTAGTGTAGATGTTGGTCTTCAGATAGTTGAAGGGCTGCTGGTTTAGGGAAAGGTTTTGTTTGTTTTTACTTTGTGGCTATCGTCAGCATACTATAATAAAGATCTCTGTCCCTAGTAGAATGGTCCAGCACGGGAGCATGCCACCTTGTGGAAGAGTGAGCTGCTCACTGTGGGAAGTGTTTGCTCTGGCGGGATGGGCATCCATCAAGGATGCTGCTGAGAGGAGCCCTGGTTGTTGGGGAAGTTAGCCTTCCATGCCCTTCCATGCCCTTAGCTTTCCTTTGCTAAGGTCTTGTGAACGTGGGAAAGAAACAGTGGTCCCTTCAACTCTTTTTTTTTTTTTTGAGATGGAGTCTAACTCTGTCACCCCAGGCTGGAGTGCAGTGGAGTGATCTTGGCTCACTGCAGCCTCTGCCTCCCAGGTTCAAATGATTCTCCTGCCTCAGCCTCATGAGTAGCTGAGATTATAGTCATGCCCTACCACGCCTGGCTAATTTTTGTATTTTTAGTAGAGACAGGGTTTCACCATGTTGGCCAGGCTGGTCTTGAACTCCTGATCTCAGGTGATCCACCCGCCTGGACCTCCCAAAGTGCTGGGATTACAGGTGTGAACCACCACACCTGACCAACTCCTTGTAGTCTGTTGGGAATTCCAAGTTCCTCAAATGGAAAATTTGCTTTGCCTGGACTGCAGGGCTTCTGGCTTGGAGGCTGCTGTCCACTGGGGTGTTTTTGTGGGTGTGTGTCACCAGATGGCACAAGCTTTTAGATATAAATGTAAGAAAATGAAAAAAACACATTTCAACTAATCAGTGAGGCCGCTGCCACAGAAAAAAGGCAATGTAGAAAAAATTAGGTATACTGGAAATGGTAGAGAGAAGTGGGGAATAGGAAGAGATTTGTTGAAGGATACAAAATTACAGGGAGACAGGAGAAATAAGTTCTGATGTTCCACAGCACTATAGGATGACTATAGTTAACAATATTATATAGTTTCAAATAATTAGCAGGAGGACATTGACTGTTCCCAGCACAAAGAAATGATACATTTTGAGATGGGATGGATATGCTAATTACCCTGATCCGATCACTATATATGTATCAAAACATCACTATGTACCCCATAAATATGTAAAATTATTATGTGTCAATTAAATTTTTTTCAATAAAATAAAAGCAAAAAAATTAGGTATAGGGTTAGGTTAAAATATAGTCATGTTGGCCAGGCGCAGTGGCTCACACCTGTAATCCCGGCACTTTGGGAGGCCCAGGTGGGTGGATCGCCTGAGGTCAGGAGGTCGAGACCGGCCTGGCCAACGTGGCGAAACCCCAACTCTACTAAAAATACAAAAATTAGCCAGGCATGATGGCACATGCCTGTAGTCCCAGCTACTCAGAAGGCTGAGGCAGGAGAATCGCTAGAACCCTGGAGGCAGAGGTTGCAGTGAGCCGAGATGCGTGCCACTGCACTCCAGCCTGGGCAACAGAGCAAGACTCTGTCTCAAAAAATAATAATAATAGTAATGTTTACAACATTTAAACCAACTACAAAGAGCCAGAAAGGGCCCAATGGTCACTTCAAGCTCTGATGATTTTGGATGTGAATATTCGTCCCTATATATACTCACTTAAATGAAGCATAGTTTGACCATTTTTTATTCAGTGGTGTTGTTTCTCGAGGGTGCCTCTGCCTTTGTTAATCACAAAATAACCAGGGGTCTGGAATCTTGCAAGGGGGGATGGGGTGGGAATGAGGGCGAGATTTTCCACTAGGGAGAGAGAAGAGGCAGCTAGCTGGCTTATCGTTCCTTCTTCACATGCAGCCTAGAGCCAAGAAAAGTAATACTCATTGACAAGGTAAGTAACTCTCGAGCAAGGAGCTGTTTCTCTAGATTTAAAAGAAATGCAGATTGTCAGTTGAAGGTGAGGGAGCCTCAGAAGTGTCAGACAGCTGATTCTAAACATCTTCTTCGTCCACTGCCACCCCCACCTTCATTAAGCCAAGATGAGGCGGGGAGGCGGGTGGCTGGGTGCCAATCATGCTGAGGAGAGATTTCCAGTGGTTCCCCGCGGGGCTCATATTCACATCCCTAAGAGGACGTTCTGGACCCTCGGGCAGAGCTTTGTGAGAGAAACAAGGCCGGCTTCAAGTGATCTGCAACCAGAGTAATAGGGATTTGACAAGGATTGTGAAAGGCTGACTCTCCCTGTTCTCTTTCATGCTGGCACCGGGCAGAGTGTGGGAACTACTGCCTCAATAGTAAGTACAGTAAGTCCTATGAGAGACTGCGAGAGCGCTCTGGGCTGGGGCCAGGGCCTGCCAGGGCAGGCCAACCGCATGCAGGGGGACCCGGGGTGAGTGGCCTGGGAGCTGGGACATGCCTACGCGTGGCGGGAAGCCTCCCCGCCGGCCAGCCAGAGGACACTTCTCTCCTGAGCTGGGGGCTGAGCCGGCAGCTGCTGGGGGCGCCCACAGACCCCCTCGGAAGCTCATGTGCAGAGCCGATGTGTGGCAGGCACGTCTCGACCCTTGCAAGGAGTTCAGGGGAAAGATGGCTGTAGGCCATAGGCCCACGGCCACGGCCAACAGCAGCAGGGACCGGCCCTGGCTGTACCTCTCCCCGCTGGGGGTGAGCCAAACCCCCCAGGGACTCCTTGGTTCCGTTTAGCTCCGGGAAGGCCTCCCCCGCCGCTCAGCTTGGATCTTCTCTCCTCCTTCTCCCTTCCCAGCCATGGTGTCCTGAAACGAGGGGCCCGCTGCCCCCGCTCAGAGCTTCCTTCCACCTCCTCCATTTTTGCACTGTTACCTGCCGCCCTGTCCTCCTCCTCCCTGGCATTTCTGTCTATTCCTCTGGGTCCATTCCCTCCTCTCCTTTTCCGGCGCCACCTTCTTTCCTTTTCTGTTTCTCGTCCTTCCTTGCCCGGTGGCTGCCTTCTCTCCCGGGTGTCTTCCTCGGCACTTTCTTCCCTCCTCTTCTTGGTGCAGCGTCCCTTCTTTCTCATTCATCCCACCCATTTTCCTACTCGGCGCCTTTCCCATCCTCTTGCCATTTTGCCTCCCACTCTTTTTTCCTCCCTGTTTCCCTTCCTTGTCTCCTCTTCCTCCTACCTCCCTTAGTCAGAAGGTAGTGGCTGCGGGTGCAGCCCTGAACTGTGACAAGAGCCCTTCACCTCCGGCCCTGCTAGGTCCTTGCAGCCTCAGGCCCTCTTCCAGGGCTGTGCTGCTTCACAGAACCACAGAGCCATTTCTTGGGTAGTTACCTCCAAAATTGTCTTTCAAATTTTCTGTTTCGTCCTTTGCTTTTCTTGTTTTCTTTCCTCTCTTCCTTTCTTTTTTAGTTTTTATGAAAGGCTCTGGGAAGCTGCCAACATAGGGACTTGTACTTGGGGACCCATTGTCATCGGCTTTGCTGTTTCCGCTCTTTTTTTATGTTTGAAGGTTAATCTGTATGATTGTTCGTAGTATCAAATAATTCTACATTTCCTCTCCAGGGTGGAGAGTCCTTCGTTCAGTGTCTTCTTTGCACCAACCATGTATTTTCGTGAAACTATAACGTGTTTTATAAACCTTCTTATTCTCCCTCATTTTGTACATTTCTTTGAATTTGAGATTTATTCTACCTTAATTTCTTTAAACCACCATTTCTGTATCTTTCCAAAGAGGAAAGAGATATTGCTGTTATTTCGCTAGCAGAAATCCCCTAGCCTCATCCCCCGTTCATGACATCACACACAGCTACTTAAACTCTTCTTTTGCTACTATGTGTAAAAGGATAATTCCTCAGGAAAACAAAGTGATGAGAGTTTGGGTGGAAGAAAATGCATTTCTAAAATATTGGAAAATTGAGAGGGGGCCGGAAGCCAGAATTAAGAAGAGCCAGTCAGGTTCAAGGCCTGGTGCTGTCTTAACTACGTGACCCCAGGCAAATCCTCCGTGCTTTCTACTCCTCACTTTCTTCTTCCGTAAAATGAGAATAACCAACCCTTCCCTTCCCCCATACTACCTGCTACTTCATGAGATTGTAGTGAAGATCTTGTGAAATAGACCAGGCACAGTGGCTCATGCCTGTAATCCCAGCACTTTAGGAGGCCGAGGCGGGTGGATCACCTAAGATCAGGAGTTCGAGACCAGCCTGGCCAACGTGGTGAAACCCCGTCTCTACTAAAAATACAAAAATTTGCGGGGCTTGGTGGTGGGTGCCTGTAATCCCAGCTACTTGAGAGGCTGATGCAGGAGGATTGCTTGAACTCAGGAGGTGGAAGTTGCAGTGAGCCAAGATCGTGCCATTGCACTCTAGCCTGGGCAACAAGAGCGAAACTTCGTTTCAAAAAAAAAAGATCTTGTGAAATACACTGGAAAGTGATTGGAAATGCAGGAGTCCAAGCCTCATTCATAGTGCTTTAGCGTCTCTCGAAGTCCTAGCTTAAAAGGTTCTGCAGCAAATTAGCCTTCAAGAATCCTAGTGGGCCTGATTTAGGGATTTGTTTTCTCTGCCTCCCTAGGAGAACATCTGGGGTTATCCCCAGCTGGTCCCCACATGGCCCAAGACCTGCTCTTTGGCTTCCAAGAATAATTGGGAACAGTTCAAGTTTCAGCACATTGTGAGGCCTTCTCAGCAGCGCTGAGGCCAGTGGCAGGGATAAGACTTCCCCAGGAGGGAAAAATGGGAGAGAAGCCAACCCCAGGCCATGGGGCCTGGCAACTGTGAACCTGGCCAAATATGAGTGCGGCCGAAGGGAAGGGGCTGATGAATTGTTAAACATCCTATTTCCAGGAGCTGGGTGTTTTCCTGCCATGTGTGTGACTGCAGGGGTCAAGAGAACCACATACTATGTAACCTCCTTTTTCTGTTCTGTCCCAGCGATCATAGAAGCCATTGAGATCCCGCAGTTTATTGGCCGCAGTTACCTGACGTATGACAACCCAGATATCTTGAAGAGGTAATAAGCTTCAACAGGCACCTTCCTCAGCTTTCTGGGGGTAAATTTCTCTATATCTTTCTCAGGGCTTTTTCTTATATTTCATGCCAGAAGCTAATTCTCAAAGAAGACCATTCAACCATGGCCTCAGGGGAAAAACACACATAACATGAAATAAACATAGAAACTAGAGCAAAATAAAACAAAAAACAAACTAAACTTGAGAAATTGACCTTTCAAATAACCTGTTACAAACAATCTAGTATCTTTCTGGTCAAAGGGCCTGGAGAGAGAAACACGACTGGTCCCAGAGTTTCCAGTACTCAGGCTTTGAGAAGCAGTGAGAATGTGATGTTCCTGAAGCCTGAGTGATGATTATGATTCTGTGAGCAGGGCAGTTCCGTGCTGTGCTGTGGCCGGAGTGTGCAGCTCTGACCTGGGCCAGCAGCGGAAGGACAGACAGATCCAAGCTCGTTCCCTGCTGGGTCCATACCTACCCTGCGTCTTCATCAGCAAAGGTCTCTTGTCCTCTTCAAGCTCTGGCCAGTTCAGTGAGAGGCTTCTCAGCTCTCTTCATGTGGGTACAGGGAAATGCCCAAGTCACAACCATGGCATCTCACCCCTGATGGCAGAAGTCCCAGCCCTGGCCTGGAGTCCTCCCTCTTGGTTTGGAATAGCCTTTGACATGGCAAAATCCTCAACTCGGTCAAGCTTGTCTTTGGCACTTTCAGTTTGCCCCTTATCTCTTTCTTTCCCTTCCCCCAGTTCTTTGTGGTTTTTACTGTGCTATTCCCCTTTGTGCTCCCCACACAGTCATTCTGGGATTTTCCTTCCTCTTCAGATCGACTGCCTCTTAACACACAAGGGCAAATCTTTAAGCGAAAGGCATCCAGTTCTTAGGGTGGAGTTTGGTGGCTTTTCAGGGAACAAAAGGTGGTTGGGAGGAATTCTCCTAGGGCATTGGATGTCCCTGGTAATGCCCAACACACACCAGGCAGACACTGCTTCACTTCTGTCATCCCAGGTTGTATTTATCTGTGTTGTCTTGGCATGGGGACTTAGGTAAAATGGATTCCCAGCCAAGAGAGACCGTCCTCTTTCTTCAGCCCTTTCTCTCCAAAGATGGAAGGTCATTCAGTCCCTAGAAAGCAGTGACAGGGTGAAAGGGGCCCAAGCCTTCAGTCTCTGGGGGTTAGTGAGAGCAGGAGACATAAGGCCCAAAACCACAGCCACCTCGAGTGCCATAGTGTGTGTGTATGTGTGTGTGCACATGCGTGTGTGTGTGTGTGTATATGAAAGTACAAATGCATGTATGTGAGGCTGCAGGTAAAAGTCAAGTTCAAGGTCTATTTCAGTCAGATATCTTTGGTGCCAAGTAACAGAAAGCTCAGCTTAAAATGCCTTACCCATGAGGGATATTTTCTATTTCATATCACAAGGAGTCCAGACTTACACTGGATCTTGGGTTGATTAATTAAGAGAAGCAGCTGTACCCTCAAAGATTCCAATCTCATCCCTATTTCTTGCTTGTTGTCCTCAGCGTCTTCTCCAGAGGCCACTCCCCAGCTGCCCATAAGCTGCACATAAGATGACTGTGACTACATCCAGTGGAAGTCAAAAAGATTTTTTTCTCATATGACTCTTTCTAAAAGAGAAGGAATTCTTCCCAGAATTGTATCTCATTGGACAAAAGGGATACAATTGTGTCTCTTCTGTGCTGCCACTTACCTGCCCCTAAACCAATCACTGGCAAGAGAAATGGGAACCTCTTGATTGGCTTGTAACCAATCAATATACCCAAGGCAATGGGAGAGGGAAGGAACCTGAGCGAAAGTTTGGACAAAGCAGGTCTCTAGGGAACAGGTCAGTGCTAGATTGTGCTGCACCTGGCCTGGGGGACCTCGCTCCTGCCTCACCGCTCTCAGGCCCTGCATGGGGAATGCAAACTTGGTCTCTTCCTGACCTGACAAGCTCAGGCTCTGGGAAGCCTAGACAATAGTTCCCTCCACTGTTCACAATTGAGGACACTCTGCAGACACAGACCCAGGTGTGTGGGACAGACAGAAAGATGGCTCAAGTGACTAGGGAATGGACAAAGAAACTTTTCCAATGACATGCTAGTAGCAATATTAAATTATGTTTCCTCCCATCTCACCCTTGATTCAAGGACCTCAGCCTTCCTCTTTTCCCTGTGCAAGATGAAACACTGATCACATTAATAAGAATGAATTTCTGAACTAGTCTATTCCCAGGCATTGCTAAGAGCACGTCAGCCTGTGAACCTATTCCCAGACGTGGCTGTAGAGCATGGAGCCGGCCTAGCCTGAACACCCCTCCTTTCCTCGAAGCTTCCTGTTCTTCTCCACCCTGGCTCTGCCTCAACACCACTCCAGACCATTCACTATCAGGCCATGTTCCTTGTCTGAGACGCCATCACTTGGGTATTTTCCCTGTCTAGACCTTGTCCCCAAGGACAGTCACCAGCCAGAGCTGGCCATCCACAGCCGCGGTCCTAGCCCAGAGTGGCTGCCAATTTGAGCCTCTTGGTAATTAGGAAACACACTTTCTGTTGGGGAATGGGGCCCCTGAGTAGTAAAACAGGAAAGAGAAAAGAATGAGGTGTGTATGGGGGTGCAGCCTAAGCTGTGACATTGGCCATAGTCTTGCTAATCTGTCACTGAGCAAATGCTGTCTGGTGGGGTTCACAGTGCTTGGGGAGGGAGACTGCTGCCGAGTGAGCAGTCCAGACCTTTAGACCCGTGGTGCGACTCGTGGTGATGAAGTAAGTGTCAGAAAGTGCCAGACTATCCTTACATCTGGTTCCTCAGGGCTGGCAGACAAATCTGGAATTACTCGGAAACAGATGTTGGTAGTTGATTTGGTGGATTTGTTTGTGTATTTCCTCCAGGGTGTCAGGATCAAGATCAAATGTGTTCATGAGGTTTAAGACAACTGCCAAGGATGGCCTTTTGCTGTGGAGGGGAGACAGCCACATGAGACCCAACAGCGACTTCATTTCCTTGGGCCTTCGGGAGGGAGCCCTCGTGTTCAGGTAACCTCCTCTCCATCTGCCTTCAGCAGCACCTTGCGATTTTCTCAGACATTGCAGACCATGCCAAACAGAGTGATTCAGAAGGGAGCCAGAACACAGTCTGCTGGAATTGGCTGAAGCCTGAAGCTTCAAGGCTTATTGGAAGCTCCTGGTCTTTCTTTCCAACATTCATCTTACAGAGCAGCAGTCAGCAAACTATGGCCTGCAGGCCAAATCTGACCCACCACTCTTTTTTGTAAATAAAATCTTGCTGGGGCCGGGCGCAGTGGCTCACGCCTGTAATCCTAGCACTTTGGGAGGCTGAGGCGGGCAGATCATTTAAGATCAGGAGTTTGGGACCAGCCTGAGCAACATGGAGAAACCCCGTCTCTACTAAAAAATACAAAAATTAGCCAGGTGTGATGGCAGGCACCTGTAATCTTACCTCTGCCTCCCTAGTAGCTGGGATTACAGCACGTGACACCATGTCTGGCTCATTTTTGTATTTTTTGTACAGACGGGGTTGTAAGAGAATCACTTGAACCCAGGAGGCAGAGGTTGCAATGAGCCGAGATTGCGCCACTGCACTCCAGCCTGGGCAACAAGAGCAAGACCCTGTCTCAAAAAAAAAAAAAAAAAAAAAAAAAAAAAAAAAAAAAAAAAAATTCCTGTTGGAATACTGCGGTACTCTTTTTTTTTTTGAGATGGAGTCTTGCTCTGTCACCCAGGCTGGAGTGCAGTGGTGTGATCTCAGCTCACTGCAACATCTGCCTCATAGGTTCAAGCCATTTTCCTGCCTTCCGCTGAGCTTCCAAGGGGCAGGGCCTGTCTCGTGTAATATCAAAACACTTCTCTAGAGATTGTCATGGCACATCCTCACACGAGGTTAGACATCGCTCATCTAGACAGTGGCTTTCCAAGTGTGGTCTCCAGACCAGTAGCCTCAGCATCACCTGGGAACTTGTTAGAAATCCACATTCTCAGGCCCCACCCTGATCTACTGAACCAGAAACACTCTAGGGGTGGGGTCCAGCAATCTGTGTGGTTACCGTTTCCCCAGACGATTCTGATACCCTCATAGCTTTGAGTTCCATGGGGGAACTCAACAACTATGAAGTATGTTGGCCAGGCTGCTCTCCAACCCTGACCTCAGGTGATCTACCCGCCTCGGCCTCCCAAAGTGCTGGGATTACAGGTATGAATCACTGTGCCTGGCTTGTTCTCTTTCATTTATATATTATCTATGGCCATGTTCATGCCACAATGGCACACTTGAGTAGCTTCAATAGGAACTGCATGGCAGAGCCTTAGGAATTAACCGTCTAGCCCTGTGAGGAACAATTCTGTGCCCTTGTTCTAGTGTGTTACTGCTGCATGCTCCCTACTCATGAAATAGGAAGGGGCAGAAAGAGGACTTGGATACTGCCAAGCAGGAAGGCCAAGCATGAAAGCGAGTACTCAGCCTAAGACTCAGCAGCTCAGGAAGGTCTAAAACCCTAAGCTCCAGGAGCCCTGACTTTAAATTCTGACTCTGCTCCCTGTTAGCTGTGTAGCTGTGGGAAGGAGAATCCCTGCTTTCAAGTCTCCTGCTGCCAGAGGAACAAAGCACAGATTCATGTCTCAGTAGATCCATCCAACATGAAAGTTTTGTAAATACTTCTTGGGTGTTACTGATAAGGCAGTGCCAGAAGTTCTTCCCTCTTTTAAGTGAATTTAGACTGTTTCTAAATTTGTCAAATGCGTAGCTATGAAGTAGTTAAAGAATTACCTGAATGATTTCTCCCCACTCTTCTTACCAGATTGGGTGAAAGCTGAGTTTCCAAGGGGCAGGACCTGCCTGTCTCGTGTAATATCAAAACACTTCTGTAGAGATTGTCATGGCACATCCTCACACGAGGTTAGACATCGCTCATCTAGACAGTGGCTTTCCAAGTGTGGTCCCCAGACCAGCGGCCTCAACATCACCTGGGAATTTGTTAGAAATCCACATTCTCAGGCCCCACCCTGATCTACTGAACCAGAAACACTCTAGGGGTGAGGTCCAGCAATCTGTGTGGTAACCGTTTCCCCAGACGATTCTGATACCCTCAAAGCTTTGAGTTCCATGGGGGAACTCATTTCTTGGACTTCTACTTCTTAATTCACCCTCTGATGACTAAATGATATGAAAGTAATTGAATTGAAATAGACAAAGGAGGGATCATTAAACAATGGAGAAGTTGAAGACTTAATTCTGGGGCTTCTGTTGGTCCTGTGCTAAGATTACTGACAGCCCAAGTAGGATAACAGAAATCTTTCTGTTTGAATAAAAGGCATTTTGAGAGGAAATGTCACTTGTCCAATGTCGTGCTATTCCCTAAATAGCAGAGCATGCTAAGTGACTCAGTCTTATGATTGTTGGGGACTTTGGAGAGTCGTATGTAGTTGAGGCTGGATGCTGGCAGGTGAGAGGCAGCTTCTCACCATCTCCACCTTCCTGTCCTCCGTAGCCTCCCACCCATTGCTGGCCCAGAGGTTGAACACAGAGCTCTTCACACCCTATTTCAGGCTGGCTGCCTTGAAGCCATTTTCTTGTGGTTTTCCTGTGGTTAACCTCATCAAGGCCTCAAGTGCTTGATTGTGCCCAGAAAAGAGAACTGAAACAGTAGCTCAGCTGTGGGTGGGATGGTCCAACTTCCCCCTAAACTGCCAGCTGAGCCTATTCACCACCCATTCTACCCCAGCAGGGAAACAGCTCCCACCAGCTCCCATGCCCAGCCCTGGAGAGCCCCCTCCCCTCTCCCACCTGCTTAGGATCCTTCAAACAACTCTACTTTATCCTGAACACACTTCTTGTTACCATTTCTTTCTCAGGATTCTGAAAATTGGCCCTCTGTTTTTCTTCTAATCCTGGAGTTCTGATTGTGATCTGTGTAAGACACACTGCTGAACCCAGGCCGAGGCCGACTTCTGTGCCTGCTCTGGTCCTGGAGCCGCCCCATTGCTGCCGCTCTGTTCTTCCTCCATCTGGGCTGTTATCCCACCGCATCAATATCCCCGATGCTGATGTAGGGAAGCGTCCCAGTGGGCTGGGGATAGAGAGGAACTCCATTGTAGGCCAGTGGTTTGAAGATGTCAGCGGTGTGCTGGGCACCGGGGTCTGATTAGAAACAAGCACCCGGGTGTTTCCAGGACCCATGCCCTGAGAAACGGGGTCTGAAGTGGCTTTGGAATCACACGTGCCTGATCCCCCATGTGGGCTTAGGGCAAGTTACCTAAATCTCAGCCTCTTCCCCTCCTTGCAAAACGACAGGGTTCGCTGTAAAGATTAAATGAATGAATTCATGTAAGGGGTTCAGTGCAGGGTCTGGTGTAGCTAATTAATGATAATGATAAGAAGAATTATGATCCTTGATCAAGCATCTTCTGAGTCTTAGAAGCCTTTACCTCAGAGAGAGAACATGTAGTTATTATTAAAATGTAGTTCTTATTTTTATTATTGTTATTGTTATTTTTAATAAGTCACGGGCTGTGCCCCCGAGGAGCACAGATCTGTGCAGTCTGGAGAGTGAATCGTTCTACAGGGCAGGCAAATCATTCTTGAGGTTTCAGTGTTTGATCCAGGCTCGAAGCAGATGGAAGAGGAATCCTAAGATAATAAAATATAGTCTCAACTTTCATGACTTTCTTCACCTAAAAGCTGGTTCTTTGGCTAATTTAGTGCTCAAAGCCTTTCTGCCAGAGAATAGGGAAAAACAATGGGATTCTAAAAATGTATATATGTATATATATTTATAGTTTTGGTGCAAGATTTAGCAGAAAAAATAAGGAAATCAAAGTGCTCAGCAAAAATGGGTGTGTTTTTCTGTTTTCTGTTTTGTTTTTGTTTTGTTTCATTTTGTTTTGTGATCGTATAGGGGGCATGAAACCTACCACTGGCGGGGTTTGTGAACACTGCTTGACCGTTCACAGTGAACAGTGCCCGCTTAGTTTCACCTCATCACATCTTCATGCAACGAAGAGGGGGAAGAGACTTGACATTAGCAAAGTGCCTTGTGCTACCATTTAAAGGGGACATGATTAAAAGTGCCACCACAGGAAAGCAGGAAGGTGGCCAAGTAGTTTCCAAAAGGCCTCACCTGAAGGTATTTCCGGGTGGCCCACCTTGGTGCTCTGGCTCACAGCCTCTAGTGCATACCAAAGCTGAGCGGCTCAGAATAACCCATCATGGCAGCCAGGTTCCCAAGACATGGGTAGAGAAGTTAGACATACATTCTATCTGTTTGTTTCTACATTTTTAAACTGAGGCATACCTTCCATGCCATGAACACCTGTTCGGTGTAGAGCTTGATACGTTTAGAATATGTAAACACTGAATCACTATCACCCAGAACAAGATGTAGAACATGTCCACCACCCAAAAATGTTCCCTCGTTCTTCTCCCAGTGAAGGTAACCACTATTCTTGGTCATATATGATTATATACACCAGGGAGCTTTTTCAGGGTGAGTATCAGCATGTTGGGGGAAGCGCAAAGTTCTTTGGAGGGTCTGAAATCAGATGGAATTGGGGAGTTGGGGAATCAGGCCATGGAGAAGCCAACTGAGTTGCCCCCTCCCGCAGTGATGGCTGGATTCCCGTCTGCCGGATTCACAGTTGACTCACTAGAGCACATTCTGGCCTTGGCCTGAACAGGAGAGTTGTCGGGTTGGAGAGCAGAAGGAAGCGCACCCTTTATCTAGATGGGCTCTTGGACAACTGAAAAGGTTTTCATTCACTGCACCACAATCATGTTCCAATCCAGCCTCCCTTCACTTACACAGCCAGGTCACCTTGATTCTGAGATCTGGGTGTTCCGGACTGCTTTGGTTATATATTGACAGCTTGTTGGCTTACTTTCAAACATGGCTAGTCTTCCAGGAGAGGTGTGACATATTCAAGCCTTGGTGGCAACTTTCTCCTTCCTACCAGTCCCTTGGGGTGCATTGTCAACCCCGTATCCAAGCTGCACTAAGTGCTGCCTCTGTTTGGAGTGGTGGGGTTATTCATTTGGCTCCTACGATGTGCAGCGCTTCCTACATATGTCATGTTACTTAGCATTCCCGAGGATTCTTCAGGGAAGGGATTATTATCCCCATCTGACGATGAGAATATGAAGCAAGTTGCCCAAGTTCACAGAGCTGTTAACTAGCGAGTCTGGGGATCAAGGCAGGTCTGTTGAATCTGAGTGTCTGTGCTCTTTCTATCATCCCACACTGCCTCTCAGAACAGCCATAGATAGTAATTCAGCTAAGTTTCTGCCCACCAGCAACTCGCCCTACTTCCTATTCATCCAAGAAGTATTTAGGCACCAAATCATGAAATCTCAAAATTCCACCACCAGGCTGCTTTATACAAGGAGATACTTGATGTGGGAAAATTCATTAGAAAACAGTGGACTTTTCAGGGTCAGAGTGGCAGCTTTGTCCCAGGGGTTTGTCAAGTCACCCCAAGTCCTATTCTTGGTTAAATGTCAGTGGGCTGTGTGAGTTCTTTGAGCCTCCATTATTAAAGGAATGACCTATGGTGCTTTCGCTGGAGAAAGCCAAGCACTTTCTCTTCTTGCTGTTTTCTCAGAATGAGTACATGTGAGTGCTTGGTAACTCATCCAGCTTTTCTCTCGGCATCCCTCTCTCTTGGGCAATGAGGTAAAGGAGAGATATGTCCTCTTACAAAATGAGGAGGGAGTCATCCCAGGTGGAACATACTTCCCTTCAAAAGCTTGATGGCCTAGGCTTTATTGTATTATCCAGGGAAAGTCTGGGCAGTTGGCCCAGTGCCCGGGCTAGAGTAGTCACTCACTAAATATTTGTGGAATTAAATTTAATTAGAATAATTGAATGAACACTGGATTAAGGGGGATATTTCTCTCTGGTAACAACATGTTCATGTTTTCTGAAACCCTTACGGTATCGGGGTATCTGGGAACTGAAATAGAGAATAGGAAGCCACTAGAGAAACCTGATAGCAGAGTGAAATGGGATAAGGGCAGAGGATACACCAAGTTCAAGTTCTACATTAGGTTTGTGATTTTAGGCAAATTCCCTTAATCTCTCTGGGGCTCACCCTACTCTGCAATGTTCAGTTTAAGAAAAAAAAAGTGAAAACAGATGTATTCATTTCTTAGGGCTCTGATAATAAATGACCACAAATTAGGTGGCTTAAAACAATAGAAGTGGGTTCTCTCGCAGTTCTGAAGGCTAGAAATCCACCATGCAGTGTGAGGGTTGGCTTCTTCTGGAGGGTCTCAGGGAGAATCGGCTCCATGCCTGTCCCCCAGGTTCTGGTGGTGGCTGGCAGCCCTTGGCATTCCTTGGCTTGGAGATACCCCGTTCCAGTCCCTGTCTCCATCTTCCCATGGCATTGCCTGTCTCTGTGTGTCTCTGGCTCCATGTTAAAGTCTCTTCTCTTAAAGATACCAGTCCTATTGGATCCATGGTTGCCCTAATCCAGTATGACTTCATCCTAACTAATGAATCTGCAAAGACCCTATTTTCAAATAAGGTCACATTCTGAGGCTCTGGGTGGACATGAATTTGGCGGGTGGAGTGGGGGCAGACCATCATCGTAACACAGTATAAAACACTATACATGATAAAGCCATTCTTGTTATTCCTGATACTCTAGTACTGATGTTGCCTTACATGAGGGCATTAAAAAACAATCTTGATAACATTATGCTAAGTGAAGTAAGCCAGACACAGTCACAAAAAAGACAAATACTCTATGATGCCACTCATATGAGGTATGTAGAAGAATCAAATCCATAGAGTCAGAAAGTAGAAGGCTGGTTGTCAGGGGCTGGGGGGAGGGAAGAATGAGGGGGTATTATTTAATGCAATGCTTTTGTTTTGTAAGATGAGTTTTGGAGATTGCCAGCCCAACAATATGAATATGTACTTAATGTTACAGCACTGTATGCTTAAAAATGGTTATGATGGCCATGGTTATATTATGTACATTTTACCATAATTTAAAAGTCTGATAATTTTTAATTTGATGAACCAGCCTGGAAACCCAGCAACTTTTATAACACTCTGGTTTTCTGTTAAGGAAACTGCACTCTGAGTTGCAAAGAACTTTTGCCCTGAGAATCGTCTGTGAACCATGTCTGCTTATGCCTCAGTGTTTTATTCTGTTCTCTGTCTTCTTCTTCTCCAACGCCTTAGCTATAACCTGGGCAGTGGTGTGGCATCCATCATGGTGAACAGCTCCTTCAACGATGGTCGGTGGCACCGAGTTAAGGCTGTTAGGTGAGTCCCTCCCACAGCATAAGGCAGACCCAGAGCTGAGCAGTGGTGGGATGTGGTGTCCAGTTCCCTTGTAGTCCCACTGTCCTGTTCCCCAACTTTGCGTGGCATCCTATTACCCCTGATCCAGGGCATTAAGGGAATTTTCTACCAACTCCCACTGTGCCCTACACTGACACAGGCCAGGGAAACTGAACCCCAAACCTTCATTAAGCAGTAACCTTCTGGAGAAGAAACCTTTTGATGGCTGAACTGGAAGAGCCTTGAGAGTTCAGGGTATGTGGACTTTAAAGAATGTTTGGGCCGGGCGTGGTGGCTCACACCTGGAATCCCAGCACTTGGGGAGGCCGAGGTGGGTGGATTGCCTGAGCTCAGGAGTTTGAAACCAGCCTGAGTTACATGGCGAAACCCCTTCTCTAGAAAAAATACAAAAATTGGCTGGGTGTGGTGGCACACGCCTATAATCCCAACTACTTGGGAGGCTGAGGTGGGAGGACCGCTTAAGCCTGGGAGGTGGAGGTAGCAGGATCATGCCATTGCACTCCAGCTTGGGTGACAGAGTGAGACCCCCATCTCAAAACAAACAAACAAACAAAAGACTGTCAAATCTCATTGTACAGGCAATCCTCCCCCATCCCTCCAGCTTTTTTTTGTTTGTTTTGTTTTGCTTTGTTTTGTTTTGCTTTGTTTTGCTTTGTTTTGTTTTGTTTTGTTTTGTTTTGAGACAGGGTCTCACTCTGTCACCTAGGCTGGAGTACAGTGGTGTCATGATGGCTCAGTGCAGCCTCGCTCGACCTCCCAGGCTCAGGCAGTCCTCCCACCTCAGCCTCTTGAGTAGCTGGGACCACAGGTGTACACCATCTGCCTTGCTATGCTGCCAGGGCTGGTCTCAACCTCCTGGCCTCAAGTGATTCTCCCGCCTTGGCCTCCCAAAGTGTTGGGATTACAGGCATGAGCCACTGCACCCAGCCACTTTTTTTTTTTTTTTAACATTACCTAAACCTTAGAAGCTGACCGTATTTCACCCAGCCCCAATTACATATCTCCCCCATCACGGGTAATCACCACCCTGACTTTGATTAACTTTGGATGAATCATTCCTTTGCTCTTCTTTATCTAATAGTTTTACTATTAATACCTTTATCCATATTTCTAACAACATATTTTCAGAAACGAAATAGCAGCCTGAAACTTAGAAATGTCAATCTCGCAAGTTAGATGAAGGTCCCAGGAGAAGATAAGCTGAAATGAGGGTCTGGTTGGGGTTCCCTGAGAATTTATCATAACCCTTTCTGGGGAAGCCACTGGGTAAAGTCATGAGTGAGGCCTGGGAAACATGGCGCCCACCATGGCTACTTTCCTACTCAGCTCCCATATAGGCTGCAATGGGGAGAGCCTTGCTTGCTGGGCTCCCAACCCCTGGCTGCTGGGCCTGCCTTTGAAACCCTAGAGGAAATGGGGATACAGAGGCAGATCTGTGCCTCTCAGCTTCCCAGATGGTCTAGAAAGCCCTTGAGACAGAGGGTGATTTTGATGAAGTCCCAACTCTTCCTGAAAAAAGAAATGTTTTCCCATCATGAATATCCACATGCTTGGATTTCAAATAGTTTCTAGACTACAAGTTAAAAAATCAGAGTCCGGCCTAACTCCAAAATACTCCAAACTCTATGGCTTCTAACTTCTTCATTTCTCTCTCTTACCCATCGTTAAAGGGGCTTGGCCAGAGACATCCAAAGGAATATGAAATGCTTGAGCTCTTTACCTCTAACCACACTTGATCCCTACAAATCCCCACCCTGGGAACATCAGGGAATGACACCCTTCTCCCAGTTTCCTTGGGTGGAGATCATTGGTAGAATACTCACACATTGTGGAATAATTTTTAAACTTTCCCAGTTGTTGTTGGGGTTTGATTATGTATATCAAGATACACACTGGTGAGGATACCAGGCACTTCCTAGACATCTAAGGAAACTGATGTTGAATGGTCTTCCCCTGGACTATACAGCTGTTTGTGGGAAAAGCCAAGATTAGAATCCCAGCTCAAAGCCCATTCCATGCCACCCCGTGATGAAACCCACCCAAAGCTAGGATTTCAGATGTTTGGGAGGGATAAGGCAGTGGAATGTTGTACAGGAAGAATTTCACATGTCAGAGTGTCAAGCTGGGCACCATGCAGATGGCTCAGCAGACTTGGCTTTTCCTGTTGGCATCTTGGATACCTCTCCTGGTGGGTCTTAGGTTGCAATGAGGGCTGAACAGAAGGAGTTGAGCCCAGGAACTGGATGAATGGGAGGATTCCAGCAGATACTGTGAGTTGTGAGCAGACAGGCCTAGAAGGGAAGAGTTCTTAGGGGGAACTGGGTCAAGGCCATGGATATCAATTATGGCAAGAAGGATTGAGCGGATACCTTAATTCTCTGTAGCAGGCTCCAGGGTTAGAGATAGGAGTGTCCATGAAAAGGAGATTGCCCAGGGGGCCTTGCTTTGGACAGTGTCTTGCTCTGGGGAATCCTGGTCTTGCAGGCATTAATCCCAGCAGAAAAGAGGAAATAAATTCCAGTTTATTAAACATCTCCAGGTGCCAGGTACTTTTCATACTTTGTCTCAGTTAATATTCACAGCAACTTAGGTTTTATAATCTTCATTTTATGGATAAAAATGATAATGATATTGATAACAATAACAACACACTCCTCTACCAGTCTTTATAGAGCAAGATATGTATCAGGTATCATGCCCTGTGCTTTGTATGCATAACATCTGATCTCCACAATAATCTTGGGAGATGGGCATAGCTATTCCCATCTTAGGTGAGGACGCTGAAGCACCACAGATTCATTGTTCATTCATCATCTGGGATGAGCCTTATATTATTCCAGACACAGGAGATACCTCATTGAAGAAAATTAACATCCTTGCCTTGATGGTCTTGCATTCTAATGGGAAGCAACAGACAATAAGTAGTAAACATGATAAAGAAGCATGTTATTATGCTAGAAGGTGATACCACATTTTTTCAAATCTAAGATGCCATTGATTATAAGGTATATCTTCATTTTAGATATAGAAAATGAAAAAGTCTTAGACTTTATGAACTAGAGTAAGTAGAAAAAAATGGAATATTTTAGAGTAATTTTTTTTTTTTAAAAGGCAGGGCAAGCAAGGCAAGCTGTTGCGGGTTCTGCCTGTCACAGCATTCAGATACAGGATTCTAAGAAAGCACTTCCCAAATGGGAAGTTTGTGGTCTCAAAGATGGGGACAGAACAAGAGAAAGTTCTCTAAAACTCTAGAAGAGTTACTATCAAGAAGTGAAGCCTGAGTGAGTCCACCCCCTAGTGCTATAGAAGCAAATGTATTTGCTTGAAAAAGGCTCATGGGGCTGGATAGGTTTGAAAAATAGCTTTGAAAACTGCAAAGCCCTTGCCACCAATGAACACCTCCCTTTTCCTGTCTTCAGAGTCACTTTAGGGCTCTGTGGGTCCCTTAGAAACTTCTGAGCCAGTCTTCTCATAGAGCAATCTTATACCTACAGAAACTGCCTCATTGGCTTCTCATTGTACTTCGAATCCCAGCTCCCCATGGCTTCCCATGCCTCGCCACAGGCTCTCCTCCCCTGGGCTTCACCTGAAATTTCTTCCCTGGCCCGCTGTCACCTTCAGGATAAATTCTCAACTCCTTACAAATGGTTGACCGTTTGCTTGGGGCCCCACCTTTTCCAGCTCCAGTGTTCTGTGAGTTCCATCTGTGCTAACCCCTGCTTTCTCCCTTTGCTGTTGTTGCTTTCTCTGTTTGCATAACCGTCTCCTTCACTTGACTTACCTACCCAGCCTACAAGACTCATTTTGGACAGAATCTCCTCTGAGCAGCTTTCTCTGACCATCTGTCTAATAACTGTCCTCTCTCTAGTCGAAGTTAGGCGCTGCTCCTCTGGTGTAATTCCACAGCACCCTTGTGGTCTTCGCCGTGGAGTGCTGGCACTGTGTTGTCATTCACAGTTTGACTTTTTGTCTTCCTCAGTAGACCACAGGCTCCTGAGGGCTACACATTTGCTTTTTGCTTTGATTTCTGTAGCCCCATCATTTAGCACAGTACCTGGCACATAGTGGGTCCTTTAATACATTTGTATCGAAATGAATGAATGATTGAATGAACTCCAAAAATGCCGGGCTTTTTGTTCTTTTTTGTTTTGGTGTTTTGCAGGGATGGCCAGTCAGGAAAGATAACCGTGGATGACTATGGAGCCAGAACAGGCAAATCCCCAGGCATGATGCGGCAGCTTAACATCAATGGAGCTCTGTATGTGGGTAAGTGACCGACCCTCGACCAAAGCACAATTAGGCCAGTGCTTTTCTTGTTAGTCTTCCATTTGCTGTGCCGAGGCCGTGCACTTTGCTGGATCAAGTACCTGTAAATCAGGAAGCCCTCCAGATATTCCATTCTTTCCTTTTCTGAACTGCTGACTCATGGCTGAGGGGGCAGGAAGGGCTCCCTTCGATGCTTTTATGCTTTGGACAGATCCACCAGGAAAACCAGGCTTTTCTTGTTTATAGAACAGGAACCTGCTAAATATAGCTCCATGAATTCTCTCTGACAAAACAGGACCTGTCTTTCTTTCCCCTTGCAGAATAGAATGACTAGTATTTCTGTAAATGGCTTATTATAATTAATTCACTAGTGCAGACACATAAAAATGAAAAGCTATTTTTATCTATATGATGTTTTCTATTGAAAGCATTCGACATCAGTGCATTTGTTTTGGTTTAAGATGACATCACTTCTAGCTACACACTGCATTCTGTTGACATTATACCACACTTCAAAATTTACTAGACACTATTTGGTCTCAAGGTGGTCAGTTGGGCCAGAAATCACACATGAGGAATGAATTTATAGCTTTTGATTGTGTACAAACTGATCCAAGTCAATCTGTTCCTTCAAGGATAATTATAAAATAGAGAGAGATGAGGTACCGAGCAGCTCAAGGGGCCCACAGCCCTCACGTGTTCTATGAATCAAGGGATGCCTTGGTCAGCAGCCATTCAAGTGCCCCAAACTGGAACCCCGACCTTGCCCTGCTGACACCTGCCCTTTGGCTCACCTCGTCTCCCTCTTGCTTCCTGGCAGGTGGAATGAAGGAAATTGCTCTGCACACTAACAGGCAATATATGAGAGGGCTCGTGGGCTGTATCTCTCACTTCACCCTGTCCACCGATTACCACATTTCCCTCGTGGAAGATGCCGTGGATGGGAAAAACATCAACACTTGTGGAGCCAAGTAACACCAGCTGGCCTTGCCCAAGGGACAGAGCCTTCTATTCTGAGAATCCCAGGGGCCCTCAGACCCTGCCTGATGCTATACGCAGAGGCCCAGGGACCAGGTGTGTTTCCTCACACCAAGGAGAAAGTACACACTGATGAGAAACTGAGAACCAAGACAGGCATCCCTGGGTGGCCTTTCCTGCTGAGACTCTGCGAGCTGACCCAGCAGAATTCTCTGTGTAGGAAGCATCGGACTTTGTCCATTGAATATGTAGCGGCTGCCAGAGATCACACATCAATGCAAATTCCAGAGCCTGTCTGCTATAGCTCAATGACTGTGTTGTGATTCATAGTACATTAAAAAGAGAGAGAGAGAAAGAAACCCGCAGGGCAGTATTAAAATACTTCTCTCCTTCCCTGACTCATGACACTCTTCCTGACAGCAGAATGACTGTGTGACCTTGAACTTCACATTTCCCACCTTGGCCCGTGGATTGTTCGGATTAACCCCTTCCACACCTCACTGGCTGGTTCACTGTGTTCTGACTAGTCCGTGAAAATAAAGATGGAAGGAGACCAAACACAGAATCATAATCATAATGTGGCCCCCTTCCCCAGAGCTTACCTCGAATGTGAAATCCCTACTTTTTATAATGCAGAGTTAAGGAGCTGAGACCCCATGATTTTGTAGCTGTACTTTTGTATGTGTATATTTTTATAGCTGCAGACTGTCCACACAGTATACTTTTGGAAGTTTGGGTGGATGACCCTGAATTCTTGCATACCTTTCCTAAAAATTTCTCCCAAAAGAGACTTGTTTGGGCCGTTTGTGGTGTCAGTGGAATGGATAGGTAACTCGGGTGGGCAACTTGGGGAGCTGACCATTCTCTTTTGGTAAATGTTGATGGCTCAAGGGGATGAATATGAAGCTTTCCAAGATAAGCAGATTAAAAGGAACATGTGTTACTGAGGTAGGTCACTGTCATTTTTGTTTTATGAGGTGGGGAATATCTATAGTAAACTTGAATAAAGGGGACAAAGCTAGAACTTACTCATTCATTCATTCAGTTATGGAGGTGTTACTGATTTTGCAGAGGTCAGGTCCATACTAATGGACACTAATACAATCAGTGTTCCTAAGGCTGTGCAGGGGTTGGGGGACATGCTGTCAGGATGGTCTGAGCATCTGGGTGAGAACCAGAGAAACAAGACTTCTTCCTTCTGTACCATGAGCTGTGCCCCTTTGCTATGCATGCACATGACCCCAGAGACAGCTGGTTCACTGGCAGATCCCCATGACGGACTTACTAAGGGAAAGGTGAGATGAACACTGCCCCCAAACATGGGGGGAAATATGATCTAACTTATGCAAGAGCCTATAATTAGTCCCAGCCTTGACTCTACTTTTGTTTGTGCAGCATTCATTCAGCAAAGACTTTTGGGGTTTGTGCAAGGCACAGTTTTAAGCACATAATGTAATTCTAAAAGATGAATAAACTGGAGAGGTTCATTTTGTGCCCCAATCTCCTGTCTTTGGGAAGCTTTGATGGCCAGGATCCTTTCTCCCAGAGGAATCACGGTAATCATCATCATCATCTTCATCCACTCCTAGACACATAATCTTCTATGAGTGCAATCTGGAGAAAGGCCACATCGTAGAAAGTGGGTCCTCCACCTCCCAGACACCCTTGCCCCAACACCTCTTCCTTTGATACTGTTGGGGCTAGTGCTTCCCAAGATGTCATGGAGTTGCTTTTACAGCCCATTTTGATGGATTCCCTCCAGCCATACATATCATTGTGATATTAGCAAAGTATTCAGCTGAATTGAAGCTAGAAGGGCTGTTGCTGATGAGTTGTTGTTCCATGAAAGTGTTATCCAGAGAAAAATGCAATGACCCAGGGATGCAGGCCTGGGAGTAGAACCAGCTGCCTCTGGGTGGGAAGCAGATGAGGCTAAGGGGAGAAGAGTGACATGATAACAGGGTCAGGGGAGTAGGGATCTGACAGGTGAGAGAGCAGCAGAGTGGAGGGACCCAAGAGGAGCTGGTGACCTGGGAGGCTCAGGGTCAGAGGACAGGGTAAGAGACAGTGTATCCCATGTGGGCTCCTGGGTGTCCAGTTGTCTCTCTATGTGTATCTGTTGTCATGGCCACAATAATGCTGCATAACAAAAATCACAAAACTGCAATGGCATACAGTAACGAGTGTTTATTCCTCATGCGCCTTGAGTGGTCAGCTTGGCAGCTCTGCCAATCTTCGTTGGGCTTGAGCAGGTGGATCTTCTGGTGTCAGTTGGACTTGCTCACACCTGTAAGGGCTGCTAATTCAGGATAGCCTTGGCTGGGTTGGTGAGGTGGCTTGTGTCTGCTCCGTGTGTTTCTTGTCCTCCTCCTAGGCTAATGGGCTGGCCTGAGCATGCTCTTCTCCTAGCAGCGGGGGAGGACACGAGCACGAGAGTAAAGGTGGAAGGCCTTTCACAGCCTCGGCTTGGCACTGCCACACCCCAGTCATCTGTGGATTCAAGAGAGGAAGAAACGGGCCGGCCCCCACGTGACATATGGGCTCTTCTCCAGCATGAGAGAACTACCAAGCTGCCTGGCGGAGGGCATGGACTCAGGACCAGTGGAAAAGCGTCACTGCTGATGCAATCGGTCCACCCCAGCAAGTCCTATGTCATTAACAGCAGGGTGCAGTAGGGATGCCGTGACCCCCGGCCATAGCTCTTCTCTGACCTTCTCTAAGCCTTGGGGCTGGAGGCAAGGTCCATGATGTTCTCAGTGCCCAGCCAGGCCAGGCCTGATGGGAGCAGCACCCGCCCTCCCCCATCGCAATGCGGTGCCCTCTCTTCCCCTTGCCCTCCTTCCACCTGCTCTCTGACACTTGGCAGCTGGCTCTGTTGCTGTTGTGAGGAGGAGGGACTGGACCGGCCGGGAGATGGGATCGGTGCCTGGCTTTTGGGTAGCCGCTGTGGGGAGAGCCTATTGAAGGCTGGCCAGGCTCTTGGCCGAAGAGAAAGGTTTGGGGTGTCGCCAGGGAGCTCAGAGGCTAACAGCAGTCTCTGTCCTAGGGAGGAAGGAGAGAGAGGGGCATGGGATCCTGAAAGGCTTTTCTCCCACAATCAGGGTCTGAGAAAATTCCCCGGAACCTCCCACATGTTCGAAGCAAGGGTGACCGGGTGTGGGGTGAGGATGTCCTTGCTTTTCCTATTAAGATGGCCTTCCATAATCCTGCATGTTCCTGGAGGCCCTACCTCAGGATTTCTCTCAGGAAGGTCTGTGGGGTCTTCTGTGTCCCCCTCCTGCGGCTGCCCAGGCAGCTGCCCCGGCCTGCCCGCCGCTCTGAAGGCCGCGCCGCTCTCCCACCCTGGTATTTGTCTTTCATTTCCTGACCCAGTCCGGTTCCCGTCTCCGGGGCCCCTCCAACACAAACAGGCCGGCTGGTGTCCACACACGGACTGCCCTGCTGGCACGGGCACTGGCGCTTTCCTGCTGCTGCCCCCTCTCCTTCCTCCCTGCCCACCTCCTCCCCTGGCCCTGCAGGAGCTGCTGCCTCCTCCCTGCGTGGGAGGAAGGAGCTCGGAAAAGCGCCCGGAGCTGGAGCTGGCAGGCCCAGGGCTTTCCACTTGGAGGAAACGCTGCATTTTTCACCTTTAACCCAGAAAAATATGGTTCTCAGAAAGCTTGTTTTTAGCACTGTGAGTTCCCAAAGGAGGAAGAATAGGCAGCAGGAGGGGCCCCCGGCCTCTCTGAGCTCTGACAGCAACCCCCACCCCAGAAGGCCGTTCTTCCTGGGAGGGAATAACCGAGGGGCAGCCTGCAGAGGCCCAGCTGCAAGAAAATAAAGGCAGAGAATTGCAGCTCCAAGTGGAAAGACAATACTTTAGGAGAGGAGCCTGGACAAGCATGAGCCGCTTCCCACCTCCTCCCGGCCTCTTCCAGCTCCTGCCCCGTCCAGGAACGCATAGTAGTTGCCCTTGGAGCTGGGGGTCAGTCCGGGCGTGCCCACCACCACCCAGACCCTTAGCTGAGAAGCGGGTAAGATTAGCTTACCAAAGGCGGGAACGACGTTCTCCAGCACTTTCTCTCTGCAGTGGGGAGAGAGCTGCCAGCATGGAATCAAAATCAGCATCCGAAATCAGGGGTCGGACAGCTTTAGCCCACACCCACGTTATTTCTCAACATGGAGATGCGGGTCGTCCGACGGTGTCCGAACTAGGGACTCACCCGGCACACGCTGAACAGAGAAGGGAAATGTAAGCAGCCCTGCCTCAACCATTGTGAGGCCAGAAGTCCCAGGGCTGCCGGCATTTAAGCTGGTGGGTCCCGTGGAAGTGACAGGCTGCCGTTAGGAAGTTCCAGCTTACAGGTGGCTATGTTCGGGCCAGCAAAATGACTAATCCAATGCAACAGCAAGAGCTGGCTTCTGGGCTAGGCCCTGTGAGTAACCGCACCGCAACCTCACAGTCAAAGAATGTTCACGTATTTGATCTTCATAACAGTCCTGCTCCTATGATGGCTGAAGCAGATGGGCATGGCCTGTTTGACTTAGGAAGACAGACGCTGGCCAGAAAGACTGGGTGACTTGCCCGTTGTCCCACCATGAGGACGCAGCCACGATGCTGTCCCGTGGAGCTTTTCTGCCCTCACCCTGACCTCTGGTCAGGTGCAGTCTGCCCAGGGACACCCGCATTGTTGAGGGACATTCGGAGGCTCCCTTGGGTTAGCTGTCGTCTGCAGTATAGTCGTGTAAGTGAGGGAGATTCGGACGAAGGCCAGGCCCCAGGAGTCTGCTTGCCATCGAATGTCAGTTTCTCATCACAGCCCTGAATCTGCCTTCCTTCAAAGCCCTTCTGTTGCGGGGACTCCGGGTTGAGCAAATCTGAAAGCAGAAACTAAAGAGCTAGTCCAGCAGGGTGGGATTCAGGCCCCTCTACAGGCAATTGGGCGTGGGTGAAATTCTTTTCCCTTCCCTCCTTTGCTTTCATCTCCACAAATAACCTCCATAACCCTGGGGAGTGGTTGCAAGCTATTTCTGCCCAGCAGCATGTTCCCCTGGGCCCCTGCCTCGCCCCAGCCAAGCCACGAGCTGAAAGAACAGGGCAGGCAGCCGGGAAAGGCCTCCCCTGCCGCTCCTCTTCTTCCCGCTTGCTCTTGCTGAGGCATCTTTGTCCTAGAAAGTTTGTAGCTCCCAGGAGCACTTGCCCTTTCCTGGAAAGACGGGAGAGAGAACATTATGTCTCAGCCCTTGGGAGGAGGTCTCCTCTTTTCTATTTATCCATCTTGTCTTTCAGTTTTGCTCAAGATGCAAATGGTGTCCAGAGGCATAGGAATTTCCCAGCATGTGGCATGGCTTCCCCGGATGTCCCAGCTGCTCACCTCCAGGCCAGGGCCCAGCCCGGGGCTGTGGCCTCCCGGAACAGCCTGCTGTCAAGGGCCTGCAGCTCTGACTTGGCTAGGAGAGGACTTGAGTTGGAATGTCTCTTCGAAGGAAGGCCAGGGAGGCTCAAGAAATTTGCCGTTTATACTCAATAACAAAAGTAAGAGGCACCAGGCCAGGGGCTTAGCTAAGGAAAGCCCTGTTAGGAAATTGGCCAAAAGAAAGCGGAGGCAGAGAAAATGGACTATGAGGCAGAGACAGCTGTGGGAGGAAAGGGGTGTGGGGCCGCAGGGGTCGCAAGGCTCACTGCGTGGTGACTTCAGGCCCTGCCGGCAGCATTCCATGTTCTCACTGAACGTGGGGTTCAGAGAGCAACTGTGGGGGTTCGGAATGAAATGGGGGGGCCCTGTCTAATACAGTGGAAAGTGGAACATTAGACGATTGCTTGTCCAGGCCACATTCACACCACCTCAGAAATGAAAGAAGCCTGGGCGATCTCTGCTCCAGCTCCACGCAGGGCTAGAGAGGTAAGAGGATGTGCCCAGGGCTGGGGGCCTTATCCATGTGACTACCTCTGGCCTGGAAGCCAGGAGCCCCTGGGAGTGGGTTGGGAGGCTTTGGGGGTGGGGAATGGAGGGTGGGGAGCGGATGGCTTGGGGGCCCTCACTAGGATTACTGTAGTTGTCCCTTCTAGGCACTCGCCCACACAAGGTGGGTTCACATTTCACTGACACTCACTGAGGACGAGCTATTCACAAACCAGCCCCTGGCCAAAGTGCCAGTGAGGATATCAAGGATAGAGAGGACTCAGCTCCCCCTGTCAAGGTGTTGCCTGGGCTGTGGTCTCACCTGAGGCTCACTGGCTCTTTGCTTCTTCAAAGCCAGGGGAGACTTTCTTTAGGCAGGGCCCAGTCCCTCTCATAAGAGCTCTCCTCAATAGGTCGGCCACCCAGGATCATCGCCTGTTAACTCCAAGTCAACTGATGAGTAGCCTAATTGTGGGAGTGACAACCCATCATTTCCACAGTTCCACGCAAGCATCTTGGGGGCCTTCGTAGAGTCCTGCCTACCACAACCCCGATCAACTCTTTCAGTCTCTCCCACCTCCAGATGATACCTCCCCAAAAACCAAGTTCGTTTTCCTAAAATGCACCTTCTGTCCTGTGCTATCCCAGCTAAAGGCTATGCCACGGTCAGCTGCGTCCCTAAACAATGAGTCAAACACTCATAGGATAAGGGAGTTCTGTTCTCAGAGAGCATAACCATATTTTAAAATTCCTATTTATAGTTCCTGAAAATCCTGTGTTCCTGGGGTCCAGGGACCCTTTGCCACGACTAAGGACCTAGGCTGGGATACAGTTGATGGTGTGGGTGCCCAGGGGGATTGAGGAAATTGTCAGGCAGCTGTCCTTTCCAGTGGCCACTCAGCATGACCCCAAGCAGCCCACAACTTAGAGAAAATAGCAGGGAAGCCATGGAACTCTGTGTCAGCATCTTCGGTGGCCAGTTACTTATAAAAGACAGTATTTTATGACACAAAATGTTGGTTTGGGTGTTTTTGTGTATAAGGTGCCAATGGGTTTTAGTATGAAATTCAGATGTCAAACTAATGCCAAACACTTTTGCTTGACTTTCAAAGTTATCCATTATTTAATGAAAAGTATCAATATAGAAAAATGTCCAGAATACCGAATTAAATAGTTCATCCATACATTGGGATTTCATATATCCATGAAAGAGTACCATATATGAAAAGATTTTCAAAATATGCGAAATAAAAATTCAAGTTCCAAAATAGAATCTACAATTCCCTTTTATATATGCACACATATACATATATATATGAATAGACATGTACATATATACACACACATATTCACATAGGAAAATATTTATGAAAGGATAAAAAGTAAAATGTTGAAAAGACCTAATGCTGCATAAAAAGATTATGTGGGGCTGGGCGCGGTGGCTCACGCTTGTAATCCCAGCACTTTGGGAGGCCGAGGCGGGTGGATCACAAGGTCAGGAGATCGAGACCACGGTGAAACCCCGTCTCTACTAAAAATACAAAAAATTAGCCAGGCGTAGTGGGGGGCGCCTGTAGTCCCAGCTACTCGGAGAGGCTGAGGCAGGAGAATGGCGTGAACCTGGGAGGCGGAGCTTGCAGTGAGCCGAGATTGCGCCACTGCATTCCAGCCTGGGTGACAGAGCGAGACTCCGTCGCAAAAAAAAAAAAAAAAAAAAAAGATTATGTGGGCCCAGCATGGTGGCTCACCCCTGTAATCCCAGCACTTTGGGAGGCTGAGGCAGGCAGACCACAAGGTCAGGAGTTCGAGACCAGCCTGGCTAGCATGGTGAAACCCCCCTCTCTACTAAAAATACAAAAAATTCGCCAGGTTTGGTGGTTTGAGCCTGTAGTCCCAGCTACTCGGGAGGCCAAGGCAGGAGAATCGCTTGAACTCTGGGAGGCAGAGGTTGCAGTGAGCAGAGATCGCACCACTGCACTCCAGTCTGGGTGACAGAGCAAGACTCTGTCTTGGAAAAAAAAAAAAAAAGATTGTGTGATTTTTCTTTTCCATTGATTTTCTAGTTTTTCTTCAGTGACTATTTTTTGTTCTGTCTACTCAGGATATCACCTCTTTTGGAGGGACTCATCTTTCTCCAACTCTTGTGAAAATGTCCTTTGAATAGAACCTCTGTCCAGCCACAGAACTAAAGCAGGAATGCGCACATGACAAGCCAGGCCACAGGCCTCACGGCGAGCTGGCGAGGACTCCCCTGATGGCAAGGCCATAAGCTTGGAGGAGCCTGGACCATGGGCCCAGCTGCTTGAGGAGGTCTTGCTTGAGGGAAGAAAGTTTTGTGTATAAGGAGATACGTGTTATTTCCGGGTGGAATAGGAGACTACAGTGGTGTGGCCTGAGGAACATGCCAGGGCTTACCTGCCCACGAAGTAGAAGCCTCAAATATCGAGCCAAGACTATCTTCCAGAGAAGCAGATATGCAGTCTGGGGAAGAGGGACGGAGGCCAGAATGGATCACTTGGTCATGGAAGTTGTCCATATAAGTTGGACGGATATGGAGAACCTGACCCACAGAAAATGAAAACAAAGTTCAAATTGGGGAGGAGATGGCGGAGGACGGAGGTGACAGACAACGTGTAGAAGGACTCTAACCTGTTGTCACTTCGGATAAAGGCCATTCATCTCCCATCTGCTGTTGTCAAAGAGGTAAGAAGATAAGAGTAAATTTCTGTCTAGGGAGAACAAGGTAATTGCATTCAACACATCTTAAGCATCTACTACAAGGCAAGATGGCCCAAATCCGGTGAAGTAGCTGCTTTGAGCTACCACAGGGAGCCTCCCATCCTTGTCCTTAACCAAGGTTCCCTTGCACAGTCTGAGACTATCCCACAAGGGATCACCCTCTGTAAAATAACATATTTCTAATAACCAGGGAAACACATTAAACCACAATTTTCTCAAGGCGCATTTAAAGAATATGAATCAAGCACCTGAGATGTGGCAGATCCTGCACTAAGCTTCATGGATTAAGAGCCCGAGACTTTGTTCAATTCCCATTCCCAAATCAAGCGTTAGGATTGTGCTTGGTGCTGTGGGGACACACAGGCTTAGGAAGGCACAGGACTGAGGGCCTGGCGATGCTGGAAAAGGCTTCTCTGAGCCAGCAAGGCCTAAATTGGGCCCTGCAGATAGAAGAAGTTATCTAAGTGAAGCCCCTGCGTTCACTCTGGAGACAGATGCCATGGCTCCCCTGCAGGCCCTGTGCTGCGCAGCTCCTCTCTGTGTCACTGGGAGAGATGACCTAAGGAGCAGCTAAACAAGGGTGGAGGCATTTATACCATTAAGTCCTCCGGTGTTCCTGTAGTTTCTCAAGAGGCATGGGTAACAAACATCCACTGTTGGGAACATGATGTACTCTGTCTAATCCTCCCGAGTCCTGCAAAGGTGGGCATGAAGAGCCACGTTTCAGAGATGAGGAAACGGGGAGAGGCTGAATAACTCTCCAAAGCTTATCCTGGTACTGAGTTGTGACGCTGGGATGGGAGCCAGGCCTGTGAAGCCTCCCACAAGGCAGCGGCTGACTCAGAAAAGGTGTGAACCCAGCCTCAGCCAACACAGGAAAGGAAAGGAGCGACAATGGTAATTGAGGAAATTAAGAGTCTAGGTTCCATTCTGAAGGTGGCATGTTGCCTGCACTGGTAATTGGGCAATTTAGGACTAGGAGGGTCCATCTGTTCTCAACACTCTGCTTCCTCAAGGCTTTCAGTCTCTGGCTCACATCAACTCCAAGGATGGTGTAGGTGAGGGGAGTACAAGTGCCTCTAGAGCTGGAAGAGGCTCAGCCTTGAGCAGAGTTACGGCAGGCTGAGGGCAGGAGGGGAAGAAAGATTTGTTTGAGCTGAGGCTTGACATTCTTTTATAACTTTTGAAGGTTTGGAGACAGAAGCTCATACGCTGGGATTGCATTCATTTTAATGTTATTTCCACTTAAAAGTTTCTTTTTTTGAGATGGAGTTTTGTTCTTGTCACCCAGACTGGAGTGCAGTGGTGTGATCTCAGCTCACTGCAACCTGTACCTCCCGGATTCGAACGATTCTCCTGCCTCAGCCTCCCGAGTAGCTGGGATTACAGGCGCATGCCACCACGTCTGGCTAATTTTTTTGTATTTTTAGTAGAGATGGGGTTTCACCATGTTGGCCAGGCTGGTCTCGAACTCCTGACCTTGTGATCCACCCGCCTTAGCCTCCCAAAGTGCTAGGATTACAGGCATGAGCCACTGCACCTGGCCATCACTTAACAGTTTTTCTCAAGGTCATCCTCAAAAGCTTTTCTTGTCTCTAATCTGAAACTAATCACCCAGGGATAAAATCATCTCCAATTTAAGCACAAATCACTTCAAGGCATCTCTTGTTATTTCAACTTCCCTGGACCAGCACAATGAATATTTTCAATTCAGTTTTATTGTTGATCACTCCAGGAGAAAGCTAATAAGATCAAATTTATAAGCCACTCATAACAGGCTATTATTATAGTTCTTTTGTGAATAACTTGTTTGTAAGCTAACATTTTAGTTGATATTGAATACCTTTAAAAATTTTTTTCATACATCTCTATTTTTTCCCCCAATAATCTCATCATTCTTCTCTGATCCTTTTTAAAAGTTCCTGGGGTTGATGGTGCTATATATCTTGACTCAAGAACTCACCATCTGGGAAACAAGTTATGCACTGAGAATCCCCAAAGAACAGGCCATATGTATGAACTTCCTAGCACTTAAATACTAACATGTTTTTCACAATTGAGTTGGTCTGCAGTTTCTTCTGGTTAAATCCAGGCCCATTCATGTTTCAATCTGGCTAAGTCTACGCTATACATATGACTAAGGACTTAATTTCTCCATTTAAGAACACCTATTTAAGATCACTTTATACTTTAAAATTACTGGTTTTGCTAAATCTGTATTTCCTAATAGGTTGAAATAAAATTTTGTTACATTCTCAAAATCTACAGGAATGTTGAAGCTATTTTCAGAGGACATAAACTAAAAACCATTACTTTAAAGACCAGTATTTATTATTTATTTGCTAATGTTGGATTCCCACTATTTGATTATTTTTATGCTAACTTCTCACGTAAACAATAATGATTTAATGGACAGATGGATGTTACACCAATGGCACAGCAATGTATTCAAATGTTAAAAATAACATCCATAGCGCTATGTGATTGCTTTACAACCGCTGTATTTCTTACAGGATAGAACAAAAAAATACAACAACAAAGCAGATGCCACTTCTCCTAAGTGTGTAACATGGGGAAAAACCCAATAATGCCCAAGTCTGTCAGTGTAAGATGTAAGAAAATATATTTATTTTTTCCATGACAATACTATGATAAAATTGTTAAATACATGCATGTTTTAAAAACAGACATAAGTAACATCTTTAGAGTTAACAGCCAAGCATACTAGTTTTACATTTATGGTGTTTTAGTAATAGATTACTTATTTTCTATGTTTTTGCTATAATCATGTTTTCCAAAAGATACAGAAACTAAATTCTGAAATTACACAATGATATAAAGTGTCCAAATTTCCCATTCTAACAGCAATTTAATATCCACATTTTCACAAGGCAGGAAATGCTTCAGTTATCATCTAAGTGGAGTTGTTTTATTCCACATTACTCTCAGAATTCTGTGAATCAGACTGTATCACACACATGTACTTCATCTATAGTTTTCTTCCTGTATATGTGTATTGAAATGTTTCCTTCTACGATTAAACATGATTTTAGGTACAGCACATCACAACTGTTCATTCACCTTAAAAAAAAATGGCTGTAGTGGTAACATTTCAAGAAATGAAAAAGGGAACAGTTTGGGATCCGCAGTTTCTCCCTATCTTCTTTCAGCTACATTTACAAGCATTTGACCAAACAAAAATTAGTAAACAGTTACTAGTATTTATAAAAAACTTAAAATATTTAACATATAATACTCACTTTAAAAAAATATTCTACAAACAACCTTATAAAAGACAGAAACATATCTGTTCACAGTATGTGTATTTTGTAAACAGTAATTCACTATAATGCAATTTTTAAAAGTAAAAAAAGGTAATTTCCTGGAGTTATAAGGACCTTGACTTATGGCCAGCTAATGACAGAGAAGAAAACCTAACATTCTTATTAGGAAAGTTAAGTATTTTGAAATGATTTATTTTACCTTTCAACATACCTTTAAGGTGGTACTATCTTAAATCCAGGATGTCTATCTATCCAGGCCAATCTTTTGCAAGCAATTCTGAATTTAAATGTATTTAAGAAAAAGCCATGCTCTTTTTTTGAGAAAATAACAGGATAAAACAAATGCCAGGAAGGGCATCAATCACATAATACCTACACCTCCACAACAATGAAAGGTTTCTTCTTCGTGTTGTCTCCCGCTACTCACAATGTTATTCATATTTTTCCTCAATATTGTGTTGGAAGGAAAAATTAAATAGAAGGAAACACTAGCTTATGATATATTAGAAAATTTGAGGAAACGCATTTGGAATCAAACTGGAAAAAGAATGTTTTACAAAAATTGTATGAAAACCATTATTCAGTGTTCTTTTCTATGAGCAATTGCAAAAACACTAATACTAATGTTAAATCTAACAGTTAACTTTTCCACATTATAAATGAAAATTGTATTACCACCTAGAGATATTTTGATCTTTTATAATACACTACTGGAATGTTTAGGAAAATAGTTCAGAAGCTGAAAGTTACCCATTTAAAATGGAATAATACTAAATGGAAGTACACTTTAAATGTATAAGGAAATTCAACAACTTAAGTGAGCCATTCAATCAGGTGTGCAAAGTATTTTAGTCTTAAGTGCAACACATAGGATCTATGTTGTTAGCTTTTTTTTTTAAAGTTCTGATTGGCTACTGTAAAGGCAATCTTAGAAGACACATGTAAATATAATATAAATCAACTTTCTTATCAATTAGACATTTTCCCCACTCAATCTCTTAGTTTTTAGGGTATTCAGTCCCAGCAACCAAAAAAAAAATGTAAATTATATTTTGTTTCTGGTTAATGTTCAGTTTTTCTTTTATAAGAGCTTTTGATATATTGTTTCTATGGTTCTTTAGGCACTTACACATAAAAACATTCAGAGGGTTTTCCCCTTAACACACAACTTTTAATTCTCATGAAAATGTTGCACAGTTAGAATTTGTCTTGCATAGGTAAATTCTGTTTATAACATGGACTCTGATAATCCAAATATTAACATTCCTAATATAGGGAAAAATAAGCACCATTCATGGCTAAAAATAATAGAATCCTGACATAACCCAATATCACAATTATAAGGATCTGGATATATTCTAGACCAAATCACACTCCCTGAAACATTACCAGGTACAATAAAGCCTGAAATATCAGCCAACTAATTGCATGTTATTCTTAATCCTTTACATTGGCACTAAAAATAGTTCATCTGTAATAAGCATGAATACGACCATGTAATAATTAACAGCACTAATTGAAAAGGAATAAAAAAATCTAACCAGCATAGCAAAATAAGGGGTTTAAGTATTATTAATAGCCCTGGTACATAATCCATAAAGATATAAACGAACCAAATTCAAGCCAAGTAATTTCCAATGATATTCTAAGGCTAAGTCTAAAAGATGGATGTTCTGTAACTTTGGCCATAAATCATTTTCTTCTATGAAAATTTTCTTCTAGAATAAATAAGATGGGCATGACAGTATGAAACTTCATTTCAGCAGGAAATAAAGACTTAAAATAAATGCTTTCAAGAAATAGTTTATCAAGAGAATGAGTTCTGAATCAGTTAACCTCACACACGGACACACTGTTGGGCAGAACACACGCTGGCTGGTACAAACATGCCCCAGTTGCACACCCATCAAAGAAGAAACTATGAACACTTAAAATTATGGAGAAATAAGATATCTAGTGATATACAGGCATGAGTCCTTCCTCAGTTTTCACTCAAACCGTGGAGTCACTTCGAAAGTAGATTTGAATCTTTGAGTCAATAGTCTCAGATCTACACAAGCTCGATTTTGGTGTGTTTATCACCCTTCAGGAAAATTCTGTTGAATCTGTGACACTCTGGGATAAGACTCAGTCAAGAAAATTAGTTACTGAGCTTTCATGGTGTGCCTAGTCTTTGTAGCTAATAATCCCACATTTTACTCTGAGATGCCCAATTTTACACTTTCAAAATAAGAAAAAAGGCATTTCATAAAATGCACACAAATTTTAACATAATTCAAAATAGAGAATAGCAAAAATAACCTTAGAGCAAACAAACAAAACATTTGATCAGATTATATACCTGAGCAATAGAAAACTTTGAGATAACATTTTAAAAATATTGACATGTTAAGGAGCATTTTACTTTCAAAATACCATAAAATTGATTTTAAATTCCCTTTGGAAGAAAACATCCCCTAGTCTCCTTCATAAATTACAAATAATTACCCAAATACAAAAAGGACTTGTAATGTTCGTTAAATATGGACGGCATGAAGACAATTAAGAAACTACAGGACTTATTTCCAACAAGAATACAATATGCATGAAGTTTTGAAAATGTGACTTTTTACCACAGTTTCTGAGAGTGTAATAGTACTAAATGTTCTAAATGTAATCTTTCAGATCCATGAGCCGTGAAATTAATGCTGGTTTGGAAAATGAGGTTGATACTTCCTCTCTTAAGCTTCTCAATGAATGGCTGTTTCTGTTTCTAAGCTGCAGGAACAAAGCACCTCTATCACATAAGCACATAAACACACAACTCAACTATCCAGATACTCACGGCCACAATCTCAAATCCAGGGCTGTATAAATTCAACAAACTGATGACCTAGATGCATACATGTGCTAATCTATGCAATATATGATTCACAAGGTTCATCTAATGTTAAAAGTCTAGCTGTCTTTAATAATTTAATATTAAATAAAATATTACTTATTTAAAATGGTCACTCATAAAAGAAATGTAGTCATAACGAGCCCCATAATGATCTCCATTCCTCGCAAGGGAAGCTTGATTTGAAACTGGCTTGTAAGTGAATTGACTTGTAAGAGAGGTAAAAATGTGTCTTACGTGAATTACTATCTCACAGATATGATGGAACATAATGCTAGTTTGGCAATTAGATTTTTCTAACCAATGACTGGGCTTTTACTGAGGAAAAGAGGGATTTCTCAATTATTTTCCCAGTCAGTAAGGGCTGGAGAGAACACATCTAGACTGCTTCTAATTAGTCCTTAATTGTTGCTTCCAGGGGAGAAGCCACAAATCTAACTGGACAGAGCACAATCAGTATGAGACCACCTTGTAAATGGAGGCATGCAACCTTCACTGACAAACTGCACATTTACCAGTGTCTCAGACAACTGAACATGTGACCCATCTCCTTCCCACATCCCTCCCCTCTTCCTGTGTTGTTACTCTCCCTACACACACAGGATGGGGGGAGTAGAGGTAATATCCTGGGATCTGCACAAGGGTCTAGCTGTCTTCAATTCAATGAGGAGGAAGAAGGAAAACCGCTTTGGCCCCAGAGATAAACCACATTCTCTTAAGCATACAGCAACTTATAAGGAACTTGCCCAGACTTAATAGTGTTACTCTGCTTCTCATTAAGCTAGTGATCCTCGTGTATGAAACTCCAAAAGTAGGGGAAAGGTGAGCGATATTCTGCACTTTTTTCATACAACGAAAGGACTTAAGAGCCCCAGTGATATTCATCATTAGCCAAACAAATGAGTTGTTATATAGGTTAGAAAGGGCCCTGGATCCAGATGGTCACAGTTGAAATGCATATATATTGACAGACAGAGATCAAACAATCTCTCCTGGCCTTTTCTCGTTATCTCAGGTTAGCGTCGTTTAAAGCCATAAACTTTTACTGTAGCCACACTTATCCTTGTCCTGGAGAGATAAAGTATGGGATTGATACATTTCAACAGGGAACAAGGCAGGAGTTGAGGGCAAGCAGACAACGCTAACAGCAAGCTTTGGCAGGGAGAGAAGGCAGCCCCAGGTCTGATGTCTGGGGTGGAAGCTAAGGGAAGGAGCCAAAGAGGATACAAAGGAAGACAAGAGGACACTAGGGATGGCTCTGATTGGATATATTTTTCATTACTGAACATTTCTATGAACTATTATATAGTTTTAATATACTATGTATGTACAAAATGAATTGTATTTCACTCCAAATTTCCACAGATCATAAAGCTCAGAAATTTGGCTGAATCCTAGCAGTTAAAATCAGGATTCATACACAGAGAACCTAAATAGATTTTGTCCCTTGTCACTCTGGCTTTTTTCCACAACACGGTTTTTAAAAAGATACAATATGAGCTTCAAAAAAAATTAATTGATCCATTATTTGCAAATACATTACAGAATCTCAGATGATAAAAACCAACCAACCAACCAAAAAAACAAACAAAAAAGACATCTTATTCGGACACTTAAAATTTTCAAGTACTTTTGCCTTAACTATGAAAACGTAAAATACATAGGCAACCTGAGGGCGGGGAAAATACAAGATACATTTTTTAGTTTTTCCTTCTGCTTTTCCAAGAACCACAATCACTCCAGACATTGCTTATGAGAAACAAGGGTGGGCAGAGGATGCGGTGCTGAAGGCACTCAACTCTGCACAGCTCACCAAGCAATTGCTGCACCTGCAACACAGGTTCACCCATGGATTTAGACCAGTTTATGACAGTTACTAAGAAACAGCCCTTGGTTAACTGTTCCTGTAAGAAGCATTCTCTCTTTAGTTTTATATTTAAAAATGTGAGGACTGGATCAGATAACCTGGCATGATGAAAAGACTCATGAGCGGGAGGAACATCCACTAGAAGGTGTCAAAGATCACCACGGCCTGGGTAGCCAGGCTCAATGGCATGGTCTCCTCAGGAGGAACGAAATCCAATCAGAACTATATGGACAGCTAATGCTGCTAGATATTGCTTAGTAGTCATCTCACATAGTAAGTCACTGGAATTATATGCTTATGAATAATATTGAATTTGCTCATATAAAGCTGTCACTGTATCACAAAATAAAATGATTTTAAAAAAAACGTGGGTCTCTAGTCTTAGAAATGTACATTTTAAATATTAGGGCAACCAACTGAAATAATAGAAGCAAGCATAAAAGCTAAAAAATAATGAAAAGGCTTGCAAAACCTATCACAGCAAGAAAACATGATTATGATTTGGGCTGGTCAGTGTCACACTTGTTTTCAAAGTTTGTACCCCTGAGACAACTGTTTGATAACCATTATACAGTAGGCACAGAAATCAGCATACTTTATCAAACAAAACACTAAATCGCTGTCACTACATTAAAAATTATATTAATTTTTGTGAATGCTGTGGATAGAGGAGAATAATCTTAGAAGTTTTAAAATCTGTGCTTGGTTTTCATCTAGAAAGGAGTAAACGTCAGGTAAATAAACATCACCTGTTACTTGGACATTTTCTCCCTGGCCTGCAAATCCACTTGCAATTCCACCAAGTATACATATGAGAAAACCACAAACAACAGAACAGAAAACATTTGCGGTGGGATTTGTTTTACATATACGTACAAGTAGGTATTGGCCTTGAAATGCTTCTTGAAGGTAGAGTACATGAGAATTCTTTGGCTTGATCACAAAGAGCTCCAAATCTTGAGTTTTGTGGATTGAGGATTCTGAGTCACTATACTTTGGCTTTTAGACTACATTAAAAGCACATGAACACTTGTAGTGTAACTTAACATGTAGTGAAGTTCACCTCCTAACAATACTTCACAGGATCCCTCCAAGAATGCCCAGTGCTGATGTAGCAACACTAGCAATAAGAGCTTATTGAGATGGCCAACTGAAGTGACATGGTGACGCTGTTAATCGTTTGGTTTGTTCTGAAAAAAGTTTGTAAAGGACCACCCTCCTCCATTAGATTTAGGAGAGTCTTCATCTTTAGGAGGAATCAAAAATTGTCGGGAATTAATGGAGCATGGACTTCCAAATGAGACAATCTCACTATTGCTGTCTATGGATCTAGGAGAGTCTGGAGACACTAAATTCCATGTATTTACATTGGCCTGAGGTCTGTAACCCGCAGTTTTATCTAAGTCCTCTTCTGCAGCTATATCTTCCACAATAGAATTAATGGGGAGGTGCATCTGTGGCTTATAGCCTGCCCCTCCTACAGGGTCATTTTCTTGTTCTTCTTCTGGTTTTGCTTGAGGCTGATACATCGACTGAACATCAATGTAAATGACCTGTGCAGTCCCTCCAGCTTCATCTGCGGCTGGGTTTGGTATTTCTTCGTCAATGATGGGTGGACAATAGGACACAACCACATGGTTTTCAGGCTCTGCATCACAGCGATCTTCGGGACGCTCAGCTACTGGGGAAATTATTTCTGTATCTTCTATTTTAGGAAATGCTGATCGAGTTTCCAGAACCTCAACATTATTTGGGGTACAAGGATTCATTTCCAATGTTTTAAGAGCACTGCTTCCCTAGAAATAAATTTAAAAACAGTGATTAAAAATAGCACTAAATGCTATTGCAATGCTCCTCCTATAAAAAGGGACACTTTTTTCCCCAAATCTGCTTGTAAACAGGTGTCTCTACTACTCTGTATTTCACACTACAGCACAGCCACTTTTTTCTTCTGTATCAGTATTTTCCTTGTTATTAATATTTGTAGGAGAAAAAAGAGCATGGTATAATTTAAAATTAATAATTTTAGAAACTGAGATGTTTTAAAGTATACAATTTTCCCAATACTTTTTACTTAAAATGACATTTGCATGTTAAAAACTTTTCACAAAAGATTAAAAAAAGAAGCCAGCACGTCAAAGATAAATATAAGAAAATAAAAGATTACCTCACAGACACTCTTTTGAAACTGTAACGCTTTACAGTTTTCTGGATTTGGAATATCAGGGTAGAAGGTTTCTTTAATCCTTCAAATAAAAAATTATTACAGTAAATTTAATAGTTTTAAGATTATTAGATAATAAGTTAATAAATCATTAGGCTTATTTTGAAGTATTTATGAATCCTTTAATGCACATCTGAGATTAAAATGGAAGATCTTTAGTGTGATCATTCACTAGAGCTATCTATACAATGCACTGAGAGGTTCCAACTTGAAAACCATAAACAGTAATTCCATTTCTAGAACTACAATACCCATGTATCTCATGAAAATGGAAAGCAAGTAATTAAAATCATGGCTGTGCCTTCTAGTCCAAAGGATCTGGACTATGTAAGAACAGCTGTGATCCCATGGCACTGCTTTACTGAGGTGGTTAAAAAGGTGGTCATAAAGGTGATAACTACATGTCATGAGTACACTGCAGGCTGTGCTAAGAAAAAGGCTATTAATCTTGACCAAAAACTAAATGCAGCCAAAAATGAGATTTGCCTTTACTGAGGTGGTCATAAAGGTGATAGCCACGTGTCACAAGTACACTGCAGGCTGTGCTAAGAAAAAGGCTATTAATCTTGACCAAAAACTAAATGCAACCAAAAATGAGATTTTCTCAGTGTCCTATCATATTTTTATATTTATAGCTACTAAAAAGAACTGTATTACTTGAAATTCCTACAGAAAAAATAACTTTGTTAATGTGAGTTTGAAACGCTGTAACTTCTAAACTCCCTTCTTATTTTGTCTTTTTTTTTTTTTTTTTTGGTACTTTAATAGTTGGTTTTTTTTTTTTTTTTTTTTTTTTGAGACAGAGTCTTGCTCTGTTGCTAGGCTGGGGTGCAGTGGCGCAATCTTGACTTACTGCAACCTCCGACTCCCTGCCTCAGCCTCCTAGCCTCCTAAGTAGCTGGGATTACAGGCACGTGCCACTATGCCCAGCTAATTTTTTGTATTTTTAGTATAGACAGGGTTTCACCATGTTAGCCAGGATGGTCTTGATCTCCTGACCTCGTGATCCGCCTGCCTTGGCCTCCCAGAGTGCTGGGATTACAGGCGTGAGCCACTGCACCCGGCCTAATAGTTGTTTTAAAAATGTGACTTTTGGTAATGAGAATATGGTTACCAAAATAGACTATTCTATAGTTCTGCAACTATTACTATTTTGATTTATAAGCCAGGATTGCTAAAATATGTTCTCTTGTCATAAATGATGGCATTTTTAAGGTCGGTGAGGACTGGTCTAAGCATGAATGCAGCCACTGGCTCCATACCCAGCCAGGACAGCTCTTGCCAGGTGACCACGCACATGGCCCTCTCTCCCACGGAGCCCCTGCTGACCTCACCTCACCTCACGTCACTCATTCCTGCTTCACCAGGCACACAGCTCCTCCCACTTTCTCTGAAGGTTTGACTCTTTCCAATTTCAGGGCCCTCAAAGAAATAATTCTCTGTCTGTAACATTCTTTTCCCTCTCCTTACCCTTTGGAACTCTCCCACGGACCAGCCGTGACGGGCCGTGGCCGACCAGCTCGCAGGACGTAGCCCCCTGCTGGTCTCCTCAGGGTACCTGGTTCAGTCTTCCTAGCACCCACTCACACTCTGCAAGCACACACTTGCTGGATGCCTATGGTTTACTGTCCCTCTTCCCACACTGTGCTCCAAGTCTATAAGAGCTATGGCTTGTTTTGTGCACCACGATATGATATCCCTCTTCACAAGGAAGAGGTCATTCATATTTGTTGAATAAATGAGCAAATGATCAAAATGACCAGATTTTCTAAATAGGTCACCAGGGCAAGTGAGATCTTAAGCATTAAATTATGCTTAATCTTGTAGATAGCTATTGCCATATTTCAGCCTATAAATATTTTTTATAATAGTAACTGCTATGACTTTAAATTATTAGGAAAAACAGTAGAAAACATTTACACATTGACTCTATTAAGACCTTTAAATAATGTCATGTTCTTGCTTAATATTAAATCCAACATTAATTCTAATTAACTTTTTTTACTAACTCATTACAACAAAAAAGATACACTTATTTAATACATAAACTAATCTTACAAATCTTATAATCATGCCCTTAAGAAGAAAACAGCAACAGTAAATGCAGAACCATTACCATTCTCGTTTCCGATAGCAAAGGATACTTGTCACCACTCCAACAATGACAGCCACTGCCACTGGGATGAGAATGGCAATAATTAATCCCACAGCTGAAACGAGAGTATTGCAAATATTAAAATCACCATTTTTAGTGTGAAGTACAGAATACATTTATGTTAGAAGGTATTTAGGTTGGTAGATTATTTAGGAAAAAAACAAAATTAACTGCTGCAGGGACACTGAAATACTATTAAAATCCAACCTGCAGGTGTTGTCATAATTTTTACACAAATACTTAAACTCTTTTGAGTAGGGTTTCTCAATCTTGACACTTTTGACATTTTAGGCCAGACAGATCTTCACTAGAGGATCGGGGGAGACAGTCCTGTGCACTACTGGAAGTTTAACAGCATCCGTGGCCTCTCACTGCTAGATACCAGTAGTATCCCCCAGTTATGACAACCAAAAATGACACCAGACAGTGCCAAGTATCTCCTAGGGGACAAAATCACTCTCCGTTGAGAATCACTGCTTTAGAGAACCATGTCCTCATGGCTGTTTATTTAAGAGCTGTGTGTGAACTCCAGCTCAGGGGTAGAGGATAAGCCCATGATCCAAGTGAAGTTCTTTACTGCAGAAAGACAGTCAAGGCCATCACTCTTCTCTCAAATTTGAGTGTTGTGTTTTACAAAAAAATTTTTTAAGAATATCTCCTTCACTTTTCCCTAGATATGTTAGAAATCACATAACAGCTGGAGCAAAATATTTTTAAACGTTGACCGTTAGATAAATTCAATATGACTTTAGACCTCTAGACTTCAGATGTATCCCAAATTCATTAATTTCTTAGGTACTCATTTGGAAATAACTTCAAATAACCGACAAGAATAACCATGAAGTAATCTTATAGCTTTTTAACCCTTCCCTCTACCAGCCAAAACCTGCAACAAAATGTGAATGTTTTTTAGAAAGGGCGGGGAGGGGTTCCTACATAAACCAAGAATCACTAGGAACATTATGCATGCAGGATGGAAAGCACCTCAACAGCAACCTGAAACTTACAGTTTTCCTTTGTCACCACGTACATACTCTTCTCTGGGCCCACTCCACCATCTGTATAGGCTCGCAAGACCAGGTGGTAACTTGTTTTACCTTGAAGATCAGCAATTCTCAGTGTCTTCTGGGATATGTCAGTAATATTCTTAACCTTTATGTCAGAACGACCTATTTTTAAAATGAAGTATGTTAGCACTAATCTCTAACCCGTTTCAAATGCATGGTTACCCACACCTGTCTCACCAACTACCCTTCTAAGTGGGTCTAGCTGCAGCCATCCCAGCCAAGGACTCTGGAGCTGCCACTACCTTGTTCAAGCTCTACCCCCACACCAGTCATTAGCTGTGTGATATGGGCCCGTTATTTAAACCACTCTCATGTGGAGTTTTTCTACTGATGAAATAGAGTATCATGACTTAAGCTGTTTGAAGTTTTCACACACATTCTCTAGCATAATGCCTGGCACACAGCAGGCAATCAATAAAAGTCCCGTTTCTGCTACTAAAAGCATGAAAACCACCACAACCAAAACCCACTTGGGCTGAGCCTTCCTATGAGTGAGAGTGAAAGATGGGCTGAAGCAAACGTGCAGATCAATAGAGATGACTCCAAACCACTTAGAAAAAGGATCAGTGTGATGGGAACTCTCAAATGAGACTAGTGAGAAATCCTTTGGGTTATAACTTCAAAAGGAAGAGTGAGGAATCATTTGAACTACTATTTTATTTTTAAAAATTTAACCAGAATAATGCAGGATAATAGGTTAAAAAATTAAATAGTACTAAATGGTTACTAACAAAAGTGACTGTTCTCTACCAGCTCCTCCCCTCGCCCCCTACAACCACTGTAAAAGCCATGTAATCAGTTTCTTTGGGTATTTACCTCCATATTCCAAAGTAGCAAACTTAGAGAGATGTGACTTTTAACTATTAGACCTTATCTACACATACTTTATAAGGGCAGATAAAGATAGAGCTCTTTTACGCTACCATCACGCTTTCCCCCACCACATCCTTCATATAGAAACATCAGAACATTTGATGAATTCAGTGTTTGGATTACTATGATTATATGAGTTACTGCTAAGACAAATTGCTTGGTGTCATCATGTTTCCTTTCTTGTTTTCCCATTGTTATAACTGCTTTTTCTCTCATTTGCTTGATTTTCTATATACCAGTCAATAATTCTTCCCATATCCTCCAATGTACACTCAGTAATTTTCCACGTGGTCAAACACAACAAAATCCCAGCTCCACTTCTTCTCTGCCCTCCCCTCCACCCATCCCTTGCCTCCTGCACTAGACTGGATGCCTTCAGGGCTGCAGCCCTCCTGGAGCTCCCTGCTCTCTCTCCCCTGTGGCTTCCTGGATCGGCCTCACTTCATTTCCTCATTAGGATGCACTCTTCTAGTAGCTTCTTGAGAAAAGCAACATGGGGAAAGTAAATATTTGCAGCCTTGCATGTATAAAATGTCTGCATTTCACTCTCACATTGGTTGACAGACTGGTGGAGTATCGAATTTTAGGTTGAAAATAATTTTCATTCAGTATTTTGAAGAGACTTCTGTGGTACCTTCTAGTATCTGGAGTGTTGCTGGGCTGTCTGTTGCCATTATTATTCCTGATTCCTTGCACATGACCTGCTTGTCTCTGATCATTTCTTTACACGTTAGCTGCTTGGAAAATTCATAATGACATATCTTGGCGTAGATCTTTTTTCTATTTATTTTGCTGTGTATTTAATGAATTATTTGGCTCTATATACAGTAGTCCTCCGTTTCCCTCAGAGAATAATTGTAACAATATACTGTTATAAAAATTATGTAAATATGGTCTCTCTCTTTCTTAAAGTATCTTATTGTACTGAACTCATCTATTTTCAGACTGCGTTTCGCCAGGGGTAACTGAAATGGCAGAAAGCGAAACCATGGAAAGTGAAACCGCGGAGAAGGGGATCTGCTTGTAGTTAGGCCCTTCAGTTCTAAGGAACGTTCTTCAATCGACCCCTCCGTTCAGACCAGATTGATCCTCACCACTCAGCCTCCAAGGCCTGGTCTGGCAGGTACTGGAGAAGTTCCTTCTCAACAATGCCTGACTGCCCACACAGATTTCACAATCCTCCACTCATTTAAGTCATTTGCCCCACTTCCACCCACAAATTTCTGAATCTTCTTGTTCGGTGTTGTTTTGCCTCTTCTGTTCTCTCCTTGTGGCTTTATTAGAGTTTGGGGGTTTTCCCCCTTCTTTATGCTAACTTTAGTGACCAATCTACCATGTCTCACTGGAAATCCAGATGCTACAATTTTAACTGGTTCAAGTGTAAAATTTCCAAGCACGTGAGGCAAGTCACACTAGACTCTGGATGTTTGTGGAATTTGATATTTAGGATGTCCCTCATTCACCAACAACCATGAAGGTTCAGGAAATCCAGAATTTGGGGACGGAAGGGGAGGCACACACTTCCTGCAGGTGCTCTGGGGAGTGACTGAGACAGTGCCCGGCCAGCACTGCCATACCGTGGTGGAGTTCTCTATTTCTCAGACAGGCATTAAATAATTAAAATTATTTCTTTCTGAGGAGAGGTCATCCAGGGAAATGAAAGCTCTCAAACTGAAAAGATGATATGCTTGTGTTATGCAGCTATGAATAAGAAACAACTGATTCTCGGCAGAAATATAATGAAAGGAAAAGCCAGAAATCTGTACAATTTTGTATTTGTAAATCTGAAAATTGTCTAAAGTCTTTGGATGTACACTTGCCAATTTCCAAGGATTGTCTGTACTTTTTAATACATCCCCAATCAAGTCAATTAAGTTTTCCGGCTTATCAAGGACATGGCTAAGATGCTAATAGGCCAATGGTTTTTTGTCAAATTACCACTGAGGATCTGAAGCTAACTGTTTGGATTCCTGAGTTTTTCTCCTCCACTGTTATAAGTACAGGATTTCTTTTTTGGAAGTAAACTTCATGAGATGCCTTGTTATGGATTATGTACAGCTCTAATAAGAGATGGTTTCTGTCCTATGAGGCTTATAATCAACGGCTTCAGAATAAATGATTTAAATGATTTCTGAAAGACTATACATGTCATTTATTACATACTAAAATCTTAAAACTCTTATATTCATAGAATTACTGCCTTTTCATTTCTCTATCTTTCAGAGAGTTTTGAAAACCAGTACTAAACTACTGAGCAAGACTTTCTTTTCCTTTTTTTTCTGTTGTGGTTAATAAGAAACTTCTAAGAAACACTATCCTCATGCTATCAATTTACTTACCTGATTCTAAAACCCTCATCTTAGATGTGTCTCTTTCTCCTTTTCCAAAGTAAAACAAATATCCTCTTAAAAAGCCTCTAAGTTCTTCCACAGGAATGTCTTCCCATTTTACTAATATTGAATCTGCAGAAGTATCCTCAACAGTAAAATTTGGTGCAACAATGGGAGCTGTAAAAGGAAAAAGTCAATTGCTAAAGGGGAGTGTATGAATACAGAGTAATACAGTAATGTTTCCTGAGCTTTCTAGCCTCAAAAATAATTCAACTTGGAATTAAAACTTTATTTAATCATAAACTTTCAGAGAGAGATGATCACAAACGCTTTTTTTGTGAAGCTTACATACTATTAACTATAGACAAAAATATTTTTAGGAACAAAGGCAGAACTTACAATATCACTTTTAGACAAAACACATATCTAGGGAAGCAATCTATGCAAAATCTTTCAGTGGCTATTCAGATAGACTTCATTTGTATTTCCCATCTTTATTGATAGTCCTGAAGAAGTTAATAGTTTTTTAAACTTGTAAAAGTACTAATTAAACATTTTTGACATCCAAGTTCAGACTTAATTTTCTTGAGGATAAGATTAAAATTGTGAAATATAAACATTCAACAAATGATTTCAGAGTAAGCAGGCCCAGTGCAGTGGCTGATGCCTGTAATCCCAGCACTTTAGGAGGCTGAGGTGGAAGGATCGTTTGAGCCCAGGAATTTGAGACCAGCCTGGGCAACACAGTAAAACCTCATCTCTACAAAAAAAAAAAAAAATAATAATAATTAGCTGAGCATGGTGGCATGCACCTGTAGTCCCAGCTACCCAGGAGGCTGAGGTGGGAGAATCACTTGAGCCCAGGAGGTTGAGGCTGAAGTGAGCCATGATCTCGCCACTGCACTCCGCGGTGGGTGACAGAGTAAGACCCTCTCTCAAAAAAAAAAAAAAAAGAGGAAAAGGAGGAGGAGAAGGAGAAAAAAGTAGTAATCAAATACTTTTTAATTTATCAAATTATTTTACCTTCCTTGAATTAAACATCTTATTTTTAGAATTCAATCATACCATTGTTGCCAATTTATAATTTCTCATGTTACCTTGAGCTCTTAAAAATAAGTACCCATTTAACTTACCCAATTCTTCTATATATCCAATCACGGAGCGTAATAATTGATATCCTTGATTTCTGCATCCATACAGGAAAAAATTATATCTTACACCTGGTCGAAACTGATCTATAAGATGAACACATCAGCAAACTTTCATAAATATATTACTATGAATATCTATTTTAGAAACATTAAATTTATAACATACTCTAAAATTTCCAAAGCTAATTTTAAAGATGTTTTCTTATTAAAAAATACATACATAAAGACTAGTAAATATTCGAATGAAAATTGACTAAACAAAAATTAAATTTACTTCTAGTTTAACAAAAAGTTTAGTAATATAAGATGAGATTGCATTGAAGAGAACAACGATGATTTAAGGCTTACATTTTGTTCCTTTTTCCAGGAAGAAATCATCATTGCTTGATTTTTTTTTTTTTTTCTCTGATGGAGTCTTGCTTTGTCGCCCAGGCTGGAGTGCAGGGTCATGATCTTAGCTCACTGCAACTTCCGCCTCCCGGGTTCAAGTGATTCTCCTGCCTCAGCCTCCCGAGTAGCTGGGATTACAGGTGCCCGCCACCGCACCTGGCTAATTTTTGTATTTTTAGTAGAGAAAGGTTTCACCATCTTGGCCAGGTTGGTCTCAAACTCTTGACCTCATGACCCACCCACCTTGGCCTGCCAAAGTGCTGGCAACTGCTTGATTTTAATGAACAAAATGTAAGTCTAAATCAACTTCCTGGGTCAGTTCACTAAGCCATTCATTCGAGGTCCACATCATGCCTCTGTAAATCCCTTCCTTACCTAGTGTTATTTCTGAGTTGGAAAAAGCAAACAAACCCACTCCTCTCTCCTCTTGTTCCAAGAAGCAGAATTATAAGTTGCACTCTGCCTTGAAGCTTCAGTGTTAAAGGAACTGGGTCTTAGAGTTTGTTCCTCTTTATAACATCACCATTAAGTGTCCTTGGGTGAGTTAACTCCACAAGATATAGAAATACTTTGAATTAACTCCACAGGACATAGAGGTACTTCCAATTGAAGTACCTTAACTGAAATTCGAAAGGCTGCTTTTAAATGTCTCCTGAATACAATGCAATGTGTGCAATGTGGGCAACACAGACATGCAGAAAACAAATGTCAAGCATGGAGACACTTGCAGAGTGGTGGGGAAGACAGACAAGCAAGGGTAACCATAACAGTGTGTTATATTAGAGGTATGTATCAGATGCCATGGAATCTTAAGTGAGGGGCCAAATGAGTCTAAAAAGATCAGAAACAGCTACCATAAGGGCCATCTGAATAAGGCCTTGAAGGGCAATTAGATGCTCATCAGTGGTGGTTGAGAAAGAAGATAATGCCGGCAGACACGGAGGGGGATTGGCAGCATATGGCATTGCATTTAATTTGCAGAATGCAATTACTCTGGTGTCATTAAAGCATTAGTTCTCCAATCAAGTGCCCATAAAACACCAGTGGCCTGCAGGCTCCAATGTGAGACAGTAGTCAACTTCTAAAATCATACAACCGAAGAAATACTGAATCAACTTGTCTAAAATGTTAACTTTTCTTCTTGCAATGATTTTCCTTAAACGTTTGTTATGTGCTGGCACGTCCCAAGTAAGTAGTAATGCAACTCAAGCTCAGCCAACTGTGTTTAGTTTTGTAACATTTTTCTTTGGAGAAAGGTATGCTTGAGGTTATGATTTTATACTGCATGTACATCTGTGAATCTGTACCTCTTTTTAAGTTAAAATTATTTATTAACAATATTTTATAGGGCTCTGACACTTAAAAAAAAAAAAGGCTGAGAAGGTTAGAGCATTAGGAACGTACTAAGGTCAAAAGGGAGTGGACAGCTTAATGAGTAGAGAATGGGATGAGAGAGGAATAAAAGGTGTGCCTACTATGTGCCACTTGCTGTTCCAGAAGCTCAGCAGTAAATAAAAGACAATATTCCCAGCCTCTTGAAGCTCTGAATAACTCTGAATTTGAACCCGGGTTCTATCACACACTAATTTTGTGACCTTGGAAAAGGCACCTAACTTCTCCGAGTTTTTGTTTTCTCAAGTTTCGTGTCTTTGTTCAATTGAGTTGGCACAGAAAGTTCTCTTCCCACAATAATCGCGGGGCAGCTTCTCCATATCCTACAGGTCTCAGCTAAAACTTAAATGGGTAGATACTCCATTTATATCCAGTCCAGCCTACCCCAGTCCATCCTGATTATTCTAAAAGCCCAGGTGAGAAAGGACAGACTGGAATCGTGTAAGGCTCATTCAGCACCATGGGAGGGGATGCAAGGGAAGGTGCAGGAAAGAGAAGGGTAGCCTGTGGCTGGGCCCTCGATAAGGGAAGCACACTGTAAGAAAGGACAAAGGGAGCAACTCAGGAAGATCGTTACCACTTCAGCCAATCATACATGTGGAGGAGTCTGGCTGTATTCCAAGTAGAACTGGAAAATAATCTGAACTCATACATAATAATCCAATGAATGGGACCCATCCTCATCATCTGAGAGAGAAACAGTAAGCAAGTAGGAAGTGTTCCCTGAGAGAGAGGTAAGGAGCAGGCTGCTTGCTCTTCTGCACTTCCCTAACATGCAAGGGAGGCAGGAGACAGGAATGATCATGAAGCACCACTACTGACAGGCTACAGGGTCCCGAAATCCCATGGGGACAGGCAGGATACACTCCCATCGTGCCAGGAAAAAAACGATGATATTGGAGAGAGGGCTCTAATTCCTAAGGACAAGGCTGGATTAGCCTGTAGGTTATTAAACACTCTTCTGTGGAAAAACTTCTCAGGCTGCATCCCATCAAGGGCCACTCACCTGCAGCTCACAAGCTCCTGAGCATCAGGCTCATGGAACGCAAGGCCTCCCACCCACACTGCGCTCAGTCCGGCCGATGCCCCCTTGCCCTGCATCAGGGAAAGTGGTAAGGGGTTCACGGCCTTTGTGCTCAGTCTCTCCCTAACCTCGGTAACCTGGGCCCTGGGCAAACAAGGCAAAGGCCCTTGTGTGAGACCAGGCTACAGTTCTGTAGTTTTCTTTTTTCATGAACATTTATTTATCCATGTTGCTAAATTTTCCACATAATTTTTAATGTTACTTAACATTCCGTTTTATAGGTATACCATCATTTACTCATTCCCTTATTTGCTATTTGGGTTTTTATTTTTTCACAATTATCAATAATACTGTTGTGAACATTCTTAGATTAAATCTGTGTTGTTCTCTGATTATTTCTAAGAATAAATTTCTAGACGAGTAATTACCAGATCAAAGGGTTTGGATCCTTCCACGTGCTGCCACAACTACCCTCCCAGGAGAATCAAACCTATTTACACCCACCCAGCAGTAAAGAGAATCACTTCACTGCACCCAGTCTTACGTGTTGCCTTTTAAAAATATTTTGTAGAACTTAATTGAGAGACACTAATTCATCTTACCAGATTCGATTACAGTTTCAGTGCTGTTTGATGGAACTTTTCTCCAGTCCATAAGGCATGGTTCCAACCGAGATGAGTTACACCACTTAATGACGTAGTCGCAAGTCATGTTGGGGTCGTAATGCCAGGTGAGGAGAATCCCCTTTCCCATCCCAACAACTTGTTCTATTTTGAGATCATCTTCAATAAGAAAGGAGGATATTTTACTGGCATTAAAAACAATAAGGTAAGGCAAACCTCATAAAAATGGACATGAGTTAGAAAAATCACTTCACTGCGAAGAAATTATAAAATAGTGTTCAAACTAGATAAACCTTTAGCAAAGATTAGAAGTGTTGCTCTGTTATTTTTATTTTAACAACTGTAGCACTTACCTGTATACATAGATTAACATAGCAGCTGAAAGAAAGTGATTTTTAAAAAGCGCCTAGGATCAGGTAGTGACATACTGGGGCTAGGACCTCAAGATCAAGGCCCAGGAAGGATGCAGCTAAGGACATTGGCTGGGACAGAGTGGGAGACGGGAGACTGGGGAGGGGAGAGCGGACAGTCTGAGGCCCTCCTGTCATCACTCACTATGAATGCATGCAGAGAACAGGCGGGGCCCTGCACAGTGCGCAGAGTAGGTACACAACAAACTTGTGGAAACAGTAGATGAACCAGCCCCCTCTCTTTCTTTCAAGGAAGACTGCAGCCCCAGAGCTGGGCTGAAGGGGTTGTCTGGCTGACCAGGGGTAGGGTGGGGGCAAGGGAGAAAGCTGTGGAGACACCCAGAGGCTATGAGGTGGGATGGCCAGTGTGGGCACCGAGATGGAGAAGCCTGCACAGCATCCTAGGAGATACCAAGGGACAAGGGGCAAAGGCTGAGGGCAGAAGACAGGAGCAGAGGCCCTGGCAAGGTTTTGTTTCCCTGTCTTGCCAGATCTTGGCCTAGGGAAGAAGTGGAACCCAGGGCTGGGGGTGAAGAATTGGGGTGGGAGATAGGGCAGTGTGGTCAAAAGGGAGAAGAAAATTTCCCACTGTAACAGGAGAAAAGTAGATTTTATAACTGATTTGTATTTAAGGGTTCAGTAAAAACAAACATAGAAAGGTTTTTTATTATTTCTAAGAATAAATTTTTAGACAAGTAATTGTCTCAGGAGCCAGATGCTCAGGAGCCTGAGAACTGCAGGTGAGCGGCCCCTGACGGGGTGCAGCCACGGCAGAGTACTTCATCACCCACAGGCTACAGAGAGGGTTCAGTAAAGCCAACACAGACATTACCCACTGTAACAGGAGAAAGTAATAGCTGTAACTGATTTATATTTAAGGGTTCAGTAAAAACAAACATAGAAAAGTTTTTTGAACAAAATGTACGTTCATAAAGCAACTAATACTAAACGCAAGACAACAATTTGGCTTAGAATAGAGAACACTTTGGACCTAACAGCTTTTTTTGCTCAACGTGATTAAAAAGCCACAGTGTAAACCTGAGTTGAGGCTGCAGAGCCTCCCTCCACTCGGGAAATCCTCAAGGAATGAGGATTTGTTCTGAGGCTTCAGAAAGTGTCTGAAAGCTGATGACAGAACTGCTGGTTCTATAAATTACCATTTTCTAAGGGATACACAGAAAAGGTAGAATTATGTTTCCTGAATTAAAAGACAACATAGCTATTGCCTAGCATTGTGAGAGCAATGAAATATATAATCTAAATCAGTATGTTATCTTCTTATGGATGTTGACATTTCTGTCTCCTTCATTTTTTATTTTGTTATTTTTGCCAGGCCAAAACGAAGAAGCCATTATTAAGCCCCACCTCCCAGCACCTGCCACAACCCCTGGGCATCTCCAGCAGCACTGCTGCCTGGGGTTTGTATCTCTGAAATGCACTTTGTTTTCCCCCTTCCTTCCTCTTAATTCTCCTATGACTGACTCAAAGAACAAAGAAGCAGTCAAGTAACAATGAGAAATGGCCTCAAACTGGAGTTGGAAAGCTACTTAGAGGACCCTAACTGGACCAATTTTTCTTCCTCTAGGAGCTGTGGTTATAGAAAGGTGCTCCCATATCGGGGCAAGGGAGCAAAGGTGGGTAGACAGAAAATGACTGGAGCACAGAGGTCAGTGGAAGACAAGGTAGAAGTGGCCATTTAAAGCTCGTAACTCTCAAAGTTGTCAAGGTAGAAGCTGGGAAGAATGTATTAATCACTGGACATCTGTAAAATTTAAAGAAAGGCACTAAATTTAAAAAATTACACCACAGTTGTTTTTCTAAAGCCTATATTGAAGATAGAATTTATACCTTAAGAAGACTTTTTTTAATCAATAAAGAATTTCTATTAATAAGGAATTTCTTATCAAAAAAGATACTAACTAAAATAAGCGTTTTTTTTCTCCTGCCCAACAATTTGGAAAACAGCCTAGCTGATCTAAAATAAACTTTCCTAGTCTTGGGGAAGTGCCTTGGAGAAGTGTCTGAATGTGATTTGAATAAACTGTTAAAATATTTCTTCCTGAAAGTACTATCCACCACTGTACCTCTCCAATATTATCCACTATAGTTACTGAGTACAGTAATGATTGTATCCATCAGTGCACATGCTTCAAGTCAATACTAATGGCTTCTTTCTCAATGAACCATAGACATCAATCTGCTCATTCTGCCTTCTATGTCAGCAGCAACAAGGTATACGAGAAGAATGCTGACATGACAAAAGAGCAAGTAACATCAGATATTTCTCACTTTAGTTTCCCGTTCTTATATACTAAACCATCTCAAGCACTCACCATTTGGAATTTCCATACTCGCTATTTTGGAAGGTGGTGATGAGCCCACAGAATTTTTAGCTACCACGCTGATGATGTAATCATTCTTATCAAGTCGTATCTCTGCTTTGTGCTGAGGATCAGGGATTTCAGAAAGGGACTGTGTTTCCTCATCTGATGAACATGATACATTGTAGGAAAGTATTTTTCCGTTAGCTTCATTAATGGGTAAAGGCTATGAAAAAACAGACAAACTGTTATAAAACCCTGCAAAACGTGACTGTGACTAGGCAAGGTAATTGGGTTTAAACTGGACGCTATATTAACAATAACAAGGTTGGCCAGGCATGGTGACTCACGCTTGTAATTCCAGCACTTAGAGAGGCCGAGGCAGGTGGATCACTTGAAGTCAGGAGTTCGAGACCAGCCTGGCCAACATGGTGAAACCCTGTCTCTCCCCAAAATACTAAAATTAACCAGGTGTGGTGGTGAGCGCCTGTAATCCCAGCTACTTGGGAGGCTGAGGCAGGACAATCACTTGAACCCAGGAGGTGAAGGTTGCAGTGAGCCAAGATCATGCCACTGTAATCCAATCTGGGCAACAGAGCGAGACTCCATCTCGAAAATAAAAAACAACTAGTTACAAGGTAATATCAGAAAAGATGAAGCTGGCCAAGTGCGCCTATAATCCCAGCACTTTGGGAGGCCAAGGCAGGCGGATCATGAGGTCAGGAGTTCGAGACCAGCCTGATAAACATGATGAAACCCTGTCTCTACTAAAAATACAAAAATTAGCCAGGCATGGTGGCGCCTCAGGAGGCTGAGGCAGGAGCATCACTTGAACCTGGGAGGTGGAGGTTGCAGTGAGCTGAGATCGTGCCACTGCACTCCAGACTGGCTAAAAGAGCGAGACTCCGTCTCAACAACAACAACAAAAAAAATGAATCTCTCAACAGTGTGAAACACAGATTTAAAATCCACTGGGAGCAGGGTAAATCAGGAAAGAGACACTGAAGAAAAACTATACTTGCTATAAGCAATAAGAGTACACAAAAATTTAAAAATTAAGTGAATAAAAAACAATATTTACCTCCACATTTTTCAGGAGCAAAACTTTTAAAACTATCCAGAAGCACTGCTCTACTTAGCAACAAACAAAATATTTTAAAAAATAGCATCATGGGTTTTTTCCTAAACATTTGTTTTCTCATTTTAAAGTATTAGATGCCCACTATAGACAATTTGGAAAATATACAGAAGTTGAAACAAGTAAACATCTCCCATATTCCCACCTCTTAAGTATTCTTTCATTTTGATATTTCTTTCAAGTTGTTTTTCTAGGTATAGATTTTTTATTAACATTGTTTTAATCATATTACACCATTTTACTTTTTACTTTCCCATAATATACACTAATATACACTTGTCCATAATAGTTATATACATTTTCATGGTTTTATGTCTCATGTAGCATTTTTACCAGTGTACTTGAATATACCTTAAATAAATGAAATTTAAGTTGTTCCTAATTTTTCACAATACTAAAACAAATATTTTGGTGAACTTTTTTGTGCCACGTTTTTTTCTTTTTCATAGAAATTTTTAATATGAATTTCTAAAAGTGAACTTACCATATAAAAAGAAATGAACATTCGAACCTCTTCATTTATACTGAACTGCTTTTCACAACAACTGCCTTAATTTATACACCAATGTATGGGGCTCTCTGGTCGAGACTGAGGATGAGGTAGTACTGCTAAACACTCCGCTTCAGCAGAGGTCTCTGTGATGCTCCAAATGGCCTGCTCTAAGGGGCAGGCTTTAGTCCTAAGACTTACGGGCTTCTTGGGATACTCCAGACCACACACTGTTTGAAATGTCCTCCTTCCCCAGCTTCTCTACTTCTATTTTCTTCGTTGTTCCTGCCCCTCTAAACCTTCCCCATCTCCTCTGCTGGTTCCTCCTCCTCTGCTGGTTCTATGCATGCTGCTGTCACCTGGGCTCCATCCCTGGCCCACTTTTCACCTTGCGTCTTCAAGTGATCCCATTTATATGCTACTCAAAGCTGTTTTCAGTGCCAACCTCTCCCCTGAGCTCCAGAGCCTTACATATATCAAACTGCCTACTGAATTCTACTCATGACATCCCAGTGGCATACCTTTTGAAAACTCACTATGACCAAAACAACATAATTTTCTACCCGAACACACTCTGACTTGGCAAATGGCAGCACCATCAGCACAGGTAATGAAGTTAGCATCTAAATCATTTCAATGTTTTTAGTCTTAAGTCTTCGTCTAGTTTGAACAATATTCCAAACTTTCCTATATTGAAGTAAATTGTATAATCATTGCTATATTATCATGAAATCTGACAGGCAACTGAGAGTAGCCAGGGGATTTTCTAATCGAGTGGATGTAACAGTCAAATACAATCTCAAAGCAATGGAACTCACATTGAACCTGCATGTACACTTCACTTTACTCAAAGCTGTATCGATGTCAAAAGTTTTTTTAAATAAAATTATGTTTTACTTTCCATAACAAAATTCACTATTTAAAAGAGGATTATGACTGCTTGTGTAAAATCTAATATAGAAAACAACTGTTCATGTTTTTGATATTCATAAAATACTTAAAAGTATAGCAACAAAAAATGTTCCAGCAGAGAAAACTTAGTAAAATACGCAATTCATATTTCATCTAAATATTTTACAAAATCATACAAAACTTTATAACTTGCATGTTATAATGCAATTTATTGAAGGGAAATAAATTACACATGAAATACATAAAAATTTACTTTCCTATTAATAGAAGAAAAATATAACAAACACTTAGGATTCTAACCTATAGATTTCGACTGAAGTGAGGGAGATGGAATTCATGAAATCTTCAGGTCCTTTACAGGGCTTATCAAACTCGAGAAGGCTCAGATCTGACACAGGAGATCCTCAAATGACTGTGGGGAGTTAGGAGTGACGAGGAATTTGGGGGGTTTGGAACCAGGTTAGATTCTCACCAATATTGCAACAAAAGCCAGTCTGGGAAGTTTCAGCCCCTTGATAACCCAAGTACCATGTGTAAGTTAAACGGTTTAGCAAAGTAATGTAAATGTTCACAGAAAAATTAGATATTTACCTTCCAATAGATTATTAAATTTTTTCCATCAGAACTCCACTCTCTCCAAGTATCAGGCCCCTTTGAAGGAACTAAAAAGGAGATTTTAAAGTTAATATCTAGGATATTTGGAATTCTAGGATATTTGGAATTCTCAATAAAATGTGAAGCAGTTCAGTGGCTTCCACTTAGAAAATGAAGCAATGGAAAATCTAAGCTCTCAACAACTTTTGCAAAACACACAGCCCCTTCGAATGGGTGAAAATCTATCTGCAGGCCGGCTGTACTGGTTCCCTGCGTTCCCCTCTGCCTCACATCCTCTCACTCCCTCCTTACTTGGCCACACACTGGCTTCCTGGCTGTCCCTCAGATATGCCAAAGACACACCTGCCTCAGGCTCTCTGCATCTTCTGTGTCCTCTCTTCCTCTGCCTACAACTCTCTTCTCCTAGATAAAACAATATGGCATCCTCATCTTTGTATCTCAGCTTGAGTATTACCTTATTAGTGAGGTCTTTTCTAACTACCCTATTTAAAACTGCCATTCCCTTCACCCCCCCTTATCCCTCAGCCTTTATTCCTATCACTTCCTCTCCTCTGTGGCATTTGTCACCACCTGATAAACTGATGTGTCTGTGTCTTTGTGTGTGTGTGTGTACATACATACATACATATAGATGTGTATATATATAAATTTATTTCTAGTCCTGGATCCTACAAACTCCATATGCCAAGATCTCTGTTTTATCTGCTGCTATATCCCTGCTAACTAGAACAATTTCAGACATATACAGGTTGAGTATCCCTTATCCGAAATGCTTGGAGCAAAAATGTTTCAGATTTTGGATTTTTTCTAATTGTAGAATATTTGCATATACATAATGAAATATCTTGGAGGATGGGATCCAAGAACACATAAAATTCATTTGTGTTTTACATACACCTTATACACACAGCCTGAAGGTAATTTCATACAATATTTTAAATAATTCTGTGCATGAAACAAATTTGTGTTAAGTACTTAAGGGTGGAATTTTCCATTTGTGGCATCTTGGTGGTGCTCAAAAAGTTTTGGATCTTGGAGCATTTCAGGTTTTCAGATTACGTATGTTCAACCTGTAATGCATACTCAGTAAATATTTGTTGAGTAAATTGATGCCTTCATCTTAATGAGGTGCAAATAAGATGTTTCCTCTTTCAGACAACAGCTCATTAACTGAAGGCAAAAACTCCTATAGTGGCTAGTCTCCAAAATGACCAATAATCCCCATGTGTGTGGTGCCCTCCCACATTGCATCGGGGTTGGCCTGTGTGACCAACAGTGTACAGTAGACATAATGGTATGTTACTTCTGATTTTAGAGCATAAAAGATACTGTTCGGCCACTGGCTCTGGGAGGAACTGGCTGCCATGTCATGAGCACACTTAAGCAGGTCTAGAGAGAGGCCCACAAGGTGAAGAACTGAGGCCTCCTGCCTTTAGCCACATGAGTGAACCATCTTGAAAGTGGATCCTCTAGCCCCAGTCAAGCCTGCAGTCCCCACCCACATTCCTGACTGCAGCCTCATGAAAGACTCCAAGTCAGAGATATCCAGCTAAGCTGCTCCTGGATTTTTGACCCATAGAAATGGTAAGATAATAAACATGTGCTGTGTTAAGCCACTGAATTTTAGGGTAATTTGTTGCACAGCAATAGATAACTCGTATCCTCCCTCTCTGTACTCATGCATAACTTTCACTTTTGATGATACAAGTAATTCTTACACATGTCGCAAAATGCCCTCATCTCTATTCTTCACATCTCTTCATGTGGAGAGGCAAAAATCTAGATTGACATCTATCATTTATTTGTTTTGCTATTTCTTAATTTTTTGGAGGAAGTATTACATCTCCTGTACTGCATAATATAAATAAAGCTCTTGCTGTCTTTTGTTAAATGATTCCTAAAAATTAAACCTATTTCGGCCGGGCACAGTGGCTCACATCTGTAATCCCAGTACTTTGGGAGGCCGAGGCAGGCACATCACAACATCAGGAGTTCGAGACCAGCCTGACCAACATGGTGAAACCCCATCTCTATTAAAAATACAAAAATTAGCCGGGCGTGGTGGCGGGCCCCTGCAATCCCAGCTACTCGGGAGGCTGAGGCAGGAGAATCGCTTGAACATGGGAGGCGGACGTTGCAGTGAGCCGAGATCGCGCCATTGCACTCCAGCCTGGGCGACAGAGTGAGACTCTGTCTCAAAAAAATAAAAAATTAAACCTATTTGTAAGTTTTTTGTTTGTTTGTTTTTTTACACCTGACATCTGGTTATTCGAGGACAGAATATCATTGTCTTTGGAAATTATCATATTTAGAAAACCAGTTACCTGATTTTATACCTATCTTGACCTAGGTATACTACAGAAACTGAAGTTCAAGACCTTTTAGCCACATCATTTCTCAGGTCTAGGTCACAAATAAAAACTAACAAATTCTCTTTTTTAGTATTTTTTTTTTTAAAAGGCCAATGAGTTAAAAGCATAATTAAAATTCCAAGCAGAAGAGAAAGGAATATCTATAATATGGTGGCAATCATATTATAGATAGAGGAGCCCTGTCCTTTCACATAATTTATGCCAATCATTTTTCTACACTATGACAAAACTTCAAAAACTATCATTTAAAATATCCGTGATATTTTATTAGCAGGTATTACATAATTTATCTAAACATTCCCTCACTTTTAAGGACTCTGATAACATTTTTTTTTTTTATTTTGAGATGGAGTTTCGCTCTTGTTGCCCAGGCTGGAGTGCAATGGCGCAATCTTGGCTCACTGCAACTTCTGCCTCCCAGGTTCAAGCGATTCGCTCCTGTCTCAGCCTCCGGAGTAGCTAGGGTTACAGGCATGCACCACCACGCCCAGCTAATTTTGTATTTTTAGTAGAGACGGGGTTTCTCCATATTGGTCAGGCTGGTCTCAAACTCCCAACCTCAGGTGATCCACCCACCTCGGCCTCCCAAAGTGCTGGGATTACAGGCATGACCCACTGCACCCGGCCAACATCTTTTTAAAGAAGTTGTAAAACTTCAGGACACACAGTAATTATTAGCCATACATCACTTAGTTAACTTACTGGCTTCTGTGGTTAAATGTTGTTTTTTATTGCTCCATTTGCTCCATTTCCAGAAAGTTTCAGTAGAACAACGAATCCGAAAAGTATACAGAGTGTATGGATTTAACTTGTCCAGAGCAACAAGATAACTTGAATTTTCTACTCCTTTGATGGTGACATTCCGCTATTGGAAAACAAATAAATATGTATCTATGTATATATTGTGTGTATGAATACATATATATATAAATATACACATACATACACTTTTTTTTTGGTAAGAAAGCCTTCACATTTGTAACACAAACCAACGGAATGTCAATGAGCTTGTATATATAACACCCAAAGCAGTTTATCCATTGTAATATTTTAATTCTTATATACCTGCGAAGCCAATGAAATTATGCCCTATAATAGTAATAAAAAATTGGGTTGTCTTTTTAATCCAAATACTTGCGCTAAGTAATAATGGTCAATTAAATTATCTAAAGGATTATATAATTTTGATAATCAGTCAAAGGGCTAATGGTGATGCAATAAACCTTAACATGATTTATAATTTGAGATGACTGTGAGGAATAAACGTATTATTTGGATGATATTTGGAAGTTTCTTGGAGGCAGGCATTACCTTTTGTGCATCTTTGTTAATATGACACTTAGAACTTCTACTATGATGCTAAACATGTAGCAAATATTCAACAAATACTTCCTTAAACTAAGTAAATATAGTTAAAATGAAACAATTCTAAACAAATTTGAAGACCTGCCTGTCTCTCAAAAGCCTCTGAACTCCCCAAAACATTACAAAGAAGCTTTTCAGGTTTTATTTTACAGTTGTGACTGATTTTCTAGACATCGGTAAATTTCCAAATGAATAGTTAAGTACACCTCATTTATTTTAGACTTACCACAAATTACAACATAGTATAAAAGTCAACCTAAATATTTAAAATGTATTAAAAAGTCACGTTGTGACTTATAAGTACCAATTACAGCTTCTTCCCACTGCCACACTTCACAGTTTTAAAAAATCACTTCTGCTGTCTGGTGCCAATTCATCCATTAATGATGCTAAAGGTTACAGCAAAAACTACTCATTCATTCACAAATTTACTGAGCACCAGCTATGTGCCAGGTACTATACTGCATCTGGGAACATTCTGAGGAGTGAAAGTCAAATTTACAATTGTTTTTCAAATGATACAATGCTGTTATTACATGGATACTAATGTCTTTCTTGGTTCTTAGTAAATCTCTATAATAAATAATCTGAGAGCTTAGGCATATCAATTTGCTTAATTCTTTTTGAGAACTGTTTTATCCAAAATAATCACAAAGGAAGTCTTTAGGAGAATCTTACCTGCTCTTGTACTGAATTAGATTTCTTAATTTCAATTTGACATAAAAAATTAATCTTTGCAAAGTTGCCTGGTAAATGCCAAGAAAGTTTAACAGCTGTTGAATTAATATCCTTCACTTTGAATGAAGTAGGAGTATGGGGATAAACTGCAAATATAATTTTTAAAGATTACTTTAAACACTTATTTAAAGGGGAAAACTATCTTCTAATATGACAGATGAGAAGAAAACATAAAAAACAAGGAGGCACATTAGTGCTGACCAACAACATCCTACCCAGTATTTGTGGAATCGACAAACCTGCTTTCTACTACTGACATCTTGCCAACATTTTTAAATAATCAATCATGCTCAAAGCTCTTAAATTAGTGTCAGGAATACTCAAAGGTAGTAAGATCACAGTATCTACCTTTCAGGAACTTCTTTTTTTTTTTTTTTTTTTTGAGACGGAGTCTCGCTCTGTCACCCAGGCTGGAGTGCAGTGGCGCAGTCTCGGCTCACTGCAAGCTCCGCCTCCTGGGTTCACGCCATTCTCCTGACTCAGCCTCTCCGAGTAGCTGGGACTACAGGCGCCCGCCACCACGCCCGGCTAATTTTTTTTGTATTTTTAGTAGAGACGGGGTTTCACCGTGGTCTCGATCTCCTGACCTCGTGATCCGCCCGCCTCGGCCTCCCAAAGTGCTGGGATTACAAGCGTGAGCCACCGCGCCCGGCCTGGAACTTCTAATTTACTTGGGGAATGACTAAAAAAAAAAAAAGAAAAAAGAAAGATAATAAGAATATAAATGCTAAGTTCTAAATGAATGATACAGATACTAACCACTACGTAAATGTAAGCATGGTAGGGTAAGTCTTACAGTGAAGATGGAACTTAAGATGAGCTATGCAGGAAGAATTGGACAAAAATTGGCCAAAAAAAAAAAAATGCAGAAAAGCATTTTAGGCAGAGATGGCAATAATGAAGGTACAGCGAGGCAAACTGCATATTACACTGGTGATAGTGTGTGTGCCCAATTGAGTGGTGGGAAAGAATCACATGGGAAGTAAGGCTGAAATGGCAGAGGGCAGACAAATACATACAAATACTACCATGCACGGATAAAATGTAGCCATGGTGACACTAGCAAAAATCCAGAAATCACAAAGATGACAGGAAAGAGTAACTGATAAAAGTGACTTATGCTTACAAATAAGGCAACAGGATCATCTACTAATCAGTTGTGAGACTGTATGATACATGCCCTTGGTTTAGGCCCTTTCTCCCCTGCCTGAGACTCTAAGAGAAGGTCTAGGCTGTTGCTCAGTGTGCTGCGAGCCTGACATGGAGTGTTAATGCACATGGACCATGGGAATGAATACCAAAAAAGATCAACCACATTTTATTTTTATTTGGAGCTATGTGTTAATACGATTGGTAAAAATACAGAAATCATCAGTAATAAAAGGGACGAACTATTAATACGTACAACAACGTGGATGGCTCTCCAGGACATCCTTAAAAAAAAAAATGCCAACCTGCATACTGATTTCATTTATGTAACAATCTCAAAATGATAAAACAACAGAGATGAAGAATAGATTCGTTGTTGTCAAGGCATAGGGATGTGACTGTATGTACAGGGGATGCTGGAAGCGCAACATGAGCAAGTTCCTTTGTAGTGACAGGGCAGTTCTGTATCTTGCATGTGGTGGTGGTTACCTGAATCTATACATATAAATTGCATAGAACTACACACACACACACACACACACACACACACACACACATGAGTACAAATGAATGCACATAAAAACTGAGCAAGGTCAGTAGTCCAGTTAATAGTGTTTTAAGAATGTCAATTCCCTGGTTCTGATATTGTACTAGAATTATATAAGATGACACCACTGGGGATAGCCAGGGGATGGGTTCACAAGGCTCTTATTATTGCAGCTACCAGTGAGTCAACAATTACTTCAAAATAAAAGTTTTTAAAAACTGGGCAGAAGATATTTCAGAAATCAAAAATTATCAGAAAGAGCTACTTACAGTTTATTTGTAAATTACTAATTCAAGTATTTAAATTCAATAAAATAGTAAAACTTGAAATTATACATTTAAAGTTTCTATAAATAAAATTTATGAAATATTAAGTAACTATAAAGAAAATAATCAGCAAAAAGTAATCCCTATAAGCATTTTTCATTAATCAAAGCATTTCACCACTTCTAAAGTTATTTTTAAGACATTAGTTTATGTACAGCTTACCTTTCTCAGTTATATTAACTAAAATTGTTGATTGTGATCGACCCAGAGGATTGTGAGCATTCAAAGTAAAATTATATATTTCTTGATATGGAAGCATTTGAAATAATAATTGATAGCTTTCATTTGTAGGTGCTTCAGTTCTTTTAAGTCTAACATATTTTCCTGAAAAACTGTTAATTAAAAGAAAAATAATTTCAAAATGGCAAGAGATAAATATTGCAGGAAAAAATGGGCAAACTTGTAATACTTAATTGGTATAAAAAGTTTAAATTTCTAATTAGAGGCATATTACATACTCAGAGAAGAAAATGTATATGATACAGAAAATAGAAGAAAATAATCAGCCATAAGTTTACTACCCAGAAACAGTCTCTGTTCAAGTGTTCTTCATTCTAAGCTTCTTAAAAGAGGAGACATGAAATTGAGTGTACATGTGGCTGAACTGCAGTACTTGTAAGTGTAATTTTATACAGCATATTTGGTTTTATATCTTGTTTGTAACATAAATGATCTAGTGCAGTTCCCTATGTCATTTAACATGTACTTCCAACGTACTCCTTGCCATCTGACATCCTTTCCCAGTTACCATTACCTTTCAACTAAAGTGTAGCTTGTAGCACGTGGGCCCACCAATGCTGTCGCTCTTCCTGGATTCCAATTACATATAATTTCTTTTAAATCATGTGTCTCACAATTCAGTTGTTGAGGAGTATCTGGTGGATCTAACAGAAGAAAAATGTAGGTACTCATGATTACACATATTTTCCCTGAAAACATAATATTTTATAAATGTCAATGTTTTCCACAATTTCCTAAAAAATGAAATAATTTACTATTTACATTTTACTTTTGAATAATGCAGGAATTATTCTCTGTAGCATGTCTTGTCAGAGTTCATATTACATTAGAATTGACAGATTAAAATATACTGAAAAATGACTCTTAGCTCATTTGGAAACTCCCTATAGCAACCTGAAAGATCAGTTATCACTTTTTTCCCTTAATCCTATTTCAGAGGCTACCAAATCTCTCAAAGAAACCTGTGTCTAATATGTTAAGTCAGAGAAATCTACAGGGTAAAAGTATTATCATCTATCATCAATACATTGTGATTTGAAAATACCAAATCATATTGAAAATCAGTAAGTCATGTTACATGTTTCAGAGTTCTAAAATACATTATAAGTACTGTTATTTAGAAAACTCTTGGTAAAATTCTGCATCTCAGTATATTCGAACTGACCGCAGCTCTTTTGTTGTTTTTCTCTTTATCAAAACTGTTCTCCCTGGCTTTAAGGCAGGACTAGAAAAATTAAAGAAATTTTTTTTTTTTTTTTTTTTTGTAAAAGACGAGACCTTCAAAGTGATAAATGAGCCCAGGTGCGGTGGCTCACATCTGTAATCCCAGCACTCTGGGAGGCCAAGGTGGGCAAATCACCTGAGGTCAGGAGTTTGAGACCAGCCTGGCCAACATGGTGAAATCCCGTCTCCACTAAAAATACAAAAATTAGCCGGGTGTGGTGGAGGGTGCCTGAAGACTCAGCTACTCGGGAGGCTGAGGCAGGAGAACCGCTTGAATCTGGGAGGTGGAGGTTGCACTGAACTCAGACTGTGCCACTGGACTCTGGCCTGGGCGACAGAGCAATACTCCGTCTCAAAAAAAAAAAAAAAAAAAGTGATAAATGAAAATTCTGCAGTCTGACACTGCTTATTGTAGAAATTCATATTTCTGTAATCATGTTTAACCATACACATATAGAAACTGGTATTTCCTCTGTCATATTTATCCAAACTATCTTTCACTTTAGGTAAAAGTTCTTTTTAAAAAAAACTACTTGTTTAAAAATTCTGTAAAATTTTTTTTTCACAAACCTGAATTAAAAAAAAAATACTCCTTAGTTTATCAACCAAAACTTAGAAAATTTCATACCTTCCCCAGAGATAAGGATAACATCCTTCAATGATATTTTAGGTAACATTAAGAGGATTAATGAGTGTTTATATGAGAGTTTAACAATTAGATAAGTAAACAAACATTGACATATTTATTCTGAAAACTGTTTTAAATCTAAGGCCAAATATTCAGTCACTCTATTAAAACCACATAACAAAAATTTGGAATATATTTTAAATGCTGGTTATTTTAGGATTTGGTAGATATTAAGTTGAAATATTAAAATCTAAATAACAAGAGCAAATAAGAGATAAATAGAAGGACAGACAGAAGGGGAAAAATTTGAGAGGACAGTATTTGAAATGTACTATTTTCTTTTCAAAGAAATTAACTTCTAAAATAATCAACTGAAGCTAGGTTAAAAGCTAGGTATACATCAACTACATTTTTATATGCCAGTCAATAGAAAATGCAATTTAAAAAACAAAGTCATTTTTAATAATACCAGAAAACACCAAGCACTAGGAAAAAATTTACCAAAAGATATAAAGACCTCATATTGAGATGAATTAAAGAAGACCCAAGTAAATGTAGGGATATACCATGTTCATAGTTTGGGAGATACAAATATTCTAAGAATGAAAATTCTCCTAAATTGATCCATAGATTTAATGTAATCCCAATCAAAATGCCAGCAGGTTTTGATTGGGTAGGTGTGTGTGCATGCAGACGTGTGTGTAGGGAAAAACTAATAAGCTGATTCTAAATTTCTTTTTTTTTTTTTTTTTTTGCATTTAAAGATTTTATTCCAAAAGGATCACAGTCTTGGTATCCATTTTTTTTCCTCCTGCCTAGACAAGACGGCTACATACTGACTCAAACAAAATGCATTTGTTCTCTAACAATTTAACTTGTACAGCTCTTATAAACAAGGCCCATAGGTGTATGAAGCCTACCGACTTAATCAGTAACTTATGTCGTTAACCTTGTATAAGCAAGTATGCTTGAGATGTACCAGTGTTGGACTGTGTATTGGATTTAGTTTTTTCTTGCAGGAAAGCCTTTCTTTTTTTTTTTTTTTTTTTTTTTTTTTAATTATACTTTAGGTTTTAGGGTACATGAACTCATGGACACAGGAAGGGGAACATCACACTCCGGGGACTTTTGTGGGGTTGGGGGAGGGGGGAGGGACAGCATTAGGAGATATACCTAATGCTAAATGACAAGTTAATGGGTGCAGGAAATCAACATGGCACATGGATAAATTTCTTTTTTTTGAGATGGAGTCTCGCTCTGTCACCCAGGCTGGAGTGCAGTGGTGTGATCTTGGCTCACTGCAAGCTCCGCCTTCTGGGTTCATGCCATTCTCCTCCCTCAGCCTCCCGAGTAGCTGGGACCACAGGCGCCTGCCACCATGCCTGGCTAATTTTTTTGTATTTTTTTTTTTTTTAATAGAGATGGGGTTTCACCGTGTTAGCCAGGATGGTCTCGATCTCCTGATCTTGTGATCCGCCCGCCTTGGTCTCCCAAAGTGCTGGGATTACAGGCGTGAGCCACCGCACCCGGCCTAAATTTCTTTTCAGTCTTTTCAGTAAATGGTGGCTTAACAGGATATCCATAAAGAAAAGGAAATAAATGAATCCTGATACCTAACTCACGAAATAACCTGCTCTTATAAATTTCCTAAAAGTTCCCTCTGAAGGGAGATGTTACTGCTGCTCAACAAATATTGTACAATATTTCAACCTCCAAATGTTATAAGTGAAGGTTAAATTATAAATTAAATCAGCTTGTTCTATTACTATGATAAAAGATTACAACACTGTTTGATATAACAGAAATGGAAACAGTGCATAGTCTCATCTTTTAAGTTTTTATTTCTTCTTTCATACTTTTAAGTAATAGCTCACTTTTGGTATTGCTCACGAAGCAACTTCACTACATATACCACTGGGTCTCAACTTAGACTCCAGGACTATTTGTGAGAAATGTTGCAAGTAATTTCCTAACACTCCATTAAGAAGGATGGTATGATTTCCAGGATTTAAATTTCAACATAACCTCACTTTCACTTGAATTCCAAATGCATTACTCAGGAGACAAAAAGAGAGTCAGATTACAGCCACCAAGCTGAGACGAGCACCTAAGCCTGGCTATTCCTTTGGGAATACGTCGGTATCTGAATGAAATTCATCACAAAGTACTGTATGAGTAAACGAGAGAGCTGCTGATCTAGACCACAGCTGAGAATCATAAAAAGAAACAAAGAAAAAGCACTAAGCAATCAAAAGAAATATCATAAAATCTAGTCAATCTATCTTACACACATTATTCAGGTGACCTTTAGACCAAAATCCCAGACTTCTAATTCAGCATACAGGGAGAAAGGGACTCACTGATAAAGATGAAGCTGTCAGTGACACCAAAACATTACAGTTGCTACAAGGAAGGGAGGCAGAAAAACTAAAATTGAGACCTAAAAATTCTACATATTTATCTGTGGACATTCAACACAAGCCACATGGGCAGGGCAGCCCACAACAAACAACTGTTTTTGGAAATACCATGGAATTTTAGACTGTAGGGTGATCATGTTAATAGACACCTTGAATGACAGAGCATACATCATATATAGAATGCAGTGGGAGAGTACGTTTCCCCTCACCCATGTCCTCCTGCCAGCCTGTTCTCCTCAAACATAATAGTTAAAAGCTGGAGAAGATATGTTATGCTACTGAAAGATTTTGTGTAAAATTGCTATAATTTCTTTAATTTAGATACTTTAAAAAAGGTATACTTTAACTGGAAAATGAATTCACATAATTTCTAAACAATGCACGGTTAAGAAATATTATATACTATCCTTGACTTAACAAAACTGTTAACTAAGAATTTAAACTAAACATTAGAAGCCAGATGTTTCAAATCTGATTACAAAACCAACAAATTACACAGATACCGGTTATGTAGAAAACAAGCTTGCAATTCATTTTAAAACAAGCAAATATTCTACTGCCTCCTTTGTATATCCTTTAAATTAAAGAACAAAGAAATGAGAAAGAAACAGAATCACTCCTCCCACCCCCCACTCCAGAAGAATTAAGGCATTCAAGGAGGACCAAAACAGGTTAATAGGAATTCTCTCTTTAAAATCATATACTTACATCCAGCAAAAATAACCGTTCCAAATATGTTATCTTCGGTTGTAAAAACTACATTTGTTCCACTACTTGCAGAAACAGAAATATTACGAATCTTGATTGCAACATTTTCCCCATCAAGATGGATCAAGGGGCAGTTTGTATGGCCAATCAGTGCTGATAACACTTTTTCTTGACTCACACAACAAAATGTTATGTCTGAGCCCACAAGTATCACTTTATCTTGAGGAAAAACCTTAGTCTGAGAATCAGGTATCCCTAGAAAGAAAAAGAGGAATTATAAACATTTTATATACAAGTATTTTACGTAAACTTTTCTGTATTTTAAGACTTTTTTTTTTTTTTCATAAGATGACTTTTAAAATAGCCCAGTATATACACTACAAACTGTTAGGTGCTTTGTAATGATAATGGTCCAAAGATAAGGTGTGTTCCACAGGTTTTGTAGGAGCAAGATATATACGACAAATTTTTTAAAAGTGTATGTGGTTTTATTTACTTATGAAGGGATAATGGTGAGGAAACAGAAGCAGATTACAGGTCAGTGTCTAAAGTTAATGCCATAGGTTTATGTCTAAGAAGTCTAAGGGTTGAAATTCAGTGGGTTTATATATACATGTGAACAATCCACGTCCCCCAAAAATCACTAAATAATTCCATTCCTTTTATTCAATGTATTTAGGGCATATGTCTTACTTTCCATCTGCCTGAATATATGCCCAAGTACTCCACACCCTAAAAAAGCAATTTACTTTAATCTAGTCCCCTTCCTTCCTCTAATCCTTTTCTCCACAGAGTGATCTATCTCTACAATGATTACCAGCCTTTTCAGGATTTCATTTTATGGTCAACAATTTTCCAGGCCCCCCATTCCAAACTGCCAACATGCTCCCTGTATATGAGTTTTACTTAATGTACGGATGCTTTTTGGTATGATTGCAGATCCCCGTGTTCCTGGCAATAACTGTAGCCTCTAGGGGTCTGCTCTGTGAGCCAGAAATTGGGAACCATTTTTTTTTTTTTTTTACATAGATTTCATCTCAGTATCATCTACACACAATTTTCAATGCTCTTCAATTCCTATGACAGTGATTTTCAAACCTGTATGTTTATCCAACCACTCAGAAAGTTCTTTCGAAATATAGATTCCTGAAGCCTATCTCAGACTTTTTGATCAAAATCTCCAGGGATGGTGGGCTTAGCAGCTCCCAGGTAATCCTCATGCAGCTGAATGAGGTTATGAGAAGTGAAAGCTCAAACTAAATCTTACTCTTAAGTGAGACTAATTTAATTCACTTGAAACAAACATTCTTTAAATATAAGCTTACAAGAAATGTTCTTCACAGGGCTCCAGTCACTCCACTCTTTGCGACCAGAAAAATGAAGATTGTCAATGTAGCATCTAATTTCCACAAAATGAATGGCACACTCCAAGGGCATATCTGAGGCCCAACTCCAGTGATGAAGGGTATCTTTGCCATTCAGAGTTGTGTTGTGGGTCACCTAAAAATGAACACAAACACAAAACTGTATTTCCAAGTAGCAATATGTTTTGCTTTCCTTTAGAATTAAAAGACACAATAGATTCCATAAGATCATCAGCTAAGTTTATGGTTTGTCCTTTAATACAACTCAGTTTTGTGTAAGGTATAATAGCAGAGTAACAACAATCATGATTCATTTTTGTTTACTTCTTCAACTTTAGACCCTAATGTATTATATAAGATGTTGCTATTCATTGAAACATTCAATTTGGTACGCAAGAAAATACAGGTTGAGTATCCCTTGGGACCACAAGTGTGTTGGATTTTGCACCTTTTCAGATTGCATTATATACTTCTCAGATGAGCATCTCTAATCTAAAAATCTAAAATCTGCCTGGACACAGTGGCTCACACCTGTAATTTACTCAGCACTTTGGGAGGCTGAGACCGGCAGATCCGTTGAGCCCCGGAGTACAAGACCAGCCTGGACAATACGGCGAAACCCCGTCTCTACAAAAAAATAAAAAATAAAAAAATAAAATTAGCCAGGCATGCTGGCTTGTGCCTGTAGTCCCAGCAACTCAGGAGGCTGAGGTGGGAGGGTCTATTGAGCCTGGAAAGTCAAGGCTGCAGTGAGCTGAGATCATGCAACTGCACTCCAGCCTGGATGGCAGAATGATATCCTGTCTAAAAACAACAAAAAATAAATAAATAAAATAATAAAAATCCCAAGTCTGAAATGCTCCAGTGAGCATTTCCTTTGAGCATCATGGTGGTGCTCAAAAAGTTTTGAATTTTAAAACACTTTGAGTTTTGGATTTTCAGATGAGGGATGCTCAACCTGTATACCACTGCCTAACGACTTAAATTTTTCAGAGTAGAATTAATGGGGTTGTACTTTCAAAAGTTTAAGTCAAGGAGAGGGGCAGCATTTCAATAAAATAGTTTTAGACTAGATCCGTTTTTTATATAAGTATTCTATATATTTACTTTTATTTTTAAATAGAAGATTAAATATGTATGTTATACTAATACAAAATATTATCAATTGTGAGAAATGAGCAAGATTTCAATAAAATATTGAGGTGCTATAAAAGATAACTTGGGACTTCTAGGTAAACACAATAGATTAAACAACTATTTCCTTCTCCCTTACCTCCTGAAATCACTCCAAAGTAAGAGTAAACTTTTTTTTAAGGTGTGAATGGACAAAGACAAAATGTAGGAGATAAAGCAACATCACTAAAATCTGGAAGCTGGAAAGCAGATGGATAATGGTAACTGATGTAGAAGACCTGAGAAAACGAAATCTTAAGCATCCAATGGGAAATACAGGAAACCAGCTTGTTTCTATCACAGAAATGCCAAAGGGCTCAGTCAGTGGCTGTCCCAGGCTCCCCTGGAAATAAAAAGCTCAAAACAGCAGGACTGCTTGAAAGTCGTTTGAAGATATGTTGGCTATCCAGATCCCTTCCCACACTCCATGCTACCGAAGGACTACCTTCATTTACCTTGGCAGAAGAATAAAGATTTATGTTCTGGAAAAGTAAAACAGAATATCTTTGGATTGAAGAATTTTAGGAAGAGATGAAAATGGGGACTATCATTCCAAAAACGGGGGGATTGCTAACCTATGCCTTCGTCCTCTGCTCAGCTCCCAGGATACTGGTTTGCCAGACTAATCCTCACCAGGTAATAGTCTAAATGAACTTTTCTGAGTCACATGGACACATCAAGATGAAATACCTAAAATAATATTTGGCATTTGCCACCTGCATAGCCCATCCTCATCACTCTAGAGGGAGGGCCCCCATCAACAAGTCCTATCCAGAGAAACCAAAGTTCCAATTAGATTAAAAAAAATTTTTTAAGAGCCCCTCACTTAACTATGAGCAGCAACCAGGATGACCAGAAAGTGTACAAGAAATTCTAATATGAAAGTCAATAACTGAAAAGAAAAAGAAAAAATGTGAGGAAACAGGGCATGTAGAAAAAAAATTTAAATCATTACTATCCTCAGAGATAAGATATTGCATCATGAAACAAAAACTGGATACATTAAAAAAAGAACATAAATCCTTTCAAAGAAAGGATCTTCTATAAATTAGTAAACATATGAATAGAAATTCAATAGCAGGATGCAAAATCCAGTTTAGAAAAAATTTCTCAGAAAATAGAAAATGCATAGAAAACAAGAAAGATAAAAACAATTAGAGGATTGTTGTGGAAGGTTCATGAAGAACAGAAGTTCTAAGAAAAAAGGAGAAGACAGAGAAGGATGAATCAAAGAAATAAAATAAGAAATTCCCAAGTTGACACACATGTGTTTTTAGACTGACAGGGGCCCAATGAGTGTCCAGCACAACAGATAAAGATAGATTCACACTAAGAAACAATGGAATCATACCTTCAAAATCTTGACAGAATTTCCCAACCTGTAATTCTATACCCAGTTAAACTAGTAATCATGCAGAAGTGCAGAATAGACATTTTCATAAATGTGGTATCTCCATGTATTCATTTGGTAAGCATTTTACACTCCGCCCAGTAACATATGAAAGTTCCAGTTCCTCTACAACTTCTCAGTAATAGTAGCTGACAAGCTTTTAAATTTTTAAATAATTAAATTAAAAGAATAAATTATATTTGCAAGCTAGCTCCTATAGATAGCAGAGAATACCTACAATAGCAAATCACTACTGACAGTTGGCTCCCTCTATTCATCGCTCCACATCTGTGGGGTCAACCAACTGTGGATCAAAAATACTTGAAAAAAAAATTGCATCTGTGCTAAACATGTGCAGACATTTCTTGTCCTTATTCCTTAGACAATACAGTATAACAACTATCTACACAACACTTACATTGTATTAGGTGTTACAAATAATCTACAGAGGGTTTAAAATATACAGGAGGATGCCCGTAGGTTGTATGCAAACACTACCGAGCATCTTTGAATTCTGGTATCGAAGGGAGGTCCTGGAAGCAATCCCCTGGAAGATATCAAGGGCAAGTGCATATGCTTCTACAAAAATGAGGAAATAAGAGAACGACTGGAGATTTAGCAAAAAGAAGATCCATCATAAAACAAAGTTGTAGGAAATACCCTAGATGACGGAGACCCCTTGGACCACAGCTTCCTAAGAAATGTGCTGAAAGACACTGAAGTCTATCTTGCGTGAGTTATAAATATATCTAGGTATTAATCCATTCAAACCTAGAACTGCTTGGTAGGGGTTGGGGCTACTGGAGCCTCTGTGATGCCTCTGGCCACAGGTGGTCTCAGCTATTTACCACACTCTGTGCTATACAAATATTATCAGTGTCTATGTGAGCCTTCTGTGAATAAGTTTGGGAAGCCAGTCAGAAGGCCCTCAGAGAGATTTATTCGCAAAGATAAAACTGATAAAGTACTTAGTATATTTGAAAATTCCAAGGAGATCTACACAGCCTGCAAAGAACTTAGGATTAAAGTAATGAAGCAGAGACATAAACAAAAAAGCAATATAAGGCGTGTACAAAAAATTGTGGATTTTTCTATAGACCATAATACAAATGATGAATACTGTTCTACCAAAAATTATCATAGACTCTATTGGAAAAAGCTAGGAAAATGGCAGGCTGCAGGGAGAAGGAGGGCGAGGGAGGAGCAGAGAGAGAAATGAGGCGGTAGGGGGAGAGAAGGAAAGGGAGAGGGTTGCTATCAAGAAATAGCAACATAAGCATGTTATTTGGAGAAATGAAGATAAATAATGAAAGGGATCAGTTAAAAGAGTTGAAACAGGTCGTTTCCAGGGAAAGTCAAGGAGGAGTATTTGTGTGGGGGGGAGCAGCGCCTGGTGAGCTCTTCCCAGTGTGTGCAGCACACAGCTCCCACCGCCAGACACAGAGACCATGGACAGACAAGTGCCTCACAAATGAAACATGAATGCAAAGAGTTCTTGACTTTAAAATTATTATAAAATAATAGCATTAGTATAAAATAATAGGATTATATCATAAAATGACTGATCACAGCAATTTTGTCTTAAATACTGACATTAATAACACACTATTAATAAAAATGCCCTGGGGCATTTTCCCTTACATTACAGTTCTAAAGAAATGTGTTCTTTCTCATTGTTTCTTGCTATTATTTTCCCAAATTTTTTCCCAAAAGTAGGGAATTACTGTCTTGTCATTGGCTGACTTACGCATGTTGTGGAATGAGCTATACGGTTTTAGCATAACAGTCCCTTCATTTAAGTTTGATTTCACTCACATTTCAGTGTCCCTCTTTAATTCTAGTATTCTCTAGTTAGTTCCTCCTCAAGTTACATTAAAAATAAAAAAAGCCTCATCCCTATCCGTCTGACAAAGGGCTAATATCCAGAATCTACAAGGAACTTAAACAAATTTACAAGAAAAAAATCAAACAACCCCATCAAAAAGTGGGCAAACGATATGAACAGACACTTCTCAAAAGAAGACATTTACGTGGCCAACAACAAAAAGCTCATCATCACTGGTCATTAGAGAAATGCAAATCAAAACCACAAAGAGATACCTTCGCATGACAGTTAGAATGGCCATCATTAAAAAGTCAGGAAACAACAGATGCTGGAGAGGATGTGGAGAAATAGGAATGCTTTTACACTGTTGGTGGGAGTGTGAATTAGTTCAACCATTGTGGAGGGCAGTGTGGCTATTCCTCAAGGATCTAGAAGCAGAAATACCATTTGACCCAGCTACTGCATTACTGGCTATATACCCAAAGGATTATAAATCATTCTGCTATAAAGACACATGCACACATAGGTTTACTGCAGCACTATTCACAATAGCAAAGACTTGGAACCCACCCAAACGCCCATCAATGATAGACTGGATAAAGAAAATGTGGCACATACACACCATGGAATACTATGCAGGCATAAAAAAGGATGAGTTCATGTCCTTTGCAGACACATGAATGAAGCTGGAAGCCATCATTCTCAGCAAACTAACAGGAACAGAAAACCAAACACCATATGTTCTCACTCATAAGTGGGAGGTGAACAATGAGAACACATGGACACAGGGAGGGGGACATCACACATCGGGGTCTGTCAGGGACTGGGGGGCTAGGGAAACGATAGCATTAGGAGAAATACCTAATGTAGGTGACGGATTGATGGGTGCAGCAAACCACCATGGCACATATACACCTATGTAACAAACCTTCAGTTTTGCACATGTATCCCAGAACTTAAAGTGTAATAAAAAATTATAAAATTTAAAAATAAAAAAATAAAAAAGGCTTGTCCCTAAAGGGAGTAGTGACAAATAATATTTGTTTAGCAGCTTTACAGATATACTATTTACTTTTCAGACCCCAGAGCAAATATTGCAAATGATAAAAACTAGGTTTGAGGAGTTATCCTAAGCCCGTAAGTGGTAACCCAGAATGCAAAATGTTAGGCCACAATGACAAGTTAAGCAATATAATTTAAATAAATAATAGCTTTAAGACAGCACTGGCAGAACTGTATCAAAGCTAGCTGCAAATTAGATTAACAGAAAAGACTTGCCATTAGAATCACGAAAAGTGAGAGTGTGCAGGCTGAATTAAGATGGGCTTTAAGGCCGGGCACGGTGGCTCATGCCTGTAATCCCAGCACTTTGGGAGGCTGAGGCGGGCAGATCTCAAGGTCAAGAGATCGAGACCATCCTGGCTAACACGGTGAAACCCCGTCTCTACTAAAAATACAAAAAGTTAGTCAGGCATGGTGGCATGTGCCTGTAGTACCAGCTACTGGGGAGGCTGAGGCAAGAGAATAGCTTGAACCCGGGATTTGGAGGTTGCAGTGAGCCGAGATCACATCACTGCCCTCCAGCATGGGCAACAGAACAAGACTCCGTCTCAAAAATAAAATAAAATAAAATAAAATAAATTTAAAAAAGGATGGGCTTTAAAATAAGTAGGCAGACAGCAAAAAAGTGAGACCCCATCTCTATAAAAAATGAAAAAAAAAAAAAAAAAAAAAAAAGCTGGGCACAGCAGCATGCACCTGTAGCCCCAGCTACTCAGGACACTGAGGCAAAAGTATCCCTTAGGAGTTTGAGGCTGCAGTCAGCTATATGATCATGCCACTGTACTCCAGCCAAGTTGACAGAGCAGAACCCTATCTCTAAAAACAAATGAATAAAATAAATAAAATAAAATAAAATAAAATAGGGAGTAGGATTTGACCTGGGTCTTGAAATGTAGGTTCGTGTAGGATACGTGAGAAGAAAGGGGAGGACATTTTAAATTAAAAAATATATATTTCTTATAAAATATAAATTGTAGCAGTTAAGAGCAGACTCTGAAACCAAGCTGCCTGGGTTGGAATCCTGACTCCACCACTTAAAGTCTTCCTGTGACTCTGTATCATCTGTAAAATGGGAATAATAATAGTATCACCCTCCTGGGACTGCTGTGAGGATAAAAAGAATCAAGGTATACAGTAATGTGCTATATAACAATACTTCAATCAATGTGGGACCACATATACCATGGTGATCCTATAAGATTATAATGGAGCTGCATGGTGATCCTATAAGATTATAATGGAGCTGAAAAATTCCTATTACCAAGTGACATCATAGCCAACATAATGTCATAGTGCAACGTATTACTCATGTGTCTGTGGTAATGCTGGAATAATAAACATACTGTGCTGCTGGTATAAGAGTGTAACACATAATTGTGCTCTGTACATAATACTTGATAATGATAATAAATGACTATGTTACTGGTGTATGTATTTACTGTACTACACTTTCTATTGTTATTTTAGAGGGTACTCCTTCTACATGTTTTTAAAAATTAACTGTAAAACAGCCTCAGGTAGGTCCTTCAGGAGGTATTCCAGAAGAAGGCATTGTTACCAGAGGAGATGGCAGCTCCATGCATGTTACTGTCCCGAAGACCTTCCAGTGGGACAAGATGTGGAGGTGGCAAACTGTTATACTGATGATCCTGGCCCTGTGTAGGCCTAGGCTAATGTGTGTGGTTTTGTCCTTGTTTTTAACAAAAAAGTTTACAAAGTTAAAGAAAAATAATTTTTAAAAATACAAAAAAGCTTATAGAGTAAGGATATAAAAATATTTTTGTACAGCTGTACGATGTGTTTGTTTTAAGCTAAGTGTTAATACAAAAGAGTCAAAACGTTTTTTAAAAATTAAAAGTTCTGAAGTAAAAAAGTTACAGTAAGCTAAGGTTAATTTATTACCAAAGAAAGATAAAAAGTTTTATAAGTTTAGTGTGGTCTAATTGTACCATGTTTATAAAGACTACAGTGGTGAACAGTCATGTCCTAGGCCCTCACATACACTCACTGACTCACCCAGAGAAACTTTTAGTCCTGCAAGCTCCATTTGCGGTAAGTGCCTTACACAGGTGTACCATTTTTTATCTCTTTAAACATTTTATTGATACATACTATTTATGGGATACATGTGAGTATTGGTTACACACACAGAATGTGTAATGATCCAGTCAGGGTATTTGGGGTATCCATTATCTCATGAGTATTATCATTTCTATGTGTTGGGAACATTTCAAGTCTTCTAGCTACTTTGAAACATATAATACATGGATGCTAACTACAGTCACCCTACTTGGCTATCTAACATAGAACTTGTATCTTCTATCTAACTGTATCTTTGTACCCATTCACCAACCTCTCTTCCTGCCCCTGTCACACCAACACACCCTTCTCAGCCTCTAGTATCTATCATTCTATTACTAATAATATCTTTACCTCCATGAGATCAGCTTTTTTAGTCTCCATGAGTGAGAACATACTATACTTATCTTTCTGTGCCTGGCTTATTTCACTTAGCAAAGTGGCCTCCAGTTCCATCCCGGTTGCTGAAGGTGACATGATTTCATTCTTTTTTATGGCCAAACAGAATTTCATTGTGTGTATATATCACATTTTCTTTATCCACTCATCTACTGAGGGACACTTAGGTTGATTCCATATATTTTCTATTGTGAATAGTGGCATGATAAACATGTGAATTCAGGTAACCCTATAATATACTGATTTCTTTTCCTTTGGACAGATACCCAGAAGTGGGACTGCTGGATCCTATAGGAGTTCTCTTTTTAGTTTTTTGAGAAATCTCCATACCGATTTCCAGAGTAGTTGTACTAATTTATATTCCCAATCGCATTGTATAAGAGCTTCCCATGCTCCACATCCTCACCAACATATAAGTTTTTTTGTCTTTTTAATAATAGCCATTCTAACAGAGGTGAGCTGATCTGACTGTGGTTTTAATTTGTATTTCCCTGGTAAGTAGTGATATTGAGCATTTTTTCATATACCTGTTGTCCATATGTCTTCTTTTGAGAAATGTCTATTCATGTGCTCTGCCCACATTACAATGGGAGTATTAATTTTTTAATTGTTGAGTTGTTTTAGTTCACGGTAGATTCTGGATATTAGTCCTTTGTTGGATGAATAGTTTGGAAATGTTTTCTCCCATTCAACCGACTGTCTCTTCACTCCACTGTTTCCACTGCTGTGCAGAAGCTTTTTAGTTTAATATAATCTATTTTTGCTTCTGTTGTCTGTGCTTTTACAGTTTTAGCCATAAAATCTTTACCTAGACCAATGTCCTGTAGTATTTTCCCCATGTTTTCTTCTAGTAGTTTTATAGTTTCAGTCTTATGTTTAAGTCTTTCATCTATCTTGAGTTGATTTTTGTATATGAGAGACAGAGATCCAGTTTCATTCTTCTGCATATGAATATCCAATTTTCCCAGTACCATTTATTGAAGATGATATCCTTTCCCCAACTATGTATGTTCTTGGTACCTTTGTCAAAGATCAGTTTGCTATAAAAACATAGTTATTTCTGGATTCTCTACTCTGTTCCACTGGTCTATGTATCTGTTTTTATACAAGTACCATGCTGTTTTGATTACTATAGATAACCTTTTAATATATTTTGAAGTTGAGTAGTGTGATGGCTCCAAGTTTGTTCTTTTACTCAGGACTGCTTTAGCTATTTGGGCTTCTTTTGACTTCATACAAATTTTAGGATTGTTTTTTCTATTTCTGTGGAAAATGACATTGGCATTTTGGTAGGGACTGCATTGAATCTAAATGTGCAGATTGCTTTGGGCAGTTTGGTCCTGTTAATGATATTAATTCTTCCAATCTGTGAGCATGGAATGTCTTTGTGTCCTCTTCAATTTCTTTCATCAGTTTTGTAGTTTTCCTTATAGAGATCTTCCAACTACTTGGTTAAATTTATTCCTAGGTATTTTATTTTTCTGTAGCTATTGTAAACAGGATGGCTTTCTTGATTTCTTTTTCAGCCAGTTCATTATTAGCATATAGAAACACTTCTCATTTTTCTATATTGATTTTACCTCCTGCAACTTTACTAACTTTATTTACAAATCTAAGTTTTTTGGGGGAGTCTTTACGCTTTTCTAGATACAAGATTATATCACTAGCAAAGGGTGACAATTGGACTCTCTCTTTCCCAGTTTGGATCCCTTTTATTTTCTCTCTTGCCCAACTGCTCTCGCTAGGACTTCCAGTACTATTGTTGAATAAGAGTGGTGTAAGTGGTCCAGTCTTTGGGTCCCAGCAGTGGAAGTGGTAAGCTGAGTATGCCTGTCTTTGGACCCCAGGATGGCATTCACTGGCCCCATTGTTAGTGGGTCCAAGGGGGCCAATTCTTGAGCTTCCAGGTGGCTTGATTGGATGCTGGTATTGACAGTGGTGGGCTGGGTACGTTCTCAGGCCCCTGGCCAGCAGGTGTGGTGTCGGTGATGGCAGTAGCAGTGGTAGGATAACCCTCTGGGTCTTGAGCAGTGCGCTCTGGTGCTGACAGTAGATACAATGTGCTGAGTGGGCCAGTCTTCAGGCCCGCAGGTAGCGTGTGCAGTAGGTGCCAGCTGTGGAGGTAGCAGCAGGGTGTGTGGGCCCAATCTCAGGCCCCTAGGAGAGGTGCTCAGGTGCTGATGGTGGTAGACTAGGCTAGGTGATTCCTAGGCCCATAGGCTGTAAGTTCTGGCACCAGGGCAAGGGAACAAAGCTGGGTGGGCTTGGCCTCAGGCCCTCTCGTAGTACATGTAGACACTAGCTGTGGTAGGCAGGCATGCAGTGTTCTCCATGCTCCCTCCAGAATGCTCAGGTGGACAGCAGCAGTGGCTGTGCTGCGGCCCTGCTACTGAGGAGGGAGAGATTGCTTTCAATGGTAGCCATAGGCATGCAAGTGGGGAACGCACAATTTGCATTCTAGTCTCAGTAGCTGTAGTCTGTGCTTCACTCATGCTTCAGCCTTAGCGGTGGCACATCATGTCCCACTTGTGCTTCAGCAGCTGCAGGCAGGGGACTCTGGGAACATGGAATGCACTTTAACAGTGGAGCTACTGCTGGTATTCTGCTGGCTGCCTCACTTTCCTCTTCCTTCCCTGCTTTAGGTGCTTCCTGTCACTTCTCTTGAATCCCGATGCTCTCTCTAGGATGATCTATATGAAGTGTGACGATCTACTACTCCCTATCTTGGTTCTTCTTTGTAGAGAAGGTGAGTACGAGGTGCCTCTAGTCAGCCATCTTGAAGCCACTCCTCCATTTAAAGTCTTCTATACCATATTTTTACGTATCTTTTCTATATTCAGATACAGAAATACTTACCATTATATTACAATTGCCTCCATTATTCAGTACAGCAACATGCCATACAGGTTTGTATGTGGCCTAGAAGCAATAGGCTACTGTCCCATATAGGCTAGGCGCTAGCTGACTATTGTTATTCTAGGAATGAAATACATGGGTTGTCAAAGAGAAACAATAAGAAAGTATGAAATATAGAATAATCTTTTTTTATTATCTTTACTATTTTATCTATGTACTTGAGCAACTTGAACAAATAAACTGTAAAATCACGAGATGGTCTTCTAATTCTTAAACCTGTAACTAAGCAAACTCCAAATCTATCAAGAAAAAGAGTAAAAGGCTGAAAGGGAGCATTTCCAGGTAACAGCTGTCAAACTTTTCATAACTGTTGTTCATTACTCCTTAGAGGCCATTCATAAACAGGATTGAAAAAACAAGAGAGGGAAAAAGCATGTACTGATAAATTCAAGCTTACAGATTTATAAAAAAAATTCTCTATGGCTAAGCTCTGGCTAAACATGCTTCAAAACATTAGACAAAGGTAAAATAATACACTAAATTAAATGTACACTTTCATTTACATAAAAACATGCATATAAACAAGTCCAGACAGGAATATACAAAAACAGTACTTACTATTTTCAAGTGGTAGAATCACGGCTTATTTCTCCCCTAATTTCCTACACTATCTATAATGGTTACATATCATTTAATAATTAACAAGTGATTTTTAAATCATGCATGATGTTTTCAATGAACCCTGAAAGGCATCTGATTTACTTCCTAAATAATCTAAAAGTTCACTGATACCACCTTAAGTCTTCTTGAAAAAAATTACTCAGTTTCTTTAATGTCATAGGAAGAAAATCTATGTTCAAACTTACTAATTTTATGAGTTCCATGCTCTTTTTACGTAGAAATTTAATTTCCCAGATAACATTTGAGCGGTGTGGAAAAACTGAACCCCTGTCATTCCACTTTAGGTATAATGTAGAGGTTGAGAAATCAGCAGACAAATTCAAGATCTCTGGAGTATCTGGAATTAAGGCTTTAAAAAAAGGAAACAAGAGAAAACTCAGTAAAATAAGTAATGATTTTTCATTCTGTAACTCCGCTAATCAACTACTTATAAACTCTATTCCTTCTTGATCAAAAAATCAATAATCAAGATTTAAAAGGAAACTCTAGAACCTAGTAATAAGGACATGGACTGAGAAGCCATATATAGAAAAGATAAAATGTCACGGATATTTCAAAGAAATGACTGGATCAAAGAAATGAAGGGTAATGACCAACATTCTCTCAAATTTCTGAAAAAGGGGAATATATTAGTTATTTGTAGAGGTAGCTCCCAATGCTTAATCAGCCAAATTTAAGAAAATTATTTATTAGCTGGCTGTTTTAAATCCACAGCACATTTTCTAATACAAACAGCAACTAGATTTCCACAGTACTCCAGTGTCATTTAGTCAGGAACCTACAGGTAGGCAACATCAAAGAAAACGAGTTTCCTCTGTATGGCTGTAGGCTAGCCCTAAGAAAATAACAAAATATAGAAAGCTTCCTTTGGTAAAGGCTTCTCTCTGTTTTCTCTGCAGCTGTCTCAGGCATCTCCTGGTGTCAGAGTCTCTCGTGCTGGGGGATGTCACCCACTTGAGAAATGCTATGGGCATTACTGATTTTAGATACCATTAAATAGTAGCAGGATTGTCTCAGTGACTAAGGCATTGAGTTAAGAAGCCAATGGTTACTGTGCAGAAGTAGCAGGATATAAGAAGTGTGTCAGAAAGGTTCCTTTATCAGTGGTATGCAACACAGACTGCGGAGGATTGAGACAGGTGATAAGGTCACCAATTAGGAGACCACTGGAGCAATCCTGGCTAGAGTAACAAGGATATAAACTAAGATGCCATCTATGGAAAAGATGTCATGGACATTTCAAAGAAATGACTACATCAAAGAAATAAAGGGTTGGTTCTAATGAAAAAGGGAAACAACCAATATTCTCTCAAGTTTCTAGCTCAGAAAGCAGCAAGAGGAGCAAAAGGAATCGGGAACCACTGTGAAGAGACACAGAAGCCTGGCAGTGGATGAGTAAGCGTCAAGGAAAGAAGATACCATGGAGTCAGAACCGTGGATGCAGACTTAAAAGGAACTCACTGAGTGTAGTGGTAGAAAAGAGCATGAACACAAAGACATAAACCAGCCAAAGTTCCTTTTAGGGGCTGCCAATAGACAATTACACCTTCGAGGAGCCAAAAACACCAACATGAATCCAGAGAGGGAATCCTAGAAGCGGAAGGAAACCAGAGAAAATCCAGGATCATCGAAATAAAAACAAATAGTTGTTACCTGGGCCAAATAAAACAGTTTATAGAGGAAGACTCTGGAAAAACCACTGGCGAGGCTACTGTTAATATCTGAGAAAGAAGTTTAGGAGAACAGTGGGCTCTGAAGCTGCATTACAAAAGGTAAAGAGAAAAAAATCCATGCTCAAAGGTTTGAGCATCTCCTGGGGAGAATCTAGGACACTAAAAAAGGTAGCAGGAAGAGTAATGTATCCTTGAAAATCATTAACTCTCCCTAAGGGCAGATAAATCATGGAAAATTTTGGACCAATGGAAAACAAAGAAGGTATGAGCATGTTCCATTCTATGAAATGCAGGCTTTCTGGTTTGAGAATCAGAGAGACTTGGACTTTCTTGCATGTTTCCTCCTCAAATAACAGTAAAGTAAAGGTGAGTTAGAAGAAATCCATAGACTCACCCTTTCTTGCCTCATTTCTATCCTAGAAGCTCAAGGACCAATTACATATAGTCATGGTAAGCCCCAAACTGCAGGACAGTGCAGGGCTAGGGTAGCTGAATATGCTAAATAACAAAAAGGGCAGAACAAACCAATACACATGAATCTCGGAACTTAAAAATAGTTCTTAAAAATAGGTTTAACTAAAATTTGCCCAACACAGTGTTCGACACTGGATTTATGTAAAGTGTTTAGGGCTGTACAGGACACAGAACATGTGGATTTACAGTCTAAACTACAGAGCAAAGTCAACAGTTACACAGCTGTATAAGGACAGTGGAGGATGCTTTAAAAAGAAGTTATAAGTGGGCAGCTGCTTGTGGAAAAGGAAAAATGCAGACAAACGAGAGGTAAGAAGTTGATTTAGTGCCAGGACAGGGAAAGTTCAGGGTGCCAGTGTGACCAGAAAAGAACAAGAGGCTTCCAAGAACACAGCTCTTCTTTCAAATGATTCAGGATGTCACATGATGTAGTAACTTACAATTTATGAAACACGGGAGTATTTTACTAAGACAACGCTCATCTTTAAAATGCTTCCCTCCGTGAAAAGTCCACATAATTTACATTTTATTTAAATAGTATTGGGCTACTCTTAAAAACACAAGTAATATCCAACATTTCAAGCTAAAGACAGTAAGGGCCATAATTACAAATACAAGGATTTTAAAAAGCCACTGTTCCCTTTCTTTTCTTTAGAGCATACAGGGAAGTTTCTCCTAAGTTCCCATTAACTGCCATCTGCATTTCTTTGTGCTAAACAGACATGTGAGGACAATGTTAACTTGCTTTCTAGAAACTGAGATAGGGAAGAAATTTAATGAAAATCTTTCTTATTTTCTTCTAATGCTAATTCAGCTTTACCCACAATCTACGTGCTCCTGCTTCCTTAGGACATCAGGAGATAAAAGTATTCCCAGATTTTTTACAGGACCCACATTCTGCTTCAAAATGACCCAAATTTTCAGGTGATTTTAAGAAATGCAGAAATTAAAAATCTTATGAAGAATTTTTCATGCTTACACATGGTAGGTACAAACTTTGTGTGTGTGTGTATATATAATATAATCTTGTTTGCTTTATATAATTTAGAAAGCATCTTTAGATCCACAGACACTTAATTTTCATACTTTTATTTAGTAGCAAATTGTCAAGAGACCCAGATCCTCTAAAGGACAGCTATACATGCATTGCAGAGTTTCTCTTGCACACAGTAGGTGCTCAAAGATTTGCTGATGTTCCTTACACTCATCTAATTTGCTTTTCAATTTTCTTATCCCAATACTGTTATTCTAATCATGATCAGGACCAATATTATTTATAATGCTACCAATACATTACATGATATGTAAAACACAATGAACTATTAATCGACTGAGTCTCCTACAGTCTGTCTTGATTTGCCTTTCTGATTCTAATACTGTCATTTTTCAGTAGCTTCCCAGATAAGACTACGCCCTAGAGCAAGGGGCATCTGAGAAATTCTGAAAGGTACGCAGGAGTCAAGGGGGCTAAGGAAAGAGTATGGAACTGAGGGAAGGAGCTTGAATTCTGGGCTATTTTGACTGGCCAGAAGAAAAGTTGCTTCCTTCTGATCTTGGCTACCATCTACAATTCATAGGAAGGTTGCTGAGTGAATTAAAAGTATTAGCATAACACATGAAATTAAAAAAACCAGAAAGCACCACAGTACTAACAAGTGACACTTGAGTTACTTTAAAATCGAGTTTGTTTTCAAATACTTACAAACGTTTTGTTCATTTAGTGTGAATTTACTTGTAGAACTTCCAAAATCATGTAGAGAATTTATTGTTATTTCATAATCACCATGTGAAAGAGCTGGAATTTTAATATTTGTTTTCTCCAACTGGTAACAAGAATGGGACCTGTAATAAGACAAGATATTGAATTTAAATAAAATTAATAGTATAATTTCCATAAAAATTTGGTTAACACAAAATACAATGAAAAATACTTTATGCCCTTTTTGCTGCAAAAACATGATAGGTTGTACTGCATTTTAAGACTGAAAAAAACAGACTGATAGTAATTTTACCAACGTGGGGGTACGAAAAATAACCTCATTGTACCAAAAGTAGAGTAAGCATAGATGACTCCAAACAGCTGGAGTTTCTGCATGCCTTTCAAAATCCCACCTCAACCTTCCCTTTGTAGGCTGACTTCCACTGTTCACACTCCACCCCTTCACTGAGGGACCAGTGCATCACAGCGCTCCTCATGCTAGGATGATGTTCAATGGATGCTGATGAAGGAAATGAAACTGGCAACTCCCCTGCTCCTCTGCCTTGGTTCATGGTTTATTCTTAACAGAACTTCCTCTTCAGTTCTGTTTTCAAAATTCTTCCAGTTCCCCTGGTATCTCTTAGGCAAAATGATATTCTCCTCTCTTGTTCCACAGCCCTTGATGTCTCTCCAGAGCATGCTTATATTCCTTTTACTGTTGTCCATGTATGTTTCAAACTTCTTATAAAAATTTTTACTTTACTGAAAGGACTTTCCATGCCTCTTGCATTCCTGCCCCCACCAACCACCCAGCCCCAGCCTTAGGGCTGGGTGCTTAGGACTCTGGACTTGAATGGGTCCAGCTCATCTCCTTCTAAACCTCTCACATGGCGAGGCTTCTTTAGGCATCAGCAATGCAAAAACACCTGAATTCTCCAAATCATGCCATCTCATACATTCAAGCCATTGTACCCAATATTCTTTCAGGGTAGAATGTCCTCCTATTCCTTTTCAGCTGAGAAAACTGACTGTGCCTACTCCAGAATTACACCTCCTCTGACAGCCTTTCTAGTCATTCATACTCCTAGTGTCCACTCCCTTGCACAAAACCCACAGCCTTGCTACTATTTGTTTATTGTGACCTCCCAGGGGAGCAGAGGGACAGAACTAACTTCCTCTCTGTTTGGCCTGTGGTGGGCATGTGTGCTCTTCAGCAAACTTTTCAGGCTCCCTCTTCCGGACTCACACTAAGACCGTCCTTCCCTGCCTCTCTGAAGCAAGGTATGGCCATGTGGCTTTATTTGGTGGCAGAAATCTGAGTGACAGTCTTATCTACCAGATCTGCACTGAAAGCCAGTGCAGACTCTGTCCCCTCTTCTCACCTTGCCATCACACCTCATAATGCCTGGTGCCCTACAGGAGAAAAATGAGGCAGAGGTCACGGCAGACTCTGCTGGACACAGAACACAAGCAGGAAATAACCCTTCAGTTTCACAAGCAACAAGGAAGTAAGAACTGAGGGTCGTTTCTGCAATTCAACCTAGCTCATTGCGAGTTAAAGTACATTAAAATTACCTGTTTTCAATGCAAACTTCATAATCAGTACCACGGCCTGTTCCAGAGGGTGCTTTCCAAGAACAGTCCCACACTTGCAAATTGTTAGTTACACACTTCAAATCATGAGGAGCCCCTGGAGAATGAGACACACACACACACACACACACAGAATATGCTGAATAAGTCAACTGCACTCTAAAAGGTCAAACATTTTCAGTTGTAAACACAAGCATGTGTGTCTGCAGAGAGCCCCTGTTTTTTTTCAAAGAGATGATCCTGCAGTCATGGGAATAGACTGGTTTTCTATTTCTTTCTGCAGCTTTGGTTAAAAAAAAAAAAAACTAAAGGGTAAACTGATGAAAGTGGGCCAGCTACTAGACCATTTTGGGGTTAGGCTGCTATCAAAAATTCCACTTCCAAGCAACTAAGACAAATTAAGGGGGTTGAGTGGCTAGTCATGTAGATTCAATAATGGGACCAAGAGAGGGCTTGAGGGGATTCTAGCACCTCTTGAATCTTCAATAACCCCACTTGAGGAAAAAACAAAAAACAAAAACAAAGAATTCTTAAGTAAAAATGATGTGCCCTCCAAGTCTTTAAACAGAACTTTGAAATTCCTAGCCACCCCCACTTCATTGCTTGCTACCAGACTGCCCCCCTTGGTAGAACTCCCATAACTAATCTTTAGGTTATTACGAAGTATATTAAATTTAAACAGTAATAAACTCATGAGTTCATTTGAGAAATATATTTTTGGTGTGGGCCTAAACAATTGGAAAGTAACAATTCAGAAGATTACAATCCTACTAGTATTTATTCACATCTATAAAATAACATTACATCATGGAATATGTAAGCACTATGCAATGAAAAAAGTCACCCCGAAAAGAAAATGACTAAAAAGAAGGGGGGTATAAGAGAGAGGGAAAGAGGGAAGAAAGGAGGGAAACAAGGGGAAAAGGCAACTATAGAATAAAAAAGGTAGTCCATCTCAGATTCTATAAATGTTTATGAAAAATGTTTTTGTTTTTGTACATGGTTGGTATGATATTCACTGTAGCAATAAATATAAAGCTATTTATATGACAGGAAAACAAATATTACATTAAAAGTACTCACATTATAAAGCAGCAATAATCATAATAATAAAGTAATTTAATGAATGACCTTGGGGAAAAGAGATCTGTTTAAATATGGAAATAATATAAAAACTAAACCAAGGGGCAGGAGGATGATAATTTCTTTACATAAATAAGCTATAAAATATCTACATAAACATTCTTAATATATTTAAGATGTAACATAATACATTTAAAAATATTTGGATTTCATTGATATGACATTCTAAAAAGGTAACATTATAGAGACAGAAAACAGTGTCTGTGGAGACAAGGCAGTGCTGGCAGGGGATGGGCCTGGAAGGGCTGACTACACAGGAGCCAGGAAGCTTTTGCAGTGCCGGGGCTGTTTCCTATCTTGATTGTGCTGGTGGTTACATAACTATATTCATTGTCAAAACTCACAGAACTGAATCTTAAAAAGGCAAATTTTATTGTACGTAAATTATATTTTTTCATAGTAAAATAATATTTTGATCTATCATTAAGGATCTTTTTAAAAGAAACTAAAAGTACATAGAAAAAAGATGACAAAAAAATGAATTTTAACCAACAAAATCCTAAAGAGGTCAATAAAGCGACAAAATTGCTTCGTCATCAAAATGGAAATAAAACTGCAATCTGTTCATTCTCTGGAAGGCTGATGCACTTACCCTTTTTCTGGCTATTTACTTGATTCATTAGATATAGAAGAATAAATGTTGATAACAGCCACTGGAAATTTGAAGCAGTCCTCATTCTTTTATTGTTCACCATCCAGGATAGTCGTTTCAAACATATGTAAATATCCATCGTCTGCGCAATGCAGTCAGTCCTAGGTTAGGAGAGGAATTCCAGATGGTGTTCAGATTGTTCTGAAGGCTCACCTTATACTGTGCACACAAACACTCGAATAGATTCTGACAGATTCTGAAACATTGTACATTTAGAGATTTTGGAGATACTCAAACTCAAGCTTCCCTGGCTTGTGGTGACATCAATAATTGGACACAGCTGTTGCTTTAGGTATCTACTACAAGGCCAATTTTCAAATGATGGGCTTCAAGTCAAAGATTATAACTATAATTATAGAATTACAACGAAATTATAAGCACATGGCTATCAACTCTACTCCAACCCCACTAAAATGTAGAAAAGCAGTGCATGAGACTGAATTTTTGACAATTTTAAGTGATACCTGGATTGATATTTTTATGTATTTTATTAGTACGTTAACTTGTGTTTAGTCATTTATGACAAATAATATTAGTTTTGTTTCCCATTTACATGGTGATGGAAAGTTTCTATTTCATACAAATTTAATAATTTAAAAAGAAAAAACTAGGGTAACGGTATGGAGATGTTGCACACTGGACATTTAGGGATCCCCTAGAGTAATGAAATTCCCATCCACCCTTCATCCTTTCTTCCTAGAGGGACACCGCCAGCCAACAAGATCCTTCTGATACACTGAAAACTCTTGTGTCAGACCTAAAATTGCCTCATTTATTACAACATTGGCACAGGGCACCAAAGATCACAAAACATACAAGCAAAGGTAAAATATTAAAGAGAAATTTAGGATAACCAAAAGGAAAATAAAAAGTACTTCCAGAGAAAATGGGGATGATATAGGAAACAAGAAAACTTAAAAGAAAAAAAAAGAACCTAAAAACTCTAAATAGTATCCTCAGAGCAAACATGGCATAACTATAAAAAACAAGAGGATGCAATGAAAAAGCAGTAACAGGAAATAAAAACAGCTCTTAGAAGTTAAACATATATTAAAAATTAAAATAAGAAAAAGATTGAGTAATCTTTCAGAACAAAATACAAAAAAAAAAAATAGAAAATGTGGGAAAAGAGATAAGAAATGGAGACTGGATAAAAGAAAGGAGATCCAACACCTAAATAACTGGAGCCCATTGAGAGAATTCAAAAAAATATTCTTCTTAGTGAAAGCAGATGGCAAGATCTCTTCTTGGCTACTGTTAAGTGCCGTCAAAAACCCAGGAAATGAATCCCAAATAGCTTAATTATAACCAAAACATGCACAAGGTGTGAGCACACATTTCAAAAGTGTTCTATTATTTTCTGGATGAATGAATAACCTCCTAGTCAATTCCAGGGTCACTGAGTTTACTTACTAGAATGAAAATGTATTCACAAAATGTCTAAAATGCCAGTTGCTGAATTTACAGAATTATACAACTGTACAAGAATAACTGAGTAATGGAGCCAAACATGACCCTAAAACTCAAACTCTGACTAAAATAATCATAAACCGTATTCACTGACTGGCTAAACATTATCTTGAAATGAAACAGTCCCTCACTATAAGTTTCGATTATTCTAAAGAGAGACACAGGCCCTACAGCCATGCCAGGAAGAAGTGCAAGAAGGGGTGGAGGGAGGCAGCTGAGAAAGAGCTCTGGACCAGGTGCTTCCAGATTTAGATGCTAATCTTGGCTCCATTACTAATTAGTGGTATGGCTGAGGGTAAATCACTTAATCCCTCCCTGCTTCAGCCTCAATCATTGGAGCAGAGAGGCATGCTCTCTTCAGGATCCACATAAGAGACTTCCCAAAGCAAAGCTGTAATATTCCATTCCTGCTGGCAGGGAACAGGCATGCAGACAGTAGCGAGCTCGAACAAAGCCTATGCCAGCAACAGCCACGGATCAAAGACTCTGCTGAGGAGGTCAGTGAGCAGGAGGAAGGCGGTGCCCAGGGACAGAGGGATCAACGGCAGTGTCACTGAAGCCTGCTTAACTTAAGCAGGATAATAAAGAAGACTTTCTGGTGTGATACATTTATACAGAGAATTCTGAGCAAGTCTATTTGGGCAATACAATATTGTGCTTATAACACATCAGACTTCCCCACCAAGCAAAATTTTCAAATGGACTTACTGTGGGCCAGAACAATACACAAACAGAACCTTCTGAGGTACTTTCAGGAAAAAAGGGATGCTTGTGAAGCTTTTCTCTGCTCACTCCTGATAGAAACATTGTCAGAATTCACTTTTTTCCCCTGTCAATGCCTTATTCCTTAGAGGAGCATAAATTTTTATAGAATTTCAGGAGCTAACTTTCAAAATTAGGATGCAGCAACAGGGTGCAAATGCAAATATGTAGGGGCAAAGAAAGTAACAAACATGTTCACAGCAGGTGCAAACTGCAGCCCCTCTGCCTAGCATAAAAGTGGCAGCCACCAGCCTCATTTTACCAAATATGCTGATTTTTCCAGATGAGGTAGAAATCTGGCATTTTAAATGAAACACCAAAGTTTGTAAATGTAAGAAAATAATGCATATGTTTTACACATTCTAAAGGCCAGAGAAAATATGCTCATGGGCAGTATCCTTCCTGCCCAAGGGTGATGAGTTTGTTTCCTATACTAATTATTTTAAAGGATTTAAAAAGTCAATAAACCCTTCTGCTAAAGAAAAGTAATCATGCAGAATAAATTTGTAAGATTGTTGAACGGAAAGAAAAATATCTGGTTCTATGCTGACTTCAATCTTAGACCATCATAAAGCACAGGCAGAACTTGAGCCCGGGGCCCCACATGGCAAAGTTCGGTCCTGTCAACAAGTGCCCCTGAGCTTTTAAAGGCCTTGTTTGTGAAGATGAGTGTTCATACATATACTTTGACTTGTATTTTTCTCAACCTTGAGAATTCTGGTTCCAGTGTACATGAGGTTTAGGGCTTTTCTGCTGAAGAAAATTAGAAAAAAAGAGCTGAGAAAAGTAAAGCTAAATACCAGAAACTGTAGTCCCAACACATTTTGTTGCTTATTTTGTCTCTGTTCCCCTGTCCCCCAACCCTCTCTCTATATACATAAATATGGTGGCAGTAGTGGGGACAGGCAGGTAGAGAGAGCAGGAAATGTGACAGAGAATGAGTCAGCATGTCCTGCTGGCACGAACCTAGCCTGGTGGCACTGAGGCCTCCAGCCTTGTGTGCAGAAGGAGGCCTCAAGCAATACCTGCACAGTCAGGGTGAAAGGAATTAAGAGAGCCCAAAGCATCTTTTATCTCAAGAATCTATCTTTTTGCCATACAATGAGATAACTCCCTTGCCATTAATTCTCAAAAGAAATTAAATGCTAAGCTGGAACACTCGAGGGAGAAAAGACTCTGAACTACTGTAAAGGTAAATAAGCCTACGAGTGGGTCACCCATCCACAGGAGTGGAGATGCTGGGAGTTGACCCAAACAAGGGCAATCACACAGGCAGTAAACAATACCCGCATTGCTCATTTGTATTCTTCCTAGTGTCCCTTTCTTTACTGTTTCCCAGGAGGAAATATCAACGTTGTTTAAAAACTTTGACCAGCAACTATTTTCCTTATCCCATTTCCCTCCCACAAGATCTTAAATTCCTCCAGCATTAACTCCCAGTGAAGAAGGCTTTTCAGGATCATAAACTCTGCAGTTTGGTAGACTCCATTGTGTTACTGAAGTGAAGTGTAGGAGCTCTTCAAGTTAAAAGAAAGAAATACTTACGAAAAACATAAACTTGGCCAGACTGAGAAGTTCTATCTGGGAAGACTAGATTGCACAGGAAGGCATGAATAGCTTTTCAGAAAGAGGGAAGCTGGAACAAAGTGATGTTTCAAGGAGATTAACTAGTACATAGCTGCAGTAACAGAGACGTACGCAAAATTTATCAGTATATAGGTCTAGTCCTAGCAAAAATCTAGTCCTCAAAGAGCCCACACAACCCAGCACAAGGAATTTGAAAAGACTGATACCAAGACGCATCACTGAGAATATCAAAATAACTGTATCAAAGATGTTACAAGTTTCCAGGGAGTGGAGGCCATACACAAGGGCTTAGGAATAAGAACATCAGAATAAATTACTCAAGTCAGGCCTCTGTGACTTGCGGTGTGAGCGTGGACAAACCCCCATTGCAACACAGGGATGGTGACAGCAACACCTCCAGAGCAGGTTACGGGTGTACATGAGACACTGGGTGTGTGACCCATAAATATTCTTGAGAAGGGGAGGAACACACCAGACTTCTTAGCAATAAAAGCTAAAAAGAACACCTTCCAAAATACAAGTGAAAATTATTTTCACACTTGAATTCTATACTCAAACTGTTGAGTGGATAACATATATTTTACAAAGACATGCAAGATGTCAAAAGATATATCACCTTCCATGTACCCATTCTCTGGAAGCTACTGCAGGACATGACTGACCAAAATGAGGTGCAAAACAAAAAAGAACAAGAGAGAAAATATACAATCCATACAACTGGAGTCAGAACCTAGAAAGAGGCCTTGCACACTGCCCCTGCTGTGTGTCCGGGCCACACTAAAATGGCTGCCATTCCACAGCTGCCGGACCCTTCAGGACTCCTTAGGCCAGCACCCATTTTCCCTTCTTACTAATTTCATCTGCACCCTCCTCAAGTCAGCAGTGATGCTCCTAGCAGGAGGTATGTTTGTCATCAACTCTTAGAGTCCACAGGTTAGATGCCATCTGCTGCTGCTTCCACAACACTTTAATTATATTTATGTCATGGGGTTGCACAATTCATGTTCCATAGGCCAAATCTTACCCGCCTCTTGATTTTGTAAATCTTCCTAGAACACAGCCACGCCCATTAGTTTAAGTACAACCTACGGCTACTTTCCCATGACAATGTTAAGAGCTGAGTGGCTGGGATAGAGATTGAATGGTCCACAAAGCCTAAAATATTTACTGCCTGGCCCTTTACAGAAAGAGTTTGCTGACTTCTACTCTACTGCTTCACTTCCTAATCTTATAATTCTCCCCAGACTGTCAGATCCTTGAGAGCAAACACGTCCCTGAGTTCACTGTAACCCTCAGTGTCCAAGCAGTACCTGGCACAAAGCAGACACCAAAAACTCTAAGCCAGCTGGCTGAATACCAAGGCACAAATGATTATATGCCCACACAGTATACTTTCATTGTTAGGCTGCATGCTAACTCAGGTACGCTAACACTAGGAACCTAAGTTAAAGCTCTGGCTCTCAAACTGCACTGAGGCACCCCAAGACACCAAAGCAAACTGACAGAGCTATCACAGAATATCTAAGTTTTTGAGGGAAACAAAGCCACATCTGTCCAACACTCTGAAAACCATTAGTTCAAGGTAGTCCACAGTTTCAATATTTGGTCATGCTACTTTTTTTTGTTTGACGTCGTATCTTTATCTTTGGTGAAGAGAGGGAGGGACTAGTAATTGCTGGGATGAAACTCAAGTACTACCCAAACAAATCAATGTAGAAATGGAAATGAGGGTGCTGGTTTCCAAGATTTGAGAAGCTATGCAGTACTCAATAGCTTCACACATCTCATCAGTAATTAAGGCTTTTTAAGAATGAAATAAAAATACTACCATAGGCCCTCCATATCCCAGGGTTCTGCAACCACAGATTCAACCAACCTTGGATTGAAAATATTCAGAAAACAAAACCAATAAAAGATAACAGTACAATAATAAAAAAACAGTATAAAAACAGTACTGTTTAACAACTGCTTACGTAGCATTAACATCGTATTAGGGATGATTTAAAGTAATCTAGAGATGATTTAAAGCATATGAGAGGATAAGCACAGGTTATATACAAATACCACACCATTTTATATTAGGGACTTGGGCATCCAAAGATTTTCACATCTGTGAAGGTCTTGGAACGTGCCCCCACAGAGACAGATGGACAATTATATTTTTCCTTTTAAGTGGATACACGTTATTTCTTCAAACTGCTACTAAAGTGCTTGATCATAAATACTCATTAAATTGTTTGGACCCAGCTATTTCATAAAGAGAACTGTTAGGTAATTCTTTTGACTACAAGCATCATGAAAAACATTAACGAAACACGTCGGGCACTGTGAACTGTGACAGTCTGGGAACTTGAGTTAGGGGATAGCTCGGCTGCTTAGGGATTCCACTGTATCATACTTCAATATGCATTCTGCATGTAGGAAAATAGTATTGAAATTTAACATTTGCTACATGATAAAGACAAACCTATCACTGTGCATAATGCAGGATATTCATTCCCCAAAATAACTTTTTGGTCTATTATTCAAATAGAATAATCTTGTCAATTTTTTTTTTCTTAATTCCTTTGCATTTCCCAGGAACTTTTAAAAATAGACTGTCTTCCAAAGTCTTTGTTTTTCAGGATCCTCCATGTCAGTTTTAGTAATCTCCATTGCAGTGTGGACTTCCCTGTTAATTCAAGAGCCAGTCCGTTATGAACCTCAGCATGTCAAGACAAGTTTGAATACATCACTTCCATGCTTAGGTTCCCCACTGCTTCAACACACAGTTCTAGTTCCACACTGTGGGCACAGCCCTTCGAGACGGCCATGAACCCCTTCCTCTCCACACCACAGCAGCTCCCCAAACACTCCACATTCCCTTTGGTCTCAAGGCCTCTCCCAAAACCACTGCCTCCATGGGGTGCCCCCTGCAATGTCTCCTATACTTCCCATTCTTCCATCTTTCAGGACTCACTCTATCATACTTTAGAGTAATATGTGACTACTCATATCGCTCCTCAACTACGCTATAAGAGTGACTGGTATGTAACAGTCTTCAATAAATATAAACGTCTACCAAACGAATGAACTTGTTTCTTCCATTTTAACGATGACGCACTCTATTATTAAACAACCTGAAGAACATTCCTCCAAGAAATCTTTAACATGCAGGAAAACATGACGAAAACTTACCTCTAAAAAGAAATAGGAACATCTCCATTTCCCAGTACTTCTCACTAATACCAAGGATTGTCTTTTAAAAAAAAAAAAATTCTGTTGGGCCATAAATGGCATTTCTTTTTATTGTGTAATTAAAATATCCTTTCGTATGTTTATTAGTAATTTGCAATGCTTTATTTATAAGCTGTTTATTCTCTTTTGCCCCTTTTTCTAATTGGGCATTAATCATTTCCTTAATGACTGCTAAGAAAAAAATCTTAATATGCATATTAACTCTGTTACATACATAGCAAATAGATTTCCCAATCACTTTTACTTTCCAGTGAGTATTTTGTTTAACTCTTACTAGATCAGATTTCTCTATTTTGTCCTTTGTGGTTTCTAACCATAAAGGTTTTTCTCATGCCAGGACCACGCAAATTGTCCTGATGTTGCCTTCAAGTATATTCAAGGTGTTTCACATTTTAAGCTTCATGCCATATAAAATTAATTTCAGTGTACAGTTGAGTCAAGGACCCACCTTTTCTGTTTCCCTCTAAATGGTTACCACTTATCCCAATACCACTTATTAGGTAATCCATTCCTTCTCTCACTGACTTGAGATGCCATTCAGATTCTATTCCTACTTAGCTTCCTTGGTGGGACTCCTTAGCCCACTGCTCCTTCTATTCTTCACTTCCTGACTTAACAGTATTATCTGTGCTTGTGGCTATAACATCACTTGCATGCTAATTACTTCCAAATCCATGTTCCCAGGATTGGCCTCTTCCCAGTTACAGACTAACCATTCACTAGACAATTTCTTGCTTACTTACACAAATCCACTCAAGTAAGGTTCCTTCAGGCATGACAAAATATTCTGATGCTTCATATCCACTTGGATATTTCAGATTCCTCAAAAACTCCAGATGTACTGAATTAAGCTCACTTTCCCCTCCAAACCTGCTCTCTTGTGCCCCAGTCTTAGCCCATGGCACCAGCGTCTTCTGAGTAACCCTGACTCTTCCTTCTTCCTCACACCTCCCACTTGACTTGCCACTTTTACCTAAAACATGCCTTGACTCTTTCCCCATCCTCTCCCTCAAATCCATTTCTACTGCTCTGGAGGCTCAGGCCCTCCTCACCCTCTGGCACACGTCATTTACAACCTTCTGGCAAGGGCCTCACACAATCCATCTTCCATAGTGAGTTGCAAAGCTTTAAATAGCATTTATATCACTAACCCTAACATTCTTTGAAGCTCCAGGCCAAATATCAGGAGGCTGGCCCACCAACAGCTCAGACATCTGTCCACACTAAAATTCACACGTCTATTCCGCAATCTTCTTCCACCTCCTCTACTCTTTTCCTGGGGGCATCTCTTCCTCTTGGTTCTCTCTCTTTTTTTTTCTTTTTTTGAGACGGAGTCTCGCTCTGTCGCCCAGGCTGGAGTGCAGTGGCACGATCTCGGCTCACTGCAAGCTCTGCCTCCCGGGTTCATGCCATTCTCCTGCCTCAGCCTCCCGAGTAGCTGGGACTACAGGCGCCTGCCACTGCACTTGGCTAATTTTTTGTATTTTTTTAGTAGAGACGGGGTTTCACTGTAGTCTCGATCTCCTGACCTCGTGATCCGCCCGCCTCGGCCTCCCAAAGTGCTGGGATTACAGGTGTGAGCCACCGTGCCCGGCCTTCCTCTTGGTTCTCATGCTGACCACTATGTCCAACCAGAGACAGTGCTCTGTTTATGCTCCCACTGGACATCAATTTCCCCTTTAAGCATTGTTCTTATCATACCAGGTATTACGGAAATCATTCTCTCCCTTCCTTCCGCCCTCTTTTCCACTATAAGCTAAGATCAGAGCCTTATCTTTGTAAAATCCGTAATCTAGGAGTGCTTTATATCCACCACACGTACAAGATTTATTTGGTGACTGAAGCAAATCCATTCAAAGAGAGTCCTCGGTGAGGACTTAAAATATTTTCATACCATTCAGTTGTTTGTCTACATTCTGAAGAGTAAGCTGACAAACTTTATGCTTTTGAATGAACCTGTTTGCTATACAAAAATTCATTAATAAAAAGAATACTGGCTCAAATTGAAGTTTTTTTGGTTTTTTTTTTGGGGGGGGGTAATACATAGAGTAAAACTATCCCTAAAGGCCTTTCTAAATTCTAGGAGGGGGAAAAATACTAATTACACAATAATTCTATCTAGGTAACATGCTGGTTTTAGCTAACTCTATCATGTAAAATATAATTTATACATACATTTCAGATATTATGCATTATTTACATACTGTTTATTAAGCAGCAGCCACTTTTCTAAGTTCTTTCAATGCAAAATTGGATTTAATTTTCATATCAATCCTATAAGATTGGTATTATTAATATTATTTCCCTCTTTTTATAATAAGAAAACTGAGGCACAGAAAGGTCACACAGCTAGTAAGGAGCAAAGTGGGACCTGCAGCCAACTCTGACTGCAAATCTCAGCTCCAGGCCATTACACTAAACTGTAAAATGAGCAACTAAGCTGGAGTCAGGAGTCCTGGACTCCAGTCCCTATTCCACCACTGAATAGGTGACAGGTAGGGGTTCGCAGATAAATCACCTAACATCTCAGGTCTTAGCTCTCAAATTACCCAACTAAGACCCAGCACCTGCTTTCCCTACTTTAAGTATCATAAGAAACTTATGGTTGTTTTGTTTTCAGAAAACCTTGTTTGTCACCTGCAGGAACAAACTGGTAGATGTACAATGTGATTAGAAATTCAGCTCTCCTCCGACCTGTCCGGTGAATACTGTTGCTGGGGGAAACACCACCTGCTCTACCAAGCACTTCCACTAATCACATTATAACAAAGACCAGACAGTCCATGTTCAGAGAACAAATGGAAAATAACTGCCATCTTACTGTTCTCCTTCCAACTCTAAGTACACTTTTAATTGGCTAAGCTCTCAACTCAGCAGGTGCAAACTCAAACATACTCCAAGAGCCAGCCAGATGAAATGACTGGAGCCGTTCACATGACACAGGGTGGCGGGCAGCCCCTCGCCAGCTCCTTGTGTCTGTATTATACCACAGAGGACGAGCAGTCAGTACAGCCACAGATGTTCCTGTTTTTTCCAAAAGGCCAGGAAATCCAGGTTGTTGCTTTTTGAGTTTTTTTATTATTATTATTATGAAATATCCTTATTTTTAAATGCTGGCAATTCCAATTTAAAAAAAAAAAAAAAAACACTATGTGGGCCAAACAAAATACATTTGGAAGCCAAATACAGTTCTTAGGGAGCCAGTTAACCTGTCACAAAATGTACTGGCATTAAAAAATTCTTGTCTTGCTGCTGAAATAATCTTAAAATATAAACTGTTTTAAGACCTAGATTTCAATGCACAGATGTTGACCAAAATGTGCCTGAATGCTTTCTTAACATTCTTTAGGGTCAGAATCTGAAGCTCTCCACTCCAAAATAATTCAAAATTTTTTTCTTTATGACATTATTTAATCCCAGATATCAAAATCCTAAGCATCATCTTAGATTATGCTTCTCGAAACAACAACTAAAATAAACCCTTGAGCTCTGGCTTCAGACCATGGTCTACAACATCTTCTAAGCAGGTGAAACATCTTCTATGTAAGAGTGGAACAGAGTATGAAAAACATAACAGCACCTAAAATAACTGATATTTGGCAAAGCTATTTCAGAAAGCGGCATTCTTGTTAAGAAATAAAATCCTACAGACACAGAGGCCTGTGAGCTTGATAACTGATCCTGCATAAGATGACCAACAGTATTAAGAAAGGAATCCTAGAAGACCTCAGACCCATGCACGTCAGCCCATCCTTAGCCTCAACTTGATAAGCTGTTGTACTGGGAAAAGCAAGGATCAGAAACAACAAAATGTATCTCTGAACAAAATCTTTTCTAATACATAAAGATGAGTATTAGCAAGGTAAAGAAATTCAAGCTGTGTAAACAGAGTGAAGAGGCTGCTTTTACCACATGATCAGCCTTACTCAGAGTGCTAATTCATAGGATGATGTCAACCTGGACAAAAGTGATATAGACAGATATCAAAGATTTCTGTTTTTCTCAATATCTTCATTAATGAGTTGGATGAAGATATAGGAATCATATCCAACTTATCTGTGGATGGAAAAAAATGGGCAAAATAGCAAATATACAGGGTGTAATAATAGGATTCTAATAAATAAATCCAGTAAAATAAATTTAGCATGGATGTCAGGGTCCAAAATGAAATGATAATGTTGGTAACAGTAACACACAGAAAATGAACAAACACAGATGGCAGGAGATATGATTTAGCAGCAACACACGGGAAAGCCACAAAAAAATGGTTAATAAGCTGGGCCAATATTGTAAGATGGCCATAAAAATATTAAGAAGGACTACTTTTTTGTCTTCTCACTTTATCAGAAACATAATGTCTAAAATCCTGTCCTCCAGGGGTATTAAAATTGGAGGACTCATTTTAGTTTGAAAAATAAGTAGATAATCTAATATCAAAGTATTAACATGAAACATAAATTATGATTGTTGGTTTTATTACTGCCCAAGTCATCATAAATTCTTGCTCAATGCAAATCTTACTCTAGTAAATCCCATCTTACCATAAGTGCCAGCTACTACCTATTTCACAGAAGAAGTACCCACATGTGGGGACGCTTGAACGTTTAGCAACTTACATCTCACCATAAGTGCCAGCTACTACCTATTTCACAGAAGAAGTACCCACATGTGGGGACGCTTGAACGTTTAGCAACTTGAGGGTAAGGCATCAATAAATCTGTGTTTGAGAGCTTTAATTAACAAATCCTTTTTTATTATGTAAGTTTAATCAGAAGCTTTATTAAAAGGACATGATAGAAGATGGCAGGGGCAGCACGATGCCTCTAGTTATGACTACTGCCTGTGCCACTCCCTCAGCTTTACTAGGTAAATAAGGACAAACCTCCAGAGTCAGGCCTAGTTGGGGCCTCTTTTCCCTCAGCCTGCACAAATGCAATGCTTCTAACTGGTCTCAGGACTTCTGATCCTCCCATAGCACAAATTCAGTTTTGTATGCCTAGAATCCTCCATGGCTCTCCCTGGCAAGTTGAACATGGCATGAGGCTCTAGCTTTTTCATGCCAGCCTAAGTCACCAGCGCCATCTCTGTGCACCTCCTCACAGTGGCCCCGTGCTCAAGTTCCACCAAATGTGTAAACGTGTCAGGCTCTGTGGTGCCTCAGTGTTCCCACACAGACAGATCATCTACCCGGAATGTCCTTCCCACTCCACTCTTCCTTGTCCCTTTAACAAATATCAACTCATCCTTCAAATTTCAATGTGCACTGTTCCAAATCCAACCTCCCCCAGTGTTCTCAGGGCGTAATGCATATGCTTACATTACTACATATAATATTATATAGCAATGATTTATAAAACCATCTTTCTCACCAAACTAAGCACAGTGAAGATTTTTTCCCTGGGAAAAAATATGTGCAACAAATACGACAAATATCACTATACTTAGGATATACAAATGGGTAAAAAAGATGCTAAAGTAAGATGAATACCTTCAATACAAATAAAAATATGCAACTCACATACTAAGAAATATAAATAGGCAATAAACATGAAAATGACATGAAACCATATTTCTACTGATTGGAAAAGGTTAATAAGAATGATACTAGATACTACCCTGGACAACGTGGAGAAATTGGAATCCAACCTGTAGTTGTGTAAAGCCACAGGCCACACGCTCCAGGGAGGCCCCAACACTTAACCTGTACTCTCACAACCCTCCAAAGAGCTTTGGTATTTTTCACATGGCATGCATGAGGAAATAGATTAAGTGACTTACCCAAAGTGCTGTGGCTCGTAAGGAGCAAAGCCAGAATTCGAACCTAGACTTGCAATTGTGACTCTAGAGTCTGAATTGTGAGCCATTATGTTGTCTTTCCAACTGAAAGCCTTTCACTCACTAACAGTAAGAATGATGAAGATAAACCAAGGCTACAAATATTTATCAAGAGCTCACTATGTGGTAGACTCCGTTCAAGCACTTCACATGCAACTTATAATCTACTTCTAGGAAATTTTCCTCAGGAGATATCCGACAAGATTTCAAAGGTGTGTTCACTAAATGCACTTATAATTTAAATGAAATAACCTGAATGTCTATCAATTTGGGATTGAGTAAAGAAGATGACATCTCTGCATGCATTCCAGCCCACTTCTCTCTTTCTGTACTCAATAATTTCTCAATCATGTTAATTAAAATCTATATCTGGTAATTTAAAAATTTATCTTACCCTTCCTTCCTCCCAGATTTATATGCCACTTTCTACCTGACTTTTCTCCAGATATACGTACAACTTGTCACCCGCAAGTCTCATGGGTATCTTGAACTATGTCCAAAACTGATTGATTCATAACCCTCCTAAATTTGTTCTTCCCCTAACCTACACCCTCTCAAAATATAGCTAATTTATTCAAGCAAAAAAACCTAGCAGTCATCCTTGAGTCATTCCTTTCCTTCCCTATTGGCCTCTACCCACTCCCCATGTACTATTAGCTGCTACACCTTCAAATGCATGCCGAAGAAAAAAACACACATCATCCTCATTGCTACCCCCAAATTAAGCGCACCAACCTCTTTTGCCTGAACTGCTGTAAGAGCCTCTGAAGTGGTCCTCTTGTTTCCAGTCTTGCTCCCCACCAATCCACTCTGCACAAAGCAGAACCTTTCAAAAACAGCCATCAGATAGTGTCACTCCCCAGTTTAAAACTGTCTAGTGGATTCTCATTATAAGCACATCCCACTCTCTGTCCTGCATCCCCTTCCACACTCTTCACACACACTTCTCTCCTTTGGTCACCAGCTTGCAGTCTCCAGGACCTTCTTCCATTCCTCACATGCACCAAGCTCGATCCACCAAGGGCCCTGGCACTTGTCATTCCTATCATGGGGAATCACCTTCCCCCTTCCCCTGACTTTTCTCATCATTCAAATTAACACCCACTTCCTCAGGAAGGCCTCTCCTCATCACCTAGAAAGGGGGACAATGCCCTGCCTACCTCCCTCCCCCAAATCCCACACCACAACTACACACAGCTCACTCTTCCTTGTGGTATCCTATTTATATCCTTCAGCGTACACATCAATACCTAGAGGTATCTATGCATACATAATTCCTGACTTATTGTCCCTCCCTCCTCACCTAGACGCTGAGCTCCATGAGTCTCCAGTACTGAATATCCAGCATGACCTGAGAGTTCAGCATCTAGGTGGGGAAGAAGAGACAGAAAGCAGGCTCCTGTTCAGCACTCCTCTTCAGCGCTATAGCCCCCAACAGCTAGAAAAACTGCCTGGCACACAAGAAGTGTGCAGTAAATATCTGTTAAGTAAACTGAATAATGGATGAATAAACTGAATCTAGTGTGCAGTCATGCACCATGGAAGAGTATTAATATAAGTTAAAAAATTTAAATCATGGCCAGGCACAGTGGCTCATACCTATAATCCCAGCACTTTGGGAGGCTGAAGCGAGTGGATCACCTGAGGTCAGGAGTTCAAGGCTAGCCTGGCCAATATGGTGAAACTCCATCTCTACTAAAAATACAAAAATTAGCCGGGCGTGGTGGCAAGACGCCTGTAGTCTCAGCTACTCAGGAGGCTGAGACAGGAGACTCACTTGAACCCGGGAGGCGGAGCTTGCAGTGAGCCAAGATCACGCCATTGCACTCCAGCCTGGGTGACAGACCAAGACTCCGTCTCAAAAAAAAAAAAAAAAAAAAAAATCATGTTACAAGACAGTATGTACATACCATTCCAACCATAGTTTAACATATTTGGAGATGTAGACATAAATGTGTGTGTGTGTGTGTGTGTGTGTGTATACACATATATATATGCATAGAAATTAATCTAGAAGGATATGTAACAATGTTGCCTGGGGTTATCTCTGAATGGTGAAACCGAAATTTTTTATTGTATTTTTACTTATATTCCCTGAGCTTCCTTAATTTTTATAAAATGAGCATTTTTACTTCTATAATTTTTAAAAAGCTACTTATGTTTAAAAAAATAACAATCCAGGGCAGGGCATGGTGGCTCACGCCTGTAATCCCAGCACTTTGGGAGGCCGAGGCTGGCGGATCACGAAGTCAGGAGATCAAGACCATCCTGGCTAACACAGTGAAACCCTGTCTCTATTAAAAATGCAAAAAATTCACCAGGCGTGGTGGCGGGTGCCTGTAGTCCCAGCTATGTGGGAGGCTGAGGCAAGAGAATGGCGTGAACCCGGAAGGTGGACCTTGCAGTGAGCCAAGATCACGCCCCTGCACTCTAGCCTCTAGCCTGGGTGACAGAGCCAGACTCCATCTCAAAAAAAAAAAAAAAGAAAAAAGAAAAAACATCCAATGTAAAATCAAATAATGGATAAATCACAAAATAAAACCAGCTAATAAAATGAACAAATATTTTATTTCCTAGTACTCAAATAAATGTGGAGAAAATTCAACTGTATCAAAAGTCTTAAAGGTCTTAAAGATATTTAGTTATTTTGACTCAATAAACCAATTTTAAGGGAAGAATGTGAAATTTATTGGAGAAGGGGAAAAATCCAGCTTTAGGCTTAAATATATTTACTGTAACTTTAATTAGGAACTGGAAAAATTTAAAACAATGTAAATGCTCAAGTTACGGTTCATCCAGAGAATAAAATGTTACACAGTCATCAATACATACTAAAGAATTTTTAGCAACATGAAGAAACATATCATACACCATTACATGAAAAGATGGGGAACAAAACTGAATATCCAGTATGACCTGAACTATATGAAAAGAGTGAAGGAAAAGATGGGCAAAGAAATGTTACCTACCATAGTTTAAAACTGGCAGGCTTTGCCTTTAGATGTGTTTTGTTTGAACCATATACATAAAACAAACAAAATTTAAAAACCCTTGAATTATTTGTCAATATTGCAAAATAGAGTGTTTAAAAATCAAAATCAAGAAGCTCTGGAAATACTCATTCCACATCTCACAGGACAACAATCAACTCCAGGTAAGAGCAGTCACTCCTTCCTAAGAACATGTGTTCTGGAGTTTTTCATAGTTCTCACCTTTCCTTACTGGTCTTCAAAACTGAGACAAGTTCCAGTTGCCATTTACCATCTAGATTGTCACTGTTGTCTATCTTGCAGTAGAGTTAAAGAGAAAGTGACATATTTCTGATTGTCTCTATATCAAAAGCATAAAGACAAAAGGCAGGACAGGCCCACTTCTGCCATTTATGTAACGTCCACTGTCCCTGTAAGCATTTGAGTTTTTGATTCCAGCAATGCAGCCTGTGGAATGCATTGAGTACAGCACTCACAGCTTTGACTATTTGTGAGCCGAAAAAGTTTCAAAACAGTCATCTGTCATTTTATTGAAGCTGGCCTTCAGGAAAGGGTGAGTTGGCAAAGTCCTAAGTCTAGCCAGCGACCCAATGTCTACATGTCAACACAGCTTGGTTGCTTTCCAGTCACCATTACATATTCAGTGCAGCTCATACAGTGTTTCTGTGTGAAAAGTAAATCCCCGACACCCCCAAAAGAAAGCTAACTGCCAGTTCTGGTGGGGGCAAGGGGAGTAAAGTCCATGTAAGGCAATGGTATGGGGTAGAACAATGTGAGATAGACAGAAGTAATACGTATCTATATGTACAACTTGTCACCTGCAAGTCTTGTCACCTCCAGCTATATGCACAACTTGTCACCTGAAAGTCTCATATGTATCTTAAACTGTGTCCAAAAATGACTCTTGATTCATAACTCTCCTAAATTTGTTCTTCCCCTAACTTACACCCTCTCAAAATATGGCTAATTTATTCAAGCAAAAAAAGAAGTAAAATGGTGACTTTGCTCTTGGTTACAACCTGTGATGTAACTTATCCTACCATGAATTCTACACAGGAACATGAAAACATGACTCAGGAAATTTTCTTTCTTTTATTTGGCTATATGAGGAAAATAAAATGCAAGCTCAGTATTTGTCATAAAGGTTCCAAGACATATCTTTCACGACTGAGGGTCTACATGTTGTCAAAATATTTACAACAGTTGCCAACTTAAAAAAATATGTCCCTACATAAAACTAATTACAAAACTAATGTAGTTTTACACACTGTCAAATGGAAACATCATTTTTAAATATAGTTATGTATGCTTAATGACAAGGATACAGTTCTGAGAGATGTGCTAGGCAATTTTGTTGTTGTGTGAACATCATAGAGTGTACTTACACAAACCTACATGTTATAGTCTACTAGACACCTAGGCTATATGGTATAATAGCCTATTGCTCCTAAGGCTATAAATCTGTACAGCATGTTACTGTTCTGAATACTGAAGGCAACTGTAACAGAACGGAAGTATTTGGGTATCTAAACATAAAAAAGGTACAGTAAAAATACAGCATCATAATCTAATGAGACCACCATCATATATATGGTCTGTTACTGACCTAAACATCTTTCTATGGTACACGACTGTAAATGCTTTATTGCCACTCTCTCTCAGTAAGATCATGCGCTAGAATTTCTCAAGTGGGATAGCCACAAATTCCATGCATCCTAGATTTGCTAGGAGGAGCTCATTTTCAATAATTTTACAAAAGATAATCTCAAAAAGGCATGAGGTCATACTTAACATAATGAAAGATTATCCTTCACAGAAGATATATAGTAGCAATTTTAAGCCTATTAACCTAGGATATTCTCACACTTGTGTAATGCAAGTCATCACTAAATCATTCATGAATGTCAACAAAGTGAAATAACCTAGTATGTTCCTCATATACAGTAGTTTGTTGAATAAGCAGGAGGCAATGTTTGTGTTCAGTAAGATATAACATCACAACAAAATTCCTTTTAAAATCAGAGGAGAGGAAATGAGAACTACTTGATACTTAACTGTAGTAACCATTTATTTATTGAGTGGGCCTCCTGGCTTTGAACCACACTGGTCACTTCCATATGTCATTCACAGGGCAGAGACATGTCTGTCCAGGACACTGCTGCAAATCTGATGCCTACCTAGTGCTTGTCAAAGAAAAGGCACACAGCAGTGTCTTGAATGACTCACATCCCACTCTAACACCTCTATAAAAGGAAAGAAAGATCAGACCCTGACCTTCAAAAATTTATACAGGACTATTCAAGACAACAACAGAAAAAGAAGAAAAATGCCTTCAATTCAAAATAAAATGTATTGGCAATAGAAGACATTTCAGTTTTAAAGTAAATAAAACTCGACAAAATATTTCCCAGTGACCAGAAGCAACAACAGTTTGTCAGAATGCCCTGAAATGCTTTCCATGACAGTTAGATGAAACTTACATAACACAATTATTCTGCTTGGAAATTCTGTATTATTAAGAATAGAATACTGGCTTTAATCACCATATCAGATCAGTGAGATCAAGGTAACATTTATTAAATACTACATGTGGGCATCGTGAGCTGGATATTATCCCCATTTCACAGATAAGGAAATACAAAACTTGCCCAAGTTCACACAACCAGTAGTAGTAAATGGGAAATGGGATCTGATCCAAGACTCTTCACCACACGGCATGCTTTATGTGTGGGAAATCCAGGAAAGTAAAAAGAATAACAATCAACTGTAATTTCAACACATGAGAGACAGTATCACCTAACATTCGGCCTATAGTCTTCCTGGCATTTTCCTACATAATATGTAGAAAATTGTACACACATACATACACACACACACACTCCATAAGCAAAAACAAGGATCAACGTACCCATACTGTTTTACAATCTGCTTTTTCAGTTTACAAATATTGAGTAACTTTCTACATCTATAAATATTCCCCTACATCACTGTTAAAGAAAGGGTATTCTATCACATGTATGTACCACAATTCATTTAATCAGTCCTCCTATTATTGAGCATTTAAGGTGTTTCTAGTTTATAACTATTATAAACAAACTTACAGACGGGGTACAGTGGCTCACGCCTGTAATCCCAGCACTTTGGGAGGCCAAGGCAGGCGGATCACGAGGTCAGGAGATCAAGACCATCCTGGCTAACACGGTGAAACCCCGTCTCTACTAAAAATACAAAAAATTAGCCAGGCGTGGTGGCGGGTCCCTATAATTCCAGCTACTTGGGAGGCTGAGGAAGGAGAATGGTGTGAACCCGGGAGGCGGAGCTTGCAGTGAGCCGAGATCACACCACTGCACTCCAGCCAGGGCGACACAGCGAAACTTCGTTTCAAAAAAAAAAAAACTTACAAAAATTATTTTTGCAAATTAGAGGAGGGTTTTTTTTTTAATGTAATTTTTGTGGTGGTCACTAGAATCTGGAAGTGAGTTTTTTCCAAACTTCAGAGGACCTCCCTCCAGATTTTGGTACACCCCAGTAAGTAGGCTTCTTAAGAATCACTGCGAGGAGAAAGGTATTGACAGGAGTATGGTGCACACATGCACTATAACCACTGCTAAAGACTGGTCTCTGTACACATGCTTTATCGTTTCTCCTTCATTTAGATTCCTAGTGGTGAACATGCCTAAGAGACGGGGCACATTTTTGAGGCTTCTGATGAGTAATACAAAATTGCCCTCCTATAAAGTTATAACAATTGAAACACCCACCAACAGCATTTGAAAGTGACAATTTCCAAAATCCTCCAGTTGACTAGATTTGGTTTTAAACAATCATATCCCCATATGACCATAAATTTTTAAAATAGCTGAGCTATTGATAAAGCACATCTGAAAAAAAAAAAACAGGGAAAAATTCAAACAATAAATGCTAGATTTTAAAGCATCTGTTTTCAAATATAAAATATAAAACTTAATGATACCAGATACCAGTAGGCTGAACTTAACAGAATGGCTTTAGAAAATCCAGTTGATAACAGACTTTGAAGGGTACCAAGCTAAGATGTAAAGCACTGCACCTTCGTTTGCCTGCCTGGCTTAAGAGTTTGGGTTTTAATAGCAACATGCTCTATTTTTCTAATAAGAAACTCATAAAATTGTATATTCTTTCAGATTGTATAAGTACTGCCTTATAGCTAACATGGCACTCTGAAGTTCTTAAAATTCCTTTAGATAATCACTTATTCAACAAATATGTGAATGTCTACTATAGACTAGGCACTGTTCTAATGCTAGGGACACGGTGGTAAATCTCACAAAAGTTCCTGCCCTTGAGGAGCTGTTGGTTCTAGAGAGGAGTTCAGAACCCTACACTTTAGTGTCCGAAGATCATGGTTACACTGCCAATCAGGACCCCTGGATTCTTCGACAAATTATAACACCACCTCTGGGTCTAGGTTTCTTTATCTTAAGAAGCTGACCAGATAGATCTGAAGGGCCTTCCAGCTTTCAATCAAGTTATGTACTTTACTCCATTTTTGTTTGAGTGCTTAATTTTCTATTATTCATAACAGCTTTGCATTTTAAGCTCTATATAGTTTTTCCACAAAATCAGACTCTCCCAAAAGAACAATTTTACATTTACAGTAAAATTGTGGTGATCCAGGCAACTTCAAGGAATAAATGTAGGATGAAGTTCCAGTAAGAAGAAAATGTATGCTCCTAACTTTCACTGTTTCTATGGAGATGTTTTTGCAATGGTCTTGCCTCCTTCACCTTTGTACTGCACTATAAATACTAAGGCATGAAGCATGGCACGGCTGTGGGTCTCCAGGCCCGTTGCATGGAAACAGTTGGCATCCTGTCCCCATGCAGCAGGCGCCTTAGTGCTTACTGTGGCACTCGGGTGTCCTCAGGGGCTGCAGCCTGAAGTCCTGGTGGCGATTCTCATCTCTCTCCCACTCACCTTACCTCCAACTCAACAGGTACAACAATTCCGCCTGAAGTCTACATCTCACTGCCCCATTAGCATTTCTGTCACCTCTTGTTATTTTCCACCAGATGTTCCACAATTCAACAGTCCTCGGATTCAGGGTGTCTTTGGAGAAGCCCACTTTGGGGGAGAAGTTAAAAGAAGGTACTGCAAGAGGCCTCAGTATTCCAAGGCATTCTCTGGAAGAGCACCACACATACACTTCAGGTAGTGATATCACCGCCTTGTGGCCTCTAAGGATACTGCCGCTTAGTAATACAGCAGATATACAATGACTCCAATTCTTTCTCTGTATCTGCCTTACAAACCAGAAGAATGATTGGAAGCCAAGATTTTCACCTCTGTACAAAAGTATAGGAAAAATACACCTACCAGAAGTTTTTCCTCAACTTCCAACATGAAAGCGTAGAATAGTATCTCCCAAACACATAGCTTTGCTCACCTGAGCAGTATCAGCAGCAACATCCTCTAAGAATGCATGTGTTGTCATTTTAGACAACGTAAGACAAATTTGCAATTCCCATATTTCACAAAAGTAAAGGTAAAGGAATTGGTAAAAGTACTTTAACTCTGGCAGCTAAGCCTGTAAATTTACCCCAACTGGTAGGTGTTTCTACTCTTTTACTGAAGAGCTTTTGCTATATCAGGACAAAACGACACAGGCTTCTTTACTGAAGACTAAGGACCTAAAGAACCCTCCTTTACATATAATTTGCACAGAACTTCAGAGAAACAGTTGGAAATAAAATTGTCATAAGTAGGAACAGCTTATTATGCTAAGTTATTAATCAATTAAGATAGGAAATAAAAAAGTTAAAAACCATCATTCTGGAAGATCACAACACTTCTAATATGGAACAGGAGTCCAAAAGTCACAGTCAGGAGAAAGACGTAGATTCTTATTAGGCATCTATAACAATTGCTTGGCATAAAACTCATTTCCCAAGTTTTCAATTAATATTTAGAATGACAGATTAGAAGTTGGGAAAAGGAAATGCCATAAATTATTGATATTCCCTATAGGGCAGGCACACATTCCTCCTGTGAGAATAAAAGTACCTACATATATTTTATTTACTCATTAGTCTGTCATCTGGCCCAAAGAATTAAAACATTCAATACACACACACACACACACACACACACACACACACACGCGGCATCTTTGAAATCTTACACTTATACAAATGGCTATTCCACGGAAATAAAAGATAAAAATGCTCATCTTTCTGAAAATCTCTCATAAATCACTATAATTTACTGAAAAGGTTTGTTTTTAAGGTTTTACACTTGAATTTCATGGAAGAGCAGTCAAGTGTAATTGACTTAAAGCAATAGTTTGACAAAAGTGATAATTTGAAAGAAAAGTGATAACAATATAACCAATTGGCTAATGTCAAAGGCCAGGGCCAAGCTGGAAAACTAAAAGACTCCCGAATCTAAGTATTTTGACCAAAAGCAGGTAAGATTATTTCGTAAATTCTCTAATTATTAATTTACTCAATAACTATTCATAGCCCACTATGTGATGAAGGTGGTTCCCGGTGCTGCAAATGCAATGGGTAACAAGCAGATGTGTTGCTAGCCCCCTGGAGCTTCCAGCCTATAGAGGAACTCCACCACTCACATCTTTCCCACTTCTGTAAACATTTCATGACATATGCAACACATATGGGCACCAACCCCAGCCCACTCCTCTCCTGCCTGCAGCTCTCTCCTTTCCTTTCACCAACTCCAGCCACAGAGGCGGTCCTCTGTCCCTCAGGTATGCAAGGCTCAGTCCTGCTCCAGGGCCTTTGCAGTTGCCCTTCCCTCTGCCTGAGCCACTCTTCTTTCAGATCTCCAAAATCATAGGCTTCTTCCCCCTCATTCAACTCTCAGCTCAGACCCCTCCACCCCAGAGAGGCTTCTCAGGCCACTTGATGTAAAACAGCAGCCCACATCCTGTCCCATTCTACATGCAACCCTGCTTGCTTGCTTTCGCAGCACTTAGCACTATCTAGTCACCATCACTTATTGCATCTTTGTTTCTTATCCATCTCCTTCGCTGAGATTATAGCAGGATCTGTCTGTCCTGCGCGGTGCCATAATTTAGTCCCTAGGAAGTTGTCTGGAATATTAACAGATGCCCAATAAATACCTATTTAAGAACAAATATAGACAACGTTAGCAGTTTTGTATCACAACAGTACCAAATAAAAGGCAAGAGAATGCCTTAAATTCTAAGAGGAGTTTGGACCATTTAAACTATATATATATTATACATACGTATATATTTTAAAAGATTATCATAGCTTACACTAGTCCTAAAAAATAGCCCTCAAAAATAAGCATAATGAAAATACTGAAGCTCAACATTGGCTAATGTTCAAGCTTTATAATGTATTAGGCTCAATTTCTAGCATTAGCATTACTTTTACAACTTATTCTTTTTCAAGAGCATGCTGACAAGAGACCCCAATTTTTTCATTTTAAAGAAAAGCAAGAGCTAAATATTTTTTAAAAGCATCCATCCACTTAAGTTATTAATCCCATCATAAACTGTAAAATTTGTAACCATATTATACTAACATTAAAATATAAGATACTGGTGATAATCTACAGAAGGCAGGGATTTGAGTGCCTAATGGCAACCGAATTTTATGAAACATAAACTACCCTCATCTTCAATTTAATCAAAGGTACAAGCTGCCTCTCTGTGTTCAAAAATATTTAAACACTTAAGAATTTTTCCTACAGATTATTCTTTAAAATGTGTATCTGTTCCTTCTTTTCTTTTGTTAAAACAAAGAGCCAAGTTGTTACCCAAGGAATAATGACTTTAGTTACTGACCATCATGGCTCCCACTTCACAGCAAAGATGCCAAAGACTCTTATGGATTACTGTGAAGTTATACAGAAGCAAACAGTGTATGCTGGGGAGAAGGCACATTTATTTCCTGGAAGGTGATATAAAGAAACAAATGACTACAGCCTTTAGGCCTTTGGGAATAACCAAATCCACTTAAAAACCTCAAAAACTAATGCTTTACAATTTCATAGCAAATTATTAGAAACAACCTACATATATGACAATAAATAGGTTAAATAAATTGTGGTCCATCCCTAATGGAGTACTCAGCAGCTGTCAGAGAATGAGGCAGGCTCTCTTAGATACCAATGGAGACTGCCATGATTTAGTACTCTGGGGAGGGAAGGGGGGCAGGGGGAACTGGTGCAGAGTATACAACGGGTCCTCATCTTTAGGAATACAAACAAAAAGAACACGTACAAAATGTTTACATGAGCATACGCTATGTCTGGAAAGACATACACAAGAAGCCAGTAGCTGTGGAACATGATGGGAGAGAGGTATACTCTATACTCCGTATCTTTTGTATCTATTGAATCTTCTCCAGTGTGAATAGATTACCTGCTGCACAATTAACATAAGAATAATGCACACTATTACCAACATATTTGTCAAGGATGACCATTCAGAAGCAAATTTTTCAAAAATCACAAAAGTTTTGCTCCTTCAACAGCAGAGTCCCTGATTCTCGTTCCCCAGAAGAGAATACAAGTCTCCACTAATCAAGAGGCTTGCTAGTGATCTCACTCACCTATTACAAAGCAAAGAAGTCTCAATTCAATTCTTGAAGAGGAAATAGCTGCTCAGATCACCTTGAGAATACATTATATATTTAAATTGAGCTTGCAACTAACTCCCTAATGAAGTTTCCAAGTGAACAGTTGCCCCCGACTATAAAGCAGAAAGTCAACTTAAAAGACAAGTAAAAGGACGGTCTCATGTTTTTAAAAAACACATTATACTTAGGCTTAAGCCTTTTCTCTGCCAGGCTTAGACAAGAAACTCTCTGGTAATAGTGAAATGTAATTTCAGATCTGTGGCAAAATAATCATGTAAGGGGAAGGGCAAGTAGCATTCGCGCTGAAAAAACTCCTTGGTTTTTCAACTTGTGAAAAGGAAAGGTCTGCCTTAAATTTAATTTCTGTACCATTTCTGGACCCCTGCCTAAACGATACTACTATATCACATTAATCTTACTTCAAGCAAATACTTTTTAAAATTAAAAACTAATCTGAAACTGAACATGAATCGGAAGGCAAACTTTGAAACTTTTCTGTTGAAAGAATATATCTTTTAAAGACACATAAAAAGAAACGCAAAGAACCGATTTCCATATAAATGTCATTCAATAACAGTACAGGTTATAACAATATTTGACTGCATTAAACACATTCAAAAAGGAACACAAAGATACCCAACTGCAAATAAAAGACCTCATATATTTTTGGTAGCGGAATGTGGGGGGTGTGGGCAAAATCACATTAATTCAGATTAATCATGTAAATTCAGAACACGTGATGTGCAGTTTTGTGTTGCTCAGAACTCCTGAATCCAGCTTTGTGCTTTTACACAACAAAGCAGAAATGGCATCTTTCACAAAGCCTAACTTTGACCTCCAACACTTTAACTTCGGGTTTATCCAGTACACCACCTTCGGAAGTAAGCACATAAAAATACAGGTAAGTCAAATGCACTACGGATACAGAAAGGACGAGGAACAGGTTTAAAGAGGAGTTGAAGCACAGGGGCACGAAATCACCTGGCAGGTCACTTCTTCAAAGGAAAAACATTTCAAGCTCCCTCCCATCCCCCAGGTAACCTCTGGCCTCAGAACTCACTGCCCTCCGTGGGGCAGAAGTTCTGGGCGCTCGAGTCCGCGTCCCCCGGGACACGAGGGTGACCCAAGGGCGCGCGGAGAGCGGCGGGACCCGGAGCGGCGCTCTCCGGGGTCACTCCCCTAGGACGCTCCGCAGAGCCGGGAGCGCTGCCCCACCCCGCCCGGGCCGCCCCTGGGGACCCCGCTCGGAGCTCCGCGGCTCCCCTGCTCCGTGCCGCGCCCACCCGCCCCCGGCACTCACGGTACGCTCCCGCGCCGCTATCTTGCCATCCCCTGCCGCCGGCTCTGTAGCCTCGGCCGCCGCCCCGGGGCTGCCCAGAGCCCGCAGCCGCCCGGGGGCAGGAGCCGCCAAGGAGGGGGCCGGGCACAATGCACCGCCGCCTCCGCCGCCGCCGTCTCGCCTCCCCTGTGCCGGCGCGAGGCTGCTCGAGGCGGCCACGGGCGAAGGGCGGCCCGCTGCGCTCTGCGAACCCCGCGGGCCGCCGCCGCCGCCGCCGCCAGAGCCTCAGAGAGGCAACGCTAACGGCCACCGCCACGACCGAGTCGCTCCAGCCGGGACTGCGGCGCGCGGGGGCGGCGCCTGCACGCCGCTCGGCTGGGGGCGCAGCGGGCCCGGCCCCGCCCCTGCCCCGCCCCTGCCCCCGGCCCCCGCCCCGCCCCAGCCCGCGCGCCCCCGCCGATCCACGGCCGCGCGCCCGCGGGAATGCTCCAAGGAGTCGGAGGAACGCGGCCGCGCGACGGGCCCCGGACGCCGAGGGTGGTGCTTCCTCCGAGCCTCCGGTGGTGAGGCCGCTCTCAGAAGGTCATGGAAGCGCAGGGGAGAGCGAGGCGGCCGAGCCCAGGCAAATCCTCGCGAAAGGCCGAGTGCGCGACGGCTCTGCAGGGAGGACCTCGGCTCCCCGAATGCTGCCGCTGCTGCCGCTGCAAACAGTGCCTTGAGGAGAGGAAAGCGCGGAACCGTGTTTTCGCCGCCTCTGTAACCACTGCACACAAGAAAACCAGCTTCTGGGAGAGGGGGATGATTGTTGGGACTTTGCGAATTACCTAAACAGCCCAGGGCCGAGGCGCCGCCGCTCGCGGCTCTGTCCTCCTGCCGGGTGCGGGGGGCTCCCCTGCCCGAGAGGGCCAGCGGGCGCGCCGAGAATATCCTGGAGCCATCTAGTCTTGCCTCCGAGACGGGGTGGGTTATTTGTGCGGAGAAGAAACGGATCTCTTAATGGGGTGAGATTTTTCCTCCGTACATTGTTCCCATTTCCGCAGTTTCACTTGGCCTCGGTTTTCTAGCAGAGTAATCACCAAATGAAATTAGCTGGAGAGCGTTTGATGGCGCAGAATCACGGTCTGAAGATGTTTACGCTGTATGCCGGACGCGTTTGATGGTGTTCTCTTCGGCACAATTAATTTTGCAAAGTTCAGAAATGTGCCAGATAGAGCCCCTGGCACGCAGTCAGGACTCTACAGACACACCTTGAGTAGGAAACAGGCTTGTTTGTTTCATCTGTGATTTATGTGATGCACCAGCACCAAGGCCAACGTGCTTTTTAAAGACCTTTCGATGAAATTCCAAGGCAATTTATAAATTGGCAAAATGAAGCTTGTTTTGTAAAATAACTCTTCCTTGTTGATCATGTAATTAAATGGGTAACAAAACACCTGAAAGTACATTTATTGAAAAGTAGACTTCCAAAACAAAAATATGTATTTCACAGCTAGATACGGTCGCTATTAGCGTCTTAATGGCCAACTCCATCCATGTGCGTATTTTGAACACTAAAAATGCCTCCTGTTTGGATAAGGTCCTAAGACCTTGTTTGGGTAACATTTTTCTATTATATGTACTCGAAACCAACCCCATTTAAGATGTTTACCCTTATTCTTGAGTCCTTGATGGTTTGGGAAATTTATCATTATTCATATTGCACAATCCTGTCACTGTCTTTTCCATTAGGCACAGTGCCTAAGGTCCACAATATTTTTAGAGGCCCACAAAAAATATTTTAATTTATTTTCAAATCAGAAGGAAAAAAATTTAGGTTTAAGAAAGTATTTTAATATGTATTAATATATTTGCTTTTGTGCTAATACAATCTTAAAATGTATATATATGTGTGTGTGTGTGTATATATATATATTTTAATGGAGTAAGGGGCTCAACGAAGGCAAAAAGGCCTAGGGCCCAAGAAAAACATGATGTGGCCCTGTTGCCTGGGGTTGAAAAATCCCATTCTATGAGAAGAATTTAGTTTTAAGCATATTACATAAAATGCTCATTTCTGTGGGCTTGCTATAATAGAAAGATGGAGATTCAGAGTAGTGATAATGGCTAACAGCCACCTGATACACACCATGTGTCCATTACCTCTTAATCCTCACAGCACACCTGTGAAATAGGTACTATTCTCACACTTAGGAGGTAATGCAGGTTTTGTGGGGCCTGCAATTTATGCAATTTGGGTGGTCCTCTTAAAGAAAAAGCAAATACTGTGTATTAGTCCGTTCTCACACTGCTATAAAGAACTGCCCGAGACTGGGTAATTTATAAAGGAAAGAGGTTTAATTGACTCGCAGTTCCACATGGCTGGGAAGACCTCAGGAAACTTAACAATCATGGTGGAAAGAGAAGCAAGTACCTTCTTCACAAGGAAGCAGGAAAGAATTGTGAGCGGAGGAACTTGCCAAACACAAAACCATCAGATCTCGTGAGAATTCGGTTACTATCACGAGAACAACATGGGAAAACTGTCCCCATAATCAAGTCACTTCTCTCCCTAACAAGTGGGGATTACAATTCAAGATGAGGTTTAGGTAGGAACACAAAGCCTGACCCTATCACACAGCATGTCCAGGCTGCCCCAGCACCACCCAATAGAAGGGAAAATGGCAGAGGGAAAGTCCAAGCGGAAAGAGACCTCAGTCTCAGCTAATTGTGGTGACAATATATTGCTTTTGCAAATTGTACATAAACATATGACCAGGTGGATGTATCGCCAAGGCTCCTGCCAAGGCCTGGGTTGGAGGCCTAGAGAAGATGCCCAAAAGTTTATGCTGTGTGAGCTTCACAGAAGACCTGCCTTCCACGTATACCCATTTTACAGGTAAGAAATTTAGGAATTTGCCACAGCTTCTAAGGAACACCAAATTCCTTACACCATACTGAGGTACAATTTGAAGAGTTCCAGTATACGCACTGTTTCATGAGAAAAAACAGAGTTTGTATATCTGTAACAAAGCAAGAGCTTTAAAAATATGTTAGCAATGTTTGACCAGGACATAACCCAGCTTGGGGCACCTGACTGCTGTCTGTGCAGTCAAGAATAAATTTTTCTTATCTGTTGTATAAAAATCTGAATTAATCCATATGGACTCCTGAAGGAATTTCAGCTCAATTTCAAATCTCATTGAGACTATTTTTACTTACTTTGTCATAGACCAGTCTATGTTGTAAATTCTAATTTATATAATACTTTTTGCAGTTTCATGAAGTGTTGCAAAATAAGTATCAGAACAAGAACATATTTTGTTTGATGCTTATATTGCATAATACAACGAGCCTTATCTCCATAAGTGTTTGTTGAATAAATAAAGTAATGAAACAGAGTAAGTCACAAAACTAGAAGTAAAAATGTAGGTTTTGTCACAAGCTAAAATTGAATGGGACTGAAGTAGCAAAATGTCGAGCTGTAAGTAAGCTGTAAGTACTTGCTGGATAAGCAGAACTGACTTCTTAATTATTTTGTGCTAAACGTCTATGATCTTCTTCACAGCTACTGGCTCTTCTTTCTGTTTTTGTTTTGATAATTTATTTTCTTTTTTGTAAATGCTATTGCATTTGAAATGCATCATTATATAATAATGTTTAAATGAAACAAAAATCATAGTCACACCTGTAATGAAAGTTCTGGAAATGAAACGCTTTGTTTTTTGAACAGATCAATTACTCACAGAAACAGCAACCTTGAGTTGATGGGGATTTTTTCATTAAATCGCCTACATCTTGACCCTTAAACAGGCTTCTCTTTATGAGTGATCTAATATATATAGTGTTTATCAGTCAGCAGGAGAAGATATGGCTGTGTTCCTGGAATAAATTTTGGAAGCAAAAAAAAAATCTACAAATTAAACATAGTTTATTAACCAGTGAATAATTGAAATGAGTGAAAACTATTTTTTATTTTAAGCCTGACTGATAAATGTAGACTTAAATTGGTTTATTTTTTAGCACAGTGTTGGACAAGATTCAAAACTTTAATTATATCCTTGTAACATGAAGACATTTGAGAGTAATCAGCTAATTTTCTCTAGATTTTATGTTCTTTACCCAAAGTGGTTTGGAATGCTATTTGAGAGACATGAAAAATATGACAAAGACCATAAAAAATAGTATCTGCTCAAAATTCTGTTTAGGATATTCTCTTTTAGATGCAATGATTTCAGGGTGCTATGTCAAGTAATTTGATAAATTATATCTCTAGCTTGGCCCCAACAGGATTGCATTTTGTCTTTTTTTTTTAGACAGAGTCTTGCTCTGTCGCCCAGGCTGGAGTGCAGTGGTGCAGTCTCGGCTCACTGCAACCTCCACCTCCCAGGTTCAAGCAATTATCTGCCTCAGCCTCCCGAGTAGCTGGGATTACAGGTGTCCGCCACCACGCCTGGCTAATTTTTTTGTATTTTTAGTAGAGACGGGGTTTCACCATCTTGGCCAGGCTGGTCCTGAACTCCTGACCTCGTAATCCACCCACCTCGGCCTCCCAAAGTGTTGGGATTACATGCATGAGCCACCATGCCCAGCCTGTCTTTTGTTTATTTATACCGTGCCTTCTTCCAAAAGGGACTTAAGGTGGTTTATTTACAATGAAAGACAAATATTTTTTAAAAAAGAAAAGTTGAAATTCTGGCTAGACAAACAACAGCATTTGAGCATAAAACTGAGCCCAAGCTTCCTCATAGCAGTGAAATGGGGGAAACAAAGGTTTGCATAGCTCTCATTGTCAAGTGGAAGGAGTCCTACAGTTTCATCAGGAGAAAGCCTTTCCTGACCCAGTCTCTGGGAAGAATTTGTCTTAAGGGTACTTATCTGAGTGATACTCACATATCTAAGTTAAGAGGGGCACTACACAACAACAATTTTGGCTATCTTTTGGCGGCACACAGAGCTAATTTTTTTTTCTGGTGATTAACTTCAAAATTGCTATTGTTGAAAGTAAGTAGTGAGACTCTTACTGTGGTTGTTTCGTTTTTGTTTTTGTTTTCCCTAGCCTTTGAAGTCAAGCCAATGATGTAATATCAAGTCTTGATTTTCCTAGTTTCCTTCTCTATAAAAAGGCGTTATTAAAGGTACCTACCTCGTAGGGTTGTAGAGATGACAAAATGAGTTAATTGCTGTCAAACCACTTATTGCTCTATCAAATTTACTGTAGCTTTCCTCGGCCAAGGTATATATATATATTTTTTTCCTCCCCTCTTAGAAGTTGTCTTATTGTATACCATCTGAAATCCCTTTTGGAAGGATGCATGCATATATGCCTGACACAAAGTAAGCAATAAATATTTGCTGTCAATGTTATCATTATTATGATTTCTACTACCACTCCTAAATCTATCAAAGCAAATACGGGAGCCTACTTTGGGAGGAGGAGTGATGGTGAGGCAGATCTAGCCTCCAATTGTCCTTACAGAGTAAAGCTTAAAGAATTATGAGGAGTAAATTGGTATCACTGAGATACCCATAAAGCAGTCATTTTCCCTTTGGTTCCATTGTATTGTTTGCCATCACCTCCTGTCCTCTATGACTTCACTTCATTGTTTAATTTGAAGAATATGAAGTAAGAACACTTTCCCCCGATACACTAACATTTGCTTAACTCCCTGGGTCTTGGAGACCTCTTATACTCTTGGGAGGCTAAATGGCACAGCTGTTAAAGCCAACTCCCTGAGCCAAAAGCCTAGTGTTGGGGATTGTGGGAGCACCGCAAATGTGAAGAGAGCCAGTGACAGGAGGGAGGGAGACAGCCCTAGCAAACCCTCTCTTTCCAGAGTGAACTCTGCCCATCCCCTCTGCTCTGCCCCCTCTCCATATGGTTGGTCCCAATTAACTTCTGTCTGATTGGAATCTTCATTTCACATTCTTACTGTTCCTCTCCTTAAGGAATCTTCTTGTTTCTCTTCTTGCCTCTCCCATCTTCTTTTCCACCTCCGTCTTCACCTATACCTTACTTCTTAGCCCTTGAGCCTCCATCCCTTTACCTCTTCCTTTTGACTTCCCAAGCACTCTCCTCTGTCCCTGCCTTTCTTTCTGTCCCCTTATTCTTATATTCTTATTCTTATCTGTTGACCAGAGTCATTTAGGGAGGCAAAGCAAAACATTTAAATTGATGCTACCTTCTTTCTTATAGCCCATCATACATCCAGAATACTGAGCTAATATTCTCAATTGAGCTAATGGATCCCACAAAAAAGCAATTTACTCCCTTTTGAGTGGTGATATTAAGCCCATTATTGAACGTATTCCTATGCTACTGCACTCAGTGCGTTGCCAGAGGCATCTTGTGCAGATGGAGAAAGAAGCCAAAAAATTAAGGGATTGAGCTGAGGTCCAGCCATGGGTGATGGATTGGTTCAAAATTGAACTCAAATTCCTTAAATCCTTGAATATATTATTCTAAATATTGCACTTAATCCACCGCCTTCAATATTATGTACAAAACCAAAAAATCTAAAACTACAAGGGTGAATTTTTCTTTCCAGTTTCTGACTGTGAAAAATTTTCAGTGGTTACACATTTGCCAATAGGCATAATTCAAGGTCTCTGAAACACTGGGTAGCTGAAAAATAACTAGTCAGTTAAATACTTAATTTAAATAACAGTAATCTCCCCAGGGTTTTCTTCGGGTACCTAATCTGGAGCACTGCCTGGGTCTCATATCAGGAAGACGAAAGTGGCCATCACTATGGCAGCTGTGGTAAACAGGGACATTTCTGTGGATGGTGATTCTACTGGAATTTAAGGTAACTGAGGACGCCACTCTCAAAGGGAAAGTCTGCAGCTTGGAATTTTTTTTCTGTGACATGCCCAAGAAATCTGTGTTTCTGGCTATTTTGTTCCCAGGGTCTTAGCTTGAAGGGCTGACAGAAACCTTGCCACTACCCTAATCAATGTAGTATCCCACTCAAACGTGAGTTCACATAGAATTCCATTCTACCTACCCAAGTAGTCTTGACCTGGACTATACCAATTAGTCTAACCTTACTGGATTTTTTCTTAACTCTAGAAAAGAGAAACACAGCTGTGCAGGTGACTCTCAGGTTGGGAGATTAATATTAATTGGTTATTAACATAAAGAGTCCCCATGCTAGGCACTTTCTCTGTGTTTTATATATGTAGGTATTAGTCTCACTTTACAGGTGAAGAGACCAAAACTCAAAGGAGTAAAATAACAAAGATGTGAATGCACCAGTCTGTTTAATTCCAAAGTCATCATAATTTATAATGATTTAGAAGATGTTGCCTAAAAGTGGGGCTCAGAATTCATAATCACTAGAAAACATCGAACATTTATTAAGCACTTACGGCATGCCAGGTACTGTGTACCAACTCAGCCCATCTTCCCTACAACCCTGCAAGTTACAGGGAGGGTTGTCATCTCCATTTACAAATCAGGCAAAGAGGTTCAGTAACTTGCCAAAGGCCACACAGTTACTGACAACAGTGTGATTCAAACCTTGGCAGTCTGGCTCCAAAGCCCACACTCCTCATTCCTGAACGCTATGTTCCACTTCAGTGCTGGCCACTGAACCTTCTCCTGCCACTTCTAGTTTCAGGAGCTTCACTAGGATCTCACCTACACCGCAGTGCCGCTGTGAGTGAGGCTTTGACAAAGTTGGGTTTTGACTGAGTGCTGTCAAAGGCTCTTCTCAACCCAAAGGACATGCTCTGAATTCTGTCTCTCTTTAGTCCAAATGGCTCCTGTCCTTTGTCTCTGTTGGGTTGAATCTAACTCTCTCTCTCCTGCATTCCTGTTTCAGATTGTATTGCTCATTGAGACAGAGACTTGCTCTTTCCTTCGGGTGTTGTTTGAGTGCAGAATTGTGTCTCTGTAGGATCAGCCCATCCCCCTTCCCCACACTACTCTCTTCTGCTTTGAGACCCCATGATTGGATTTTTTTTTTTTTTTAGACTACTGCCCAGGCTGGAGTGCAGTGGCACCATCACAGCTCACTGCAGCCTCGACCTCCTGGGTTCAGGTAATCCTCCCACCTCAGCCTCCCAAGTAGCTGGGACTACAGACACACCACCATGCCTGGCTAATTTTATTTTTTGTAGAGACAGAGTCTCATTATATTGCCCAGGCTTGTCTCAAACTCCTGGGCTCAAAGGATCCTCCCATCTCAGCCTCCCAAAGTGTTGGGATTACGGGTGTGAGCCACCACACCCAGTCCCCCATGACTGGATTCTCATACTGCTATTCACCTCTGGTGGGTTATTCCTTTCTTCAACCTTAAAGTGATGTTATATTCAAAACCACCAACAGCCGGGAGCATCCCTAGACACTTCTATTGGATTTAGAGAGTGTTATTTTTGTCTATGCCATATATATGCGTATGTATATATATATACAAAATATATATATACACACACATACATATATATATATATATATATTTTTTTTTTTGAATCAGAGTCTCACTTGTCACCCAGGCTGGAGTGCAGTGGTGCAATCTCGGCTCACTGCAACCTACACCTTCTGGGTTCAAGTGATTCTCCTGCCTCAGCCTGCCAAGCAGCTGGGATTACAGGCGCCTGCCACCATGCCTGGCTAATTTTTTGTATTTTTAGTAGAGACAGGGTTTCGCCACGTTGGCCAGCTGATCTCAAACTCCTGGCCTCAAGCATTCCATCCACCTTGGCCTCCCAAAGTGCTGGGATTACAGGTGTGAGCTTTCATCTTTATTTTGCACAGCAGTTTAGTAAGGAATTTGTTGAAATTATACTAGACTTATATTCAGTATTGAGCCTTGGATGTTTAATACTTTACCTTTAGAAAATAAAAATTTTCAGTTGAAGAACAAAGCGTATCAGTATTCCATTAATATAGTTTTCAGTATAACAGATATAACAATGAAAATTGTTCAATGAAGATTCCTTTCCTGCAAGTGATAGAAATACAGCCCTCACTAATTTAGGCAAAAAAGGAAGGGGGAAAGATCATGAAAAAGAATATTAAGTTCCAAATGGCAGTATAGCTATTGCCTAACTAATTTAGGCAAAAAGGGAAGGGAGAAAGGCCTCATAAAAGAATATAAAGTCCCAGATGGTGACATAGCTATTGGGGGAGGGTAAATTCCTACATGAAGGAAGGTGGGAAGGGCAGACAGTGCCTTCACATGTCCACAAAACATATGAAATGAGATGATGTATATGAGAAAGCATCAAGTGGATAAAATATACCTCTGTCATGATTGTTGATTTTTTTTAGACAGAGTTTTGCTCTTGTTGCCCAGGCTGGAGTACAATGGTGCAATCTTGGCTCACTGCAGCCCCCACCTCCTGGGTTCAAGTGATTCTCCTGCCTCAGCCTCCCAAGTAGCTGGGACTTCAGGCATGCACCGCCACGCCTGGCTAATTTTGTATTTTTAGTAGAGACAGGGTTTCTCCATGTTGGGCTGGTCTCAAACTCCCGACCTCAGGTGATCCCCCCGCCTCGGCATCCCAAAGTGCTGGGATTACAGGCGTGAGCCACTGCGCCCGGCCCCGTTGTTGATTTTTAAAACTCAGTGTTCAACAAATATTTATTGAGTACTTAATACATATGCATGCTAAGGAAACAACAGTGAGTGAGACAAAGCCCTTTGTCTTATGAAGACTCTTATGAAGCTTACATAGTAAGACTCTCAAAACATGGTCAGAATGTCCTTGATTAGCCTGAGTTGACAAAAAAGAAAAGAAAAAAAGAAACGATTTTAAAATTAATTTTTATTGCTCTCTGTCTTTCATTTTTTCTTTCTTCCTATCATAGCACTAGATGAAGTTTTAGATATAAGCTTAAAGCCTGAGTACTTGATTTCTCAATGACTGAAGGTTAATTACAGCTCACAAAAATATTAGAATTAACATGTAATATTCAGCCTAAAAGATATAGGAAATATATTGTTCCTTTGATTTTAAATCCCTTTTAGTGGCTCAAAGTTAAAGTTTGCAGACATATCAGTTGGTTTAAAATCAATATTTTCTTCATTTTAGGCATTTTCTATTTGCTATTCAAGGGAGAGGAAAACATAAATAATCTTTTTCCCCCAGCCACTAACACAGCAATAGATCTACATATAAATTGTTAGTTCCCTTCTTTTGTATTAATATCTCTATACTCTTGTTCACTATTTTCCAAAGGCATTGAGAAGTTAATCAGAAGTTTATGAAAAAAGAGACTTTCTAATCAGAGAAGGTTGGATAACACTGAGTTAAACAGCTTTATAAGTCACAGGCCTTTTTAGAACCCTTAGTTCATTGTGGATCCTCAATTATAACATAATGTAATGTAATAATATAATATATGGGAGGACACTTCCCAACATTCATCCCTTTTCCTGGTAACAATATCTTGATTGTCCTTTAGGGAACCCATCCCTCATTCTTAGTCCCTGAGTTCTGGTGAATCTGTCTCCCATTCCTGGCTTTAGAAATGTTTATATGACAAGTGATTCATTGGTAAGTGTTAACAACTAATTCTAAAAAAAAAAAGAAAATCCTTGATTTGTAGCATTTGACATTTTCCATGGTGTAAATACGCTTACCATGGCCAACTTCAAGCTACCAAGGTGAAATCACTAAACATGGAGTTGGGAAGAGAGGCACATCATCAGCTCCTGGGAACCTGCAGCGCACAGTGTCAGAGATGACCCAGTCTAAGTGAATCAGACCATTTATCCGTCTGGGCCCAGGACTCAAGCCAGACCAGCTCCTTAGGTCCAATTCCTTTGATTTTTTAAAGAACTGTTGTGAAAGAGGCACCATCTTTCACTGCGTTCGTTGAAAGGAAGGAATTGGAACCAATTCTGGTGATCTACTTTCCATGTGGTCTGTTTGGAAAGAGCCTGGCTGAGAATGCAGACCCTCAGAGAAGTGACTAGCAGAGCTGAGAGATGGAGAGAGACCAAATTCTGGTATCACTGTTGGAGTCCTTGGATCTTGTCCAGCCTGAACCTCTGGACATTGCTGTTACATGAGCCAATAAATCCCCTTCCTTTCTCTGTCTCTCATTCTGTTTCTCATCATCTCCCTCTTATCCATTATTTCTTTATTAATTTTTATTAAACCTGGTTGGTTTTTATTTCATTAAAAGAATATGACCATTCTGTATTTATTTATTTATTTATTTATTTATTTATTTATTTATTTTGAAGACCGAGTCTCACTCTGTTGCCCAGGCTGGAATGCAGTGGCATGATCTGGCTCACTGGAACCTCCGCCTCTTGGGTTCAAGCAATTCTCCTACCTCAGCTTCCCAAGTAGCTGGGACTACAGGGGCACGCCACCATGCCCAGCTAATTTTTGTATTTTTAGTAGAGCCGAGGTTTTGCCATGTTGGCCAGGCTGGTCTCGAACTCCTGACCATAGGTGATCTGCCCACCTCAACCTCCCAAAGTGCTGGGATTATAGGCATGAGCCACCGCCTGGCCCAACCATTCTGTATTTCAAAGAGCCTGCCATGAGGTTGATATTCCCCCAGAGCAACTTAGGAACTGCCATTCTAGCTCATTCTCCCCCTACACCTCACAGAGACTGGGTACTATGAGTAACTGTCTTCTAAACATCTGATCTGACTGCTTTGTTGTAAAGGCTGTTCAGATTCAACCTACTCAAAATTGAACTGATATTTTCTGCCGAAAACACACTTCTCCTATGACTCTCCTTTTCATTAACTTACGTACAAATTATGTGCCTGACCAGGAATATAACAGTGAAGACGATAACGTTCTTGCCCTCATGGAGCTCTCATTCTAGAGAGAGAAAGAGACCATGTGTAAACACACAGGTAAATAATGTACCAATGGCAACTTGAAATAAGTGCTTTGGAAAAAAATTAAGTGGGTTTAAAGAGATAGAGAATGACAGGGGTTTCTATGGTAAATGGAGTAGTTGGAGGAGGCCTTCTTGAGAAGGAATTTTTGAGCAGAGAGGGCTAAATGAAATGAGACAAGGGCCTATGGGAGTTTCTGGGGGACCAACAGGCACATGGTTGGCATGTTCCAGAACTGCAAGGAGGTCAGTGTGGCTGGAGTCCAGAAGCATGGGGAGGTTAGAGAGGTATCTGGGGGGCCAATTAGGTGGGATGTTGTAGGCAGGATAAAGGACTCTTGAATTTCTTCTGCACATGATGGCAAGATTGGGAGCATGAATCCCTCTGCCCCATGTGTGAGGAGTAGATTATAGGGGTCAAGAAGAGACACCACACTGAGGGGCTGAGTATAGTTAGTCAAGGGAGTGACCATGCTGGCTAAGACCACCCTCCTAGCTATGCTGGTTGGGCATCATCTTTGACTTTTTCTTCTCCTTCGTTTGCTACGTTCGTGCATACATGCCCAACTGGGGGTTTTGTTTTTATAATGCACCTTACAGCCATCAGAAGCAGGTTGAGCATCCCAGGATGCAGACTCTAGGACAGAGATTAGTGTGGAGGAGGTTTTTTGGGAGTGCTCTTGAGACAGTAGTTTGTCAAAGGGAAGGAAAGAAAGCACAACTGGGTAGAGAAAGAAGTTCAACTGCAGTGTGGTGAGTTCTGAGGCTAAGATGGCCCTTCAGAGCTGTCCTGAGCTGTGGTGAGAGGTAGGGGCCTTTACACCCCCAGTGATGATCAGTCATTGATGCCACCATCCCAGGAAGGTCATGACCTTGGCCGAGGGCCCTCTTTTGGCAGCATTCCCAGTGACTTGGATAATCTGATCATTATTACTGAAAGGGAGGTCTGGGCACCATATCGCAACACCCTGGTACCACATCACCCATTTTTACACTTGTTACTGAAACTGCCTTGATTTAATTTCTCATTCTTCCTGCTTAGATTATAGCCCACCATTCTATCTCGAGTTATGCTCCAAAGTAAAAGTCAAATTAGTCCTTATTGCCTACACAATGACATTTAGACTCAGCACAGCACTGAGACTCTTCAAGAGCCAGATGTCATCCCCTACTGCAGGGTTCACCAGACTGTGTCCTGTTAGGAACCAGGCTGCTCAGCAGGAGGTGAGAAGCAGGCGAGCAAGCATTACCAGCTGAGCTCCACCTCCTGTCAGATCAGCAGCAGCATTAGATTATCATAGGAGTGTGAACCCCATTATGAACTGCACATGCGAGGCATCTAGGTTGTGTACTCCTTATGAGAATCTAATGCCTGATGATGTGATCTGAGGTGGAACAGTTTCATCCTGAAACCATCACCCCCACAACCCCAGTCCATGGAAACATTTTCTCCCATGGAAACTGGTCCCTGGTGCCAGAAAGGTTGGGGGCCGCTGCCCCACTGTGTGTCTTACAATCTGGGCAGACAAGCCTAATTGACACACCCTAAAATCGCACTGTTGCTTGAACCTGAAATGTTGTCTTTCCACTCTATCTATTAAAATCCTATTCTTCAAAGCTAGATCAAATTCTACCTCCTCTTTCCAAAGAATCTTTATTCTGATATTCATTTCATTCTGCCTAGAGTATGTTGCTTATTTGTTAGCTGGGTAAGTGCAGTAATGAGGTCCTCATCATTTTATTCCCCCTCAGTTCTTTACAGCATTTAACATGGTGGACTCCCGATAAGTGTCAGTTGACTTAGTCTGTTTCAGCCTTCATCAATGGCTAGATGATATCCTGAGTGGCAGTATAGCAGAGGGGTTACCAGCAGAGATTCTGGACCCATACTATCTTGATTCTCCACCATTTAATAGGTCCATAACACTTAGATGATTAAGCATGCTATACCTCAACTTGCCCATCTGTAAAATGAAGATAATAATCCCACCCAGTTCTTAGGGCTATGGTTAAGATTAAATGAATTTGTCTAAGTAGAGCATTTAGAACAGTGGCTGCTATTTAATAAGTACATGTAAGTGTTGGCTTATATTGGTACCTACAGATTATTAGGGGACCTGCCCAAGTCACCAGTTCCCAAGGTAGTCCATGTTCATCAAGACTGTCCCAGAAGAGAGTGCTGTTCTTGCTGAGATGCTGTGAAGAGGCCTTCATACAGTTCTTCTGTAGGAAAATATAATAGAGTTCTTGTTTTCCTCTTATGAGCATACCTTTAATGAGTGAAGATTTTCTTGCAAAACATTTTGGAATTCTGTGCTTTCCTGAGGCTTTTTCGGTCTGTACTTAGACTGGGTTTTAGAATGAACATTATGCACTTTCCCAGTGTTGCAAGAAAAAAAAAAGTACAAAGCATCCTATTTATAAATGAATAGATTGATGGACACTTTAGAACTTAGAGTTCACCTATTGTAGGGGCAAGAAAACAAAGATATTAAGTGACTTGCCTAATTAAAGGACAAAGTTACTTAATAACGTTAGCCAATTTTTGTCTGAAGATGCCATTTTTTCAGCATGTATAATTCAGACAAAAGTAGATCTAACTTGCTAAATCTCCACAGAACAAAAAAAGGAACTCTTGTTTAATTTTAAGGCTATTGTGTTATTTAAAATTTATCCTAGATTTGGCACAATACTTACTGGTCTTATAATTAATTACCTTTTCTCATGAGCAAAAATAGTTACTATAATTATTCATTCATTTGTGTATTCATTCATTACTCAAAAGCCATTTGTGAGTCCCTTTTATGTACGAAGCACAGAACTAAAAATTGGAAACTTTGAAAATGAACAAGTCCTAGTGTTGTGTGACTGGCTGACATCTGTAGAATCTGTGTGTGTCTCCTGAGTAGTCCAAATTTAAGCAACTTCAAAATGTGGGTGTAGGCTGCAACTCGATCTTCATCGGCCAAAGGTTAAATATTGCTAGCCACAATGTCAGTGATCAGATTCAGAGCCAAGGTGCCGCTATATACAACCAGTTATCATTAAGTGAGCATCTTTCTCTAGAAACAAACAAATAATATGCACTAGTCGGCTGGGCACAGTGGCTCACGCCTGTAAACCCAGCACTTTGGGAGGCTGAGGCGGGCAGATCACTTGAAGTCAGGAGTTCGAGACCAGCCTGGCCAACATGGTGAAACCCTGTCTCTACTAAAAATACAAAAATAATTAGTCGGGGGTCGTGGTGGGTGTCTGTAGTCCCAGCTACTTAAGAGGCTGGGGCAGGAGAGTCACCTGAACCCGGGAAGCGGAGGTTGCAGTGAGCCAAGATTGCGCCACTGCATTCCAGCTCAAAAAAAAAAAAAAAAGAAAAAAAAAAGCACTAGTCTCCTTTTCCTCCTTTCCTTTGCTCCTACTGATTGAGCTGTATAAAAGCCAGAAGAAAAAAGATGACACTACAGATTTTGTAGTACAATGTCTTGTTATCATAATGCAATATTAATGCAGGCATTATGTTTCTATGGGATGTTAAGCATAAAGTGAAAAAATATCCCATGGTCAATGAATTTGGAAACTTTTGGTTAAACAACCTTAAAAATGTGTCTTTTAGTGTGCCTCCCTTTCTGAACTTTTAGCATGCTAATATGCATCGTGAATCTCTAAGAGAGGCTAAAACATTTGACCTAAGTCAAACTAACTTGCCTGTGGAAGCTTTTGTTTGCAGGGAGGGCATTGCCCATGAATACTTTCAAACCGAAGGTCAATTTTGTAAGTTTCTATAGTTCATCATCCATTAGGTATTGCTTTTTTCTAATAAAAAGGATTGTTTTTACTATAGCTTAAGCCCACTTTATCTTTGAATATTATTATGGAGAAAAATGGTTCAAAATCGTCTGTGTAAGAATCTTGTCTTTACTTGTATATTAATCTGTTCTCACATTACTATAAAGAAATACCTGAGACTGGGTAATTTATGAAGAACAGAGGCTTAATTGGCTCACAGTTCTGCAGGCTATACAGGAAGCATGGCAGCTTCTGCTTTTGGGGTGACCTTAGGAAGCTTCCAAACATGCAGAAGGCAAAGAAGGAGCAGGTGTCTTACATGGCAGGAGCGGGAACAAGATAGATAGAGTGAGGGAAGGTGCTACGCACTTTTTAAACAACCAGGTCTTGCAAGAACTCACTCACTATCATGAGAACAGCACCAAGGGGAGGGTGTTAAATCATTCATGAGAAACCTACTCCCATGATTCATTCACATCCCACCAGGCCCCACCGCAACATTGGGGATTATAATTCAACATGAGGTTTGGGTGGGGGCACAGATCCAAACTATATCAACTTGAAAATCCTTATGAAGCACCCCTCAACATTTGTGCTACCACCTGTTTAGCCAGAGCTTATGACAGGCATCTGCAGTCTATCCTGGTGCTCCTTCTGTGCGGGCCTGAAGGGGGGTCAGAATATCTTTCCAATGCTATGCTTCAGGCAGTCATTTCCTTTTTTTTTTTTTTTTTTTTTTTTTTATATTTCAGGAAGCATTAGCCAAGTCAATTTAATACAAAGTATATTCAGATGCCCAGGAATACAAAACAGTCATGAGCAGAAATGGCCAGTGTTAATCAAGGAAGTTTCAAACATTTTTGTAGGTTAATGAACAAGTATGGCCTGAAAATAAGCACTGGGCCATGTGGTGATTGGAAAACACAAAATGGAAATCCAGAAGGATGAGTGAGGGAAGAGTGATAAACCATCTCTGTAATCTTATGTTTTATGGTATGTGCAGTGCAAGTTTTTTTTTTTTGTTTGTTTGTTTTTTTTATTATACTTTAGGGTTTTAGGGTACATGTGCACAATGTGCAGGTTTGTTACATATGTATCCATGTGCCATGTTGATTTCCTGCACCCATTAACTCGTCATTTAGCATTAGGTGTATCTCCTAATGCTGTCCCTCCCCCCTCCCCCCACCCCACAACAGTCCCCAGAGCGTGATGTTCCCCTTCCTGTGTCCATGAGTTCTCATTGTTCAATTCCCACCTATGAGTGAGAACATGCGGTATTTGGTTTTTTGTCCTTGCGACAGTTTACTGAGAATTATGTTTTCCACTTTCATCCATGTCCCTACAAAGGACACGAACTCATCATTTTTTATGGCTGCATAGTATTCCATGGTGTATATGTGCCACATTTTCTTAATCCAGTCTATCATTGTTGGACATTTGGGTTGGTTCCAACTCTTTGCTATTGTGAATAGTGCCGCAATAAACATACGTGTGCATGTGTCTTTATAGCAGCATGATTTATAGTCCTTTGGGTATATACCCAGTAATGGGATGGCTGGGTCAAATGGTATTTCTAGTTCGAGGTCCCTGAGGAATCGCCACACTGACTTCCACAATGGTTGAACTAGTTTACAGTCCCACCAACAGTGTAAAAGTGTTCCTATTTCTCCACATCCTCTCCAGCACCTGTTGTTTCCTGATTTTTTTAATGATGGCCATTCTAACTGGTGTGAGATGGTATCTCACTGTGGTTTTGATTTGCATTTCTCTGATGGCCAGTGATGATGAGCATTTCTTCATGTGTTTTTTGGCTGCATAAATGTATTCTTTTGAGAAGTGTCTGTTCATGTCCTTTGCCCACTTTTTGATGGGGTTGTTTGTTTTTCTCTTGTAAATTTGTTTGAGTTCATTGTAGATTCTGGATATTAGCCCTTTGTCAGATGAGTAGGTTGCAAAAATTTTCTCCCATTCTGTAGGTTGCCTGTTCACTCTGATGATAGTTTCTTTTGCTGTGCAGAAGCTCTTTAGTTTAATGAGATCCCATTTGTCGATTTTGGCTTTTGTTGCCATTGCTTTTGGTGTTTTAGACATGAAGTCCTTGCCCACGCCTACGTCCTGAATGGTATTGCCTAGGTTTTCTTGTAGGATTTTAATGGTTTTAGGTCTAACATATAACTCTTTAATCCATCTTGAATTAATTTTTGTACAAGGTGTAAGGAAGGGATCCAGTTGCAGCTTTCTACATATGGCTAGCCAGTTTTCCCAGCACCATTTATTAAATAGGGAATCCTTTCCCCATTTCTTGTTTTTGTCAGGTTTGTCAAAGATCAGATAGTTGTAGCTATGTGGCATCATTTCTGAGGGCTCTGTTCTGTTCCATTGATCTATGTCTCTGTTGTGGTACCAGTACCATGCTGTTTTGGTTACTGTAGCCTTGTAGTATAGTTTAAAGTCAGGTAGCGTGATGCCTCCAGCTTTGTTCTTTTGGCTTAGGATTGACTTGGCGATGCGGGCTCTTTTTTGGTTCCATATGAACTTTAAAGTAGTTTTTTCCAATTCTGTGAAGAAAGTCATTGGTAGCTTGATGGGGATGGCATTGAATCTATAAATTACCTTGGGCAGTATGGCCATTTTCACGATATTGATTCTTCCAACCCATGAGCATGGAATGTTTTTCCATTTGTTTGTATCCTCTTTTATTTCATTGAGCAGTGGTTTGTAGTTCTCCTTGAAGAGGTCCTTCACATCCCTTGTAAGTTGGATTCCTAGGTATTTTATTCTCTTTGAAGCAATTGTGAATGGGAGTTCACTCATGATTTGGCTCTCTGTTTGTCTGTTATTGGTGTACAAGAATGCTTGTGATTTTTGTACATTAATTTTGTATCCTGAGACTTTGCTGAAGTTGCTAATCAGCTTAAGGAGATTTTGGGCTGAGACAATGGGGTTTTCTAGATATACAATCATGTCATCTGCAAACAGGGACAATTTGACTTCCTCTTTTCCTAATTGAATACCCTTTATTTCCTTCTCCTGCCTGATTGCTCTGGCCAGAACTTCCAGCACTATGTTGAATAGGAGAGGTGAGAGAGGGCATCCCTGTCTTGTGCCAGTTTTCAGAGGGAATGCTTCCAGTTTTTGCCCATTCAGTATGATATTGGCTGTGGGTTTGTCGTAGATAGCTCTTATTATTTTGAGATACGTCCCATCAATACCTAATTTATTGAGAGTTTTTAGCATGAAGGGTTGTTGAATTTTGTCAAAGGCCTTTTCTGCATCTATTGAGATAATCATGTGGTTTTTTTCTTTGGTTCTGTTTATATGCTGGATTACATTTATTGATTTGCGTATGTTGAACCAGCCTTGCATCCCAGGGATGAAGCCCACTTGATCATGGTGGATAAGCTTTTTGATGTGCTGCTGGATTCGGTTTGCCAGTATTTTATTGAGGATTTTTGCATCAATGTTCATCAAGGATATTGGTCTGAAATTCTCTTTTTTGGTTATGTCTCTGCCAGGTTTTGGTATCAGGACGATGCTGGCTTCATAAAATGCGTTAGGGAGGATTCCCTCTTTTTCTATCGATTGGAATAGTTTCAGAAGGAATGGTACCAGTTCCTCCTTGTACCTCTGGTAGAATTCAGCTGTGAATCCATCAGGTCCTGGATTCTTTTTGGTTGGTAAGCTATTGTTTATTGCCACAATTTCAGAACCTGTTATTGGTCTATTCAGAGATTCAACTTCTTCCTGGTTTAGTCTTGGGAGGGTGTATTTGTCGAGGAATTTATCCATTTCTTCTAGATTTTCTAGTTTATTTGCATAGAGGTGTTTGTAGTATTCTCTGATGGTAGATTGTATTTCTGTGGGATCGGTGGTGATATCCCCTTTTTCGTTTTTTATTGCATCTATTTGATTCTTCTCTCTTTTCTTCTTTATTAGTCTTGCTAGCGGTCCATCAATTTTGTTGATCTTTTCAAAAAACCAGCTCCTGGATTCATTAATTTTTTGAAGGGTTTTTTGTGTCTCTATTTCCTTCAGTTCTGCTCTGATTTTAGTTATTTCTAGCCTTCTGCTAGCTTTTGAATGTGTTTGCTCTTGCTTTTCTAGTTCTTTTAATTGTGATGTTAGGGTGTCAATTTTGGATCTTTCCTGCTTTCTCTTGTGGGCATTTAGTGCTATAAATTTCCCTCTACACACTGCTTTGAATGTGTCCCAGAGATTCTGGTATGTTGTGTCTTTGTTCTCGTTGGTTTCAAAGAACATCTTTATTTCTGCCTTCATTTCATTATGTACTCAATAGTCATTCAGGAGCAGGTTGTTCAGTTTCCATGTAGTTGAGCGGTTTTGAGTGAGTTTCTTAATCCTGAGTTCTAGTTTGATTGCACTGTGGTCTGAGAGACAGTTTGTTATAATTTCTGTTCTTTTACATTTGCTGAGGAGAGCTTTACTTCCAACTATGTGGTCAATTTTGGAATAGGTGTGGTGTGGTGCTGAAAAAAATATATATTCTGTTGACTTGGGGTGGAGAGTTCTGTAGATGTCTATTAGGTCCACTTTATGTAGAGCTGAGTTCAATTCCTGGATATCTTTGTTAACTTTCTGTCTCGTTGATCTGTCTAATGCTGACAGTGGGGTGTTAAAATCTCCCATTATTATTGTGAGGGAGTTTAAGTCCCTTTGTAGGTCACTGAGGACTTGCTTTATGAATCTGGGTGCTCCTGTGTTGGGTGCATATATATTTAGGATAGTTAGCTCTTCTTGTTGAATTGATCCCTTTACCATTATGTAATGGCCTTCTTTGTCTCTTTTGATCTTTGTTGGTTTAAAGTCTATTTTATCAGAGACTAGGATTGCAACCCCTGCCTTTTTTTGTTTTCCATTTGCTTGATAGATCTTCCTCCATCCCTTTATTTTGAGTCTATGTGTGTCTCTGCACGTGAGATGGGTTTCCTGAATACAGCACACTGATGGGTCCTGACTCCTTATCCAGTTTGCCAGTCTGTGTCTTTTGATTGGAGCATTTAGCCCATTTACATTTAACGTGAATATTGTTATGTGTGAATCTGATCCTGTCATTATGATGTTAGTTGGTTATTTTGCTCGTTAGTTGCTATAGTTTCTTCCTAGCCTCGATGGTCTTTACAATTTGGCATGTTTTTGCAGTGGCTGGTACCGGTTGTTCCTTTCCATGTTTAGTGCTTCCTTCAGGAGCTCTTTTAGGGCAGGCCTGGTGGTGACAAAATCACTGAGCGTTTGTTTGCTTGTCTGTAAAGTATTTTATTTCTCCTTCACTTATGAAGCTTAGTTTGGCGGGATAGGAAATTCTGGGTTGAAAATTCTTTTCTTTAAGAATGTTGAATATCGGCCCCCACTCATTTCCAATCCATGAAATGTAGCCTGCTGGATTGAAATGAATTTGCCATGGTTGTTAACAACAGCTACCCCTTAATAGCACACCTACTACATGCCAAGCACTTTGTGCAGCCTTTTACTTAGAATCTGTTATTTCATCTCCATTTTAACTACCATCATAGTGGTCTAAGTCACCATCATCTCTCCCCCAAACTGTTGTGATCACATCCTAACCAATCATACTCCTTCCCTACACACTAAGAAACAGTTCAAACTGTGTGCATGGTCCATATAACCTGCAAGATGTGGCCGCTGCAACTTTCCCCATCTTTGTTTCTGTCACTCTCCTGTGTTCTAACCATTGATCCACAGCTGGATTGCAGGTTTGGAAATTCAGCCTTATTAGTTCACTAGAAGGGAGCAAAACCCTAGAGAATCAAGTCACACTAATCAGCTCACAAGAGCTTAATGTGTAAGGCACAATACCAATTTACTAATTTAAAATGAGAAATGCAACAATTAAACCAACCAGATGTTTGTGTTGCTTGTCTGTGACTTCTTTCTGGAAGCTAGTAGTAGCCATCAGGAGCTTTTGAGCTGGAATCAGACTGCCTGAGTGCGAATCTTGACTCTCTGCTTACTAACTAGGTGATCTCAGGCCAGTGGGTCAGTGTGCCTTTTGGTGTCTACTTCACCATCAGTAAAGTGGGGGATAATAATGAATCCTACCTGTCTGCGTTGTGGTGAGGAGTGAATGAGAAAACACACCTGTTACATATGACCATATTACTTAGAACAGAAGTTGATGCATAGTAAGCATTCAGCAAATATTAGCGACTGTTCCTAGAATGAAAACCTACTGAAAGAACTAACTTAATAGCAGAGCAAATGAAATTAAATAATTTTAAACAGAATTTCTTTTGCCAGTGTGTTGACCTTGTAAGTTACTGTTTATGCATTCATCCCATTCAGTAGTTACTGACACCCAAATAATTTCAGACATGATCAGATGCACTTGGTAGTCCCCCATCGCATAAATATAAATGAATGAATGGATGAATACTGAAATGTAAATTTACAAATCAGCGTATATTTTTGCACTTGCCTGATTTTGTCACCACTCCCACCCTATTTCCCAGTCCTCTTTTTGCCTTCAGTTTAAAAGGCTTAAAAAGCAATCAAGAGGCTGGGCGTGGTAGCTCACACCTGTAATCTCAGTATTTTGGGAGCCTGAGGGGTATAGATCACTTGAGGCTGAGGCTGGCTGATTACTCGAGACCAGCCTGGCCAACGTGGTGAAACCCCGTCTCTACTAAAAATACAAAAATTAGTCGAGCATGGTGGCATATGCCTGTAGTCCCAAACTACTTGGGAAGCTGAGGCAGGAGAATTGCTTGAACCTGGGAGGCAGAGGTTGTAGTGAGCCGAGATGGCACCACTGCGTTCCAGCCTGGGCAACAGAGTGAGACTCCATCTCAAAAAAACACAACACAACAAAAAAAAAGCAATCAAGGTAAGCCCACCACTTTAAAGCCCTCCCTGCCACTGCATCTGGTCTTTACTCTCCCGTCTGCTTACTCGTGTCAGCCACACTCACTGTCTCTTTTCCTTACACATGCCAGGCTCCTTCCCTCTACAGACTTCCCTCATGCTATTTCATCTGCCTGAAATTTGTCACCCCAATTCTTGGCCTGGCTCATGTCTACTTGCCTCAGAGACTCCTCCCAGACCCCCAGGACTGGTTAGATTCCGTTATTGCAATTTTCATAATTGTCATTAAATGGCCATTGTTTACCATGGGTATTCCTTCCCAATAAAATCAATGAGGACAAGGACACTTTTTTGTTTGCTGCTGGATCCCCAGTCTTCAGCACATGGGTAGGTAGTCAATCAATCATTGTTGAATGAATGAATTTAATCTTCTCAACAATTTTCTGTAAGGGAAAGTCAAGGCTTTGAGCTGTCAAGTGACACACCTCAGTTACATAGTCAAACTGAGAGCAAGTTCAAACTCAGGTCTTTCAACGAAAGCCCTTTACCACCCAGCACTGCTGCCACTTGGTTTCTGCAAGTTACCTAACTATCTACACACACCATCATTTTCCTTAGCTTAGACTATACTCTACTTTGCATCTTGATGGTCACAGTCTTTTCCTAAGCTCTGGACTTTTGCTTTCATTCTTGAGCCTATCCAAACCTTCCCCGTAATATCTATACACATTGTTTTACCTCTCTAGCTAGAATATGTTATATTTCATCCTATCGAGACATCTTTTGTTCCCCTGCAACCCTGCAATTCCACACCTACGTATATACTCAACAGGAACTTGTGCATATTTTCACCAAAAGGCATGCACTGAAATTGTCACAGCATACTATTCGTAGTAACTCCAAACTGGAAACTATCCACATGCCCATCCAAGCAGAACAGATCAACTGTTTTGTATTCGTATGTCATATTATATAACAGCAAAAATAAATGGTCTAAACTTTACACAACACAGATGAATCTCACAAACGTGATGTTGGAGGAAATAAGAACATTCTATATGATTCCACTTAGAAAAAGTTCAAAAACTGGCAAAATTAATTTACAGTATTAAAAGTCAGGAATGGCAGCTACTCTTGGAAGAGTAGTGATTAGAAGGGGATGGTGACGGCCCCAGGGTACTGATAATGTTGTTAGTGTTTAGCTTATAAAAATTCACCAATATATACATTTATGATATGTGCACTTATATTTATGTATATTATACTTTAAGAGGTTTTATAAAACAACTTTGTATCTGTTTCTGATTACTTCAATTTACAGAGACAAGTTTGCAATCTGATGCCATTGTCTGATGTGCTGGTTACCCACTATTTGCCCAGAGAGAGCTTCCTATACATGAAAAGAGACCACTCTGAATTGTTTAAAGTCTAAATTGTGGCAAATGTGAAGAACACAGGGCTGCCTGCCATAGACTGTCAGAAATCCACTAATGGCTGTGCTGAATCCATGGGCAGCTGTGGTTTGGGGCACAAATTAACAAACACGCGTTACACAGTCTGCTGATCCAGAAAATGTGCTGGACTGGTTTCCCACCTCTCATATCTCTTCTCCATCCTCTGTAGGACCCAGAGGCCCCCCACCTATAGGCTCACGCCTGCTCTGGGTTCTGGGACCAATCCTGTCCTTAGGGGGAAATTTAAAGAGACAGATTTGCGTAACTGAGGTGACCCAGGCTCAAGTCAGTTGAGCTCAGATACTTGGAATGGTAGGCCTGGAAAGGAACCTTGTGAAGATTGCTGTTTCTAGGATTCATTCCTGTGTCACTGGTTTTGCATTTTGTGTGAGAAAGAGATACAGAGGAAGGTGATGGGGGAAGGGCATCATAATGCTGTGGGAAGAGCATGGCTTTGAAATCAGACTGCTGGGCCCACATACTAATGCCGTGGTTTAATCAGCCACGTGGCCTGGTTATATTCCTCCCTGAGCCTCTGTTTCCTCATCTCTGTGGTAGGGATAAAAGAACCAAATTTAAAGTTGTGAACATCAAAAACCACCTCGCTGGTCTAAGTCACTATCATCTGTCTGTTATTGCAATAATCTGCTAACAGTTCTCTCTGCTTCCTGCTTGCTCCACTGCCATCTGTGGTCAACATCATATCCAGAACAATCCTGTTTAAAAATGTAACTTGGATGATTCTTTCTTTTGCTTAAAACCTGATCATGCCTTTCAGTTTCTCACAGGTAAGAGCCAGAGTTCCTATGATCATCTAAAACAGGCATAACCTTGCTCAACCTTGGCACTCTTGACATCCAGAGCCAGATAATTTTTGGTTAAAGAGGGTTGTCCTGTGCATTATAGGCCTCGCTTTCCATGACAGACTTGCCAGCATTTTCTTGGTTCCACTTGACTATAATGCAAGCCAGCACTCGCAGTCATAGAAACGTGACACCATCTGATAAGCAAACAACTACAAATGCCAAGAGCGAAAGAAGGCTTGGAGGCCTGGCGGGTTGTCATTTTTAATGTGTTAACGTGACATTAGACAGTTTCTTTGGCAGGTATCACAATAGTGTCAGCAGGCAATCATCTGGTTACAGTAGTTAGTTGCCTGTGATAAACGATCAAGTAATCAAGTACATATTATTTCTATCTCAGATTTTCTTCATGCCTGTTGCAGGGAGGGATTCGGGGCAATATTCACACACATTCAAAGCACAGAGTTGTGAAAATTTGTCAAGCAACACTCTGAAACTAAATTTTTAAGTAGAAATAGATCTGTGGACACAATCCTAAAGTGCTCACATAAGCAAAACCATTGATTGAACCATAATACATTTGAGATAAAATTGGAAATCATTTATCAAGCTGTCAGTGGGATCGATTTGAACTGACACTGATGACACAAACAGATACTGAAGGTTGTGAGAATTTCATGAAAAGCTCAAGGCATTCAAAGACACCAGTTAAAAAGATTTTTATGATTTGGTTTCTAAACATCTGGTCATGGCATTCAGCCAACTCATTCTCCTCCCTCTCCTTTCTTCTCATCCTGACTTAATGTCTGAGTATGAAGCTAACAATGGAGGAGGACGTAGTGCTGATTGATGGAAAGAAACAGATATTTGAAGCTACGTTTTGAGCATCTAGATGTAATTGTAAGTGGAGCCCTGATTTCAGCTGACTGACACCTCTTGTCTGCCTACCCACCTACTCCTTCCTTTCTGGTTATTCCCTACCCAGCTGTCAGGACTTCCACTTCTCACACCTGGCCAAATCTCCCCGGTGCCAGTCATCTGCCTAGACTGCCCCTTCACCTATTCCCACACTGTCCAGAGAGTGCCTTACCTGCCTTGTCTTCCTCCCACGAGAACCTGAACACCCTCCTCTTCCTGCCCTCCGACTGATAGCATCCCCACCTCCCAGACACCTTCCCAGAGTGTTTATCTCCAGTTTTGACATGTCCTGTCCTGTCAACCAAGAACTTCATCCTCTCAAAAACCATGGACATTTTAGCTCTCTAACAAATGTTTGTTTTGCTTAAGACAGTTTGAATTAAGTTTCTGTCACTTGCAACTGAAATAGCCCTTGATCTTCATTGGTAACAGAACTTAATCTTTCTAAAGCAGATTGGGTTTGGTTTTATTTTTTTGAAAGAGCTAAGGGTCACTTAGAATCAGGCTTTTTGAACAACATAAACATTTAAGCATGAAAGTATCATTTGTGCATTAAATATTTTGCACTAAAATGTAATGAATGTAAACTCAAATGTGATAAAAGTGATTTCATACATGCTTCCAGGAATTCCAAGGAGGACCCTCCATGGTGCCTTCTTAAATTGAAATGACATTTATTTAAATGCATGTTATCACATGACTGTTAATCAAACAGTGGCTTTAGAGTGGCATTTTTCCAAGGTGTGGTTAACAGACCACCTGCATTGGTAATATCTAGTTTAAAATTCAGATTCCTAGGACCCATCCAAGGCCCATTAAATCAGAATCTCTGACAATTGAGCCTGAGAATATTCTTTTCCTTTTTCTTTTCTTTTCTTTTTCTTTTTCTTTTTCTTTCTTTCTTTCTTTTTTTTTTTTTTTGAGACAGAGTTTTGCTCTTGTTGCCCAGGCTGGAGTGCAATGGTGTGATCTCAGCTCACCGCAACGTCTGCCTCTCAGGTTCAAGCGATTCCCCTGCCTCAGCCTCTCGAGTAGCTGGGATTACAGGCATGCACCACCACACGCAGCTAATTTTGTATTTTTAGTAGAGACAGGGTTTCTCCATGTTGGTCAGGCTGGTCTCGAACTCCCAACCTCAGGTGACCCGCCTGCCTTGGCCTCCCGAAGTGCTCAGATTACAGGCGTGAGTCACCACGCCCAACAAAGAATATTCATTTTTGATAAAATTCCAGGTAACTACTAGACACTATTTCTTTTCTTTTTTTAGACAGAGTCTCACTCTGTCGCCCAGGCTGTAGTGTGTAGTGTAGTGGTGCGATCCTGGCTCACTGCAAACTCCACCTCTTAGGTTCAAGTGATTGTCATGTCTCAGCCTCCTGAGTAGCTGAGATTACAGGTGCCCACCACCACATCCAGCTAACTTTTTTTTTGTATTTTAGGTAGAGACAGGGTTTCACCATGTTGGACAGGCTGGTCTCAAACTTCTGACCTCTGGTGATCTGCCTGCCTCAGCCTCTCAAAGTGCTGGGATTACAGGCGTGAGCCAGCACGCCCAGCCTAGACACCATTTCTTTAAGACATGTTTTTTATATATATATTTTTAGTTCACCTTCAAGTGTACTGTCCTAACCTAAAGAATAATTCCAAGAACACTTCCTCATTTAGACAATCAATACAGAATGAATACACCTGTGAAAAGTGGTAAAGGTTCAGAAAATTTAGAAATACTTAGAAGTAGAAGGCATTAGTCACCTTAGGCTCAGTTAGCTGTGGTAACAAATGATGCAAAATATTAATGGCTTACAATGTCAAAGACTGACTTTTTATGCATTTCCATTTCCATTCTAGGACTCTCCAGAACTCTAAGATGTCAGAACAAACTTTGGGACATAGCTGGTCTTATAGCAAAGGATACAAAGAATAGACGAACTACACCTGGCTCTTCGAGTGTCTGATAGAAGCAACACACCTTACCCATAGCCATGATACATTGGCCAAAACAGGTCACGTGGCCACACCTGGGGTCAGTGAAGTAGAGAAGGATAATATTTCTACAGAAAAGGGATACCACAGGGAGGAGCAGCCAACATTTTGAATAGAAATATAGTCTGCTATATAGGACATTTCATAAAGTAGGTCAAATATTTTTTGAAAAAAAAGAGGAGAATCTATGTATGGTCAGATAAGTTTAGGAACTCCTACATAATACCCATCTCTAGAGCTATGCAATGTAAACTAGCACACTGAAGGCTCTCAGAAGTCCTGCAATAGAAAAATAAAATCAAGATTGTTTAACCCCAAGTTTCCAAGCTTTGTTTCCATGGAACATTTTCCAAACACCATCTCAACATACCTCAATAATTTGAGGTATACTCACCAAGGAAGTCATTTATGTTATAGACAAAATACTGTAACACTTTCTTCTACTATAAAGCATTCATTTGAGCTATTCCTAATAGAATGTTGCATAATAAACTCTGTGTAGCTTTGACCTATTCGTATGTTTTTAAAAATGTGATATTCTACTAGGTCATCCAAAAACCTGGGGAATTCTATGCAAATATCTTAATATTCTTTGAACTAGTTACAGGCTGTTGAAATTTAACAGTGTTAATGGAGAACACATAAGAGGTGACTCTAATAAGCTAGCTCTTCCAGGTAGAAGAGTGTTCCAGAAAGGATTTTAATTTTAAATCCTTCTCATTACTATGTTTGCAATTAGGCAATTCCTGTAAATTGAAGCAATGCACCTTTTTCCCCATTTATGGGAATCTGTCATTTTAGAAGTTCATAAATAAGTTCTGCAGTTATAAATTAGTATAAAAGTACTTAATTCTATGAGAGTCATCATCAGGGAAGCTCATTTTCTACTTTTTCTCCACCTCCACCCAAATGCATCCTTGTACCTCCTCCACTGGGATACTCATAAGGTGCAATGTGATTTATGCTGCTGTGGAAGTGGAGGTTCTTGTTTCTCAAAGTCACTATGGCTGGAGTGTGCCACAAACAGAGGTGGCTGTGGTTGCCTCCTAATTCCTCCAGTTTTAAGTCATTATGGTGATCATCATTTTGAAAACCCATCCTCTCTTCTCTCCCTGCCACCTTCCTTTCCCTTATCACTGCCTCCCAGTCAAAGTTTCTCTGGCTCTTCCTCCTAGATCTACTCCTTAAATCATGGGGTTCCTCCAAATTCTTCCCTTGACACTCTTTTCAAGTCACTTTCTACGTCTGCCAGAGTGAATTAATCTGCTACCTGGCCTTCTTCCCCACCTAGATCTGTCTCCACCCCACATTGCTCCTAGCTTCGGTCCGGTATTCTAACTGCCAGTAGGTCATCTCCACCTGGTGCCTCACATCTGCCTCAAAATTAATGTATCCCAAGCAAAACTCGTCATTTTCCTTTCCTAAACCTGCTCTTTTTTTCCCTCGTTCCAATTCATTGCTTCAGCACCAATTGAGCCTCTTCAGTAAAGAATTAGGCATTATCTGTGGCTCCTCCATCTCTGTCACCCCTAAGTTTCACCTCATGCCCACCTTCAGCCTCTGCAGCCCCATAAATATGAGACTCGAGATCTTCTTCTCTATCTCCGTATGCTTCAGATGCTTATTACCACTTTCTCGGCTTCTGAGAGTGGGATATGGATTCTGGCACCCAGACTGCTTGGGATGGAACTCTAATGCTACAGTGTCTTTGGAGTGACTTAGCCAAGTTATTCAACCTCTCTGTGCCTCAGTTTCCTCATCTATAAAAAAGGATCATTACAATATCTACCACAGGGGGTGGTTGTGAGTATTACTTTGGTAAATAGGTGCAAAATGCCTCACACATGGTATGTGCACAATAAATTGTGGTGGTTAGGATTATAACAATGCTTTAGCTGATTTCCCTGGTACTAGCGTCCTTCCCCTCCTATTAGAATCATCTTTCTAAGAAAAAAAAATCTTATCAGGTCACTCCTTAGCTTCTGCTGGCTTTCTACCATTTAAAGACTAAAACTCAACTTTCCTAGCAGGACATTTAAGACCCTTTGAAAATCGTTCCCAGGCTACCTTTCTGGAGTATTTCTGGCTGTCTTTCTCTAAACGCGGAGTCTATACTCTCAGCCAATCTGAACTTCTCACCATTCCTCAACCACTCCATGCCCTTTCATAGTCCTGTGCCTTTTCAGTGACTTTTCTGTGCCTTTTCTGTGTGAATCAGCTTTCCTAAGGTACGCTGCGGTAACCAGCATCCCATGTCTTGGAGATTTTCAACAGCAAGGTCTATTTCTTGCTTGTATATTACACATTGGCTGCAGGTTGGCCTCAGCTTTATTCCAAGAGTCTTCTTTTTTCTGGGACTGAAATGAAATGAGCAGGTCCTTTCTGGAAATGGTTTTCTCACATGTCAGAGGGAGAAGAGTAATATTGGAATGTCATGATGAATTTTGCTCGTAATTGACACAAATCGCTTCTGTTCACATTTTATTGGCCTGAGCAAGTCACATGGCCAAAACTGACCTTAAATGGGGCAGGGAAATATAAACCTGTCACAAGGAGATGGGACAAATAATTGGAAACGATAATGTAATCTCGCACACTATCCTATATTTGAAATGCCTCACACATTCCTCCTTTTCCCCATTCTTAAAACCTTCAAAGCTGCATTATCACTTCCTTTGTGAAGCATTTCTTTTGCCACCAGGTAGAGTTAGCTCACTTCTCTGCATTCTTGCAAGCCTCACTTCTAAGAATGTGCTTATTACATTGGACAAATGACCACTTCTTTTTTTTTTTTTTTAGAGATGGGGTCCTCACTCTTGCCCAGGCTGAAGTGCAGTCTCATGATCATAGATCACTGCAGCCTCGAACTCCTGGGCTCAAGTGATCCCTGCTCCTCAGCCTCCCAAGTAGCATGTGACACCAGGCCTGGCTACAGCCTCTTCTTGATTTCTCCACTGCCAGTTCTAAGCATCTCAGAACATACTGACAGAATGAATAAATCAGGCAGTTTGTCGCTTGGCAATTCATTAGACAGGATTGGGAACTAATATGCAGAGGTAGGTGACCAAGTAACTCCTTCAATCAGGCAGAAAGGAGATGGAAGGATCAGTGAGACTCAGTTTGGTTTTTTCTCCATGTTCACTAAATACTTACATCATTTTCTTATTTTGCCCTCAGTCTGTTGCTATGCAAGAACAAATACCTTAGAGATATACTATTTATGCAAACAGCCTTGGGCATTTATAGATATATAATATTCAAATTAAAATAAATTATGCACACATAGTGTTTGTTAAAACTTTGCTTCAAATCAAGTGATCTATTAAAAAGACAAGACCAGCAAAATTATCTCCATGAACCACCAGTAAGCTTCATCTTTAGTAACCTTTCTGGACAATACTAAATCAAATTGCCGGGTTTTCAGTGTTACCTCCAAAGTACTGCAGATTCATCCCCTGCCAGCATTTCACTGGCACTGTCTTAGTTTCGGTTCTCATCACTGTTAATCTGCACTTTTATCACAACGCTTACTTGGTTTCCTTCTGCCCAGGGAATTCCCTGCTGCCACTTCCTCAGCACCCTTCAATCAAGAAGCTATTCATCAGGCATTGCCTTCCTTCTGAACCCTCTCTGATGCCCTATCTTCACCATCCTCCGACAGAGTTAAATCCGGCCTCTGTGTAACTTTTTATCATTGTGTTTGATCGCATTGCATTGTAATTATTTGTTTATTTGTCTGTTTCCTCTTGATGGAATAAGAGTCATTTGAGAACAGGCACTGCAGTATGCTAATTCCTCCCTATACTCAGAACAGAGTGCCTTGCACATACATAACGTGTTCAATTCATGCTTGCTTGTTACATGGAGCTGCTGTTGAACTGAAGGACAAAATCATGATTTATAAATTTCATGATGAGTAATATGGTACAACTTAAAACACTTTTTTGATCTTGCATTCTAACATATGCTAATATTTTCATGATACATGGAGAATGGAGTGTTTCTAGTATTAATGATACGCTTTATATTAAGTAATGTAGATTTTCACTTTCATATATAAGCACCAAGCAAGGCTTTTTGGAAATGAACCAATTCTCATGAGAACTTATTAGTGTATTAAGAAAACACCGACACCAAAAATTCAGGCTAAAAAAGCAAAAATAAATAAATGAGACTACAACAAACTAAAAAACTTCTGCACTGCAAAGGAAACAGTCAACAAAAAGAAAAGGCAGCCTACAGACTGGGAAAAAGTACTTGCAAAGCACATATCTGATAAGGGGTTAATACCCCAAATTTATAAAGAACATTTATAACTCCATAGCAGAAAAATAAATAACCTGATTTAAAAAGGAGTAAAGAACCTGAACAGACATTTCTCCAGAGAAGACATAAAAATGATCAACAGGTATATGAAAAGGGTACTCAACATCACTAAACACCATTGATATGGTTTGGCTGTGTCCCCACCCAAATCTCATCTTGAATCGTAACTCCCATAATTCCTATGTGTTGTGGGAGGGATCCAGTGGGAGATAATTGAATCATGGGGTTGGTTTCCCCCATATTGTTCTCATGGTAGTGAATAAGTCTCATGAGATCTGATGGCTTTATAAGGGGTTTCCCTTTTCCCTTGGCTCTCATTCTGTCTTGCCTGCTGCCATGTAAGATGTACCTTTTGCCTTCCACCATGTGAGGCCTCCCCAGCCATGTGGAACTGTGAGTCCATTAAACCTCTTTTTTTTTTTTTTTTTTAAATAAATTACCCAGTCTCGGGTATGTCTTTGTCAGCAGCATGAAAATGGATTAATACAACCATGGAAATGCAAATGAAAGCCACTGTAAGATACCATCTCATACTCATTAGATACCATATCACAGCCTTTTGATAATAGGACTATTATTCAAAAGTCAAGAAATAACAAATATTGGTGAGATGGTAAAGAAAAGAGAACACTTGTACAATGTTGGTGGGAATTTAGATTGATAGAGCCATGAGGGAACACAGTATGGAGGCTCCTAAAGAAATTTAAAAATGGAACTACCGTATGACCCAGCAATCCCTCTTCTGGGTATACACACAAAGATGAAATCACCCACTCATAAAGATATCTGCGCTCTCATGTTCATTGTGGTACTGTTCCATAGCCAAGACATGGAAACAACCTAAGTGTCAACAAATGAATGGATAAAGAAAATGTGGTATATGCACATATACAAACACACACAAACACACACACAGGAATATTATTTAGCCTTAAAAAAGAAAGAGATCCTAATGCTTGCCACAACATAAACGGACCTGGACACTATGCTCAGTGAGTAAGCCAGACACAGACAAAAAATAGTGCAGGACCTAACTTATATGTGGAATCTTAAAAGAAAAAATCACATAGACAAGGAGAATAAAACAGTGGTTATGGGTCAGTGGGGAGAAAATAGGGAGATGTAGGTAAAAGGATAAAAAGTAGCACATAAGTAGAATGAACACACCGAGAGATCTCATGTAAAACATGGGGACTATAGGTAATAAAACTGTACTGCATTAGGGATTTTTGTTAAATAAGTAGAGTTCAGCAGCTTTTGTCACACACACACACACACACACAAAAGTGACTACGTGAGAGGATAGATATGTGAATTTGCTTCATTATAGTAACCGTTTTACTCTCTATTAATACATGCATCTCATCACATCATGTTGTAAGCCTCAAATATACACAGTAAAATTTATTTTTAAAAAAAGAAGAAAATGCTTTCCAAAGAAATATTCTTCATAAGATATTGTATGATGGCTAAAGAAAAATTAGATGATGTCATAAGTCTTTTTATTATCTTTGTAACAGAATACAAAAGCTAAAGTTTTACTTAAATACAAAAATTAAAGAAATAAAGAGAATTTAAGTTATGTGTGGTTTAGAAACACAGTATGACATACTGACTTAACCAGCTCTTCTAAAAGAAAAGAAGTCAAGTAAAAATTACATCCATTTAATTAGCTCAAAGATGAAAATTTCAGTTTTAGTAACTGTAATACATGTTATGTAAGAGACCATGAGGAACAGATCAAAAGGGGTTGTAATTAAAGTGAATCTTCCCAGAACCCTGGATTACATCAGGAACATGGCCAGAACAAGCAAGGCTACTGACTTTTGCCAGGGTCATGTTTGGAGGTCGCTTTATCATAGCTCTTTGCTTAAAAAACATAATTTGGGCATAGAAGGGCTCCCAGCGTTCAGTGATCTCCATGTGCTTCCCATTAGGGTTAGAAAAAGAAATGCTGTGGTAGTTTCTTCAAATAAAATGGAATGGGATTTTCAGACCTCTTTCCAACTTGTCAAAACAGGCTGTGTGTCAACCTGGACATCAGGAAGGCCTAGATATTTCTAAAATAGAGGGACACACAGTCATTCAGAGTTACATATGAACCACTGCAAATGGTAACCTAGTTGCTCTTTTTTTTTTCATGGAGGAAAGCATCTAGGTCAGCTCACATGGCTATCTACTTTATTCTAAATGGCATAATAATTTTAAAAATATAAGTCAATAGCAAAATATTGTCAGTGAGTTCCCTTGCTAGCTAAGCTATTACAGACTTGGAAGTTGCCAGAAATGACCTGTTATATCTTCTCTTCTTCATCCAGTCGCCACCAAGAGAGCATGATTGATGACCCAGAGCAGTCAATCCCCTTCTGTTTCCCATCTGCAACTGGGATAACATGAAGCAACTAAGCCGAGTGTAGCATCACTGTTGGTTACTTATCTGGTATCCACTTCCCCTTTTCCCCACTTCCCCAGCCACTGAGACATAAGTAGATATTTGCCTGGGGTTCTGGTAAAAGCTTTTGGTTTCGTTTTTTCTTTTCTTTCTTTTTGTTGAGACGGAGTTTCACTCTTGTCACCCGGGTGTCAATTAAAAGCCCCCATTTTAAAACATCGGCTCTGACCCATGACATAGCAACATTATGGCCTCGTTCCTTTAACTCACAGTTTCTTCCAGTGCTAAGAATCATGACAAACTGTCCTACCTATGTTAAATTTTCAGCAAAGTTTGTAACTTAAGAGACCCGGTCAGTTGGAAATAAAAGAAGTCTCACACTTACAATGTTTAAATAAAAGAATATACAAGTCTGTTACACCAAGCTGTACATAACATGGTCCTCATTATGAAAATCCTACCTCAGAATTCTAGCTGTAGTTATAGTGTTCACCTTTCATTATTCATGTAGAAGCCTTAGATGTAAGACTTTCATGTGGATTCCATAATTATCTTTTGCAAATTGTGTTTTTATGTGATACTCACTGTAGTCATTTTCCAAGTGCTAACATGTAGATTCCTATAGGCACCACTCATATTTCTGTTTAAAAAACAACAAAAACTTTCAAACTGGTAACATCTGATTGATAGACTGGGTTAGGGATGCTTGCACCTGGAGCGTAGCCAGACCCGAGGCCCTTGCAAACACACAATTATACTAGCTCCATCACATCAAAGCCATTTTCTGTGTTGGCTCCAATTTCAGGTCTGGCACATTGTTTCAACTTGTTCTGCTTTAAAACTCTCAAATAGTTTTCAGACGAATGGGTGCAAAATGGCAGTTTGCATATCTTCCTTTAACTCTCCTTTTTGGAAAAGTGTCCACCAAAGAATTTAGAAATGAAACGAATTCATCAATTAAGCATTTGTGTTATTAATATAGCCACCATTGACTGAGGCACTAACTATGTGCCAAGAATTGTGCTGATCTCCATTACCCTTCACCAGTCTATAAGGTAGACTGATGTTGGTCTCTTGATATTAAATCCTTCACTCATCCATTTGGAGAGTTTTATGAACAGCCACAGGACTACACTCTGGGAATACAGTACTGAAAAAAGTAGACCTCTTGCCCCTTACCCTTCCCCACCCCAGCCCTCTACAAACACACAAACATCCCATGGAGTCTAATGGGGAACAGACATCCCAATGCAGTGAGTGTCAAGAAAGAGGGAAACTGAGGAGCATATACCAGGGGCCCTAACCTAGACAGGGATGGGAAGAAAAACCTCATGGATAAAAAAGATGTTCAAGCCTGGACATTAAGAGTTATTCCGGCAAACCGGGAGGTGTTACTGGTGCTGGAGGTGAAAATCACTCCAGGCAGATGAGACAAGATGCTGTTGGACAAGATGGCCCAGAAGCAGGAAAGAGTCAGGTAGCACTTCTGAAGGACTGAAAAAAAAAAGGGCCACTATTGCTTGAGCTAAGAGAACTAGCAAGAGAAGACTGGTGAGATAGGCAGGGACCAGATGCTGTGGGCCACATTTGGAACTTTATCCTAAAGGCAGTGAAAAGCCATTAAAGATGGTGGTGGTGGTGGTTGTTACTGTTTTAAGAGAGTGTACGGGATGGGGGACAAATAGGGAGAAGAATGATCAGATTTAAACCCAGAATCTGAGAAACAACATTACCCAAAATCACTTTAAAGCTGGAGTTTGAACCCAGCGTGCTAGATTCCCACCTTTTGCTCCTAACCCATACATCTCTATTGCTTTCTAGTTTTACCAGCTTCATTCTAGTCGGGGCAACTTATCATCAACAAATCCATCAAAACACCCTTCAAAAGCACATGTATCTAATGCTTACCATGTGCCTGGGCCTGCATTAGATGTAGGGATTCAAAGGCCCTGGCCTGGAGATATGCCCTGCCTTCTGTTCCTTCTCAGTTGCTACTGTAGAAGTTGGAATCTGTATTTCTGACTCTATCTATTAATACATATCACAAGGCCTGTTTTGTTTTTGACCTAGAGCAACATTATATCAAAGCATAAGTTAGCTGTAATCAGAGGTTGTGAGGGAAACCATTCTCCCGTTAGCAAAATCCCCAATATTCAATATAATGCCAACATTAACATGTGACATGGGTACCCAGTTGCAGATGAGTAGACTGAGGTTCTGAAGGTTAAGCCACCAGCCCAAGGTCACACAGCTGGAAAGTTCTAGGTTGAGAGGCCAGAGTCTGTCCTCTGGGAAACCAAACTCTCTGGGCTACACAGCCAAGCAAGTTTTCTCTGATCACGTGCTCAGTCTGAAAAGGAAGGAAGGGGAGAAGAAAGGGCTTGAGGAAGAATTTTAATATGAAGGACACTGTATGCAGGATGATGAGACTGTCCAATCATTCCCTGTGGCTTTAAATACTTTTTTTATTGACCTCATTGTTAAAAATCCTCACAGAAGTCAGTATTACAGAGAAAAGAAATGAATTTTCACTTTTAACGAAACTCATTTTTCTTCCCTACTTGTTTTTTAAGTTAAATGTTACATGTAGTTGGAGTTGTTAGTAAGATATGCAATTTTGCTCAGACAAATAAGTAAAGAATAAAATATTTATAAAATTCAGAAGATATATTTGCTTAGGTCTTTGAGTGTCTTTTTCAAAAGGCCTTAAATCCCTATGGATTAATCAAGCACATCTCAGATACTGTCCTTTCAATGCTCAGGAAAGAAATGGCCCCTAATAGGATAAAAGACATATTATGATCTGAACTTGAGAATTTGCCTGAAAGTTTTTCTTTAGAACTGGAATTACTCTAGAAAGTATATGAAACGCTCTGAGCTCTTCATTATTTCCCCAAATCATCTATCTATAGGTTAGCAATGCATTTATACATTTTACCCATAAAAATAAAGTAGATCCAATTATGCATATGTTTATTGGTATTTATTGTACTTTTACATTGAAGAACTCTATGTTCTTTTTTTTTTTTTGAGACAGAGTCTCCCTCTGTCGCCCAGGCTGGAGTGCAGCGTCGCGATCTCGGCTCACTGCAAGCTCCGCCTCCCGGGTTCACGCCATTCTCCTGCCTCAGCCTCCCGAGCAGCTGGGACTACCAGCTCCAGCCACAACGCCCGGCTAATTTTTTTTTTTTTTGTATTTTTAGTAGAGACGGGGATTCACCGTGTTAGCCAGGATGAAGAGCTCTATGTTATTGATCTCATTTTAAAAATCATATTCTTTGGGATACTGCCTCCTTTAAGTGTAGGGCTAACTCCTTTCCCATTTTTTTACAAGTTAGCTGTTGATCTTGTTAGATCATGTTTAAACAAGAAATAGTAATGCTTATGTTATAACTTTAGAGGACTATGAATATCAAAGTGAATGTTCCTTAACTATTAAAAAAATAAAATGGATGAAAGTAATTTTGCTTATTAAAAATAATTCAGCTTTACAACAGCTAGTTCTCAAGTGAAATTGAATCCCAAATTAATCCCAAGTGATTCTTGAAAATGCTATAAAATTCAAATCTGGTATGAAATTTAAAAAAATGGGAGAAGGGTTAAGGATAAGATTTGATAACCTTATTCCATTAAATAATAGTATATGGAAAGTACTGAAATGGGATTTTAGAATTATTAAAATTTAATTCCCAAATTAGAGTTGCAATAGCAAAGGGTCAGAAGGCAGAGAAGAAAATGTGTGTGTTTGTGTGTGTCCTCCCTCCTTCTTTGTCTTCGAGCAGAAAGTAGCTCCACCACTTGTAAAGGGAGTCCCTAGAGAAAGGAAAAGCCCTTAGCTACATTTCCCAGATTTGGAAACCTGGAAATGCTAGAATTGTGAGGGCAAGGTGTGGCAAAATTTCTACTTTTCACTGTTTAGAAACTCTCTTATCTAGTTGGAACTAGGCCATCTATGTAGTTAACTCATTTAATTCTTACAAATCCGGGACACAGATCCCATATTGATTATTCCTACCAAATCAATGGTTTTTCTAAGACATAATTCACCAAGTAATTTATTAGAGGTGACTTAGTAAATGCAGGATCTGGAGTTAGCCTCATGTCTTTTCTATTATTTTATCTTCTTCTCCTGAATACAGAAATATAGGCTTTGATCGTTTACCTTCTCTGAATAAATTATTTCCACATGAGAACAGATTACATCCTTTGACTATGATGAGTAGAGACAGATCCTCTGGGGAGGCTGATTTGCAAGCTGGGTACTTGAAAATCCCCAGGGAGGACTGGTCAAGGAGCCAGAAGACCATACAAGCACGGGGGGAAGGGACTGGGAAGTAAGAGGGAGATGAAAGTAGGGAGGTGGGAAAATACTTGGTAACTTTTCCTTGGACCCTAGAGACCTGTGTACCATTGTAAACATCATTTGGATATCTCCTTTGACACTGCCTCTGTCCTCTGTGCCTGGCATAACATAGAAAGGTAAAGCAGTGGTCCTGTGATATTTTAGGTAACTAAGGACCACCATATGACTGATAATCAAAAGGCAAATACTGTTTCAATGATGACCATGAATAACAATTAGAAGAAGAACTATTATTTATGAAGAGCTTATTGGCTGTCCACCGCCACCACCACCATCTTCAAAATTCATTAGCATGTATTGAGTCCTCACTATGTACCAGACACTGTCCCAAGCTCTTTGCAAGTATTATCCCACTAAATTTGTACAACTATTCAATCAAGTAGATACCATTATTATCTCCCCTTTATAGAAAGCAGAAACTAAGACAAAGGCAGAAACATTACTTGTCCAAGCACACTGCATCCAAACCCAGGGATTTGACACCAGTAACTGCAAATGACTTAACACATTTCATTCAAAAGATTGTTGTTGACTCCCTTTTATATGCCAGGTTCTATGAGGAGGTGGTGAAGCAATGTTGAGAAAAAGTTGATATAAATCCTGTCCTTATGGAATGTACAGTCAGCTGAGGGACAGTAGTCAAATGATGATATAAATAAATGTAGAACTGTAATGGTGCCAAAGATTCTGAAAGAAGGGCTTGCAGCACTGTAATAGTATCTGTCCAGAAGACCTGCCCTAGTTTCATTTAATCTTCACAACAACCCTATTCCTATTTTGTACATTGGGACAGCAGAAGCAAGGTTTAGGGAGAGACAGGAAAACCCTCCAGGCACTTGCCTAAGGGCAACCTAGTCAAACCTTCCGAAGTTATGAATCAATTTTTTCACTCTGGGCCATGTCACATTTTAGTTGCCATTAGCAAATCATTTCGCTTAGAAGCCTAAGTGGTAATTATGTGCACATTAAGGGATCCAGAATACTGATTTTACTTTGGTACAACTCACAGTTTTTGTATGCAAAGATTTCCCACTGCTCATATAACAGATATCAGGCATTTAACTGACTGCTCACATGGGCGTGCTGGCAAGAGGTATTCAGCTGAGGACTCCACACTAATGTTTTGGACTTAACGTTATGCTTTAACTTTTCATCTGTTTTGTGGAATGTAGAATTTGGCTTAATGACTATGTTTATTTCTGTTCAAAGCACTGGAAATAAAAGGTTTGTGCAGATGTTTGAAGGACACCATATAGACTATTCACAAACTTTTGTGGTCAGTTTAGCCACCATGGTCAGGCCCAGTGACTCACTCTAAACTGAGTTTTGTTGTTTCTTAAAATATTGTTTTGCTCTTGTCCTCAGGAAAGTTGGTGTATTCGTCACAAACATTGCTAGGTGGGAGAAGGGAGCGATAGGAGGTGGGTTGATGTGAAATAGTCTGTGTGACAAAAGTTTATTTCAACTTTCCTAGTTATTCCTGAGACTGTGTTTGACCCAAAGAGCATTTTGATATAGAAGACACCTTGAATTGGAGTGTCTAGTGAAAACCTGCATGCTGTGAAGCAGAGAGCTGAGTCTCTGAGAGATTCAGTGATATGACAAATGCCCTGGACTGGTTGGTGGCACAGACAGGCTTACCACTAACTCCAGCCTCCCAAGAGCCACAATCCATAGTTCCTTAACTCCACTCCATGCTGACTCTTGGACTTAAACTCTTAATTTCTTTTGGTGTTATTATTTCTTCCCTTCTCCCCTTTTCATACCTTAAAGGTGGTGCCACAATCATCTGAACTGACACGTATTAGCCCACTAACTATGGCCTTGTAGTTTTTGCCAAATAAAGCATTAGTTATGTAACTCTACTCTGTTTTCTAGGATTATAGAGTTTTAAACAGAAAATTTTAAAGAAATTGGAAATTTCTTTAAGAAAAAAAAGAGGGAAGAATTAAAAGGTATAGACAAGCAATATCAACTAGCTTCATAAATTAAAGAAATTTTAAGTACAATATGTGAGTATGGGCGCAGTGGCTCACGCCTGTAATCCTAGCACTTTGGGAGCCTGAGGTGGGCAGATCAGTCGAGGCCAGGAGTTTGAGACCAGCCTGGCCAACTGGACGAAACCCTGTCTCTACTAGAAACAAAAAATTAGCCAGGTGTGGTGGCACATGCCTGTAATCTCAGCTACTCGGGAGGCTGAGGCACAAGAAATGCTTGAACCTGGGAGGTGGAGATTGCAGTGAGCCGAGATTGCGCCACTGCACTCCAGCCTGGGCGACAGAGCGAGACTCCGTCTCAAAAAAAAGAAAAAAAAACATGTTACGTGAGACAGCAGCATATGTGCATATTTTTTCCATTTTTTTAGAAAAAACTAATAGTTTAATAAAATTAAACTAATACTTATAAAACTATTTTTAGTTTGTATGGATATATAATAGTTGTACATATATATGCAAATTTTTTTTTTTTTTTTTTTTTGAGACGGAGTCTCGCTCTGTTGCCCAGGCTGGAGTGCAGTGGCGCAGTCTCGGCTCACTGCAAGCTCCGCCTCCCGGGTTCACGCCATTCTCCTGCCTCAGCCTCTCCGAGTAGCTGGGACTACAGGCGCCCGCCACCACGCCCGGCTAATTTTTTTTTTTTGTATTTTTAGTAGAGACGGGGTTTCACCGTGGTCTCGATCTCCTGACCTCGTGATCCGCCCGCCTCGACCTCCCAAAGTGCTGGGATTACAAGCGTGAGCCACCGCGCCCGGCCTATATGCAAATTTAATGGTAATAAATGTGACGGACATGGTAGCTATTTCAGCAATGGGGTCTACGAAGAATTGTATCTTTTCTAATTAGCCAGGAAAGAATCCAGGGGAAGGAGCAGCCGGGCGTGGTGGCTCACGCCTGCAATCCCAGCACTTTGAGAGACCAGGGCGGGTGGATCACGAGGTCAGGAGTTCAACAGCAGCCTGACCAACATGGTGAAACCCTGTCTCTACTAAAAATACAAAAATTAGCCAGGAATGGTGGTGCGTGCCTGTAATCCCAGGTACTCAGGAGGCTGAGGCAGGAGAATCCCCTGAACCTGGGAGGTGGAGGTTGCGGTGAGCCGAGATCGAGCCACTGCACTCCAGCCTCGGTGACAGAGCTAGACTTTGTCTCAAAACCAAAAAACAAAACAAAACAAACAAACAGACAAATAAAAAAGGGGGAAGGGGAGGATGTCCAGTGTGAAACTGGGTGGATGTTTATGAATTCTATTACAATGGGGAATCTGGCATAGGTAAAAACTTAAACCTATGCTGTCTAATACAATTGTTGCTTGCCACATGGAGTTCAGTTTAAATTATTCAAATGAAATGTAACTTAAAAATTCAGTTCTGTCACATGAGAGACATTTCAAGTGCTCAATAGCCACATGCAGCTAGTGGCTATTATATTGGACCGCACAGGTGTAGAACCATTCTCATCACTGCAGAAAATGCTTTCAGACAGGGCTGACGTAGAAGATGCATCAGAGAAGAGGAGGGGGATGGATGGGTGGGTAGATGAGGGGGGCACATAAGGTAAATTGCAACAGAATGAATGTTTATGTCTCCCCCAAATTCACATGTTAAAATCCTAACCCTTAATGTGATGGTATTAGCAGGTGGGTCCTTGGAGAAGTGATTAGGTTGTGAGAGTAGAGGCCTCATGGGTGAGATTAGTGCCCTTATAAAAGGGACCCCAGACAGCTCCCTTGTCCCTTTTGCTATGTGAAGACATGATAAGAAAACAGTCCTCTAAGAACGAGGAAGTGGATGCTCACCAGGCTCTGATTCTGCCTGGTGCCTTGATCTTGGAATTCCCAGCATACAGATCTGTGAGAAACAAATGATTTTTGTTTAAGCTACCCAGACTATTGTATTTTTGTTACAGCAGCCTAAACAGACAAAGATAGAAATGTTTACCAGGAAAAGTATATGCTAGATGGATAAGGGGAAACAAGAGAGACAGGACACACGGACGTGATCCAGGGAAAGGTCTTGAATTGGGTTAGAGCTTGGATTCAAGGCATTGGCTGGCTGCGATAAAACCTTTGTGCATATTTTTTAAAATGGTGTCCCTCTGGGCAGAAGCATCCTGTGGTTTTGGCTGGTAGACAGTTCTTTGTGCAAAGAAAAAAGTGTACTTTCCCCAAAACAGTGGAGATGGTTAAAAGATCAGTGGTTGTCAGGGCCTGGAGAAGGCAGGGAAGAAAAGAAGGATGAACAGGTGGAGCACAGCAGAGTTTTAGCATCAGCAATGAAGCTATTGTAAGATACTATAACGGTGCATATATGTCATCACACGTTTGTCAAAACCCATAGAATGTACAACACAAAGAGTACACATAGTATACATTACTAGGTATACTATGAACTTTAGTTCATACTAATCTATTAATATTGATTCAATTGCAAAGAATGTACCACACTAACATAAGATGTTAATAACAGGGGAGACTGGGAGTGGGGTGGACAGGGTGTGCAGGGGTATATGAAGCTGTCTGTACTTTGTGCTCAGGTTTTTTGTAAACCTAAAACTGCTCTAAGAAATAAAGTCTAGTAATGAAAAATAAAAAGGGAACCTATTTAACTATTTCTCATAAAATATTTTCAGGCACTCAAAGTTTTCATGTTCACATACACAATGACGTGACAATAAAACACACTAATCTGGTTTTAGCTGATAATCTAATGTAGTTATATGTGATTCTATCAATATCCGACATGGAAAAAAAGCAAAACAATGTACCTTCCTCCAGGTTTCCACAGAGCAGCTTCAGGCACTCATCTTGGTGAGCAGAGTGCAAGCTGGATTTTCCTACCCACTTGCTGTCTTCCTCAGGTGTCTGTGCAATGCACAAACTGTACAACTGTATACAGTGACCATTTCTACTCTGGGTCTCCAAACAAGGGCTGGTATCATTACAGAGACTGAAGACTGAAGAAGACCATCTCTATAGGATGCCAAGGATTGACTGGAGAAAGTCTGGGTAAGTACAGGCCACAGGAAACCACACAAGAAATACCCTTTTGTAGGACAAAGAGGCAAGGTCAGAGCCCTGAAAGACCCTCACAACTGGTATTAAAGCAGAGTGAAAAGAAATCTAAAGGGACAGGTCTAAGGGGACATGGGACACAAAGCCAGGAAGGAGGGAAGCAAACCCCAGCAATGCTGTACCTGGAGGGCGATGAATGAGTCGCAGAGGCTCCCTTTCTGAGCTGGGATTAGGAGTTGATAATGGTCTTGCAAGTGCAGTTCTGCAGAGTGAAGGGCCTGGTGCCTTGCAGCAGAGACATGCTCTGGGAGAGAGGGTTAGGATTTGAGTAAGTTCACACTAGGAGGCTGTATATACATGTGTGGCATTGCCCAGGGGCTGGAGGGAAAGAGGAGAAGGAAAATGCATCCCAACAGTGACTGGAACGCATCAGCAGTGCAAAACAAAACTCTCGGGAAAACCAAATTGTGTCTTGGATAGTGGTTCAAGGAACTAGTAATGGGATAAAAAGCTTTTGCCTCCAGGCCAGCAGCATGAGTCCAACCCAGGTTAGGAGTTAGCAGTGTGCTTCAGATGTCAGTGTGAAAGGAATCCATGGGGCCAATCTAGCCTTCTAGTATTAGAGTAATCCTGAAAAGAACCACCTGCCACAATAGGTTTTTTTTTTTTTTTTTTTTTTTTGAGAGAGAGTCTCGCTCTGTCTCCCAGGCTGGAGTGCAGTGGCTCGATCTCTGCTCACTGCAAGCTCCGCCTCCCAGGTTCCCACCATTCTCCTGCCTCAGCCTCCCGAGTAGCTGGGACTACAGGCACCCAGCACTGCACCCGGCTAATTTTTTTGTATATTTTTAGTAGAGACAGGGTTTCACTGTGTTAGCCAGGATGGTCTCGATCTCCTGACCTCGTGATCCACCCGCCTTGGCCTCCCAAAGTGCTGGGATGACAGGGGTGAGCCACCGCGCCCGGCCCACGATAGGTAATCTTAGCAACCTGCTTCATGAGATGACTTGGAAGGGAAGATGAATTGTGATACTGGCTCATACTTAGCCACGGAGGGAGCCTCTTTAGAATAAGACTGGAGCGATATGGACAATTTGTACCACTCCTTCATATACAGGCCAATGCTCCTCGAAGCTTGGTTCATGGGCCAATTGCACCCAAATCACCCTGGGATGCTTATTAGCAATGCAAACTTTACTGGGTCCACTCTAGACCAAGTGAATCTGCATCTTTAGGGATGGGATCCGGGAATCTGCATTTTAGCTTCTTAAGTGATTCTTGTGTACACTGGAGTTTGAGATTATTGGAGCAGATTAGAGGTTCTCAAACTTTAGCATGCATGAGAATCACATCACTTAAAGGGCTTGTTAGCTTACAGGTGCCTGGGCCTCACCTCCACAGTTTCCAATTCACTATCTGCGATGGGGCTTGAGAATTTAACATTTCTAAAACATTTCCAGGTCATGCTGCTGGACTAGAGACCACACTTTGAGAACCATTGCTGTAAACAGCGCTCTTTACCTGGCTCGGAAAGTGTAAAATCACCGTTACCATTCATCCACATAATACAGCTAGCTTCTACCATCCTGTTATATAGATGACTAACACCCATGACCTCTTTTTCATCTTGTTAGATAACTTCTAGTTTTAAATGGACAATATGAAAAATGATCACACCTGGCCAACCCTAATCTTGTATATTGTTCTGGTTCCTCATGTTTATGTTATCAACACTGTCCTTTCCTCGTTTTTGCCGGTGACCTGTTCAACTTTGTGTTACCTTGGGCTTCAAAATGCAAAATCAGCTCCTTTCTTTGCTTGCCATAAGAGATGCCATGCAAAAAAAAAAAAAAATGCTTCCAAAGTAGAGGAACCTGAAAATATTCTGAAATTCGGAAGGTGTTATTCTGGGGAGCCTTTCTGGGACAGGATGTCCCCATCATCAGCTAGAGGAAGCCCAGCTTCTGATAAACAAAGTTGTGCCTTGCACAGATCAAAGGGAGCCATTTATTGAAGGAAGGGATGGAAGTATTTGATGAGGCCCTTCTGCAGACTCCCTGTAAACAGGATAAACCCTATCAATGAAAGCTTATACTCAGCCAGGCCACAGTCCCCAGGAACAATGGAGCACCAAGAACACTGGGTGGTGAGGAAAGAGCCTTGGTCCAGACAAGATTGTTCTGCCAAGAGAATGGCCGTAAACAGGATTAGTTGTAATGAGATTATGAACTTAGGACCTGGAGGCCTGAGCTGGAGAGTTCAGTGTTACATAAAGAAAAGACACAGAAGTAGCTCCTGGGGCGAGAGGATGCCAAAAGGACAAGGACTTTTCCTTCCTAGCATCCCTCTAGCCCAGGGGTGCCATCTCTCTGGGGAGGAGAAATGAGTCACTGTAATTGCACATATTGCCTGTGGGAGCAGACAAACTAGGGACTAAAGCACCAAAGTAGTGGGCCTCAATTAGGGGATGCTGGCAATGTCTGAAGACATTTTTGGTTGTCACAACTGGGTGAGGTAGTGCTACTAGCATCCAAAGGCAGAGGCCAGGGATGCTGCTCAGTATCCTACAATGCACAGGACAGCCTTGCACAACTAACAACTAACAGCCTTGCACAACTAACAGTTAGCCTAGCAACTAACAGCCTTGCATAACTAACTAGCCCCAAATGCAGAGGTTGAGAACCCCCATGCTGGAGTGACGGAGAGGGAGTCCAGCTAGGATGCTGGTAGATGACCAGCTGGAGACGGAGCGTGGCAGTGGTGGGGAGGGAACAGGCAAGTATTTCATGGGCTGAGTCTAGAGGGATGTCACATTAGCAGTCCTCAGAAGGTGAAAGTTGGTTGTTGAGTGGGGGTGGATGGAGGAAGAAAGTTATTTATTTTATGCATAAAGCACATACAGTGCATAAAGACATAGACAGCATTTCTGGGGTATTAAAGTTTCATGGGGATTGGTGGGGTGCTTGGGAAAATAATGTCTAAAAAGGCTCCTTAGGAGGTGACAATGAGAAAAAAAAAAGGTTGAGAAACACTGATTAGACTCTAGAAATTCATCCACTTTCCCCAGCTGCATCCAGGATTCACGTGGTGGGATCTTTCTAAGAAATAAATCTATGGCAGTGAGTCCATGGCTGTGACTGGTTTCTATTGCCTTCAGGATAAAATAGAAATATCCTTGTATTTTAAGGCACACTTTTTTTTTTTTTTTTTTTTTTAGAGGGAGTCTCGCTCTGTCGCCCAGGCTGGAGTACAATGGTGCAATCTTGGTGCACTGCAACCTCCCCCTCCCGGGTTAAAGCATTTCTCCCACCTCAGCCTCCCAAGTAGCTGGAATTACAGGCATGCACCACCATGCCTGGCTAATTTTTGTAGAGACGGGGTTTCACCATGTTGGTCAGGCTGGTCTTAAACTCCTGACCTTAGGTGATCCGCCTGCCTCAGCCTCCCAAAAGGCACACTTTCAATCTGGCTCCTGCCACATTCTACCTAAAATTCCTAGTGTCAGCCGTAGTGAATCACTGATAGCTGTTCCCAACCCACTGAGCTTTTTCTCTGCAGGCCTGCATCACCCCCTCCTGCCCCTTCCCCTGACACCCCTCAAGTGGCTAACTGCTACTCCTTCTCAGCTCCTCCACGAGGTCTGCCCTAACTTCCTCAACACTGGGCTGCTTGCCCCTTTTCTGCACTTCCCCTAGCATAGGATGTATCTTGCTCCTATTGTAGCATTGTTCCCACTTTGCTATAATAATTTACTTCCTTGTCCATAAGGAACTCTTAGGCAGGCGTCTATGCCTAGCACAATGCCTGGTGCATACTGAAACCTCAATAAATATTGGTTAAAACCATAAGATAATTTGCACTCATTATCTCCTTTCATCCACTTAACCTCCTTTGAGATAGCTATGATTATCCTCATCTTGTAGAAAAGTGCATGGATTTCTCAGATAAGGAATGAGTATAACCCTCTTCTATGCCCTCTTCTGGGTCCTAAACCTTATCTAGACCTATGGCCAGAAAAGAGAATGAGCAGGCTTCCCCCAGGAGCTATGTTACCAGTAGAAAGAGCATAACTTAGAAATGAGTCACAGAAAAAACAAAGAGTAAAGACAGAAAGTGAGTCAGGGATAAGGGTTTTATAAATACAAGGGTTTCCCATTCTGACATCTACAGGATAAACCAAAGGCAGCGCCTAGCTCTCCAGGAAACAGTTTGAAACCCATTGCCTTAAAGTCCTAGAGCTAAGATATGCATTTTCAATAGAGTGACCCCAAACTGGACTTTCTGGCACCATTACTGAAAGGGTCACTGGCTCAGTTACAGAATCCACAGGGAATGATAATAGTTGAGATGGAAGTCCTCAGGGTGCAGTTTGAAGCATAGACCTTGAGAACCTGGAGATCAGCGGGAAGGTCAGGACCCAAGGCACAGTTTGGGAGGCATCATTAGTACATAGGGCCTATGTTACAGGTGGTCTTTGAAGCTGTGAGAGTGAATGAAATTACAGAGGGATAAAAGTGTGGAGTGGAAACACAGCTGAGTATGGAAAGTGCCAAATAATCTCTCAATGTCTTGCATTTTCAGTTAAGTTTTTAATCTATAGCTTATCTTCTCAATTAGTTTACAGACTCCTTGGTGTTGGGGACAGCTTTAGATACTTTAAAAATTTTTAAAGATGCTTAAGAATTTAATTAACAAATTAATTAAATCTTTCCCTCCATCATTAAACTTCTGGAAATAGCTGTAAACCAAAAATAGAATTGTAAACCTTCTGACCATGTGAATGGACCCATCCTCTCAGTAAGGGCATTCCAAAGTTAACCTGAAAAACTAGTTCAGGCCATGATGGGAAGGGAGGGTCAGACATGCCTCATTATACCTTCCTTCCTTTTAGAAATACTGATAGAACAGACTCTTTAACTCTGATAAGAAACATTTTTACAGTCTATTCTCTCTGAAGCTTGCTACCTGGGGGCTTCATCTATATGATAAAACCTTGGTCTCCACAATCCCTTATCTTAACCCAGACATTCCTAAGTCTTTAGACAATAACTTAACTCTTTCAACCAATTGCCAATCAGAAAACCTTCTAATCTACCTATGACCTGGAAGCCCCCTCCTTCCAGTTATCCCACCTTTCCAGACTGAACCAATGTACATCTTACATGTATTTGATTGATGTTTCATGCTTCCCTAAAATGTATGAAACCAAGCTGTACCCCAAGCACCTTGGACACATATTCTCAGGATCTTCTGAGGGCTGTATCATGGGCCATTTGTCACTCATATTTGGCTCAGAATAAATCTCTTCAAATACTCTACAGAGTTTGACTCTTTGTCACCACAGCTTTCCTTTCGTCTTTACTTCCTTTAGTTTTAACTATTTGGGTTCTGCCAGCATCACAGGACTGAAATTCCCTTTAGCAAGTTGTCTACATCTTCTGCATTGCCAAATCTATTGGCCTATTCTCAAGTCACCTTCCACAACCTCTGTAGCATTCAGCACTACTAGTTCCCCTCATTCACTAAGCAGTTGCCATCCTTGTCTTTCATATCACTGTGTTCTCTTGGTTCTTTCTCAGACTTCTTTGCTGAATATTACTTTCAGCCTCCCTTCCTGGCTCTTTTTCCTCTCTTAGTCCCCTAAAAGAAGATTACTGTTCAAATTTCTCTTTGTCCCTCTCCTCTCCTTTTTCAGGTTCTTCCTTGACAGTCTCATCCATGGTCTCAGCTGTGGCTTCTAGGATGATGACTCAAGCCCTGATGTCTTTCCTGATCATTTTGGGCCTGATTCTCTGGAACTGGGGGAGGAAGCTGAATGCTGGTCCACCTTGTAACAATGTGGCCAGCAGCCCTGGGTTGATACTGGAAGCAAACATTAGTCTGGTAAACTACTCAAGGACAAAGGCAGAACAGGACACATGGGGTAACACTGACCTTAGAGGGGTGATATTGACTGAATGCTTGTGTTCTCTCAAAACTCGTATGTTGAAACCATATCCTCTAAGGTAATGGTAGTAGGAAGTGGGGTCTTTGGGAGGTATTTAGGATTAGATGAGGTTACAAGATGGAGCCTTCATGCATGGGGTTAGTGTCCTTAAAGAGAGTCCTGAGAGAGCTTGCTTCCTCTTTCTGCCACGTGAGGACACAGTGAAAATACTGCTGTCTATGAACCAGAAAGCAAGCCCTCTCTAGACACCTTATCTGCTGACACCTTGATCTTGGCCTTCCTAGACTCTAGAACTGTGAAAAATAAAATGTCTGTTGCTGAAGCCACCCAGTCTGTGGTGTTTGGTTGTAGCAGCCTGAGCTGACCGCAACAAGGGACAGTCAGCCAGGACACAAACTTGAAGGACTGGAGCAAAGATGGGAAGAGAAAGAGATGCCAGGTGCAGGCGGGTCTGCTGTCAGTTCAGGATTTCTCTCCTGGACCCTGAGTTCCTGCCATGGCATAGCTCTTACCTGGATTCGTGTACTACTTATAGGGTCAGGAACAGTATATATATACTGATTTCCAGACCACATTTCCATGAGGCCTTGCCAGATCCTTCCACTGGGACCTCCTGGCTCCTTCCTCCAAGCTCACTTGACTTTTGTTCTCCAGGGTTCGGCACTTGGCTCATATCTTTGCATTTCCTTTTTCACTTTGCTGGGTGATCTCATCCACTCCCATGGCTTGAGATACTATTTTTAGGCTGACAACTCCCAAATACGTATCTGTAGCCTAAACTCCAGACCTGAAAGTCTACCTATAAATTAAATAACCTAAAAATCAATATACCCCCAACTGAAGCTATTCTCTTCTCCCCAAACTGACTCTGTTCTGTCTCCTGTGTTCCCACTGCTGGATAATAACACCAATGTCCATCCAAGCTAGAAACCACCGCATCATCCTTGACTCATCCACCTTTCTCCATGTGTGAGTCAATTTGCCTCTTAATCATCTGTCAACTTATTCACCCTTCTCCTTCTCCACTGCCAATTTCTTGGCTACTCTTCATCATTTTTCACCTGGATATTCCAGTCGTTTATCAACCAGTCACTAGTGTCCAGTTTCACAACCTCCCAATCAGTCCTCCAATGCCATTATACAATTTTCTTTAGAGTAGGAAGCTGATGATGTTATTCCATAGTTCCGTGACTTCTTATTGTCTCCTACCAGATAAAATCTAGACACAATTCTTGACACACACTCCTCCTTCTCTATGTAGGCTTATTTACAGACATTTTCCTAGTAGTACTTCATACCTTTGGTACAAATAGTGTCAGTCTCCATAATTGACCATGCTGTTTCACAATTCCACACCCTTGCACATGTGTGCCCACTACCTGGAATGCCCCCTCCCTTTATTCTGGTGGAGTAAGTTGTTCAAGCCCCAGTCTCTGCATCATCTTCTCTTTGAGGTCTTCTCTGACCTTTTCTTTTTTTTTCTCTATGTTCTTCTTCTCTTACATCCATTGTATATACCTGTTTTCCAGCACTAGTGGGCTAAATTCTAATTCCTTGTTTAGGTTTTTATCTTCCCGTCTAAATTCTGAGTTCTTCAAGGACAGGGGCCTTATCTCATGATTTCACTCCCCTCTGCAGCTAGCACAATGCTTCTAAAACTGTGTTCCTTGGTTTAACAGTCTTATTGTTACAGGCAGTTAGACAGGCATGAGTAGGGCAGGAAAAGGATCTTCTCCCCCCACCCACTAGGAATGTCAGATAATGGTTCGACAATTATCACAATGACTCTCTCAGGAAGAGACAAGCTCCTGCTGATTCACAGCTGTTAACATTACAGTGCATGCAGACACCTGGGAAAAGCAACTTCCTGGGAATATGCATTAAAAGACAAAATGGAGTATGACTTCCAGGGGCACACCACTGGAGAAGGGAAGAAAGCCTCAGACGTGCATCCGTACAACTTCCTAAACACACTGCACAAGCTCAATTCCCAAGGGTAAGGCAGGCACTGTGCATGCGGGCTGCCCACCCTAAAGAAAGAATCACCCTAAGGGAAAGGGGTACAAGATGGCAGCCTATAAAGTCCCAGGGTCAATGTTAGACACTGCACTTGTTCTCCAAGGCACCCACTGGATCTCTTCCACGTGTTCTTTCCTTTCTTTCCTGTTCTAAAGCATTTTTAATAAACTTCCACTTCTACTTTGAAACTTGCCTTGGTCTCTTTTCCTGCCTTAGGCACCTCAGTTGAATTCTTTCTTCTGAAGAGGCAAGAATTGAGGTTGCTGTAGACCTGTGCGGATTTGCCGCTGGTAACTGATATACCTTCCACCAGTCACACTGTTATTTTAAAAGGTATTCTTGAAATGAGAATCTGTGGTCAAATAAATTTTGGAAAAACTGCATATTCACATTACCTGTGAGCTCAGAGAAGTCTTTCAGCAGAAACCTGTTTAATCTGGTTTAACTGTGTCCCTTCCAAACCCAAGGTCAGGGAAAGACCCTTAAGCAGATCCTTACAACATATGTGCAAGAAGCAAAGGTAGAGATGTGCCCAGACAAAGAGTGATGTGGGAAAACAGAGAAGGGGCTGCCCCAGGGTCCAGGGGTTCTGGAAGCATTTTTGGAAAAAAATGATCTCCATCACTCACAAGAAGATAACGGCCAATTTAACCCTCAGAAAGAAAACTTCCTAGTATTCTAATGTCTCCAGGGACTAAAATTCAGGATTGAATGTAACTATCCAAGGGTTTTATTATCCAGGAAGGTCAAGCCTTCCAGGATGTTTTCTTCTCTTACTCATTCCTGTGGTCAGACTCAACTTTGAACTGGTCTACTCCACAGATGAACCACATCCTTCAACTCACTTAACAGCATCTATTATCCTATTGTTGCTTCTATTTTTCTGGCTATGTCCTAATGATCTCCAGCCACAATACCGGAGGGCAGCCACTGGTCATTTACACTGTCATCTCATGGACTCTAAGAGGCCCAAGCACATAGTGAGACTCAAAAAATGTTTATTAAATGCAGTGAACACAAGCATAATCTAATTCTTCCTATTTGCCTTGAGGTGGCAGAGATGCAAGTGTGGTGACCCAGAGCCTGAACTTGGGCACTTGGAGTTCATGTGGAGCATTTTCTGCAGTGGCTGAGGCTGAGGTGGGCAGAACTTTTCTTCACTGCTTCTATCTAGAAGAAAGGAAATTAACTAGTCCTACTGAACTCCCAGACCTGTGGAGAGGAGAAAGGGGCAAGGCAGCGTCTCTGACTTGAATATTCAGCACATTCCCCCAGAGACAGCCATTTGTTTTGTAAACCAAAGAGTGTCCGAGACAAGTCCCAATCAATTTAGAAAGTTTTTTTTCGCCAAGGCTGGGCGCGGTGGCTCATGCCTGTAATCCCAACATTTTGGAAAGCTGAGTTGGGCGGATCACCTGAGGTCAGGAGTTTGAGACCAGCCTGGCCAACATAGTGAAACCCCATCTCTACTTAAAATACAAAAATTAGCTGGTGGTGGGCGCCTGTAATCTCAGCTACCCGGGAGGCTGAAGCAGGAGAATCACTTGAACCTGGGAGGCGGAGGTTGCAGTGAGCCGAGATTGCACCATTGCACTCCAGCCTGGGCGACAGAGCAAGACTCTGCCTCAAAACAAACAAACAAACAAACAAACAAACAAACAAACAAGTTTATTTTGCCAAGATGAAGGACACCCCATGACACAGCCCCAGGAGGTCCTGACAACATGTGCCTAAGGTGATCGGTGTACAGCTTGCTTTTATACATTTTAGGGAGACAGGAGACATCACTCAATACATGTAAGATTTACACTGGTTTGATCTGGAAGGGCAAGACAACTCAAAGGGAGAGGGGCAGCTTCCAGGTCATAGGTAAATTTAAGCATATTCTGATTGGCGATTGGTTGAAAGAGTTACTCTCAGTATTATTATCAGTAGAAAGGAATGTCTGGGTGATGATAAGGGGTTGTGGAGACCAAGGTTGTATCATGCAGATGAAGCCTTCAAGTAACAGGCCTTTGAGATAGACTATAAAGGTTTCTTGTCAGTCTTTAGGTTTGTGTTGATATTAATGCTGGAGGGGTACAATGAGGCATGTCTGGCCCCCACTTTACATCATGGCCTGAACCCGTCTTTCAGCTTAAATTTTAGAGGGCCCTAAGGGGTGAGTTTTATTTTTGTTTGCAGTTTTACAGACACTGGGCTATATATCCTGTTTTGCATAGAGGCAGGCACCACATAGAGACTAAGAGCAAGCACTGTGTTCAATGCATGGACTGGAATCCCTGCTTCATTGTTTGCTCTCTTTGTGATTCTAGGCAAATTACTTGACCGCTCTGTGCCTAAGTTTTCTCATCTGTAAAATGGGGGGCGATAATCACAGTACCCCTTCCTCCTAGGATTCTTATGAAAATTAAATGAGTTGCTATTCATGTAGAATTTAGAAGCAAGTGCTATTGAAGTGTGTGAAAGGAAAATAAATTTTGGGACCCCCAAATCCCTAAGCCAAAGGGAAAAGCCAAGCTGGGAACTGCTTAGAGCAAACCTGCCTCTCATTCTATTCCTAAAAAAGATACCTGCTAAGATAAAAAAAAAAGCTACAACCTTCCTCACAAGGAAATTCCTTGTGGACAAAGGACAGACAGAACTCAAAGTCATCCCTCTGCTCATGGAGGTAAATGCATAGCTGATTGTTTCCTTTGAAAAGGCTAATCAGAAATTCCAAAGATTGCAACCATTTGTCTCTTACCAACCTGTGACCCGGAATCCCTCTCCTCACTTGGAGTTGTCCAGCCTTTCCAGACAGAACCAATGTACATGTTACGTGTATTGATTGATGTCTCATGTCTCCCTAAAATGTATAAAACCCAGATGTGCCCCGACCACCTTGTCGTCAGGACCTCCTGAGGCAGTTTCATGGGTATGTGTCCTTAACTCTGGCAAAATAAACTTCCTAAATTGACTGAGACCTGCCTCAGATAGTTGGGGTTCACAAGTGTTTGTGAAATCAATCAATCAATGTTAGTTGCTATGTTGGGGCAGATCCAGAATGAGACCGTGGATAATGTATTAGGCCATTCTTGCATTGCTATAAATAAATGCCTGTGATGGGAATTTATAAGAAGAGAGGTTTAATTGGCTCACCATAGCTCTGCAGGCTGTACAGAAAACAGTGTTAGCATTTGCTCGGGCTTTAGGAGGCCTCAGGGAGCTTTTACTCATGGCAGAAAAGCAGGGGCAGGCATATCACATGGAGAAAGCAGGACAGAGAGAGACAGAGAGAGAGAGAGATGGTTCCACACACTTTTAAATTACCAGATCTAACCAGGAACTCATCACAAAGACAGCACCAAGCCATGACCCAAACACCTCCCACCAGGCCCTACCTCCAGCATTAGGGATTATAATTCAACAGGAGATTTGGATGGGGTCAAATATTCAAACTCTATCAGATAATTACCTGCAAGCACAAATTATCTATATTGCCGGCACCTACTATTTAAAAATAGTAATAAGAGCTGCTGCTTTCATATCTGATTCCATCCTAAACATTAACTAGAAAGTGGGCATTATTTCCATGTTTTATTGAGTAAACAGGCTCAGAGGTTAACATGCTCAGTGCCGCACAGTTGCATATTACGTGGTAGAGCCAGGTTCTGAATTCATGCCTGTCCGGCTGCCAAACCCAATACCTTTCCATCAGAGACACTTTCTTTTTTATCCCCCATGGGGAAAGTTTGGTTTAGAGGCAACCCAGTACATCCCCATGACTTACTTGTTGGGAAGTGGTTCATAAACCACTTAGATCACACAATTCATATCATATCCAACCTGTGTGTTCAGAATTAATTAGTATTTATTATAAAAGTTAAACTGATATGCAACATTTGTTTTTAAATAAAAAAAATTAATAGCAAGTCTCTTTCCTTCTTCACCTTTTCCATCCCCACTAGTTCCTAAAGTCTTAGGAAACATCAAAAATGATCTGTTCGTTTGTAAACGTGTTTTTTTAAATAGTATTTAGAAATGAGATTATACACTGTTTGGTATCTTCTTTGGATTCTTTAACATTTATCTAAGCTATTTTAAATCCAAGCACTCATTCTTAGAATCATCTTATACTTGTTGGGATGTTTCTGTTGAAAGTCTACTGATGGTGCTTACGGCTCAGTGTCACAGCCTGTATGTATAACCAGAGCCTGTGGACTCATTGTTTCTTGCATTTTCATCTAAGAAAGGTCCTTATCATATTCTGTGTGCATCAGATACCTCCACAGATTAGAGCAGGGGTCTGCGGCTAGAATTATAAAATCTTTTTTGTCTATCTGGGCTTTTTCAAAACAAAGGCTTCAATATTCAACATAGCTCCCAATCTCCCATCTTCACTCCCAGCCTTCTCTTTTGCTCTCTCTCTCTCTCTCACTCTCTCTCATATGAACACACACACTCTCTCTCATTCACAAGCTTTCCTTTCTAGAACCCTATGGAAAATTACCATGCATTCTTACTCCTAGCAGAATAGAAACTCTTGCACATGAGGAGTGGAACAGTGGTCAGGGCATTACAGCTGACTCATCTTGACCAGAGAAGGTTACAGCTGGAGGCCCCAGAGATTGCCCACTTCCCACCTCCATTTGACAGCAAGGGAGCAATGGCCAGAGAGAATCTGGAACTTTCTCTCAATTTCACTGAAGGCCAGAGGTAAAATCAGGATTGTCTGAAGACAAATAAGGTCAGGTGCATAGGGTTATATGTAGGAGTATAGTTAACAGGTGTCAGAAACTTGGATTTAATTTAGAGGTGGTTAGGACACGCATAATATTTTTCAACTGTGCGTGAAATATGGGATTCTGCATTTATTTAAAATATGGGATTGTCCATTAATTCTTTCTCTTGAGAGGGTGCTTCTTTCAGAAATATTCTAGGCACTTATAAACATTTTAAAAATACATACACGTGAGATCATACTTTCATAGTGATATAAGCATCATTGCTCATATCCCTAATGAACAGATGGGGAAAAGGAGGTATAGAGAGAGAGAGAGAGAGAGACAGACAGAGAGTCAGCAACTCACCACAAGAATCTCCTGGTTGCCTACCTGGGCTTCTGTCAGCTCCATTTGGTTGAATTTCTATTCAATATTATTACTGAGGTCTTATACTTAAGAACATGTTCTTTGGGTTTCCTGCTTATCTCTAAGCTGAAGAATTTTTTTTTCTTCTATTTGCTTTTCCAATCTTCAGCTTCCATGACCTTAAAAAAAAAAGTACACAAACTGAGCTGGTCTAAAAGCAGCCTGTTTGCAACCTGATATGAGACCTGGAATGCAACCAGATAAACCTTGGTGTAGGGTTCTCTAAACACATTCAACATTTTTTCCAAGAGGCAATCGGTTTATTTCCTTTGAAATGCTTGATGATGAATTAACAGTACATTTCCGAAACTATTGAAGGAGCAGAGGTAAAATGGTAGTTATACATGTCAGAATGGGAAACAGAGAGCTATGGAATTTGTCTTACTTTGAAGCTTAAACCCCTTTTAATATTCCTTATATTTAGCCACATGTATTTTTAAGGTGGAAATTAGTTAATGGAACATTCTCATAGTCCATACTTTTTATTAAGGTTGATATTTGATGAACCAGATAATGTCTAATCACTTTCTGCTTTAAAGTTTATAATTCTTGATAAAAGGAAAAGTGGTGAATTATGTAAGCCAACCCTGGAAAGTATTTCCATATTGAGTTTTGTTTGTTTCAAAGAACATACTGTACATACACAAAAAACAAATGTATTGTCAATTGTTTTACCAAAGCCATGAGCCCCCTTGTCAGTGTAGACAGAATCAGTTGTCTTTCTGTATGAGAATATCATGGAAAAGCACAGATGTAACAAGGGTTCCTTCCAAACCTAAGTGGTAGAATTATGTGACTTAAATTGTGGAGTCAGGACTAATCTCACAGGCTTTCAAAATTGCTCCCTCTCATCTCTTCAACCTCCCCTTCCTCTTTTATCTAAGGAGAGAGAGTGAAATAAGTAAATAATCCTGGATTTGTGAGAGTAGAAGGAAATGTATTATGACTTTTAAGGTCCTATTTTAATACCTTTGACTAATGAGACATTAATTACAGTGTTAAATAAATCTTGAGATGATTTCAAAGCAAAGCCTGCTCTTTTTTCCTTCCACTGATGTAATATCTAGGGAGTTCCACCCTACGAAGAGCAGTTTCTTCTCATTGGCTATCTTCAACAGTCCAGCCCAAATAGGACATTTGAGTCTTTTCAAAGTGGCCTTCAGGTCCCCTCTCAGCCCTTTTAGGTGCTGTCTTGTCAGTTCATGTCCAGCAGCCCTAAGCAGAGTTCAGTCAACATCTTCCCTCTCCTCCAAGTCTTTGCAACTGCTCTTCTTCTTCTGGCTGCCTGGCATTGCTGCTTAACCCAGAGCCTTAAAGTCTCTCGCACTGCCCGCTTGCTGAGCCACAGTCACAATCATGACCTTCAGAGTTTCTCTTGCTGCCTAGGCCAAACTGCCATCTCCACCAATGTCTTCAGCAGCACCACCATCCTTGCCGCCTATTGCCAATACTCACAAAAGCCACAGCCTAAGAGTCACCACTAAATTCTTCATCAGAGCTTCTGCTGTTAGCTCTAGGACAACGGTTCTCTCCCAGGGGCCATTTCCTACCCACTCCCCTCAGTCCCAGGGAACATTTGGCAATGTCTGTACACATTTTTTGGTTGTCACAACTTGGGGAGGTGAATGCCACTGGCATCCAGTGAGTCAAAGGCAAGAAAGCTGCTTAAGAATTTACAATACACAGGAGGACCTCCATAACAAAGGCTTACCCAGCCCCAGATGTCAACAGTGCTGAGGTGGAAAACCTTGCTCTAGGAGATAGCGGAGGCCTTTATTCTCTTTCTGTACCTTTGGCAAAAAATCAAAGATAGAAGAAAACAAAACACAATCTGTCCTCCACCTGTTCTGGAGGTGTCCTCCAAAACACACCTGGAACCCTCTGTTCTCTTCCCTACTTCTCAGTTTAGGATTGAAGAGAAAACAAGTGGGATTTTGTAGAACCTGCCTTTTCATTTATGGCGTGAGTCCTCTCTCATCTGGGCAGAGGCTAGGACAGACAGGCTTCATCTGAACAGACGAACCCATTTACGCCAGAGGTTCTCAACACTGGCTGCACATCAGATTCATGACATTTAACATTTTAAAATTACTGAAAATACAGATATTCAGAATTCAAATGGAATTGGCCTGTGGTGAGGCCTGGGCGATACCTTTTAAAAACTCTGGGTGGGGCACAGTGGCTCACCTCTGTAATCCCTGCACTTTGGGAGGCTGAGTGGGGTGGATCACTTGAGGCCAGGAGTTTGAGACAAACCTGGCCACCATGGTGAAACCATGTCTGTACTAATAATACAAAAATTAGCCGGGCATGATGGCATGCTCTTCTAGTTCCAGCTACTTAGAAGGCTGAGGCACAAGAATTGCTTGAACCCAGAAGGTGGAGGTTGCAGTGAGCCAAGATTGTGCCACTGCACTCTAGCCTGGGCAACAGAGTCAAACTGTGTCTCAAACAAAACAAAACACTCTCTAGATTACACTATCATGCAGCCAGAGCTAATAACCCCTTGGACTGGTCACTTACGCAATGGGGGAGAGAACAGATATCCCCAAAGAGCTGAAGGAAATTATTCTTCCAGTATCTTTTCAGTGCTAAAAAACATCTGATCTTCCAGTAGGAGGGAAGTCATTTAACTGTGTGGTCAGCATGGGTCATCTGGGCAGATACAGATTATTTCAGATTATTTGATGTTCTTCACTGGAGTCTTTCTATGTCTTGAATTGAAGCTTATTTTTAATAATAAAAAAGTTTTAATATTTATCAAAATCAGGAAAAGAGGGTAAATTAAAGATTAAAAACCATCCTCATAATTAAGCACTCTATGCTAGCTATTTATTTGTCTTAGAAAAAAATGACTCTTTCCTCTTTTAGAAATATACAATAATTATAAATTAAAGCTTCAAGATAAATTATGACTTATGAAAAATAATGGGATAGTATCATAAATAAAAAACATTGTCTGCATGAAATATGACCACTCTAATTCTGTACATTTCCTCCCCATTTCAATACAATGAAGTTTTTACAAGGCAAATTAATCTAGCATTAACCTTGAAATGATTACCCTACCTTACTGATGAAACTGATAAAACAAAAATACTTTTAATGCTAAAGAATCTTGTTAAATTCTCTGTAACTTAAGTAAACTATATCTAATTTCTCTTTTTTTTCCCCATTCTTTAACCACACACTTAGCATTCTGTAGCAAAATAATCACTGGACCCCAAGTGAGAAGCCTGAGTTCTAGTTCAGGCCATAGAACTGCTTTATAAAGTCAATTAACTTTGCTGGGCTGCTCCTTCATCAGTAAAGTAAAGGCATCACCAGGTGATATATAAGATCCCCTCCATGTTTAGGAATTAGTAGGAAGGCAGATTATTGTTTTGACAACCCTCAATCAAATAAAATGCCTGTTTTTCTGTCCTGGCATATAGTGTGGGAACACGTTATACGTAAAATATGGTATATATGCACATATATAATATATACACACACATACGTATATACAAAAATTAGCATATATATGTTATGTATATAAAAATTAACATATATGTGTTTATATAACACATAACAACATATATATTATATATATGACATATATATAAATTAACAAACATTTACTGAGCACTCTGCTAAAGAAATAAGGTAGTGCTATGGAGAATTCAAAGAATTAGCAATTATATCCCTAAGATTTTACTATAAAAATTATAATTTAGGCCAGGCATGGTGACTCATGCCTGTAATCCCAGCACTTTGGGAGGCTGAGGTGGGTGGATCACTTGAGGTCAGGAGTTCGAGACCAGTCTGACCAACATGGTGAAACTCCATCTCTACTAAAAAAATACAAAATTAACCCGGTGTGGTGGTGCACCCCTGTAATCCCAGCTACTCAGGAGGCTGAGGCAGGAGAATTGCTTGAACCCGGGAGGTAGAGGTTGCAGTGAGTCGGGATTGTGCCATTGCACTCCAGTGTGGGCAACAAGAGTGAAACTCTGTCTCAGAAAAAAAAAAAAAAAAAATATATATATATATATATATATATATATATAATTTAGTTGGGGATATAAACAGTCATATCAGATAAAAGTATTCAGAATTTCCAGTTGATATTTAATAAAATCAATCAACATTTATTGGATAACTACTGAATGAGTTAGGTCCTAACCTGATAAGTATCACAAATAACAGTGCTGATTTGTTTAGAATAAAGCTGGGACTTTTTCCTTCCTTTAAGTAAACTATAGTAACCCACTACATTTAAACTTCAGTTAATGGTATATTTGTAATGTTTTACTTCTAAAAAAGGCCTCTAAATTACACAGGCTCCAGCCTCACAAAACCTGGTTTTGCTCCTGATGGGGCAAACTAGGGAATACAGCATGGAAGCAAAACACACCAATGGCCCAGTGGTCCTAAGTTTGCATTATGGCAGCTGTTGGGATCACTATACTATATCTGTGCTGGGTCAACTGGAAGTTGTGGGCAGTCATATTCTTTTCAGAAAAGCTTTCATTGTTCAAAGCTACATCTTGACCAATACACATGCACCTTAACCAGAAGCATGCTGAAACCCTGGGCAGTACGTGGATAACACCTAAGTCAAGGCTAGGAACATGGAGTTTAGCCATAGGCACCACTCTGACCAGCAGAACACCTTGTGGACAACTGGCTGAATGACCTAGACAACCAAGAGAACATCTGGTAGACCCAAAAAGTTTGAAAAAGGGGAGAAAGAGTAAAAACAGAGAGGCAGAACAGCTACATAATTTGGAGGGTCCACTACAAAATAAAAATGTGGACCTATTGTTGAAAAAAATGTTAAGAATTTTTGGCAATGACAGCAGAGCATAAAGCCATGAGTGGGACCCTGGGAAGCATGAAACCCTGTTGAGTCACACATCTGTGAAGTCAGCTCTGAAGACAGCAAAAAACTTAGGAGAAGGGTGCTCACATTATTGGGCATGTACTATGTTCTGGACACAGTGCAAAAACACATTCACAATTCATGTTATTTTCAAAACAACTGTGGGAGAGAAATATCAACATTTCACGGATGAGCAGAACTCTCAGAAAGGTTAGGCTATTTGCACAAAGACACACAGGTAGTATGTTTGTGTGCAGTGAAGTGGAGGAGGAAGAGGAGAGAGAGGGAAGGGACCCAAAGTCATTGCCCAAGTAATGGTCAGAACCAGGAACATTTGGGTGTCTGTCATTAAGATCATTTAACAGAGCCAAGATGTCACTGTGGTTTGATTGCCATTGTGAACGACAATTGAGACGGTGAACAGGAAATTAAAAACACCATTGTCTTTTACTATTTCTTTGAACCATTTATCCCTGTGCTGTGGCAGGGAGGTTGTCATTCCAACAAAAGCAGACACATTTGGAAGCTTCTAGATGCTCAGCTTTTGTATTTAGTTACTCTGGTTGGCTCAGGGTTAAATGACTACTGCTTTATTTGCAACTTATTTATATTAAAGGTGAAATGTCAGGTTCACACAGGGTAAAATAAAGGACTCTCTATAAACATGCAAACAAATGCAAGTGTTTGCTGCCAAAAATATCCAAACAAACCAAACCAGAGGAGAGAAATATCGCCTCAGCCCAAACTGTCGAGCTCTTCCACATGACCTCTTCAGCAGATGAAAGGAAATCCTGAAATTCAAGACCAAACTCAGTCAAATGCTAATTTAATGTTGTTCCCTAGTAGACACCAAGTCAAGGGAGATTTGCCACTTATCTGGCTAATTTGAGCTCTGGGACACCCAGGGTACAAACTGAGGCAAAATAAATCTAATAAGGGATTGGAATACTTTGATACTTTGCCAACCGTCTTCAGAGTCACTTGGACACTGTCATCTTTTTCCCTTATGCTTGTTTGTTTACGTGCATCTATAAAGCATAATTAAGAATCCTTTGATATAAAAGTAAATTTATTTAAGTACTGACATATCCATACATGCTCATAAATGAGCTTCAAATATAGAGGTGTTCTTAACCTGTGCGATGTTTTAGGAAAGAGGGTGGCAGTGGGACCTGAACACTCCTGGATCCTAGAGATGACAGATATGTGACTTTTAAAGAACTGTGGACCTGGCATTATTGATTGTCACTAAGGAGACCCAATCTTATATCAAGACAAGGAACTGGAGTTAAGCCCATAATGTGCCTGTGCCAACTCAGTGGCCCTTGAAACTGGCTGAACGGGTTTGGTGCCTACTTTGATCTATGCATATGAAACTCAGAGCTCCCACTGAGAAGAGAGTTTATAGGATCATGGTTCTGGTATCTTTCCTGAGAAGGGAGGAGAGGGAAACTGGCATCTTTTCTTTCACCCATTCCACCCTATATAAAAGTAGACAGCAAGCCTGCAAATTATATTGCCCTATAGTTGGTCCTTCTATGGTAAGAGGGACCTGGTCAGCCTCTCTATCCCCTTGGCAAATGATTCCCAGCTTTTAAACGGCCGGGCTTCTTGCAGGCTGGTGGCTGCTCTTTCCTTCTTAGCACTCCTCTGGGAAGGGGAGTGGGGAAATAAAGACTGAGCTCAAAAAGAAAAAGAAATAAAGACTGAGCTCAAAAAGAAAAAGAAAAGAAACAGCACCCCATCAGTATGGAAACAGCATGCATGAGATGCTTAGTGGACACAGAGGCCTGGTTCTAAACCAGGGGTCTAGGTTATATCACAGCCTAGTCAGTAACTTTGATGAGCTTTGATTTCCTCTATGACCAAGAGATAGTTGAAATCTTGTTCTTAAATCTAGGGGTAAGGAAAACCCTGCATTTCTTAAGCAAATGGCACAATATGTGAACAAAGCCCAATACTTATTCCAGTAAATCTTAAATCAATTTATTAAAATATATATATAGAATAAAGGTCAATTTGCTGACTTACTTAAAGGAAAGAAATCACTAGAAGACCATTTTTTTGTAATCTTGCAGAAGAGGAAGTTAGAATATTGTTCTCATATCTGTTTATGTGGAATGTCACTACCGATAAGAGTGACACAACAGGGACATCACACTCAGAGCCCCTGACTCCTGCTTAGTGATAAAGTGCACAGAGCCTGGAGCCAGCTGGCTGGGTTCAAATCTCATCTCTGTTCCTTTCTAATTATGCTAATCTCTCTGAATCAGTCTTCTTATCTGTAAAATGGGGGTGTTAATATCCTCTGAAGGAGCTGCTAGTTTCTTACCCAGTAGCTATGTGTCTTCCTTCCTTTCTAATGATTTTGTCCAGTTCAGTGGTATTTCCAGTTAGAAACACTCATTTCCCAGACTCCAGTAGGGGGTCTGTTTGACCTGGTTCTGGCAAATGAACTATAAGCAAGTGTCATTGGGTGGGGCTATTCCCATGGAGATTGACTCAAATGGCACATGCTTTTGCTCTTCAGGGTCCCTCTACCTGGGATGTGATTCAGTACCCAGTGGTGGAGTGGTCATTGAGGAATGAAGACACATACAAAGGGTAAAGGAGCAGGTAGGATTGGGAAACATTGCTCCTTGAACTGCCCATTCCTCTCTATTCCTTGTTATATGAGAAAAGCAAAAAAAAAAAAAAAAAAAGTACCCTATTAAGTTAAGCTACATACAGCCAAATGCCACCCTAACTGATATACTACCTAACAAGATCAGTGTGAAGAATTTATGAGACTCAAAGTGTTTAGTACACAGCCTGGCACCAAGTATTTAGTAATAGGCATTTACACTGATTTTTGCCTATGGAAAAGAACTGTCAGCAGAGTAACAATGGGGGCTGTCCCTATCCATAGAGATGTGATTTCCTGCTTATGGGGATTGGGGTATGGGTAGCTCTCCTCTGCCTGACTGCTGTGAACCAGCTGGCACAGTCTGTTGGTTCTGTTTTCTTGTAGCATTTCCCCTCCCATGGCCTCAGGGAGACCCAAGCAGCTCTGATCCTCAGATCTCTTCAGCGCCTCAGATCTCCTGTAGTTTATCTTCCCCCCTTGCTGCCTCCAGGAGTGGTGCCACATTCAATAGCACGCCAAGACTCCTGAACCCAATATGATTTTGAATCTCATTAAAATTCTTTTCTGTTTTAACTGCACCTCATAGGGGACACTAATGAAACTCTTAAAAGAACCAGATGTGGTATCTGGCACCAGTTCATAGCCCAAGAATTGAGCTAAAAATGGAATGTACTGACGAATGTTCCCCCTAATAACTTCCACACTCAAAGAGTCAAGAAGTCTTCCTAGCATAGATAGATTCTTCTGACACTAGCAGTACTGAAATATGCAAGAGTTGTATCTCAGAGACACCACAAATGTAACATATGTGATAAACCTGATATGGCTTCCTTCTTCCCAGTTTCCCCACAGTTTCAAGATGCATAAGAAGCATTTACAATCTGAATTAAACTTGCCCTGCCATCCAGATACATTAATTTGGTTCACAATATTATTTTATCTCTTTAATGATGTAGACCTATTTGTCTACATCTGAATTTGATCTCCTTTTAAACAGCTATCTTGAGGTATAATTGACATACAATAAACTACTGGTTTAAGGTATATAATTTGGTAAATTGCAACATGTGTGTGTGTGTGTATAGATATATAGTCATAAAACTGTCACTGCAATCAATATAATGAACATTTACCCATTACACCCAAGAGTTTTCCTGTGCCTTTGGTAATCCTTTCCTCTGTCCCTTCCCACTGCCCACCAACTCCCATTTGTGTATCTACTTTCTATCACTACTTTGCATTTTTTATAATTTTAATCAATAAAATAATATAGTATGTACTCATTTTGTCTGGTTTCTTTCAATCAACAAATTATTTTGAAATTCATTTATGTTTGCCTCTATCAATAGTCTTTTCTTCTTGTTGCTGTGTGGTATTCCACTGTATGAATATGCTATAGTTTGTTTATCCATTCTATGGTTGAAGGACATTTGAGTTATTTCTACCTTTTTCCTATGGCAGATAAAGCTGCTATGAGCATTTATGTACAAGTTGTTGTATTGGCCTATGCTTATACTTCTCTTTGGTAAATATCTAGGGGTGGAATTGTTGAATTATCTGGTAGGTGCATGTTTATCTCTTTAAGAAACTGCCAGATTGTTTTCCAAAGTGGTACCATTTTTCATTCCTAGGAGTGGTGTATGGGAGTTCTCATCTCTTCAGTTTGTTTTCGAGTCTGTTCCATTGACCTATTTGTCTACCTTTACACCAATATTACATTGTCTTGATTACAGTGGCTTTATAAAACATCTGGAAATCAGTTAGTTCTCCAACTTAGTTCTTTTTCAGAGTTAGTCTGACTGTGAATTTAATTTGCTCTTGTTTTTCTGTTTTTTTCAAAGTGAAAGCTCAGATTATGGATTTGAGACTTTTCTTCTTTTCCAATACAGATGTTTTTGTGTTATAAAAATTCCTCTAAGTACTGCTTTAGCAATATGTCTCACATTTGATATACTCTTTTTATATTCTTATTTACTTCAAAATACTTCCCAATACTTTTGATTTCTTTTTTGACCTATGTGTCATATAAATGTGTGTTATATCATATCCAAAAATTTGGAGAAATTTTCAACAGGTGTTCTGTTATTAATATTTAATTTTAATTTGATTCATTATGGTCATAGACTGTACAATTTATTGACATTTGTTTGATGACTCAGAGTGTAGTTTAACTTAGGTAAATATTCTGTGTGAACTTGAAAAAAATGTATATTTTTCTGTTGTTAGGCAGAATGTATATAAATGTCATTTAGGTCAGGTTGGTTAATAGTGTTATTTAAGTCTTCTTAAAGTCTTCTGTCTACTTGTTCTATTAATTATTGAGAGAGAGATGCTGAAATCTCTAGCTATTTATGGGATTGTCTATTTCTTCTTGTACTTCTACAATTTTTGCTTCATGTGTTTTGAAGCTCACTTATTAGGTGCATAGAAGTTTATGATGGTAATATCTTCCTGGTGAATTGACCCCTTCATCATTATGAAATAAACCTCTTTGTCCCAGGTAATATTCTTTGCTCCAAATCTACATTGTCTGATATTAATATAGCCAGTCCAGCTTTCTTTGGTTAGTATTAGCATGGCATATTTTTCCATTCTTTTACTTTTAATCAATTTGGGTCTTTCTAGTTAGACTGGGTTTCTTGTAGGCAACATATCATTGAATCTTACTTTTTTATACAGTCTGACAATTTCTGCCTCTTAATTGAGATGTTCATACCATTTATATTTCATTTCATTACTAACGTGGTTAAGTTTAAATCATTCATCTTACTATTTGTTTTCTATTTGTCCCATTTTTTGTTTGCTCCCCCTGTACCCCCTTGTTCTGCCTTTAGATTATTTTTTATGATGCATTTATTGCCTTCATTGGCCAATTAGCAAAACTCTTTGCTTTGTTATTTTAATGGTCACTTTAGGGTTAATAATCTGCATCTTTAACTTATCCAATCCACATTAAAGATATAATGCCCCTTCATGAATAGTATAGAAATCTTATGTTAGTCCAATTCTCCTCTTCCATCCTTCGTGCTATTGTTGTCATATATTTTACTTTTGCATGTTACAAACCTTATACTACACTGTTAGGTTTTGTTGTTGTTGTTGTTGTTTAAACCATCAATTATCTTTCAAAATGATTTAACCACTAAAAATAACTTACATATTTGTCTATGTAGTAACCATTTGCAGTTTTCTTCATCTCCTTATGTTAATGCATATTTCCAGCTGGTATTATTTTTCTTCTACCTGAAGGGCTTTTATTGATGTTTCTTGGGTCAAATTTTGATCTGCTGTTGATGCATTCTTCAACTTTTCCATGACTGAAAAAAATCTTCATTTCACCTTCATTTTAGAAAAATAATTTTGCTATTGACATTTTTTATCTTTCAGAACTTTGAGATGTTGTTCTACTGTCTTCTTGCTTACATTTTTTTCTAACAAGAAATATGCTGACATTCTTATGTTTGTTAATGTGTCTTTTTTCACTGGCTGCTTTTAAGATTTTCTTTTTATCATTGGTTTAGAGTAAATTGATTATGATGTGTCTTAATGTGGTTTTCATTATTATTATGCTTAGAGTTCATTGATTTTCTTAGATCTGTGGGTTTACAGTTTTCATGAAATTTGGAAACTTTCTGGCCATTTTTCTTCAGTATTTTTATTAGTTATTTATTGCTGTGTAACAAATTATTCCAAAATTTAGCAACTGAAAACAATACACATTTATTATGTCTCATTTTTTTTTTTTTTTTGACAGAGTCTCTTGCTTTGTTGCCCAGGCTGGAGTATAGTGGCACAATCTCAGCTGACTGCAACCTCTGCCTTCTGGGTTCAAGCAATTCTATTGCCTCAGCCTCCTAAGTAGCTGGGATTACAGGTGCACAACACCACACCTGGCTAATTTTTGTATTTTTAGCAGAGATGGGGCTTCGCCATGTTGGCCAGTCTGGTCTTGAACTCCTGACTTCAGGTAATCCACCCACCTCGGCCTCCCAGAGTGCTGGGATTGCAGGGATGAGCCACCGCACTTGGCCTATTATTTCACACTTTCTGTGGGTCAGAAATCTGAATATAACTTTGCTGGGTGCCTCTGGCTTTGGGTCTCTCATGAGGCTACAACCTAGGTGTTGGCCAGACAGGTAGTATCTCAACGTTTGACAGGGGCAAGATCCATTTACAAACTCACTTTTATAGCTTCTGGCAGACCTCAGAAGATCCATTTCAAAGCTCACCCACATGCTTGTTGGCAGCCTCAGTTCTTCACCACATGGACCCCTCCATGCGGCTGCCTCACAACATGGCATCCAGCTTCCCCCAAAAAAACAGATTCAAAGAAAATCAGAGAGAAAACCCCCACATGGAAATCAGAGTCTTTTTGTAATATATTGTGTAATACAAGTTATATCACATCACCTTTGCCATATTTTCTTCATTAGAATGGAGTTAATAAATTTAACCCGCACTCAAGAGGCAGGAACTAAAGAATAATATGAATACTAGGAGGCAAAGATCACCGGGAGGTAATCTTAGAGTCTGCCTACTACTTTGGGACCCCCTTCTTTGCAAACTGCAATTACACACATATTAGGCCACTTGAAATTTTCACAGCTCATGGATCATAAGTTCCCCTTTTTTTAAAAAAAATGCTTTTCTCTTTGTACTTCATTTTGGGTAATTTCTCTTGCTATGTCTTCAAGTTCATAATTCTTTTCTTCTAAAATATCTAAGTTAAATATCTATTAATCCAATCCAGTGCATTTTTTATTAATCTCAGACATTGGACTTTTCATCTCTAAAGTTCAAGTTGGGTCTCAATTATAGTTTCCATCTTGCTACTTAAATTTTTGAACCTATGAAATAAAGTTATAATAACTGTTTTAATGTCCTTTGCTGTTGATTCTTCTGCCTGAAAAATCCTGAGTCATTTGACTGATTTTTCTGCTCATATTTTTCTGCTTCTTAGTACTTTTTTATTGGATGACAGACATTGTGAATTTTAGCTTGTTGGATGCTGGTTATTTTTGTATTCCTATAAAGATAATTTTTAGGACATTTTCTGGGACTAAATTAAGTTATTTGGAGAGAGTTTGATCCTTTTGAATATGCTTTTAAGATTTGTTAGGTTAGAAGTCAACAGTATTCAAGGTTCAATAATTAGGGCTAATTATTTCCCAGTTCTGAGGGAAGACCTATCTGTATATTCTACCCAATTCTCTATGAATCACGAGGATTTTCAGTCTATATTGTGAGAATAGGCGTTATTTCCGGCCTTGTGTGAAAGCTGAACACTATCACCTCTTATCTTTTTGGGTGGTTCTTTCCCTGGCCTCCAGCAGTTTCTCACATGTCTGCACTTATCAGCTGAATATTTACTCAAAGGGGTATTCTTTCTGGAGATTTTTTTCATTGGTTATCTCTCCTCTCTAGTAGTCCAACCACCTTGGCCTTCCTCATATCTCAGCTCCATCTCCTCAACTCAGGGGTTCCTCTGGGTTTTCCTCTTTTGCACCATGGCTTGTAATTTGTCTCAAAGCATGTGAGCTGGGACAATTATAGGGCTCTCCTTGTTTGTTTCCTGTCTTGCAAAGATCATTATTTTTTGCCACTTCATGTTCAGCATCTTGAGCACCATTTCTTAGGTTTTGGGTTGTTTCAAGAGTGAAAATAATCCTGGTGGTTGTTACTCCATGTTGGCTGGAAGTGGAAGTCTGATCTCCAGAAAAATATTTTGAATGGACAACAGCAACATTGCTGAAATAGCATGTGAAATGTTTATTCTTTCCTTTCTTTGTAGTGAATAGGGATAAAGGAGGAATCCTGGTGTGTATGGACACAGATTAGGGAAGGAGGAGAATAATTATGGTTTTTTTTTCCCAAGCTCAGAACATGATTTTCACAGCCTCACCCAGATATGATTTCCCTAAAAATCCTCCTTCATGCTGTCATTGGATTTCTGTCATAAGTTAGCTGCCCATGGCTTTGAGGTCCCACAGATGCTCAAATCTTTTCCTTAGAACCTATAGCTGAGTTGAGGCCAGACTCTGGCTACAAGTGTCTCAGATGATAATCTTTTTTGGCTCATGTGCATGAGGTTAAATGAAGAGGCTGATTCATTTCTAGTAGTTAAATCAAACCATTTGGTACTGTTCACTAGTGGCCATTAATGTGTCAGTGGCGCCTCTGTATAAATCCTATCTTCTAGCAGTAAAAAGAATACTGATTAGTGACTGTAGCAGAATCCAATTAGCTTTCCCTCTTCTTATCTAATTTTTAATGTAATCATATTAATGTGAATTTTAATAGTGATTTATGGTAATAGCATTTCTTTACCTTCTCATGAAACTAGGTAACTTCTTTTTGAACTCAAAGTGCAGCAAGAGCTGCCTTGCCCGTAATTCTCATTTTTTCCATTTCCTGTTATAATATTTTTAATCCTCTACTTTTAATCATATTTAACTGCGCCCAATTCTTGGGCTGACTTAGTGTACTCTTAATGTCAGACTTCACAAAGCACGTTTCCTGGATAGGCTGTCCTTCATTAGTTAGGAGGGAGAGAAAACTTTTATGTCAGCGTTCTGTGAACCATCATCTCCTATGGACAGAGTGAGAGTGTTCACACCAAGTTATGTAACCAAGAAGGTTCCTCAAATGTTTCAGGCAGGGCAGGGGAATAGTATCAGCTTAAAAACAGCTTGGACATTTCTGAAGCAAGGAAAGAGCTTTGATAAGCACATCTGATTAAATATTTTTTCTGCCCTGGAATTTGTTATGAACACTGACATTTGTCTTAGTAATACACTGCTTTTACAATCCATACAGATAAGAACTCAAAAATTACCAGAAAAATAATGCCACAGTGTGGGAAACGTCACTCTCCCAATCAGAAAGGGCCGATGTGCATTCTCAGGCCTTGGCTGGAGGAGAGAAGAAGACGCATTGAGAGGCAGATATAACAGTCTAGAAGCAAGAGGAGGCATCCTGGAATTTCAAGAATTCAAGGCAGTCAATATTGCTGTGGTTAAGCGCCCAAGTTCTGGATCCTGATTGCCTAGGTTCAAACCTCAATTCTGCTCTTTCTAGCTGTATAAACTTGGGCAAATTACTCAACCTCTCTGTGCCCTGATTTTTGCTCTCATAAAGTGGAGAAAAAATAGTATCTAGTTCATAGGATTGTTGTCCTGTAACAACTAAATTAAAATGAGCTAATACACGGGAATGCTTAGACCAATCCCTGACGTATACGGACGTTAGCTGCTGTTATTCCTGAGAGATCTAATCAGGGTTAGATCTGTGCTGTCCAGTATAGTAGCCACTGGGCACATGTAGCTATAAAGAAAGTTTCAAGTATGGCTACTGTGACTGAATGATTGAATTTTAAGTTTTATTTTATTTTAATTAAAAATAATACTTGATTCAGTTATTGCTATAATTTTAAGTATGTTTGGAACAGTTTAGAAATTTGGATTTATTTTTTCAGTTGTAAATTTTATGAAATCTACAGTTCAGTATTTCTAATAAAAATTTAGCATCCAGATTTTGATAATGAAGTACAAGAAAAAAAGGCTGTAAAATATCTCATAAATTTTTTAAAAATATTGATTGCATCTTGAAATGATAATATTTTGAATACGTTTGGCTAAATAAAATATATTAAAATTAATTTACCTTGCTTGTTTTTACTTTTTAAATATGGATACTAGAAAATTTAAGACTAGATATGAGGCTCAAGTTGTATTGAACAGTGCTGGGCTAGATTGTGAGGGACTTTATTTACTATGCTAAAATGTTTGACCTTTTTCCTAAGAGCCATGGGAAGATACAGTGGAAGAAACAAGACCCAATTTACATATTTTTAATTTATATATCAGAAAATTTATGCTGGCAGCTGTGTGGGAAATGAATTTGAGGGGAAAAAGACCAGAGTTAGGGAGATCAAATTAGTTGCAAAAATGTAGGCAAGAGAAAATCATGGTCTGAATGTGCATGGCTGTGTGCAGCATGGAGGAAGCAGACATATTGAAGAGGTAGACTTCCTCAGCAAGACAGGAAAAAGAGAGTCTACACTGATTCCCAGGCATGTAGCTTGAAGAACTGAGTAGATTTTCTGAAAAGGTGCCTAGAGGATAAGGGATAGAATGTAATTTAAGTATTAAACTAAGTCCTTTTAACAAAACCACCCCTTATTCCTTTAGCTCAGTTAATCAGATTGCAGAGGCTCCCACACTTGGGAGCCTCTTGGCTGGTCTACTTTTTTCTTGTTTTGTTTTTGAGACGGAGTCTCCCTCTGATCGCGGTTGCAGTGGTGCGATCTCGGCTCACTGCAACCTCCGCTTCCCGAGTTCAAGCAGTTCTCCTGCCTCCGCCTAGCAAGTAGCTGGGATTACAGGCACCCGCCATCACATCCAGCTGATTTTTGTATTTTTAGTGGAGACTGGGTTTCACCATGTTGCCCAGGCTGGTCTCAAACTCCTGACCTCAAGTGATCCGCCCGCCTCGGCCTCCCAAAGTGCTGGGATTACAGGCGTGAGCCACCTCGCCCGGCGGCTGGTCTATTCTTGTCCAGACCTGCTCTTCAATTAAGAAGCACCAAATGAAGTCTAGAAATTCTCCCTATCTTTACTTTTAAAAACAACAACAAACAAACCAGACATATTCCAATATATTACTACCATCTGGTAAACATAGTTAACAGTCTTCCTTACTTTGTACTCAAAAGGCTTCTAGAATTCAAAAGGATTATTTTTGAAGTGAGGATGACAGAAACGGTCCTTTGGAGAAATTCTTTATTAAGAAAGCAATGCAGCCGTGTGGAAAGAACACAGGCTTAAAATCCAGACACATCTAACCCTGGATCCTGGTTCTACCACTTTTTGATTCTAAGTCCTAGTACATGAGAG